>NC_090214.1:18947500-19625000 GCF_033026475.1 Channa argus | reverse complement strand
GCATTATTTTTTATTTTACATCAGTGGTGTATTTTCTTTGCTGGGAGGAAGAAACAACTGTAGCAATAAAGGAGAGGAACACAAATACAAAAAATGTTTTTTTTTCCTTCTCAGTTTTCCTTTTTCCGTCTTCTAGTTTGGTCTCAAACACATTGAGAAGTCAGAGGTCAAAGGTCAGACTGACCCTCACCTCTCTGTGTCATTAGCCCAGTTGTGATTTGGTTAGCTGAAACACTAGGCTCCCCTGCTAATCTAATATCAGCCTGGAGGTTGCGTGGGTCAGATCACATTTCTCCTCACAACAGATTGAACTTATGGAGAGATGAATGTTCAGGGCTGCGACTCTGAATGCTTTGATTATTTTTGATGATTGTGTCTCTGCCATTTTACACAGTGAAGGACCCAGCTGGTGTATGGGGATGTTATTATATTACCCACAGAAGAGTGAAGGTATTGTCCAAATGTTATAAATGTACAGGAATTTATTTCTGGTTGCTTTGGTATTAGAACAGCTGTAACTAAGATATACGCACTTAAGTTCATCCCATACATTTCTCTAATTGATTGAACACAAATTAGGAAATAATTATTAAAATAAAAATAAATGACAAATAAACTATTACATGGAAAATTGTCACCGTAGTACTGCAGAGTACAGTATGGTATAGTATAGTTATGTACAACACCAATTTAAAAAAATGAATGCAGACAGAATGCAATAATTTGCTAATCTCATCAACCAATATTTCCTGAACAATAGTACATAAACAACCTATCAGATGTTGAAACTCAGACATTTTACTATTTAATGGAAAATATTATAGCTCATTTTGAAATTAATGGCAGCAACACATCTCAAAAAAGCTGGAAAAGAGCTAAAAGAAGGATGGAAAAGTCAAAAACAAATGGAGGCGCATTCGACCACTTATTATGTCACTTGGCAACAGGTCGGTAACATGATTGGGTTTAAAAGGAGCATTTCAGAGAGGCAGAGCCTCTGGAGTGTAAAAATGGGCAGAGGTTCACCAATCTGTGACAAATTTAAAAAAATTGTCTAAAAATTGTGGAACAATTTCAGAAAAAATGTTTCTCAACATAAAATTGTGAAGAACATCCGGATTCTACCATCTACAATATATAACATCGTCAAAAGATTCAGAGAATCAGGATGAATCTCTGTGTGCAAGGGACAAGCCCGAAGGTCAAAACTGGATGCGTGATCTTCGAGCCCTCAGGCAGCACTGCATTAAAAACTGGCCTGATTCTCTACTGAACATTACTGCGTGGGCTCAGAAACACATCCAGAAATCAGTGTCTGTGAACACAGTTCACTGTGGAATCCACAAATCTAAGTTAAAGATGTATCATGCAAAGATGAAGCCATATGTGAACATGATCCAGAAAGGCTGTAGTGTTCTCTGGCCCAAATCTCATTTAAAATGTTGTTTTGTGGACAGTTCAAAAACCTGCATCTCTGATGGTATGTGGGGGCATTAGTGCTTATGGTGGGGGCGGCTTACACATCTGGAAAGGCAGCATCAATGCTGAAAACTACATAAAGGATTTAGAGCAACATGTGCTCCTATCAAGACCGTGTCTCTTTCAGGAAAGACCTTCCATAGTTCAGCAAGACAATGCTAAACCACATACTGCATCCATCACAACAGCATGGCTTCACAGGAGAAGAGTCAAGGTGCTGATCTGGCCTGTTTGCAGTCCAGACCTTTCACCAATAGAAAACATTTGGCTCATCATAAAATGAAAAGTATGGCTACAAAGGCCCAGGACTGTTGAGCAGCTAGAATCCTGCATCAGACAACAATGGGACAACATTCCTCTCTAAAACTCCAGCAACTGGTCTCCTCACTTTCCAGACATTTACAGACAGTTGTTAAAAAAGAGGGGATGCTACACAATGACAAACATTGCACTGTTCCAACTCTTTTGAGATGTTTTACTGCCTTCAAATTTCACAATGAGCTAATATTTTCAATGGTTAAATGTCTTTCAACCTCTGATATGTTGTTTATGTTCTATTATGAGTAAAATATGGGTTGACGAGATTTGCAAATTATTACATTCTGTTCTTATCTAGACTTTACACATCGTCCCAACTTTTTTTTTTTAATTGGGATTTTAAATGTATTATTATTTGAGAGATTTTGATATTAGTTTTTATATTTCACCTGTTTGCTTGTACGCCCTGTTTGGATATTATCACAGCATTCAATGCCCATTATGTGTCATGAGCACAATGGACATAGTCATAGTTCCTTCTACCCTCAGTCAAATCTGACTTCAAAGATATAAAGTTTCAGTTTACATCATGAATTACACTGATTACTAGTACTCTGACTGTGTTGTAACATACTTCCTGTTTCCATCCTTATATCCCCTGAAGCATCATAGAAACAAGTGCTCCTCTCCTCTCCTCCAAACATCTAATTACAGTTTAATGCTCACATTCCCTCTCACACGTGTCACACACACCTGTCTCATGGTTGAGTGGACAGAGTGTTAATGCACATGTGATGGGGGATGGGCAGATTGTGTGTGATTGTCTGTGTGTCAGAGTTTATGAATGTGTCACAAAGATTAAGCACTGGCCTCAGGGTTCTGTGTGTGTAGGTGTGTGTATGCGTTACAGACTGGCAGCCTTACCTTGTATTGACCACAGATATATATCATGAACACAAAAGGAAATGACTCACTCGTTTACTAAGTTACTCTCTGAATTGCTGATTTTTTTTTTACTCATTGACTTAATTGTAAACTGATTGAAAATTAAAAATACCCTCCAAAATTTTGACCTAACTTGGCTATAAAATGACAACAACAGCAGGCACTGACTCAGTCAGTATAGCACCGTGTGAGCTGGGGCCATTTGAAAATGTGTACCGGTGATCTAACAATTTAATATCTGATTCTGTTCTGTGTGCAATATACAGTCTACCTGGTCGTTACAACACCTATGGGCATTTTAAAGTCTTGAATTTATCTAGACAATCTGGTACAGACAGGCGAGCAGAAACACACACGCACAGACAGCAAGTCTTTGTGTTGCTTTGATGTGGAGTTTTTGGGCCTGTGGGCAGATTCAGATGTTAATACTGGTCACATTGATCAGGGCGAAGCGCAGCTTTCACCTCAGAGCCTCAGATCCTCCCCTCATCACACACTGCATAAAACAGAAAACACGCATTCTAATCGGCTTATATGGAAATGAGATGAGACAAAGCCAGCCAGAAGTAATTATTACTGCAAACACATCAGCTGATCAACCACAACCAACACAGTATAAATGTTTGTCATATAAGGTCTGACATATTTTAAGTTTTAACGTATGTAGTCTTTTCAGGCTTAGCCAATATTAAAGTGCTAAGCTATGATTGCATCAATCTTAATTTTTTTTACTACTTATTATTAATGTCATACAACCGCAATTTGCAGCGATGCATTTCAACAATAAAACAAGAACCAGTGCTTGCTTAGAAGGTTGTAGTGTTCCCAAGTGTGCTATGATAAACAAGATCAACAAGTCTCTGGGATTCATTTCAAGTTCAGGAAAATACCAAATTGGCAGAGCGCTGCTTCATAGGTGCTTGCCAAGTTTATGTACACCCAAGTTAAAAAGTCCTTATTTATATTTGAAGCAAAGTACCAACCTATTGATATTTAGCCAGTTTTGCATCACATTGTATCAGCTAAACATGACGTAGTGTAGCTGGTCATCCTAGCAACTCCACATGACACGCCAAACTTCAACTTCTTGTATCACCTCAGCTCGTTTCACACCAACAGAGGTGATGCCAAAAAAAAATACCAGGTACTAAACAAACTTTTTGTCCAATTGAAAAATCAAGAGTTAAGCTGAGCCAGCACTGTAAAACATTATTGGTCTTTATTTGTCAATTACTGCCACATTAACCCCGTTTTCTATCTTAATTTCTGTTTCTTCTTCTTACTGTCAGCAATAATTCAGTTCAAGAAGAAATTGAATTCACCTGTTCTCAGATGATGTCCTTTTAGCACACATTTCTTCTTTTTGTGTCTAATCAGGTCTAACTGTCATTTCAACTTGATCTGACTTGATCAGACTCAAATAATATATCTGTCATAACACTTCTTTCTTCTTCTTTGTCACCCTGGACAAAAGCATCTGCTAAATTTCTTTAGGTTTACAAAACAAAAGCCAAGACAAGATTTCTCTGTGTTTACCCACTGTGTCTGATTGGAGGCATTCATTTTTTTCACAAGTTGAAAGAGTTGCACTGTTTGCAATATGGAGTAATGGAGTCAACATTTATAAAATCAATTGAATTCTTTGAAGAATTGTCTTTTCCCCTTCAGTGTAAGTTGTGATGATATTCATTTGGTGGAGCTGAAATCTAATTGTGTCAGATGCTTTGAATCATCTGTGAGTGATAGAATGACTTAGTTGTTGCGACTTTAATTTCTTTGTAAAAAACTTTTGTGAATGTGGCTGTCTACTACTCTTCATTAGGGAAATTACCATCCAGAGCCATTTTTCAAACTTCTCCATCAACAGCCTGAATGTGACAGCCACAGTGCCAAATACTGGCTATATTAAAAATTGGATTGTAAATTAAACTGCAAAATAAACACATAATGGATGATAAAAATAAGACCTCAGGCCAATCTGTGCATTTATGGAGTATTAATGAATTATGACATGGAGAAAAAAATGTATTTGAGGATAGAAGTCGCTCTAGTTTATACTGTATCTGTAGGCACATTACTGCTGTGTTGACATGCATTAGGTAAGTCAAAGAAGAAGAATTACAAATTAAAATATTACAGGACAGTGTCCTAAATGTAAACAATGAAATAAGAAAAAGGATATAAGATTAAAGTGGGTTTCCCTCACAAAAAAAGATTAAAAGCCAAAATAACGAGTGCTCACCTCATTTTTTTAACAGTCACGTCAGTTGGTAAAATTTGTTCAAAACGTTAATGTAAGCTAGTCACATAGAGGGTAATGGAAATCAGTCAAACATTAAACGTGTGTGTGTGTGGTTTTGCTGTTGCTAATATGCCAACTACAAACCCTGGTCTTCAAACATGAAATGGGCTATTACAGTACTTCTAATTAGGGAAGTTTCTGGCTGACGTCTTGCTCTCACAGATGTCTGTGTGTAAGCGTGTATTCAAATGGATAAATACAAAGTTACTGCACTGTGGAAGCCATTAGGGTAGAAAAGTCATCTATAATCGTAAATCATTTACCAAAGTCAGTACTCTCCTCAGTCTTGCCACCCGTCTGAAAATTGTCTGGTTCCACCAGTGCTTCCATACTTGTTTTCTTGTGATAACGAGATAATTTGTCACAATCCTAATGAAAGTTTTGGCTTCTCTGAATCACAACTAACACCCTTTTCTTCCAAGTTTGTTTAAAACAAATGTGAGTATTCTATGGTTCAGCAGTAAATATAGCCCCCCTCCCTCCCACATCCCTGTGGTCTCAAAAGAGCAGCAGTTGCCAGGTCCAACTTCAAGGGCCTTTTTAAGTGCATCCATTTTCTTATTATGATTTGAACTTCTGGAACAAGTCCACCCAGTTCACGTTCCCCCCTCCACAGCCTGTGGACATATCGATGCTTTATTAAAGTGCCACACAGAGAGTGAACTGAAGCTATGCATGTCGACTCACTGTGTACTTTGACTAAATCACATGCAAATGACACCAGACTGCTACAAAACAACCAGACACTTCAACACACATACTGAACTCAGTTAGATGTCCACACCCTTTTTTTCATTCACAATTTTCCTGCAGTTTATGTTTTAATTAGAAAATGCTTTACAGCACTTTATGTGACATCAGCATGAGAGAATAGAGGACTGATAAAGTATTGGATTGATGTACCAATGTATTTAATAAACATCACCAATTAATTTACCTATTTAGAGAGTTCTTTCTCAGCTATGGGACCTTTTCCGTTCAGAAGAAGTTCAGAACGTCACAGCCGTGACTCCGCTCAGTGTTGTCCTGGTGAGCTTCACCATCTCTCCCCTCCACGTCTCTCCCTCCCCGCTGTGTCGCCTAATCAGCCTGTATTCTCCACACCTGTCCCCTCCCATTTATAAGCACTGGTTACCTGTCTCTCCCTGCCAGATTGTCTTCCTGTTCTCACACGAAAGAACCAGTTTTTGTTACTCCCGATTTCAAAGTGTCTAGCCTTTGCTTATGTCAGGGTGTTTTTTTGCCGGCTTCCACGTCTCCCCGGGGATCCACTGTTCCACCCTGCTCCACCTGCCTGTAACTCTTGTAATTGACTATTGCTATTTAAAGTTTCCGTGGACTTCCGTGGTGAATTTGGAATTTCTTAAGAAATAACTCAACAAGACTGAGGATTAAAGCGCCCATCTGGTTTATTTCCTCTGACACTTTTTGTTGGCACTTTGTTTAGTTGCTACTTTGTATTTTTGTTGTACTTTGTTTTTGGCTTTGTTGTTGTTGTTCTTTTCCCCTGAGCTCTTCATCCGTCCTTAGTTTCTCCACTTCTCCTCCTCCTCCCCTTACCTGATCCCGCTGATCCCCTTGAGGAACATTACCCGCCACCCACCTACAGTAAGAATCCCACTCTCATAGTAGCTTATACTGAGTTTTTGCCATTGCTCACCATCTCTCTCCTCAGATACTGCAGCAACTGCCCCACCGTTCACTGCAGTCACACACGTCCCGCAGCCCTGTCTGTCCACCTGTTCCTTCACTCCTCGTTACGCACGATAAACTTATTGTCTTCCTATCCCTTTGCTTGTTCTGCGCTTATTTTAGGTCCCACAAATCATTCTTAAAAAGGTCCTGATACAGAATAAGACAGATGACAAATTCCCCTAAATTTATCAGCATCACAATGATGTTTGGGGGCATCGTAGTGTATTTAAATAGTCTGATAAGTAAACCAATTACATTAACACATTCACAGCGAAAAAAAACTATCCTACAGTCACTGTTGAACCATAGCAAAATCAAATTTTCATTACACAAACTTTGAAAGGTAAGGCATTAGTTTTTATGTACAGAAGCCAAGTCATTTTAATTTTGACAAATTATCTTATCGCTAAAAAAATAGCCTTGTTTTCCCGAGAAGTTATCTTACAAGAAAACTAAGTTATGCAGAGATAACAAAATAATGAACTCATTATCATGGGATAATGGCATCCTTGGTGATTCTTGGCTTCCATATTTAAACTCGTTTTAACAGTGATATTTCTAAATTTTTCATGGCATAGAATGTTCCAGTGTTATTGATTGGATTATGATGACTTGATGGGTCCTAGAAATAAGAGAAACCCAGATTGTCAGAAGGGAATGTTGCACACAGGCTTAAACCAAAGTATGTGTGAATGATCATATCAGCAGGATGCATAGGTGAAGGACCAGTAAAAAGTAGCTGGTAGGATCTGTCTGATGTCCTTCTCCTACAAACTTACATCCAGTTTGTTTGGTACCTCATGCGGATGCCTCCCTGACCCCCCACTCCTGTTCCATACGGTCTAATTGAAGCCTTTCCAGTGAGTGCAGATAGCTCCTCTGTCTGTGTTTTAAGATGGTAAAATACACTTAACCTTCAGATGGACTCTGGCTGGTTTGAAGGGCAGTGACTGTTTCAGGACTCAAATCTTTTCCTCTATCAACTTTAATTGTGTTTTCAGTTATTTCTCCAGATTTTCTGTCTCCTGACATTTGCTGTAAGGACAGGATTTACCGCTGACTCCCCCCTCCTACCTCCAAAACACCTAAACTTGTTTGTTTTATAGAAGTTTTTGTTGGTCCAGAAAAAAAAATAAGACACTGGTCATTTTTCAGTTTGTGTATATTCATTTGTTTTTTGTTTTTTTACTATTTTGTATGAATCTTTTTTCTCACAGCACTTTACTGTGTGTCGTTCACGTTCTCTACCGCCTTCTCCCATTCTCACATCAGTTTCCTGCTGGTATTGATCCTCTCCCATAGTCCCTGGTGATCAGGTTTTACCAGTCTCTCATTGATTACCATTAGAGGCAACACTGAGGTGCATGATGGGAAGATGGTGGGGCTGCAGCAGAAGAGGCGAGGGATGGGAAGGTTGTTGGTTTGAATTCCTCCTCAGGGTTGCCTAAAAAAGAACATAGTACTCATTTCTATTATTACAGAAACATACATATTTATACATACTATTTCTATATATACATACTATCTATCTATCTATCTATCTAGCAAACAGCATTGGGATACATTTTATCTATAGACACATTTAATATAAAATGTTGGGTTGGAGTTACTCCAGTTTCTTTTTTTGCATTTTTAGAATACCAGAAGTAGTAATACAAGTATTTTTTTCCCTGAAAAGTTTGGAGGCTTTGTAACTATTACAAAGACAGCCTGATATAAATGTATTTCTTGTAGCATATTGCAAATGATAAAAAGGTGACATTGATTGTAAAATCAAATGCTTTGTGTCATTAGACTTTAGTGGTTTTAGGCCCGTTGGTTCTTGTTAGGAGTCTTCCTTAATCTGAAAAATTACATTAAATACTGAGGATAAATGAACAACGTATATTATCTGGATGACAGTAGGCTGTTTCCAGTGTGAAGTTCATTGATAAAGAGTTGAAACATGTGCTTGTACACAGTGCTACTGTTCCTCAAACAAAGAAATCAGGTGTGTACTTTCTTCTTTCCCCCTCTCCCGGCCAGCTCTCTCACTGTCTTTCTTTCTCTCACCATCTAGTTACAAATAGTGGATGCTTTTATTGATTGACAGGAACCACAAACTTTTTGCATTAGTGGTCGCTTTAGAAATATGTTTTCCTTCATGTTTTCCCCATTTTAATGTGAATTACGAATGATTTTAGACTGGGCTGAGGGTTAGGTGAGTCTTATCTCTTGAGAATTTCCACCTTAACTGCTAGTTGTTAACTTTTTGTAGAAGTTGGTCTTTTGGGACTGTTTGTAGGACTTAAACCTAAACTTAAACACTTAAACCAGCGGTGCCCAGTACATCGATCGCGATCTACTGGCCGATCGCAAAGGTAGTGTGGGTAGTTCGCATGGAATTAACTAAGTAGACGTCAGCCCATCATCCTTCCTCCCTATAAAATATGTCACTTGATTGATATACAGGGCATCTAACTTTTTCTGACTCATGGGTCACTGCGCATACGCATGGATACAATGGCACCAGGTGCTGCAAATCTCTAGCAAGCTAGCAAGATGGCCCCCAGACTATGCATCCCTGGCTAATTCTATTCAGTGCAAGTCATCAGAGTAAGGTAATGACAAAAAAAATTCTCAATATATTCCTAAATAAATATGTGTTGCATTTTTATAGTACGTAGATCATTTTGACTTAATTTTATAAGTAGCTCACAAGCCAAAAAAGTTGGCTCATATTTGATTTGCACCTGCCTTTTCCCATCCCCTCTACTTTTCTTGTAGCTCTAACATAGTTTCCTACATTTTTTCAAGTAATTTTTTCCTTTCCATATCCCTAATCACGCCATTGTGTCCTCATTATCTCTTTTCACACTCTTCAAATATCAACCATTTTTCTCTCAATCAAGTCAAATTTAAAATCTTAATTATAAAATATTTCAAGTTTCAGAATCAGAATGTGAAGTCAATGCAATAAAAAAAAAAAACTTTTTTTTTAAAGGTTGTAAAGAGCTCTGTTTCTCTTCTGCTCAGCATTTTTTTCCTTCTGCGACATCCATATTTCTACTGTAATTGCATGGAATCCACAGGTCGTTGCACTACACCATCCTGCCCTTTTTTAATAGATTCTTTCCTTTATGGATAATGTCATTTGAGCCAGAAAGCCTTTTTATCCCAATCCATTTTTGGTTTTTATGAAGATTTAGCTGAGCGGAGGCGAGCAGAAAGGGGAGCTCGTCCGTTCCCCTCTTTAGTTTATTGGGTTACGTTTGGGAGCAGGTTGACCAACAAATGGGATTTAGATACAATGTCATTATAATAGATCTACTGCTTGTGAAGGAAGCAGATCGATGGACTTCAAAAATCAATCATTCCATCCACAAGGGCCAAGATGCAGGAGGTACACAGACAGGAAGTGGTGTTACATGCTGACTGTCTGCAGAAAACCACAACTCTCAAACAATGATGAAAGCTCAGGTCTTTACATGGTCTGATACTATCAAATTAAAGGTGTTACAGTAATTATTCTGTGCATCATTTTGGAGCCAGTAATAACTTAGTAAAAATGTTTGTACTATCTCCAATCAAAACTTTGGCTCCTGATCAAATGAAGAAACTTATGTGACAAATACCTGTTTTCATGGTCTTTAATTACCAAAAAATTGATTCTTGGAATTTGAGATAGTGAGATTGATGCTGCACATGTCAAAAGAAGTAAATCTTAAAGTGTTTGACAGATGGAGTTACCGTTGTCTGACTCTGGCTGGATGTATGCTCTGAAATGCAGCAAAATCCAGAGTATCCAGAACAGGCTTGTTTTTTTTCTTGTTTAAATGTCAGAATCAAAAGACCAATGAAATCACAGCAAGTGGTGCTCATCCAATCAGGTTTCAGAAGGTGTGACTAAACTGACCCATCGCTGATTATTGATTGTGGGGAGTGAACATACTAACATGTAAAAGAGCAGAACATTTTAAACCCATTCACACACATGTTAGACTCATTCCCCACTCTCCTTTGTATTCTTATCCACCTAATCCATCTTGTGAGACAGGACCACTGTGCTAAGGGTGCCCATTTACTTGTACTACCCATCAATGTCAACTAAAAACTATATTTATATGTTATTAAATGTCTTTATTTTGTCTCTGAATCCTGCAGATTCCCCCTCTGTTCATCTGAACCTGTCTGTCTTACCCGCACTTACTTTCCCCTTTCTCTCTGTAAATCTCAACTTTTTTTTTTGAGATTATGGTTTGGAGTCTATCTCTAATTCTGTTATCTACTGGCCCAGTTTGGCCCCGGGGATGGATGCCATCTGTAATCCATTTATCAGAGCCAGCCGCTAGGCCTTCTTCCAAATGACAGCTGGCCTTTAGCAATCTCATTATAAAGAGCACCAGGATATAGTATGGAAATTTGGGGGGAGGGGGCCCTTAAGGTCTGAAAAAATAGACTGAAGAGCAAACACACAAGACAAAATATTTAAACTAAATCCATAATATGTAGCCATGAAAATCCTCTAATCACTATAAGCTTATATTTATAAGGTCAGTATTTCAATTATTTGTCATTTTTGTTGTCTATTCTCTTTGCATGTTTTTTGCTGATCACCTGTCAGAGAAAAGCTGTGGGCGAGACATTATAGTCCTATGACTTTCTGTTAGTGCAGTTGCTCTTTTCATTTTTTTGGCTACTCACAATAACTTAATAAAAAAATCCTGTAAATATACTGTATTAGGTTGAGGTACACAAAATTCCAACAGTACATTGTTGAATGCATGAATGTGTAGCTAATAGTCTGTGAAAGAATGAACTGGTTCAATGAATTTTGTGCATGTAGCAGTATGAAGGATAAATCATCAGGACTTGTGCTGTAAACTAAACAGGAACAGACAACAACACACAACATGTGGTAGCTCATAATATTCTGGGAATTATTCAATCCCCTCCAAAAATATTTCAACAGCAAGGCCAGTTCATTTGTTTTTTCTAATAACTGAAGGCATTTGGGTTTAAGATCAAAAGATGGACATGAGACAAACTAACTGAATTTCAACTGTTTAGGTATGTTAGAGAACATAGAACATAGCACCTTTTTAAAAAGATTTTTAAGTGAGCAAAACTATTGGAACAGATCATTTTAAAGGAAATAGGGTAACTTAAAAAAGTCTTCGGAATCCGATGTTTGCAATAATGTTACAAAAAAAACCTAAAAAGAGTCAGTAACATCTCTCACAATGCTTCTGTTGTTAGCTGTAACTCATTATACGTATGTTGGTCAGTACACCAATGGTTTTTTTCATTTTCCCGACAATACAAAAGTTTGTGCAACAATTCTGATTGTTTTTTCTCTTTCAAAATGGTTATTTTTGTCCCATTGATAGTTCTCTGGGTTTTATCTTAATGTATTCTTTTAAACAACAAGGTAAAACCCAAGGCTAAAACCAAGCGTAGGAATTTAGAGCAATTTATTGTTTGAACGATCATTCCAACGGACATAAATGAGAAGTTCAGAAATACTTGGAACATGATGTTAGTGTATCACCTGTTTTGTGGATTTTTATCTGTGCACCAGCTGAGTTAGTAAGCATTACTCCCACTTCTGTTCTTTGATTTGGTATGTGTGTGTGGAGCTTATGCCCATTCTCCTGCAGTACAAATCCATAATAATGTTGTGCTCGCTCATCAGAACAGAAAGAAGTAAGAAATAGAAATCAGAGGGTGTGATTTTGTGTGTGCGTGCACGCGTGTGTGTCTTTAGTCTTACACACAAACACACACAGGTTTTACCTAGCCCTTATTGGGCCTGTGATCCAAGGTGAGTAAGGAGCTCTCATCTCACACTGTGACACTCATAAAGCAACACACACACACGTATTTCATTCTCAACTGCAGCACTTCCCTACTGTGTAGACCGTGTTACACATGCACACACACGAGGTTATTTTGGGGTCATCTTGGTGAACACAATAGAAGGACTCTCCGCCCGTCTCTCTCTCTTTTTTATTTATTTTTTTCAATCACACACACACAGAAAGGGTTTCCAGTTGCATGTGTCCGGAATCCTTCCAAACGTGTGTGTCTGTGTGTGTTTGCACTGTGACTAAAGGCTTTCAGTAGGACAATGAGACGTGTGCCCGCACATGTGTGTTTGTGTGTGGTTATAAGTAATGGTTAATACCAGGACAATAGAAGTGTGCCTGTTCAGTTGTTATCGGCTCACTGGGGACTCACAGGCCTGCTGTTTTTTTTAACCACCTTTCAGCATGAAAAGGAAAAAAGAATGAAATGAAAAAGAATAAAAAGAGGTCCCCCATATGCTCTCTTTTTACCCAAAGCATTTTAGAAAAAGGAAATGGACATGCACTATCCTCAGATCTTTAAAAAAATATAAGATGTAAGTGATGTTCTTCATCTAAATGAATTTAGTGAGTTGGTTAGACCAATGAAGTGTTGTTGAAAGCAGCCGTTTTAATATTTCTTTTTCAGAAATGCATATTTGTATTTTAGTTAATTTGATGCAGGTGAGGGTGGTACAGAGTCCTGGAGAGCGCTAAAAATACAGCTTGGAAATTTACGCTTTGTGAGAGTACTTAGATTTTAGATAGTATTTAGATAACCTAACCATGTTTCTGAAATTTTGTGATTTCGCATTGTTATAACCATCAAATGTATAAAATGTATAGTCACACTGAAAGGTTTTTTGTTACGTTTAGAACAGAACAGTAACTAAAAACCTTTAACTCATCTACTTACCAGCTTTTTCCTAAACTTGGTCACTCGGTATGGAATTGTCAACACATGACCTTCATAATAGTAATAATAAATAAATCTGTTTAAATATACGTCCCTACAGTATTTTATGGATATTTTTGGCTTATAGTACCTGTTTTCTCTGCATTCTTTTTAGAAGTTATGACACATTATTTGTTGTAATGTTTTTTGACGCTTTTCATGCAGAATTTGCATGAATTTCTTTGAATTAATAATTGAAATATGGAACTTTCTGACCTAAAGACAGGATCAACAGGTAGCAGAATAAGCCGGATTTAATTTCTCTTTCCTATCAAATGTCTCTCCACCAGGCTGTCTGTCCAACCTTCCACCAAATGCCAAGAAGATCTGTAATTCATATGAGGAACGCCGTAAGCAAGCTACCGCTATTGTGTTGCTTGGAGTCATCGGAGCTGAGTTTGGTGCTGAGATTGAGCCACCGAAGGGTTCGGCACGAGCCCGAGCTGGTGGACAAGCCCCTGAGGGCTTTGGATTGACGAGCGGAGGATCATCCAACTACTCACTGGCGAGACACACTTGTAAGTAAAGACAACCCAGCCCTCACTGCAGCCCTTTTGCACGTATGAAATCAATGAATGCATTTTGCTTACACACTAAAAACTACACAAAGATACACTAATCATTTTAAATTTTAAAAAAAATCTATTTTAGAATTTTCCATAGTTTTCCCTTCAATGGGGATTTGTTTGAGGATAGCGAACAAATAAAAGGAACTTGCTTGGGTTTAAAATGGACATTTAAGATAACTTGAACCAAACTGCTCTTCTTTTGAGAAAGTCTCTTCACAGCGATTTCAAACGAGTGTCTAGACAGGAAATAGTTAATGTACAAAGCATACAGCCCACGCTCAGAGGAACGGCCATAGAAAGTTTGCACTTGCAGTTTTGTTCATTTCACATTAAATCCACAACACAATAGAGTGTCCAAAAAGTCGTGTCTGACCACTGCCTGAATCCACTGTATATTAAAAGGTCACACTGCTTTTTTGAAGGTTAATGAAGTTGTCGGTTGTGGGACAGACAACGGTGGCAGAAATGGTGCTGACATTTTTTGTTTTTGTTTTTCTTTTGGTGATCCTTTTTTTTATTAAATCTTGTTTCAGGTTTTTTTCTGTACTGTTGGCTGTGTGCTGTATTTTCTCCCAAACACCTTCTGGTCTGTGTTTTTGTTTCTATTTCTAACTGAAGAACCAACTTTGATTAGTCCGTTCCCACACTAAAAACTGGGCCTTGACATTTTGGTTTGTCCAACAAGTATTTTCCATTGTTTTTTTTTCTGAGGGCTGGTTTCTGAGGTCTTGTTTAGACAGTTAGCGAAATGTTTAGTTGTTCGTGCTTGGCCCTCAATTATGTTTTGTCCAAACTCAGAAGTATATAAATGACAAAGTAGAAACTTCACTGTTTGATTTGAGGTGAGGAGAGAGATTGGATTGATTTTCACCCATCAAGCCTGACACCTTAAGGAGATTGACACTGACTTCAACATACAGCATGCACTTACACTCACTAAGCCCAGAATGTGCCATGCTGTGCTTGCAGCCTTGGACCTTCTTGGGCATCAAACCTGCACTAAGCAGAGCTGCTCTTCCATCTGGCTGCTCCTGATCTCTGGCCACCACTGCAGCCATCCATCCAGAGATACAGCCTGTACTCTCACTGATAGGCTGTGGAGCGTGATGCTGCTTAGTTGGACCTCTGCTCAGTGGTCAGCAACACCTGTGTGAACACACATACAGAGAAAAAACAAAAATCCACAAGCACTTATAATCAGATGTAAACAATGTGAATATTTCAATTATCTCCTTGAGTTCTGTTTAAATCTTTCTAACACTTGTTTGAGTGGGGTGTCATTGTGATTTACATGAAGTTAGACACTTACACATCCCATAAACAAATTTAAAAAGCAAAGCAAACAACATGACTTTTTCTTTTTCCTGCTCAATTAGTACATTTTGGAATATTCTCATTGATTGTCATTTCATAATAACTACTACTTAAAGCGCTGGGCAGTGTTTCAGTGTGTATGTTACTGAGGCTCTGCTTAGGTTTTGATACTGGCTTTTGAAACTAGCTTTTAGATTATCTGTCTAGCTATGTTCTTTTCACCTTTCTCTGTCTATTAATATGATCAATCATCTGTCTGTTATCTGTTTAATAATATAATGTGACATTTATTTGTCTGTGTTCCCCCCCATCCTTAGCTATTTCCATTGTTTCTTTTCTTTTTTAAGCTTTTAATCTTTCTCCATTTCTTCTTTCCTTTATTTCCTTTTTCTTTCTGTACTTCATCCTTGTTTCTTAATCTTTCTTTCATTCATTCTTTCTGTCCTTTATTTCTTTCTTTCCTTTCTTCCCAGTGCTAATGAAGCCAGCCACTACCTGTGCTTAATTAGTCTCTTCTAATCCATTTGATTTGACCTCAGCTCTGACTGGAATACTACTGTCAAAATTAGCCTTTCGGCCACTTATCATTGATAGTGAACAGCAAACCTCCTAAACATTCCAAATGAGCCTAAAACAACCATGTTTAACTAACTACTAACTAGCTAAAGACTCACCCTGCCCTCCCCAGCCCTTTCTCTCCATGCTCTGCTATGTCCTGCTGCTCTCTGCTACATTCTGCCCTGCACTTCAGGCAGTTGTGATTATGAAATGAATGTAAATAAGGTTGCTGCACAAAGTAATAGTCTAGCAGAAACAAACTTTCTCTCACTTGTTAGAAGGGTAAGCCTCGCTCAACCACATCCTTCTACTTTTGTTTGACAAACAACAGTAATTCTTACAGCCACCAGGGGTCATTTACCAACAAGCACAAGTTGATTTTAGGTTTTGGACAAGTGACTGATGCTGTTGGTTTTCCTGGAAGACACTAAGTGAACTGAGGAACCTGCTCCTTAAAATGCTTGCCCTCCATTGAGTATCCGACTCCTTTAACCGTCCTCACAGAGCTGAACCCTTTAAAACACGTTACACAGTTACAGATTACTGTAAATGACTTGTTCGAGGACATTTTCTTTTCCCTTTGCTTCTTTCTCATATGAGGCTGTTCATTCCTCTTTCTCAGTTGTGTCATTTTAATTTTATTCTTCTTCCTGCTCTCCTCATTTTTTCTTCCTCCTCCTTCTCTCCTTCAACCCCTTTCTCTCTGTTATGAAATTGAACAATGGATTGGTGTTGTTGCCATACAGTGTGTGCGTGATGAATGAGAGCTGTCCACCCAGAGAAGGGGAGGGTGCAGTAGTCTATACAGCAGAATATAGATTGATGCTTTCATCATGATGGCGCAAAGGGGAAATGTAGGGAAGATAGAGGATTACGTTTAAGGATGAGAGGAAGAAATGAAGGAAGGAGAGCTGATGACAAGGAAAGGAGGATGTGACTGGACAGGATGAACGAGTCATGCTGCTTACAGTCTCTGGACAATAATGCTTAAAGGAAATGTCAAAATACCTTAAGTACTTCCTGAATTCCATTCAGTGTGAAGAGTGACATTTTAAAACCTTGATGAGAGATGGTTAGGAATTAAGTTGTATTATAGCACATTGAACATGAAAGATCAATATGGGACATGAACAGAATACAAAAATTTAAATATTACAAATAAATGCATTTATAGTTAGGAAAACTAATGTTGTACATAAACAGCACAGCCACAGATGAAACAAAACAACCTCAGATCATTGTGGAACCACAAGAAGACTACTATACAAAAGAAACAATAATGTCATATTTGCACTGTGTTTTCCTTTTTTGGGGTCTTACTAGTCCTCTGTTACCTATTTTACCTCATTTCATTATCTCCCCTTCTCTGGCAATAGTTGATTATACTGAGTGACTGTTGGGAATGTTAACAACTCTCTTGTATTGTTAACGTAGCCGACCTTACTGTTTACCTTGATTTCAGTGCTAATACTTGTACAAACATTTTGGAGGGAAACACTTTAATCCCAATTTTTCTTTTCAGTCAATACCTCCTGTAACCTCGACTCACAACACAGCTCTAGCATTTTCCTCTAAAAGTTTAGTCAGGGTGGCCTTTTTGTGGCCCAATCACAACCACTCCAGAACTGGAACGTGTAAATTTGAGACCCTGAACAGAATAAGCACATATAGGCGATGGATGGATGAATAAATCTTCTCTGCTTGTTTAATTGACAAAGCCATATTCTCATTAAAATTTCCATTGTCTGCTTACTATTAACATTGTTTTAGAGTGGAAAAGGAAATTATTTTTTCTTATTTTGTTTCTTATTAGCTTGTTTTTTGAGGCTGGTTTGGTTTTCAGTCCTGTGGATCTTGCTTAATGTAGATGTAGTCTCAGTGTCTTCTGTCTCTTCTTAGACAGAACAGTAGTAACTTGCAAATTGCCAGTTAGTGGTGCATACATGCACATTTATATTTTATTCATGTTGACATGTTGATTTTTATTTGTTGACCAAATACTACCACTTTTATTTTTTTTTTTTTTTTTTTGTATCTCTCTCTCTCTCTCTCTCTCTCTTACTCTGCAGCCAGTAGTATCTGGCTATTCTCTAACCAAGTCCCCATCATTGATTTACCTTCACCTCTCATTTAGGCTCAAACATAGAGGGAGGTACAGGGGGCAGAGCAGAGAGGGGAAACAAAGTAGAAAGCCTGTTAGTGCTCGACTCGGCCTAGTAAACTTTAGACATCACCAATCGCTCACTGTTTCACCCTCTGTACTTCCCTCTCTTCTTTCATCTTCTTTCTTTCCGTCCTCCCTCTTGCTCCTGCTCTAATCGCCCCCTGTGTTAATGTGACATGTTTACTGCTCTAACTAACAGCTCATTATGGCCAACTGATGCTTTGTCAATAGCTATTGGTTCATTTGGGCTCAGAGTTGCCCTTAAACAAAGATGTCCGCCATGAGAAATGGACCTGAGTGCAGACCTCTCTTATTTCCTGCTCACTGACTAATAGGAGAGATGCTGTAAATTTGAATCCTGATCTGGACAATTACAGTGCTGATTGTTAATGACCATATTTAATTGCCCAGGGAAAAAAAAACGAGGTTTCCAAGTCAAAATGTGGCTGTCAGATTAAGCTTCCATTAGGTTCATCACAAACGCACACACAAAAACACACACAACTGCCCACCGACAGTAACTGTCACTGAACTTTGACCTTATGACCCCTGAAGCACATCCGGGATTGGGGGTGGCCCCTGGCTCACTGTTTTCAGAGCGCATACACTCATATTCACATGTTGGGTTTAAATGCGACTGACCTTTTGTCTGATTATCCCCAAATCTCACCCCCTCCCAATCCTCCCACACACTGATCGATGCACATTATTTGTGGATTATTAGTTTAAAAAAAATAAAAGCAGCAGTTAGTTTCTACAAAACTAACTGCTGCTTTTGATTTGAGATGTCTTCTGCAAATTGTCATTTCTGTCCTTCAACTTGAAAAAAATTCCCATGTCACAAGACATGGGAAATCAAAAAATTACAATCTAAATTGTAATCTGACACATACCATGTTCTTTCATTGGGCTTGATATGTGTTTAGAACTTGACTTGTGTCCAAAAATTGAAAATTCAATTGTTTCTACAAAGTTTTAGAGGAAGCACACCTGTGAATATGAGCTCCCACAATTCACACTGTATGTCAGGACATAAATAAAGACATGGGAACTCTCAGTAGACCTCTGCAATAACTTTTAGTGGTTAGGCACAGATTAGGTCAAGGGTATAAAACATTTCTAAAGCTTTAAAAGTTCCCAGGAGCATCATGGCCTCACTGATTGTTAATCGGGAGAAGTTTGAAAACACCAGGACTCTTCCCAGAGTTGGCCTTCCAGCCAAACTTGGTAACTTTTCAATTCAACTTTATTTATATATAGCACCAATTCACAACAAAGTCATGTATAGAGAAAACCCAAAAATTCCCCCCTTGAGCAAGCCCTTGGCAACAGTGGAGAGGAAAAACTCCCTTTAACGGAAGAAACCTCCAGCAGAACCAGGCTCAGGGTGGACGGCCATCTGCCTTGACCATTTAGGGTAAGTGGAAAGTGGAGCATCGATCAACGAGCCCCTTATGTTGGATTGCAATAAAAGAAATTTCACACTTCGGGCAGAAGCACTATGTCTGAACATGAGGCGCTGCTCATCACCTGCTAATATTCAGTGATGAACCTCATGCTATTGGGGTTAGCACCCCACCTTTCAGCAGTGACTTGAAGCGAATAACCCTCATTTCAAGTCTCTGCCTGTCACATAGTGATTCAACCAAAAGCTAGACTCAATCCCCACAGAGCATCTGTGACCTAAAGATGATGTTCACAGACACTACTGTCTCTACCATGATACATATGAAGTATTACAGTATACAACATTGTCATCTGTGTATCACCTGAAATCTGTGTATGTACATTAAATGTAAATTAATATTTTATTTTTATTTGATTTCACCAAAGCAGCTGATAATAAGTACATTTCCTGTCTGAACACAGAAATAAAAGCTAGTGGGAATTAAACCCCAAGGTGTTTGGTGATATCTGCACCTGGTAGATATTTAAACTTTGAGGATCAGTCCAACAAAGTTAAAACAATTCAACATTATAGAATATTCCAATTGCAGACTCCCACGTGTAATTGCAGAAAAAGAATAAAGGAATAGTGTGAGAATTTAAGTAATTTCTGTGTGGTCTTACTAGCGGTCAAAGTTCATTTAACCCTACATTACCATTGATATTTATAGTCGACGGTTTGTATGTGACAAGAATTCAATTGATTTTATTTCTTATTGATGTTTGCTTACAGTGTGTGTATTCCCAGCTGGAGGGTCAAAGTTCAGCATTCTTTGACTAAATAATTCACGATATGCCAACTTATTTGCCACTCTTTGTCCCTCTACAAAAAATCATAACGGCTAACAACATTAACACTGCTGTCAATCTCTTATAATCAATGTCGTACCTTAAGAACATAGCACAACAACGCTAACACAGTTAGCCTGTAGCTAAATCTCTCATAGCCCCATCTACAGTATAGGCTGTTTGTAGCCATAAACCAATAAGGAAGGGGGTTTGCCATTTAAGGTAGGCTGATGATGAAATGCCAGAAGATCCAGATGATGAGATTAGCTGTGTGTCTGGAGACTGGAGGACCTTTAGAGCCACCACAGTATAGTAAATACTCAAAGTAAATGATCTGTTTTATATGTTTCTTTATATTATGACTGATTAGTTTACATTTCAAGTTAAAATATAATGAACAACACTGCTCTCTGTGTAGATTAATATAGTAGAGTTTTGTGATTGTAATTTAGTGTCACACATTAAATTTAACAGGCAGAGTCCTGTATATTCTGTACTTACATCACTGAATGATAACATAAACAAATGTTGATGCTTAACAACTTGAGTAAAAAAATGGAAAAGGAGCTACAGAACCCACTGAGAGAGGAATGTGGTTTTTTGTAAATGGTTTCAAAGGTTCTACAGAACCAGGTGACTGTGAAGAATCTGCAAAAAGCTTTGGACCTCTGGCTGCTATGGCTTAGTTGGCAGAGAGAAGTAGACCAACACCTTGGGGGAGGGGCGTTGCACTTGTGTGTATGTGTTTAGACAAGGGGGGTGTTAGTGATGAACGGGGGATATTTTCTGGAGTCTTAATGGTCAGTCCATCCCCACAGAGACTGGCTCAAATGTCAGGTCAGCTATGAAGTGACCTCCATCCCCCTTGCTGTCTTTATCATTCCTGTGTGTGTGTGTATGTGTGTGTGTGTGGCACAAAAGGTAAATCATTTTCACCCAAACCTTATTGTAAACATTAGGATTTATTATTATTGAAAGCAGATATTTATCTTCATATTACAATACTTTTATATGATGTAGTTTCCTTGGTACTCTCATGTTATTGCAGTAGGCAAGGCATTCATTTTATTAACACACGGCGTATGGGATACACCCTGGACAGGCCACCAGTCTATCTCAGGGCCAACAGAGAGAGATTAACACAGACGGAGAAATACTCACATTCACACGGGCAATTGAGGGTCACCAATTAATCTAAAATACATGTCTTTTGGACTGTGGGAGGAAACTGGAGTACTGGAGGATTTAAACAGGGGACCTTCTAGCTTTGAAGTGGCAGGGCTAACCACTCCATCATCATGCCGCTCAGCAGAAATCCTATGGAATAAGGAGCATTGTGCTGGACCATACAACAGTACAATCACATCTTTGTGTCCTTTTTGCCCTGATAATATTCAACTCTGCATAGAAACTACAAAACAAGACTCAATAAATCACAACATATCGTTGGACGCCTGACCTCTAAAATGTGATGTTCCTGTCATTTTCAGGTTAAACTTGACATTAATCTACTTTATTGTGATGCTATTGTTTCTCTGTTATTTACAGGTAAGGCGCTTACCTTCTTGCTGCTCCAGCCCCCCAGCCCTAAACTGCCCGCCCACAGCACCATCCGTCGAACTGCCATTGATCTGATTGGCAGAGGCTTCACTGTCTGGGAGCCTTACATGGATGTGTCAGCTGTGCTCATGGGACTGCTAGAGCTTTGCGCTGATGCTGAGAAGCAACTAGCCAAGTGAGAGAGCACACACACATATACACACAAACTCAAATGTGGCTTTTATTAATGAAATTATAAATATTTTTTATTTCCTGCAAGCCTGCAACAGAAACTAGTTTAATGGGAGATATTAACATTGCTGCTTAATATATGTAATGATGTCATGCAGTGTTTAATTGGGGGCACACTCTCTGAGCGATCAAGCTAAAATTAGTGGATGTAGCAGTCAGCTGTAGGCAGTGACAGTAGCCTCATTAACAGCCAATTGAAGACCACATTGGCTGATAATTTTCTTGGTCAAAGACAGTACCTGATGCTATAATCTCACATTATGTAATATATGTGCACCAGTCAAATGAAGCTCAGTCTAAAGTAAACTTCATGTTTTAGGTGTTTTTGCTACTTTTAGTAAACACTGACTCTTTTTAACTGCAAAACGCCAGTGGTGAAGATGTACTCACATCTTCTACATATATATCATTAAGAGAGTGTAGAAACACTGTATTGCAAATCCCTGCTTTTGAAAATCAAGTACAAAAGCATTATTATCCAAATTTACTTTTTATTATACCTAATATACATCTATTTGAGGATTATATTAATGCATTTTAATTACATGTCTATTTAAATATGTTTAGTCTTCCTATGTATGCAAGGTACAGTTATCCACACACTTTTTCATTAAATCTGGAACATATTTGGTTAAACAAACAGAATTTTGACTATAAGTTCAATAAATGTGGCCAGCATTCTTTCACAAATATGATAAGGTTAATAAGTAAAAACAAAATAGAAAAAATCTACAATAAATAAAATTCCTTTGAACTACGACCACCACCCACTGACAGCACATACAGTACAGGAAGCCCTCTGAAAACCCTGCAAAGGTTTTAACTTATGTTAGCGTGTGCATTTGTGGTTGTCAGTTTGACTTAGAATTTTTCCGAGTTGTTTTTTCCCAATGTTTGAAATGTTCAGGACATAGACTGGCTTTGTCTCCAATGACTTGATACCTAAGGTGGACTTGCCAACTGTTTGATGGTTCAGACTTCCCTCACACATTCCAGAGTACAGGCAGCACTCCGCTTATAGATACAAATACACACTCACAAACAGAAACACTCAGGCATTATAGAAGCTACACCCTGAGTTAGGGAAGCCAGGCTGTAATCTGATTGCAGGAAATTATGATGATGCAGCGATGTCTGCGTTGCGCTGACATACAAGTCTTTTGTGTGTCTCCATATCTGTTTATCTCTGTTCATGTGGCATTATAGACCTATTTTTCTTTGTCTTTGACCCACAAGCAGCTGAACTTAAAATTGCCCAATCAGATGTAATTCATTGCTCCTTAGAGAATGAACTCTACAAGTTAAGATTTTTTCTTCAGCTTGCATACAAGTTCATCACAAAATCCAGGGCACTCCTGGTCCTGCAACAAGCCAGCCAGAATGACATTGACCTGACTGCAATCAGTGCAGCGTTACAGCGCAGTGAAAGCTGTGAAGGCAGATTTATATCATCAACTGATTTTAACTGCTGAGATAACCCAGTCAGAAGTTGGTGTTAGTCTGCAAGTAATGACAGCAGCAGAGTCAGCTTCACTTCCAGACGATCAACATCATAACCAGCTCTAAAGAGGCCAGGAGTTGTGACAGCATTCACAAAACCAAAGTCAAATTGTGGTTAAGTTGAAGCAGCATTTTATACAAGGGAAGTTCACAAGTTACACAGAGAGCAACTGAGTGGCATCTTTTCATCATGCTATGAGTTGCACAAAAGACTGCCTGCACGCCCTGCCTCCCTGCTCAATACTAACTGGCCAACACGAGTTGATCCTATTAAGGTTGAAATTTAAGCTGGGGCAGTCTGGTTAAATGAGTATAGATATGTCTCCTGCCATTGCGCGTGTGTATGTGCACGCACGCGTGCATACGCATGTAGAACAGAAAATAACACAATTACATTTTACTAGATGCATTTTTAGTAGAATAGAAAGTGAAGAACAGAGTTCAAAACACAGATTATGAATTTAAATAGTAGATATGAGAAACAAACTCAAAATGGTTACATATACACCAGTCAGGTATAAAATTATGACCACCTGTGCAATTTAATGCAATAAAGGGTTGTAATGTCATCTTATTCATTTTCAATGGGGTTGCCAAAACTTTAGAACCACCTCTTAGAACCACCTATAATGCATCCAGTACGACTCCACTACCCAGCTTGACCTCAATAATAAACACAGAAGAATTATCACCTTTCTGACAGTTTCAACCTAAAAACTAAGAAATTATAACCTGGCAAAAGTAGAATTCATGGCAGAGCTACTGTATTGGATGTCATTAAATAACACAGGTGGTCATAATGTTATGCCTGATTGGTGTACTGTATAAAGAAATGTTTAGATGCAGGTAGAAAATAAGTGAAAAGATCTGAGTAGCTGTAAAGAGGTTGGATTTTGCTGTGGGTGGTGCCAAAGTGAGACAAAGATTCTATTTGCGGTGAGGAAACATAGGCTGCCATGCTAAGCTTCCATAATTTATTAATATAACCGATGTTTAGACCACAACTTGTGTGCATTTACTTGAGTCTTTTTCTCTCGCTATGCCTAAAATCCAGGTTATTTTTAAAGCACACAATTTGGAACTCTTTTTACGTTTAATACCGTAGTCTCTCCTCCTAAATATAGGGCCGCGATATGTGTGACCTGTGCATATACTGTCAAAAAAGTATTCTTTGCTTACTATTTCACAACACTGACAGTTCATTGTTATCTATTATAGAGACGTTATCAGATGAGAGGTTTTAAATTGCTACTCAGACTTTGACTAGTTTGCATTAGTTGCATTTGCTAAGCTGAACAGCCAGTCAGAATGTTTTTTCTCTCAGGACGGGACCACTGCCAATGAAGGTCTGACTAGTGCCAACAGTGCTGGACACTCTCCAAAAACTACGCCCAGGTGCTCACCAATGGCCCAACATCACCAACAGCTGATTGTCAGTTTGGTGTGTCATAGCCCTAAGGCTACAGTCAGCATGCCGTTATTTTAGCAGCTAACCAGCAGCTAATCTGGCATATTTGTGCTATGCTAAGTTAGCCTGCTCCTGAATGTAACATTATCTGTTAAACATTTGCTGTAAGTTTCATTTAAATTTGTGTCCCTAAATTCTGTCACATGACCACTTTAAGGCCAACAGTAATATCGTTTTATCGATTATTTTGTTTGGAACAAAAATTTCATCGGCAAAACGGGAAAATGGTTGGTTTTATCTCTCTCGCATTTTCCTCTGATCAATTTCCAGCAACATTTTTTTTTTAATTGCAAAAAAAGCAACAGCAGAAGTAGTAGTAACATTAGCATTAGTAGGACAAGTAGTAGCAGTATTCTAATGTCATCTGTTTGGTCTGAAAGATATTTTATGTGTGGATGTTCAGTATGCAGTGGTTTATTGTTAGACTACAATAAATACTTTAAAATACCTGGCTTTAAATACCTTTACACACACACACCAAAACACACACAAAGCTTATAATCATGTATAGTTAATAATGTGATGCCTGTGGGTGTGTGGTGTTGCCTCCTGGTGTTGTGAAGTAAGCAGCACAATCACCTAATTAGTGAGTTCATTACAACACAGTTAAAAAACCTTTTATTGCACATACACAATCTGTTTCTTTATTTCATCATTTGTCAGCTAATACTGTAGAATGGAGAGAGTTTGAAAAGTTAAATATTACTGACTTAAGCTGTGCACGCACAAACACATACGCACATTAACAGAGGGTATATTTCTGTGCAGCTGACTCGCAGTGAAGCTTTTAGTCCCTGTTGCACCCAACTAGTTGTCAATACACATCTTGCAGGGCTGTGTGTTCGTATGGGTATGTGGTAATCCATTTTCAATAGGCAGAGATTTGAAAAAGCTCCTGGTGTAGAAGATGCACATTTTAAACTTTCAGAAACACATGCTGGAAAAAAAGGCTGTGTGTGTGTCTTAAACTTGAAAAAGGTGATTTTTGTGGCAGTGTCCCCAACAGAGGTCAATCCGCATGGGCAAATGTAATGCTGGCAATTAACAGGTGTTAGAAGACATAGTAGAACGTATAGCAGCTTGTTGCATATGGGGCTTCATACCCACAAACCATTTGACTGCTGAGCACCATGTTTTATTAATGTTGTGACTGATCATTCGCCGATACAACATGACAATTAGTGACCTTCAGAGATGTTGGTAGATGAATTCTAAACACAGGACAGAAGCAAGTCAACAGTGTCCCCACCTTTAATTTTTATCCTAAGCAAGACTAACAACACCCACAGTTATACACACTACTTAATACACAGACATGAGATTGACAACAATCTTCTCTTAGTTTTTGAAAGTTGTTGGTTAAGTATGTTCTTTAGCTTGTATTAGCTAGCTTACCCTGATAGTCTTTGCATTCCTACTCAGGACTTTCGTTTTGTAAATTTATAGAGGGTCAAATGTGATTTCTTTTTGAAATTATTGTCCACTTTAATTATTAAATTATTTAAATATTGTATATTTTCCATCTGTAAATGTGTAATCTTTTGCCTCATCAAATGTCCTACTGTGGGCTTTCAGTGGCTCTTGCTGACCTGTCAATGTTTTCCTTCCTCCTCTTCACCAATCACAGTGTGATGCATTTGTAGTTGCCACTGCAGAGATAAATACATGTTTTGGGTGTGATAGGGAATATGTATTTGATACAGGGATAAATACCCTGCAGAGATAAGTGCATGTTGAAAATAATAAGAAGAAAAATACAGGTCACCTGTTAGTGATCCAAAAACTGGTGTTGATCTGTTTTCAATCACACGTGACCAGGCTTGAAATATGGCTTATTGAATTGCCAGTTACCTGGTTTGTTCATATTTTTGTTAGTCTATAAATCGCTAAATAGGTTAATTACTCAAGCAATTAGTCAAGCAATCAAATCAACCAGTAAAAACTCAAGAGGTCACCCAGTGTGCGTATACACTCTTAACCAAGAATCAGCCAGTCATTCAGTTATGAAGCTTCTAGTCAGCTACACACCAAGATGTCAGTCGTTAGGTGACGCAGTCATCAGAGTCATCAGTTTGTCGAAATTCAGTTTTGGAGAGAGTATTTGTTCAGTGATTTATCAAAAACACATGTTTGCTGTATCTAGCCTCTTGTTTGTTTATTCTTTTAAATATGTTTTTAAGAAGAACTGTTCCTCAAACTGTATCTAAAGGCATCAGTCACGATGAACATACAGTATTGTGCTCTTTATACAGTCCCTAAAATAAGTATTCACTCCTCCTAATCCTACATGCTGGAAGTTTTATTAAGTAGTAGAGATTTCTTTTTACTTTGACACGAGTCAGTCAGACATAAGTCATTTTCGGTTAAAAAGACCTTGACCTCCAGTCAATGTTGTCAAAGGTTAATACTTATGATAGGCACTGTAGATCTCTTATTTACATACCAATTTAGTGGATTAGGTAGGAATTTATTAGGTACATCTTTACAGTCATTGAAATCCAATAGCACTGTTCCGCCCAAACGTCAAAATCTTTGTCTGGATTCTTTCATTGATCTACTATAAAGGACAAAAGCAGAAACACATTTCGTCATAATGCGGACCTTACAACACCACCTTTAACTAAGATCTCAGTAATAAACATATAAATTAATTTACCCAATGTCAATAAGAACTGATCCGCTTAAACTTCCTAAACACAGAATTTATGGCGGAGCTGTTGAATTTAGCTGCATTATTAGATTGGTTGAGTGTAATAAAGGAACCACATATTATTATAGCTTTTTCCTTTAATGACATTGATGCTGTGTGTGGCTGCGATAATAATCTGGATTATTTCATTACATGTCCTAAGTGTTGGTCATTAACCTCTGTGTTTCTCAGTTACAATTAGCTCGCTGCACTCCTGCTGTCTTATATCAGCATCGTGGCTGTTTCCAATTACAGCCACCTCTCGAAATGAAATTAACATTTCACCATTGCTGATATATTGCCTATATATTATCAGTATTAATTACACGATCTATAGCTGGGATTCAGAATCGGAGGAGATGAACTGTGGAGCTCAGCCATCCGTCCTCCCATCAGCCCCTCCCTACCTGCCCCTCTCTCTCTCTCTCCCTCCAGAGTCATTTGTTAACAAGGTGGCCTTGCTGGGCCTCTCTTTCTCTCACTCTCTCTCTCATACACACACTCTGAGGGGTGTGTGGCCAGCTGTTAGGGTGTGTGTGTCTAATTCCTGTTGCATTGTGGGAGTCCATTATGCTGTCGTCTGGTGAATGGCTCCCATTGACTCGGTCTTGGCATTATAAGCTGCCCGCTAATCTCTTCACTCAATATATTAGTGATGCTAGATCTCTCACTGCTTCTTTTCTTAGTTTCATCTCATTTTCATCCTTTTTCTAAACTTTAGTGTCTTTTTAATCCTTCATCCCACTCTTGAGTTTTAGGATTTAGAGTTTTAAGTTTGATTTTTAAGATACTATTCAAAATATGCCATGTAAACCTGTCTATATAATCTACTAACACATACAGTATTGTGTGTATCCAGAGGTTGGATATCTGACATTCCTATGTCCCATAGAGCTCTATTATTGTTCAAAAAACCTTGTAGTCCTCTTCCATATGCACTGTTCACCAATGGGCTCATGTCTTCAGATGTATTAAATAACAGTTTGTATTAAAATAATAATAATAACAATAATAATATAATAATAATAACTTAATAATAAAGTTCCTGACAAATTTAAATGTATTCATGTTTGGATGTTCAGATCAGCAATCACATTACAAATGATACCTCAGACCATCAGATTCTGATCATCAGTATAGCAGTAGACTCTGCTGTACTGAGTAAGAATAGACTCCAAAATGAAGAAAGATTGAAAGATACACTAAGACACACGGGACAAATGATTTTAAATGTTATGTTAATATTAAAGTTATACAGAATTTCTACAAAGCAGCAATTCTTAAAAAGGCCGGAAAGCTGCCAGCTAAATATACAGTCTTACCTGTGGCCACTAGACGGCTAAAACGGGCCTTGCTCAAAGGCACCACGGTTATGTTGTGGGCTTGTGTGTGTGTGTGTTGGTATTTTGGATTTTAAATGTTAAACCTCTTTGATACACTCTCTCTCTCCACAGTATTGCTATGGGTTTGCCCCTTAACCCGCCAGCGGATTCAGCTCGCTCAGCCCGCCATGCACTCTCACTTATTGCTACTGCCCGGCCACCTGCTTTCATCACCACAATCGCAAGAGAGGTGAGAATGATCTCTTCAGATATCAGTACAACATTTTAATGTAAAACAAGAGAGAAGTTAAAGAAGAGAGACTTTCGTGGCATAGCCTCAGCTACTGCAAGTTGCTGATTCGTCATATTCAGTACAGCATTTTTACATACTTACCTGTACCTCAGGGTGGGGCAGCCTAATTTTAGAGTATATCATGTACTGAAAGTTCTTATGTCTGTTTGTATTTAGACAAATTCTTCTTTTATTAAATGTAATAGATTTTAAATACCATATAGCCAATAGTATTAAAACATTAAAAAACTAAAAACACAAACACACCCAAATAAATGTCTCTTTCTGTCATGTACATATACTTAAAGTTATAATTTTTATATATATATATATATATATATATATATATATATACACACACACACACACACACACACACACACACACACACACACACACACACACACTATAAAGTTATAACTTTAAATACAGATATGAACAATATTTGTATGATTGTTTTCCAGGTTCATCGGCACAATGCAGCTCAGGCGAATTCTCAGTCGCAGCAAAATGTTCACACCACCACTCTGGCCAGAGCCAAGACCGAGATACTGCGAGTGATGGACATCTTGGTAGAGAAGATGCCCGGAGATGTTGTGGATCTACTGGTCGAGGTAACAATAGCACAAGTATCAGATCTCATATTGCTAAGTGTGAGCAATTTGGCAATCTCCCAATAAATATGTATGTTTAGTTTTTTCTGTAACTCCTGTAAAAACTTCCATCTACTTCTTCAGGTGATGGATATCATAATGTACTGTATTGAAGGTTCTCTGGTAAAGAAGAAAGGACTACAAGAATGTTTCCCTGCTATCTGCAAGTAAGTGGATATTTGGGTGTGTGAAAGTCCCAATAGCTGGATGATTGTGCGGATGTCAGTCGTTTTAGTTTAGCTCACAGGTGACAAATATCAGTCTCAGTACAAAGTGGATATACCAGCTCAGTTTGACAGCATCTTTTCTGCCTTTCCTTGGTCTCAACACAACAATTGTATTCGTCTTTCATCTTATCTCCATAAAATACTAGATAATTCCTGGTTGAATGACAATGTGTTTACGTTTTTGTCATCTACGTCAGGTTCTATATGGTTGGTTACTGTGACCGCAGTCACCGGATTGCTGTTGGAGCTCGCCAGGGTTCAGTGGCCCTCTACGATGTCCGTACTGGAAAATGCCAGGTAGGATCAGAAGTCCAAGCCATCTCAACAGATTTGCTCACAGATTTTTCAACTCTTCACCACTGTCTTCATTAGTCCACTCCATTCATCATCATTCATTCGTTTCTCAGTCATTTCTATCCTTTAATCCATCTGCACAAAGGTTATAGCCAGTCACCGTCTATCTATCCATCTTATTGCCCCTCCATTCGTTCTTCTTTCCCTTCCCTGTTCCTTAGGGCTATGACATGCCAATGTCAGGTTGTAATGGAGCGTCTGTCACCGTAGTTTTTCTGGTATTGTCCTGCACCTTTGGCACTAGTACGAATCGAAGGGACACAGTGTTAGCATAGAGAGCATTCTGATTGTTTTTTTAAGCTTAGTGAGTCAGTGTACGAGGAGAGAAATGGGAGTAATGAATGCAAACACAGGCTGAAGGATTTTTAAGTTTTGATCTTAATCTCATTTAAACATTGCAGCAAAACTTTTATCCCAGTTATCCGCTGTTTTTTCCTTGTCTCATGCATTCATCTGTGTTTATCTCTGTTCATTCTTAGCCTTATCATTCAATCATCCATCCAACCATTCTGTAAATGCTACATGCTTTCATCCATTGTTGAACTGATGATCTGCTTATCTGTCCATTGCGTCATCTTTTCAAGTATTATTTAGAAGAGTTGTTTTTTTCATTAATTATCTAACTTTCAACATTCGATTGATTTCTCTTAATGTAAATGCAAAGGATAAATAACTTCTGTTGACGTGAAAAGAGCCGTAATGAAAGCTGCAAATAAGGGAAAATTGAGAGACGAGTTGAAGGAGTTTTGTTATCTGTTATTTTTTTTCTCTAATTGATTAATGAAGAAGCAGTGACTCTCTCAATCATGTTTTTGTCTTTTCATTTGATAATGTGATTGTGTAGCAAATGTATGTTACTAACCTTTTTGTTTGTTTGCATTTGTGTGTGTGTGTGTGTGTGTTGGTAATTTGCTGTGTATTGATTTGCAGTAACCTGAGCAGTCTAGTCCGGTGGAAGGGGTCATTTATATCTGATAACAGCACTGGCCCCTGTTCACCCCAACATCTAGTTTGATAGTGAGTGTGTCTAGGTGTTTATTTGTGTGCACAGTATAAAGTCAGGAGATGCTTTACCTTTGTGTGTTGCAGTAATTAACATTTAATAGATAATGGCTTTGCTGGAACTGTGTCTGCACATCTGTTGTAACCATTGTACGATAAAACAGTTTAGTAACTTTTAAATTAATTGTTTACCGGTTCTCTATATTGATTTTTATCAATTCTATTGGTTCTTATGTTTGCAAGTCTTGGCCAATAACTTTAACAACAGAAACCAAAGTATGTTAATGTAATGTAAAACCTGCATCCTATCATTGTTAGGGTGACATGTTACAGTAACAATCCAATCCTAACTTTACTAACACATCCAGGAAACACAACAACACAAAAAATTGAAACCAGATAGTAAGTTATTGCTCACTGGACCAACAGCAACAATGCCAGTATATATCTGCAGGTTTATTTTATTCCAGTTACTCAAGATATTTTTAACAAAAAATAAATATTAATGCTGCAGTATGCAACATTTTTTGTAATACTTAATGATACTTATGAGGCTCAAAACAAAAACAAAAAAAAAAGCAGCTTGTAAAGCACTTTCTGTACTGACAACTGCTTCATCCATAATATTTCATTTATTAGTTGGTTATGTTTTTATAGGAATCAACATTTGTTAAAAGTAACTATAACTAAGAAAAGGTATGTTTTAATTTCCTCCGTGTTGTATTGGAGTGGAATAATTATTATTACATAAAGTTTCACTAAAACTAATGATAAAAACATTTGATGACTTTTTTAATAGAAACATAAAATCTGGAACTCGGATTTAAAGAATGTACTTTTTTAAATCAGTCAAGTTAATCTTTTTAATGTCTTTCTTCTGATGATTTGAAATCGTATAATGTAAATATATGGATGGTGTTTCAATTTAGATTAGATTTGCAAAAAGATGATGTTCAGTACATTAATTAGTTTCATTTGTACATAAGACGGGGAGGAAGATATTTGATTGTGTAGGAGAAAATTTGGAAGGAGAGATGGCTTGAAGCACGGATCATGGGTAAAGAGAGGAAAATGAGAAAAAATATGTAGGGAAGGAATGAGGAAATGATGGAAGGAAAGAAAGAAGATTAGTTTTTTGATTCTTATTTGTGTGTGTGTGTGTGTGTGTGTCAGACCGTAGCTAGCTTGTTCCTACATGACCATCTGCTACAGCTTTGATCAGGCTCCATGAACAGCCCTTTGTCAGCTACATTACTCTGTGTGGGTGTGGGTGTGTCTTTGTGTCCAGCTGCTTGCTCTGCTTCTTTAACAGACTCTGAGTCTACTAATTGAACACAAAGAAACAATCTGACTGATCTTTCTCTGTCTGCATCTGTTTCTTTGTTGCCACTGAAGCTAGACAAAATGTTGTGTCACTGAAGGTGTAGCTCTGCTTCAGGGATAGCACCTCCCACCATCCCATAGGAATCCAGCCAGTCAACAGTTTGTTGTTGCTTGCTGCTGCAGCAGCACTTACACAGGTTTGGTCCTACTTAAGGAAACAAACTCTGTAGCTCTAACACTGTTTCCACTTTGCTGTTAGCCTTGTTAGCATTCCAATATGCAAGATTTGGTACTTTTGTTATGTGGCTCCCTCTACAGGTGCTGAGTATAATTCACTTTTATACCATTGCAACAAATACCAGCTGCGCTTTTAAACTTTGATAATCTTCATGTGCATTGGTACACTGGCATTTTATATACAATCTAATAACTGGAATAAAAGGGTTGATTAGTATAATTATTGACTCTAAATATAGCATAGAATTTAGTGTACAACAGCAGTGTGAAATATCATGTACATTCATGATCCTCAGTGTTTATCGTGTGGGGCCAATCCCAGTTGTAATTGGGGGAACACTAAACAGCACACTAAACAGGTCACTAGTCTATCTCAGGCTAACGGATGTACAGAGAACCATTTACACCTTTGGGCAATTTAACCTAACGCCATGTCTTTGGACTGTGGGAACAGAATGTGTACATGTGTACTAGTGAGTCCGTTTGAAATACTTTAAAAGGTACAGAAAAGTATTTATATACCGGGGGAAGCCTTGGGCATAGCTGTGTTTAGAGCAGCTGTCACTCTGACTTGAAAATAGCAAGTTTGGTTTGCTTTTTTAACCTCTGGTGGTTTGTGACCACACATTTCTATTTTTTAAACACAATCCAATACGTTCACTATGATTTGTTATTATTGATAATAAATTATCATCATTATGGCTATAATATGGCCATTTTTACTTTGGTAGAAAAATAACTGTTTGACAATTAAGTGTTTATGTTTCTTATGTCTTTTAAGGAAAGAGATGCCATTTGCCCTTTTACAAATCAGTGTCCTATTATAATTATTAAGTGAGTTCACCTTAGCTGTACTTGAATTAGATTATTTTGCTAAGAAGCCCTGGAAAACTGTACTGTATTTGTATGTATTTATCACTACACATTTTTCCAAATACTGTTGTTTGTTATTGCAGCTTAATGATTCCAGATAGGAACATGTTTTTCTCTCCATCTCCTCCCATCTCCATCAAATTGTGATGATTTGAACATTTTAACCAAACAAAAGATAAGCAGGTAGCTAATTTTAACCACTGTACATCAAAGTGAGGAAATATGTTGATATAAAGCATTAGCCAAAACATTATCATTACCCTAAAGACTGAAAACTAAATTCCCTACCCTAATCTAAACCAAGTCTTAGCCATCAAACAGCTCTATGATGGGGTGCAAAAATGTGAGGTTCTTCCTCACTTTCCTAAACTCACTTTGCTCAAACTCTACTGCTCATCCAACCCCTACACAGACACGCTCCGTTCCCAGGTGTCAGGTTTACTGAAATACAGAGTGCTGTAAATGGTTTCAGTCTGCTTCGCTGCTCTCTGATAGGCGGATTGATTTGGTAGGGAATCCACTGTGACACGATTACATACACACATACACCACACACATATTATAATATATGTATAAGCATCAATTTCTGATTCATTAAAGAGTTGGACTCTGTCTCCTCTGTCACCCTGAAAATTCTCTGTCACAAACTTAAAATTAGTATATTACTAAATTTCATAATCTGCTCTATAATGGTGTTAATAAGGCCAAATATAGTAATTCAGAATTCAAGTAAATCAAAAGGCTCTTATGAGTTTGGATGACAGTTTTTATGTTACAGTCATGTGGAAAATTCAAAATGGAGGCTTACATGGACCTGAGTGTTCCAATAAAGATACTTTTTTTTTAAATCATAAGAAATGTATACTTTTACAAATGCAATAAAATCTTTTTTTTACTGTACTGAAGTACTTTTTTTCAGTACTGAAATAAAGATGAAAAGCTTAAAAAGAAACATTGGATTTATTAAGGGCCACTTGTACATTACCTGTAAGCTAAGTCAATCAATCTCATCTCCAAATGTTGAAATGTCTTTGAGCAAGTCCATGATCCCTCAGATTACTCCCAATTGTTGTGGTGTATGTGGGGGACAAAAGTCACTTTGGAGAATAAGATATGTTTAAATTTAAGTAATTGATATTTTAAGGACTGGATGTTTTTCTCAAATATTCTTGGGATTGAGCTGGTGAATACGTTCTAGTCAGACCATGCCCAATCTTTTGACCTTCTGATAAGAAGAGATGAGAAATATAATTTGGGATCTCACCAAAGAGGAAAGTAATGAAGGAGAAGGGTGGAAGTGCAAGATGGAAAGAAGGTGAAAGACTTTCATTATGAGGTGAGTGGGAGAGAGGAAAAAGAAAGAGAGGATAGATGGGACTCAAGGCTGCAAAGGCATCAAAATATTTTTTTTTTCTCAGCCAGCACAGCTGAGATCTAATTGAATTTGGCCCAAAAGGAGGAGGGAGAGAACAAATTAAAAAGATGAGATTTTCATTTCATTGCGTTATTATTTTCTTTTTTTCTTTAATCGCCACCAACGTGTTATTATTTCAGGGTCCAGGCGCCTGAGGCAGCACGTCTTAATCTCATCTGGAGGTGAGAGTTTGTAATCCCAGGCATAGGCGGTGGCGGGGTGGAGATTTCTGGGCGGGTGTTTATTGCGTTACACACCCTGCATCTGGTGGGACAGTTTATTGTGTTACACATGGCGCAGCATCGCCTGATTTTGTCCCCTGAGTTCTGGAGGCGAATGGCAGCATCTGTTGGACCAGAAGCTGCACCCTCAACTGATGGAATTATCTCATCCAAACCAAACAGTTACTGTCAAAGAAAATCTGGGCGGTGTAGCAGCAAAACAAGTTTTTCTGTGACGCTTTGATAGAATTGCAGCAAGGACCCAAATTTGTACTTCATCTCTTCTTTATTGAAGAAGAGACAATATTGAACTCTGGGTTCGAAGCTTAAGCTGCTACAGTTTGAATCCATCGCAAAGAGGAAACTCAAATGCTGCTCTTATTTTAGCTGCTGTGGTTAATGAGCATAGATCTACAGTTGCTTGGGACACATGGGTTTCCTCTTAATATTTTAAGTTAGAGTTATACGTTTTATTCTACAGTGCCTGTCATTAACATACAGGTAGCTCCAAACAGGAAGTGGAAACTAGGGGGTGGATAACGCAACCAAACGTGACACACTGGTACCTAAGTGTGTGTGTGTCAGTTTAAAAATAAGTTAGTTTCATTTAATGGTCAGGGGAGACTGACAATTTGACATGTAGACCCAAGCAGAAGGAAAGCACAACCCAAATTCAGCTCAAATTTGACTAAATAGTAAATAGTTGCTTATATAGCACTTTTATCTAATGCGCTTTACAATGTGGATTCTCATTTCCCCATTCACACAGCGATGGCTGCCATGCAATATCACCTGACCCACCGGGACCCAACTTGGGGGTTCAGTTAATTAATTTGGATCCAGTGTCTTGCCCAAGGACACTTCAAAATCTAGCCGGGAGCGGGGATCAAACCACTGACCCTGTGGTCCAGTAGACACTATATAATTGATCTTACCCAATATGAAGTTTGTGATGCAAACTCAAGCATTTTTAAAAAATAGCTTGGTCCAATCCTTTTGTCTTCCTCCATATAACTATTGTGGACTTCTATGTTTTGACTTTGCGAGTAACCATCCTTGTCTAAGGGAGCAGAGTACAGGAGATGAGTTTACCCATCAAGTGTATTACATCATCAGTATTACAGAAGAGGGACAGACAGTCTGTACATTCTGTCATTTTCTTTGCTTGTTCACCTGTATCTTAACATGCATATCACTGTAATATCACATTAGGCCTTTCAGCCATTTAGTTTGTGGAAAAATACCTCAGCATCTCTATTTAAACCCACTGTAAGCTTTATTATTATATTGTTTTTATTACTCACACAGATACCAATCAGCACTCCTTTATAAACTTATATCATTTTAATATTTACTGAATGTGCCTCTGCTTTGCAATTTAAAAACATTTTTTTTCTTTTCTTTTTTTATACCAGTAACTTGTTGAGCTGCAATTATATCAGTATTATTATATAATATATATCAATTATATTATTTATTAATTCACATATTTACAGTTCAATGTTTCTCTTTGAATTTATATGGAATTTATATTCGTCAGCCAAATCCAGATAATCATGGCAGAAAAATGTGTAATGTGACAGAAAACATCAACGTGTGTGTGTGTGTGTGTGTGTGTGTGTGTGTGTGTGTGTGTGTGTGTGTGTGTGTGTGTGTGTGTGTGTGTGTGTGTGTGTGTGTGTGTGTGTGTGTGTGTGTGTGTGTGTGTGTGTGTGTGTGTGTGTGTGTGTGATAAGATAGATAATCCAAAACAAGCAGCTCAGTTCCTGCACTAAGTTCCATTTGGCTTTGAAATGAGCTTTCACAATTTTAAATGATCCTCATCTCTTTTTCTCTAGAACATCCATGGTCACAAGGGTCCAATCACAGCGGTGTCATTTGCCCCTGATGGCCGTTACCTAGCAACCTACTCCAACGCTGATAGCCACATCTCCTTCTGGCAGGTAAATGACACATACAGGAACAAATACAGATGCATACTGAGTACATTTTATGTCACACACATATCAGGACAGTTTCTCCTCCAGAAGTGCAAAATACCTGAAAATAGTCCATTTTGTTTGAAGTAAATTTTATAGAAGAGAAACATTTTTCTTTTCAACTGTTCTTCAGTTTCACAGATAAATCAATCATCATAGTGGTGAATGGCTGCTTATATTGTGCTTTTATGCAAAGCACAATGTTGCTTCTCATTCACCTATTCAAATTCACACACCCATGGCAGTGGCTGCCATGCGTGATACTTACCTGACCCACCGGGAGCAACTTGAGGTTTATTATCCTGCCCAAGGACACTTTGTATCACTAACTGTAGTTATGTGGATAGTCTCCATCAATTGTGTAGAACACACTCGCTCCAGAACAAAGCAGTTTTAAAATGTAGTATTTACTCAGCAACTGGGATTATATTTTTACATACATATAATATAGATTTTAGTTTAACTTAAAATATACATACTGTGCTCTGACAAAATGTTTGGAATTTATTTATTTCATTTATTTATAATTACCTTATAATAATAATGGATTAGTGATAAGTAAATCTAAAGAACAAGTCAAAGAAATCTAACATCTAAAGTAAACAAAATTAAAGAGAATGGTCAGGCGACCAATCTCAAATAAATATCAAACAGATATGCACAGACAGACACACACTTCTTATCTTCTTCCCAGAACTGTTATTTTGAATGAAAGGTCTTTACGACCTCTGACACGACTGTCTGCAGAGAAACACACACACACACACACACTAATGGCATTACTGTAAGCATAAACCGCTGATAGTGCACCGGCAAGACGGCTGCTGTGGTAATGAGCTGGCAGACGCTCTGTCGGTGTGTGTGGCTATGTGTGCGAGGGAGGGGCAGTGTCGTCTCAGGAAACGATAGAGTTTCGTCTCGCTGTGTTTTTACACACACACACACACACAAACACACACACACACACTCTAGCTGTGTCTAGTTTCTGGCTGTGCAGTCTTCTCAGGACGCAGTTATAGAAGCCCTATAGGTTAAACTCAACATTTTCTCCAAGGATTCAGCTGTTCCATCACTAACAAGAACTTGAAGATAAGAGTTTTCTCAATAAAATGTTCAGTAATTCATCTTTCATTGTCCAAGTATTAACAACACATATTGTACCAAATCTGTGCCAACAGAAATGTGAAGGATGGGTCATGTAGTGAGAAAAAAAAAATACCACATCAAATAGCATTTCTGTACTTGTGACCCAACAAGTGCTAAACCGAGCAGCCTCAGCAAGAATCAGTATGGTCACTCTAATCAGTCTGCAGCTGCACAGCCCCATACACTACAAAATGTGATACACTGTGTGCAGAAGTGATAGAAGTACACAAACATAATATTCAAGTACTTTGTAGATGTGCAAGTATTGGCCTAAAAATTCACAACCACAAGTATCACTTCAAAGCTTTTACTCCAGTAAAAGTACTAAGAAGATTTTTTTTACATCTTACTTAGTATAAAAGGAAAAGTATGTAATTTAAACAACACTGATTATGGTAGTTAACGCAAGATATGTACAGTATTTACAAAAAATAAGAGCCACAGATCAGTTTTTTAGGTGGTTAAACCATAATGACACATCAGCATTTATTACTTCATAATTTTTTTATTTAAAAAAACAGCCTATTAGTATATTTAAACCAGCAGGTGCTGAAGAAACGTTTTTATACGTAGGGGCCAATAAATTATTTTCTGTATTTGCAGCTATAAAGAAAGTAAAAACTTTTAGTGAACAACTTACTATGGTAAATTGGTTCCATGAGCACATTCTAAAATAGACTTTGTTATAAACTAACCTATAGGACCTGTTCTGGGATATTTCAGCCACAAACAAATTGTTTTAATTACACCAGTTAATATGTTAAAAAACCTGTGTCGACTACTGATAAACTCAAATGTTTAACCTTTTAGAGGCATCATAAGAAACTCTTTCACCACAAGATAAATTCAGTCCTGACCGATGAGTCGACTGTGTACAGATGTTCCACATCATGTGTTGCTTGCCCTCCTCAGATGAACACCAGTTTGCTGGGGAGTATTGGGATGCTGAACTCAGGCCCTCAGCTCCGCTGCATTAAAACCTACCAGGTTCCTCCAGTGCAACCAGCATCCCCAGGCTCCCAGAACCACCTGAAGCTTGCCCGCCTCATCTGGACGTCCAACCGTAATGTCATCCTCATGGCCCATGACGGCAAAGAGCACCGCTTCATGGTTTAAACTAGATCCGTCTCCTTCTGAGCTTCAGTTCTCGTATTTGGCAGACCTGTACCTGTTTTCAAGTTTTTACTCCCGATGAAGAATCTAAAATGTTGGAGCCTAGAATTTAAAGTAAAAACTCAGCTCAGGTCCAGGTTAGATTTTTTTTTGTTTTGTCCCCCCAGTGATAATTGTGATGAAACTCACATGATTATACATTTAAAGGCTGTGATAGAATATTTGTTTACATTAAATTTGCATTTACGTATTTTTTATTTGTCATTTCTATTAGCTGTTTTTTTGCAGAATGTTTCTTCTGATGCCAACTTGTTGCATCCATTGTGGATCCCACCTCTTCTTAGTCATTCGTTTTTTTCACAGCTAAATTTTTGTTTTTGTTTTTTACTTACTCATTTTTTTTTTCATAATGAAACATCTTAAAATCAATTACATAAGATGTAATCACAAGAGCAAACCATTTGTAAGATGGAAAAAAATAATGAAAATAATGAGAAGACAACTTCCACTGACCTCTCGAAGCTTGATACTCCCTGACCCCTGTAGGAAAAGTACACACTTTTCACAGCATTTTTTCTTTTTTTTTTTTCTTTTGTGACACTTTGGAAGCTTTTCCATCCACTCAGAGCATCGCACAGAAATGTGTGTGTATGTGTTTACACCCAAATGTATCTTCACTGTTAAACACACATTCTCACTTCAGGCTGCAGGAAACCTTTCAGTGCGGGCCGCTGCATTAACAATTCACACAGAGGACACAGACTAACACGTATCATTAGTTTGGTTCCAGGTTATGCACCCGTTCATTAGTGGCTTCTCTAGAGTTTCTGGCTCTTTTAGGATACAACAATTCCTTGGATATTTAGTAAGCGCTTTATTTTGGCATTATACATATAATGTGTACAACATAATTGTGTTAGATGTTCAGCTGGAGGGTTAGAATCTTCACCGACATGGAGAGTTAGTCCTATTTTTGTTATTTTTGAGCATCTTTTTCTGTTCTTACCTAATTTAGCTTTTTTTTTACTTTTTCACTACGTTATTTTTTTCTTTTTGTGGTGAGTGATGTAAAAACTCATTCATTCATGTCATTCATCCTGCTTCCTTCTAACGTTTTAAAGGGCATCTCTTGATATACATTTGTACATATAAAGTATATATAATGACAGCTGCTGTGTAATGTAGCCTGGTGTTAATCTTCTACACAGAGAGTAAATCCTGTTTTGTCTATTTATTGTGGCTAATGTAACTGTCTGCCTGGCAAATGAATTCTTTATTTTGTTTAGTCTATTTGTGTTGTTTTTTTTTTTCATTTAGAATTTGATATTTGACTTTTTTTAATACTCAGACACATTTAAAATGATACAGTATATTGTGCTTTACTTAAAACTAGACCAACTTTTTTTTTCTTTTAAGTAGGATTCAAAACCTATTTTAATGCAGAGAGTGTTGTTGCAGAGATGTTTTGCCCTCTAAACGTTTTTGAGTGACGCTCACCAATCTAACCAGTCAGAGAATTTCCACAATTTGCAATTGACTGGCAAACTTTTTGGCTTCCTATTTACCTGAACATGGAAAAGCAGGAGAAAAATCAATTGTTCTAGGCAATATAGACAGACACAACAGGTTATTAAAGAGATGCTTCTACAGTTACACATTTATATTTCTTGTTTTGTAAAGGTAAACTGTAGCTATTAAATGTTTTTCACATTTCTTTAAAATAACAGTGGGTACAACAAGGAAGGAAGTGGCTTGTTAGCCTGGAGCTAAACCAGACCCATGACTTTTATTGAGAAATCCCATGTGTTTGAATAAGATCTAAGCAGAAGCTAAAAATCACGTTTTAGTGGACCTCAAGCTTTAGTGATGTCACTGGGTTAATCAAGGGTGTGACATTACAGTCAGGTGTTTTTTGTTCAGGTGCAATAGAGCACGTGGGACATGTTATCTAGCATGAATCTATGTTTGACTTATTTTTGCACATAATGCTTCCTAAAAATGTTGTTTTAGTGCTCAGAGTTTTATTCAGAGATAGAAATATGTATAAATATATATCTACAGATATGATATTTATAGAATGAAAGTTTTCTGTATCAGTGTAAGACTGAGTTTAGATGTTCTTACTTGGATTGATGCCACTTTAAAAACAGTTGACAGGTTTTTGGGGAGTTTAGTTTCCAGCCCACCTCTTTGCTTTTTTGCTGTCTTTTCCACCCTTCTACCTCCTCCGTCCTTCCTGCTCTCCTTCTCCCGTCAGTTTCATTAGTGGTGTCAGAAAGCTTCTAACACATTACACACCTGTAAACCCGAGCATGTCAAAGCTTTTCACAACTTCTTCCTCTCCCTTAAAAAAAAAAATACAAATAACAAAATCCAGCAGCTCAGCAGACACACACAGACAGTTTTGAGATCTTAATCTTACGTTTTTCTGGTCCACTCCTAACAGTTTGAGTAAATATGTTTTTGGCAGCCTCTCGTGGGAGGAAAAGGTGAGAAAAATAAAGAAGGGAGAGAAGAAAAGCCCAGGAGTAAGTAACAAGTGGGAAAGATCAGGTCATCCATCCAGAAAAAGAAGGATCTTTGGTGAAGATCCATAACCAAAATGTCCCACAGAACCTTGTGGTTGTACTTGAAATCCAACATTAAAAGCTTGTGGTGCAGTTACTGAAAATTAGTTTGGAACAGTGGACATATTCTTTAACTTGAACAGCACAGACCTAAAATGTTTTACAAGGTTTTATGTCACATTTTCCCTCCTATTTTCTCCTTTCTTCTTTTTGTTCTTTAGGAAGTTGAACATATAAACAGCTTTTAGCTTTTGTGGGTCTCATACTTAAAAAACTAATGATTGTGTATTGTTTTTGTTTTTTTCAACGTGTGTATCTGATGTGTGATGTCCAGCCAATTGTGTGTTTAAAAAATCTTTTTTTGTTGTTTTTTTCAAAAGCAAACTAATTTCTGAATTTCACACTAAATATTAAACCCTTTTTTCATATTCATTCAGTTTTTATTTGAGAATGTATTTATTGTTTATATGTATAGTGAACTCCAGATATTTAAAGGTGTGTGTGTGTGTGATGTGCATGTAAACCAACTTCTCTCGATGTAACACACAGCAAGTGAATCTGCTGTGCATCATGTGTTGTGTTACTGTAAGATGTGTTGTTGTTATTGTTGACCTTGTGTCCAATAAAGACCAAAATTAGACATATTCTTTAGTTTTTTCTCCATAGTCTTTAAACACGAATGACTATTGACTTCTACTGTCAGACCTAACTGTTTTTTTGTGAAGTTATGTGATTTAGTGCATTGTTTTTTTATATACAACCCTTGCGTATTTCAGCAACACAGTGCCAAACCACGTCCTGCACGTTTTACAACAGCATGGCTCCACGGTAAAAAAGTCTGTGTGCTAAACCGACCGTGCGGACCTTTTACCCACTGAAAACATTTGGCTTCTTTTCAAGAGAAAAATATGAAAAACAGGTTTGGGACATTCTATTTTAAGAAAAAATGGAAACAAAAGCAATAAGTGTCCTTAGTTCCCCAAGACAGAGTGTTGTTAAATGAAAATCTAACTCTTGTAAACATGTTGCTGCCATCAAATTCAAATGCTTTTTGTTCCAAAAACAAATGCTTATTTACAAAATTTGAATTGTCTTTATAATACTTTAATGCTTTGTACAAAGTGTTTCACTTCGATGTTTGTACTTTGGTAGTACAAACTGATACTGTAAGTAACTTAAGTACAGTAACTTCTTTATCAGTTTCCTGTGCAGCCAAACAAACCAATCACGCCACGGCCTGACTTTCTCAAACTATCTTTCTTTTCTGTTACCTTGCTGCAGGTGTTCTAGTTCCTGCAAACTGTGGCTAATCTTGTTCTATGGCTTCCTGCAATTTAAAAAAAAAAAATTTTAAAAAAGGGTTTGTACAGAGAGTTTGGCGAATGGGGGCAGTCGGCACTAACTTTAATGACAATGTTTTACATTTCATCAAAAAAGCAGTTTTCGTGGTTAATCGGTTTAATGCTTACAGTGTCAGGCAGCAGTGGGAAACCTTGGGTCTGTATTAGCAGAGACTTAATTGGACTCCTGGACTCACAGCTTCAGCACTACAAATCAAAAGCACTAGAGAGAGAACTGCTGATGCAAAGACATTGACGGAATATTGCAGAAAAAACATGCATATCATATAGTATCAGATCATAACTTAAAACGAGTGAAAAATTCAAATATAATACACTTCATGTTTTAATCCTTCACATATATTCACCTAAAATAGATTATTCTGTAGGAGTCAGTGTTTCCCTTTAATTTATCTTTTCAAGTTTATGACCAATTAAATCTCTCTTAACTAACATCATTATGAGTTCAGACTCCGAGAGAAGCAGATCAATGTCTTCCTTTAATCACCGCTGCCTTTCTGTTCCCTTCAGTGGGCTCTTAAACGGAACTTCGTGTTCTAATTCATTTTAAACACGTTCAGTACAACATAAAGTCGGTTCATAATTTAAAGGTGAAGTGGTAGATCTCCGTGTAATGTTAACTGTGTTCAATTATTCACTTTTAAATTCAGCATGAAAATAATCAGGAGAGAAGCAGAATGATTAAGTACAGAAGCAAAGACTTTTTAAACTTCGCTTTCTGAAGTTTCTCTTTTCTCAGGCAACAAATTAAACCTGTTGGTGACGGAGGCCTTTCCACTGCACCATCAGGAACACTGACCATTTATCTCACATGCTCTTTCTTCTTTCTCTCACTGGCTTTCGCTCCATGACCTGATTTCTTTGTTCCGTTTTAGAAACCCCTTATCCTCCCTGTCCATAATCAGTCCTCAGTTCAAACTCCATCAGGTATTGTTGCTATTGATCGGGAGCTGTAATCTACAATCACAAATTGCTCATCTTCCCTCTTCCAACTTTAAATTCCTTCACACAGGACCAAGAAACAACCTGCAAAGCTTTGAAAAGTTTGCAAACTAACTTCAGGAAGAGCGTGCGCCTACAGTTTGGATGCCTTCCGACAGAATCAAAGCAGCCACAGTGTCGGTTAAACCTGGAATGAGATGGGTATCAGCTAATCCAAACCCACCATACACCATATCTCATACAGGGCACTTGGTTTAAAGCTCCATTAATGTAAATTTTCTTAAAATAGTTTTGTTGCAGTTTTCTCCAAAATACCTATTATTTTGCAGAGGTGCTGTTGGTGCCTCTCATGTGGTCAGACTCATCATACAGCTCTTAAAAAAAGAAAATAAATCATTACATTTCTGTTCCTTCATGCACTTGCATCTCATGAAATAGAAACACTTCTTCTCACAGCACTTTTTGCTGCCTTGTACCTCACTGGTAACTCGCTTTGGAAAAAATAATGTCAAATAACTAAATGTAAATGACAAATTAGAGAATTCCAATTATCTCTCCCTCATTTATCTGCTTTGCAGCTTCTTATTTATTGTTATTTTATACTGACCTTTGGCTGCAGGTCTGTGCTGAGCGTGGTGAAGCAGAGCAGATGGTAAAAGAGCACAGCAGCTGATTGGATATAACTGTTGAGTATTGCACTTAAATTTGTGATTACAGATCAGATTTCTATAATTATAACATGTTTAATCTACTGCTGCTGTTCTTGTCTTCTTCTCGTCTGCTGAAACTCTCTCTTAGATTACATCATCTGAAGGATTCTTGTTTCCAGGGTCCTGTTCTGGATGCTTGAGGACTCACTATCAACGTGTGTTTGTGAGGGTTTCGGTTTCCGAGGATGTGATGTGTTTTTGGGGGCAGGTTAAGACGAGGTGGTTTTCTAGTTCACTGCTTGATTCTCCTTTGTATATTCATTTATTTACTCAGTCAGTCCCACTGCCTGCTTCCTTCATTTCTTTCTTGTTCTCTTCCATGTTGAGAGGTAAGTGTGAAAAAAGAAAAGTCTAAAAGTCAGCAGGAGGTTCGGTCTCTGTGGTCTCAGATTTTGTTATTGATTAACGAGGGAGGCAGCCAGCCGTCCTCTCGTCTCTATCATTCTTTTTCTCCTTACCACTTTTTCTTTTTTCTTCCGGCCTTCTTTATGGATCCACATCTTTTAATAACCACATATTTATTATGGTGATCACTTACCTGGACCTGTTCACTTTACCTGTTTCTCTACCAGTTTTTCTCATTCAGTTGCATGAGAAAAGGTGCTTAATTCCAAATGTCCTACATTTTCCCCATCAATTATCTTTTCAAACCAAAGAGTTGAATTCTAGCTGCTGTTTGTTTAACTTACTCTGGATGTGAAAGTTTTGTCGAGATCAGAAAGTCAACTTGTTCTAGTTTGTGTATTCATCCATTATTGATGTTCCCTAAAGTTTCTGCGTTTCAGCTTTTCTCAAGATAAAAAGATTATCAAAATATCTGCGGCTGTTTATAATCGATAGAATCTCACAGCTGGATGCAAGAGAGTTTTAGGGGAAAACAGAGAAATATTTCATCTGCAAATGGTTTGTAGGGACTAAACTGTCTGATATGACCCAGATACAGCTGCAGCATCAAAGTTTGCCTTTAAAGGAAACCTTTAAATAAAAGAAGAACAAACTTCAAACTTAATTAACTTACACTATAATACTACATTTTATGGTTATAACTTGGTCAAATTTATTGCACTGCTGCACACACACTGCTTGTTCTCAGTGTTCATTCAATTAAGTTGACCGGTAGGACGATTACAGCAGTCTGCTACAAAAGGTGCTATGTATAAGGGTGTAAATACCATCAAATCAGGGGCCAGACTGAGTGTGTTCTGTAGAGCATTTGACTGTGATCATTCTCTGGCAGAAAGTGCTCCTCTGTGCAGCCAACAGGCAGTGGAGTGGGTGGGAGAGATTGTCCAGGATTTAGAGGAGTTTGGAAAACATTCTCCTCTCATCCACAACATGCAGAGGGTCCAGTTTCTACGCCAGAACAGAACCAGCCATCCTTTTTAGTTAGTCCAGTCTGTTACTGTCTGCCACCTTCATATTGCTGCCCCAGCAAACCACAGCATAGAAGATGGAGCTGGCTACCACACAGTCGTAAAACCATGCTGCAGATGCTGAAGGACCTTAGTCTCCTTAGGAAAAACAGCCTGCTCTGTGTTTTCCTGTAGATTGATGCTGCATTAACTGACCAGCCCAGTTTATTGGCCAGGTGGACACCCAGGTATTTGTACTCCGAAACTACTTCCACCCGCTCTACCCGTATGGAGACAGGATTGACAGGAGTCCCAGACTTCCTGAAGTCCACCACCAGTTCCTTTGTTTTACTGATGTTGAGCCGGAGATGATTGAGCTCACACCAGTAAACAGAACTGTCCACCACTGATCTCCACCTCAGATACATCCAACAACCGCAGAGTCATCAGAAAACTTCTGAAAGTGGGAGGACTCTGAGTTGTACCTGAAGTCAGATGTATAACAGGCTGAAGAGAAAGAAATGAGATTTTCATTTATAATTAATGTTATATTGATAATTTCATGTTTAAGTGTTTGTGCCAAATTTGTATTCAAATTTTTTTGAGAGATGAGGAGAGGAGAGATAATCTCTCTAATTACAACTGCTACAAAATTCTACTTCGATAAAATACATGAAAATGCTTAACTGCACTTAATAATAATTTTCATTTTTTTGTTTTATTTATTTATTTGTACTTATTGGCCTGGGTAGCAGAAGCCACCCCTCTGGCTCCGCCCCTGCATCAAATAAAAACGGAAATTCTGACCCTTAATCTACATTTTTAAAACCTCAACGCCATTCCACTACTTAGATTTTTTCCGAACCCTCTCAGACTCACTTCGATAAAGAGCAAAAATTGTAATATTGGAAGACTAAACATTGTGTTAGGTCTTGGTGGCAGTGGCTACCCACTGACCATAGGGCCAAAGGTTCGTGTCCAGCTCTCCTTGACCTGGGCAAAACACTCAACCCCAATCCCCAGCTGTGCGGTGCCAGTCCCAAGCCTGGTAAAACTGAGGAGGGTTGCATGAAGAAGGGCATCCGTCTTAAAAATGTGCCAAATCAACATGTGGACTAATGATCTTCTGTGGTGACCCTGAACTTAGAAGATAAGGGGGGAAAAAAATCTAAACATTCTTAAAATAACTGAACGTAAACTGAACCAAATCTGTCCTGAACTCTGACCAACTCTGTCTTTAGACTTCATTGTACTAACATGTGCTGCAAGAGGATAAATCTCTTTTTGTACATTGTATAGTCATCTTATACTTTCTGTTCTCTGTGAGGTTGAGTTCTCTGTGCATGCATACCACACCCTGTTCTACTCTACACGAGCATGAAAACATGTAAATGCCACATTTGGTAAATTGTTAGAGGTTTGTAGCCACCATGACCACAATCCTGAGTCAGCACTGATGCACTTCTTTAGTCTGGCTCCTCAGTTCTGATTATTGTCATTCAACGTTTCTTTCAAATCAAGGTTTGTGTCCTGAGTTTAGCTTTCTGACTGAAACTTCTCACTGCCGACTACTTGCAGGTCTTTATCAGTACAAACAGTTTTAAGTAGTCCACTTATCTTCCTGTATCTTTTCTCTGAGCCTCCTGACAGCAGCAGCACTTTTCAACATCAGAGCCTTCAACCTGCTAAGTTCTCCCTAATCCTGAGAAAGTATCTGCGCATACTTAAACGTGGGACAAAGTCCTCCAGTGTCGACGTTTAAAGAAAATCGCAAAGAAAGTCGATGTTAAGTGTCGAGTGAAGAGGAGATCAAAAACAGGACAATATGTGTGTTTAGCTCTGACAAGCTTGGAGTTTGTTGTTAAAGTTAGTGTGGATGAAAGGGAGAAAGAAAGAGGAAGGAGCTGAAAGGGGTTTAAGCTTCGATTAGTTAAGAGCAGAGAAGCTGTGATTCTGCTCAGCAAGAGAGAGAAAGTATTGATGGGGAGTCAGAGAACCTCGGCTTCCCCTCACCTCCCTCCCCTTCAGTCCCTCAGGTAGGCATTAAAATCCAGCCCAGCAATGGAGGAATGCAGAGATAGAGGGCTAGAAACCCCCAGGAGCCCAGCCTTAGCTTTGATTCACTGTGGTTTCTCACATCAACCGCGGGAGTCTTGGGCCCGATGCTCGAGGAGGCTGCCCCCGCCTCTTAAAACCATAACACCGTCAAAAATGAATAGCAGCCGCTTTACTTTTCTATTATCAATTCAGTGTTAAGCAGTGCTGCAGCTCAGAGCAGGCTTAAGGTTCCTAACGGCTGTTAAGATGCAGGATTTCTTGGATTGGACAGAGAATCGGTGTGATTGGTGTTTTAACGAGGTGAGGAGATCAGAGATGAGCAGTCCTGCCATGCTGAGATCGTTTGATTACACTTAAGGAAGTGATGAGACCAGGGCATGTTTCATGAACCTGGTTGTTATTACACAGATTGGAGCTAAGTGTCTTAAACTCGCTTCCTGCGTAGAGAAGGGTTCATTCCGAGGCCACAACTGCACATTATTAACTACTGTAACTTCATTCAATTGTGGGGTTACAGGATATGGAAAAAACTCATTTCATGACATCATCAGAACAATTGGGAACATTTCTTCAAGATTTTGGTCCATATTGACAAGATAGCATCATGTAGAATTTGCAGATTTGCTGCACATCCATAATTCGTATCCCCGGTTCCATTGAATTGGAACTCCTCCGAATGACATCACCCGGAGGAGTTTTTCAACATTAGGAGTTCAGATGGAGTCATCTGGTGGAGCTCTGGAGAAGCAGGTTGACCATGATTACAACCTCCGTAATGTGAGAAACAAAATGGCATATTCTTCCCAGTGATGTCATCTGGAGGCATTTTTCAGCTAGAATTAGAGAGAGATATTAATATAGGGAAGTCAGAGGGAAGTTTAATGACATTTATTTTGATTTATTACTACAACCAAAAGAAGCAAGAAGCAAAGTCAGTGATGATGTCAATTCACTGTAGCTGCTGTAATTAACATGTTAATATTAAAATGATCAACTAACAATGTAAATGTATTGTGTCCTTAAAACAGCATCACTTCTTACAGTGCTCTGCCCTCATACAGTGATCACTTGATGAAAGGTAGGAGAGCGTCAAAGAACAAACTTTCTAATGTTACATATTGATCGAAAATTTCTTATGCAGCAAATGTAGCTTGCGTTTCATCCCTCAGCTTCTTTTAATTCTTTCCTTCAGTCTGTGCCGAGGCCTTTTTCCATCGAGTGCAACTCGAGCCTCCTGACGAGGGAGAAAACAGGTTTTCCCTTGACAGTGGAACAACCTGGTTATGTTTTATAAAGACAAATTTTTATTCATATTTTGTTTCATTTCTCTCTCTTTACCTTATTGTTCGTTCTCTACCCATTAACCATAATAGCAACTCTCCTTATTAGTCTTGTTAGTAAGTAAATCAATTAGGGTTAAAGGTGCGAAACATTTTGGCATAAAATGAGTGTGTATTACATTTTATTAGTAGTATTATTAGTAATAAAAATAGTATTAATAGTAACAGTAACACTAGATAGTACTACAGCAGTATTATTAATCTGATGCGCTCACAGCAGTTGTACAGATGGTTGTACCTACCTCCACATCTGCCACCACATCCATAAGTGTGTGTGTGTGTGTGTGTGTGTGTGTGTGTGTGTGTGTGTCTAAGGAGAGGGAAAAGGGGGAGGAGTCCCTTAAAACAACCCATCTGTCCCTGTTAAGCATTTCTGAGGACCTTCAATGACATAATAGCCACTAACCTTCAATAAATTCAACCACAAAAACAGCCAATTTAACATGAGACGAGCCGTCAAAATGTTTTATATTATCCCCAGCTTTCCCAAAAATATCTTCACCATCCAACCCGGTGTTCACTTTTACACAATGTTGTAAAAATAGGTTTTTGTGTTTTCAACAAATGTCGCAGATACATATTGTAGTGGTACAAAAACAGTCTCAAAGTCAAATTCAAAGTCAAGTTTATTTAAAGTGCATCATCACACAAAGTGTCCCAACAGGCTTTACAACAGCAAAAACCAAACAGATAGCAATCAAATAAAACTGAAGATAAAATCCTCGGTACACAACAAAGGTAGACACATAAAACTATATATTTAATAAAACAAACCTAATTGAAGGTCAGAGCAGGGAAGTAAGTTTGAAATTGGATTGAAATGACTCTCAGGAGTCAGGCTGCCTGACAAGAGCAGGTAGGTCATTCCAGAGGACAGCAGCACACCAGGAGAAGTTTCTCAAAATACTCCTTATAACTGTTATAGTTAAGGAGAGACCAAGAATGTTAGGAAGACTTTTTGTGTCAGCACCAGTAATTAATTTGTGCTTGATGTAACCATTAATACTACTCACTTTTTTCACTGCAAAGAAAAAGAAAAAAAAAAGAGCTGAAGATCCATTTCACGGTCACACATTACAAGTGAAATACAATGAGATCAGCTGTCACCACCTTTTCCACTACTGGGTGATTTGTAACATCAAGCTGGGGATATGTGTAACTATTATCATCCCATTTATGCCAGAACTTTATGGAAACTTTGAAACAAATTAAAATAGCTGAAGGTCCAAGATGCTTTTAATAATTCATCACCCAAACCTTGTGTTTGGGAGACTGAACCTGTGTGTGTGTGTGTGTGTGTTACCTACGTTGTTCACACTTTTTTGAGTTGTACAGATCAGTTTTAACTCTGCCTACAACAAGCAGCTGTTACTTTGCTAACGTAGCATTGAAATATACAGAAATTAACGGCAGGCAAAAACAGCACTTCCTGTTCATTGAAAAATATTGTTATTATGTTACGGTTGTAGAAAAATGCATAAATGTAAAAATCTCTGTTACTGCATGTGTTTACGCCTTTAATTTTTAGGTTCTTTGAAGATTTCTTTTTTTCACATCTGAATTCAGACTTCTGACAAAAACTTCTCACTGCAGCGGACTTACAGGTCTTTATCCGTACAAACACTTTTAACTAGTCCTCTTATCCTCCTGTCTCCTCTCTCTGGGCCTCCTGACACATTCGAGCCTTCAACCTGCTCAATTCTCTTTAATCCAGACAAAGGATCTGCACATTAAACATAGGACAAAGTCCTCTAGTGTCAACATTTAAAGGAAATAGAAAGAAAACTCAACGTGAAGTGATGAGGAGATCAAAAACAGGACAATATGGGAGTTTAGCTCCGAAAAAAAAAGAGCAGATGGAGAAAGAGGAGTGAGCTGGGAAGGGTTTACGTCTGATTCTCTTTAGCTGACATGTTCATCAAAAACATACAAAACCAACCAAAAAAGCTGACTTATTCTAAACGGAAGCTAAATCCCCCAAATGTCTCTGCAGGTGCAGCCTACGCCGAACCACCTGTTACCTCGGAAGAACAACTGCTGAATAAAAACCAAAGACGTCTGTGCGCAGTCAGATTAAGTTTCCTCACAATTGTCTCCCTGTTCATTTCATCATGATATGAGCTGTAAACTTACAAATACCTTCGATTTGTGAGACAACCCGTGATGAACTGCTAACGAACAGGCTGTTAGTGTGTGGAAGTCTTAATGTTACATAACCTGACTTGTGTCTGGCTTGTTGAGAGGGAAACTAAATGTCTGAAAGAGCTGCTAAAAGAGGCTTCAGTTAATATTCGCTACAACCTTCAATAAACTTAGAAGCAGCTCGTTGGCGCTGCGTCCTCGTGTGAGAAAACCTGTTGACTTATTCAAATACGACTGATCATTTCCATCTGCAACAGCCTCTGAATTTAGTTCAGCTACAGCACCAATTCATCAGTTATGAACAACGGCATTGCGCGTTTTTCTGTTTTACCTTTTTAGACACTGCGTCCTCCTCCTCCACTACTCAGCATTTAAAGATGAGCCTTGTCTTCTTCAGCATGTTTTTAAATGCTAAACATCAAAGTAAAAAAAAAAAAAAAAAATGTGATGGGGAAGACAAACTGCGACACAAACACAACAGACTGGATTTCTTACACAGTGATGCTGATTCCCCTTGGATGATGAAAACGGACAAATATGTCAACAAACTCACACAATTACAGGTAACGTTAGATGATCCACACGTCTCTGAAATACAACCATCACGTTTGTTTTGACTGTATCATTATGTGTCTCCGTGTCATATCTCAGTACACAAGATCCGCAAAACATCAATAACTGCAAAACATGTTATATGATTAGTACAAATAATGACACATTCCACATGGACATCCTGGTGATGTCAGAGAGAAAGAAAAACCTCACTAACATCTGGGACAACAGTTCTGTGGTTAGACCTGTTTTCACAGAGTGGACATTGTCCCGAGTTGCTGTTTCACACATGCAGCAAACAGCAGGAGAGTGTCTGTGCTCAGACGTGCTCTGACATGGGGAGAACCTCCACGTGATGTCTGCTCAGTGTGCGAAATAGGCACGACACAACATGGAAAGTCCATTGTGTGAACCAGACCTGTTCTCATTTTGTCCAGTCCTTTGGCTTTACATGCCGAATTGACGGTAATAGACATAAATGACCTAATTAATAGCTTAATTAACCCCAAACCCTCGTCAAGGATTGGAGTCCAAGTCTTTTTGCACCTTCCCAATTCCGCCCTGATTGGTCCGGCATCCAGTCCAGAGAACCAGACAACTTGTGCTCCACCTGCCCCCAGTTCTCTCTCTGATTGGCCCAGTACACTGCCCCCTCACCAAGCAAGCAGGCACAGCAGATCCACACCCTCTATAAAAATGAAGCTCTAAATTCCATGTGAACAGTTTGCTTCTTACGCTAGGCAACGTTGGTTTCTCATGGTTTGGTTGCTGTCACTGTTGAAGCGTTACTGTCATAAATTGACAGGTAATGAGTTTCTGGTGTTTCTTTTTCCTACTCCCCAAGTATTTGTTAGGCCCTAGTTAATTACTGATTTTAATTGTATTATCCTTTAATAACCCTGTTATAATAAGACTGGCAGAATATCCACCTACATCAGGTCATTCATGTTGCTTCGCTTACCCCCAGCGACTTAAGACCCGTGTCACTGCCCAACCCTGACCCATGTTATCTCTTTATCATAACCATGAGCTGAAGTTGTTTTCCCAAACCCTAACACAGTTTTTGTGTGTAAATAAAGTCACAGTGGCGCTTGTGAGTCACCTCCCAACAGCAGGCCTCACTGAGTGACCTTTAGAGGTGAAGATCCTTCACTGCTGCCAGGACGTTGATTGAGTCTGGTTCGCAAAAGCCTTTCAACAATATTCCAGATAACAGTTGCATCATCTTTTGCATTAAAATAAATTTTAAAAAATTAACAATAATTTTACATCCTGCAGCTTTAATAATCCCGCTGACTATGCTCCAAGGAAATTTGGCAGCTCCTGAGATGTCAGCTCTCTTTCGGAAATGCTCCTGAGCACAGCCACCCTGACCTGAAAGATGGAAAGAGGCAAAAAGTGTTTTCCCCATTGGAAACAAGTATTATATTGTTCTTGTAACTACACTGGGGCTGCAGGAAAGCTCTTATCTCCCCGTACACATCAGTGTCACGCTCCGTTTGAAAATTCAGATCAATACATTGTTGTGTTTGATGTCTTGAACAAGCGTTAGTACGATTCTGCTCTTAACTGCCATGATTTGTACACCGGAGGGCATAACGATTGATCAAGTTTCCAAACCAAGAGCTTCTTGATGATAAATATTTCATATCTGTGGATGTCGATAAATGACTCCCTAACAACGTGAGTCGTTAGGAACTTATTCTGGACACAGATGATCTCGGTGAGGATATCGATGGACTGTTTATGAGCTGCTGATGGGAGACGAATTGGTTTTGTGGCGTAGCATCCTCTCTGTATGTCAGCAAGGCTGCTCATAATCACTCCTCCGATGATTGACAGCTGGCTGGTCTTTAGCCTGGGATCAACATATGAGAAAATAAAGACAGGAGGGAACCTGGTAAGGACAGTTTATAGTAGCTGCCATTGTCTTTGTATTGATCAGGGTGACGGTGTGTGTATGACTGAAAAGTTTTGAGGAGTGATCCAACATTCAGCATCAGTGACATTCACTGTGTGATACAGAGAACTGTCAGTCAACCCAATACTGAATATTTAAGATTCTATTTTACCAGAAAGTTTAGGTTTTTCAGGACGCTTGGTCTGAGTTTTGTAACTTCAGACAGACTATGGCTTGAAGTTGTCCACCTTTAACAGAAGTTGGTCTTTTTGGGAAGTTTCTGTCCACACAAAGTCACAAAAAAGCTTTGACTTGCTGAAACAAAACAACAAATTGTTTTAGAGTGTTTGATGTCAACATGCTTTTGCCAAAAAAGATTAAAAAAAATAAAGGAAACATATTTCCAAATAAAATATAGTTTGCAGTGAGTCAAAGTTCTCCTTCCATCTTCCCATCACACTCCTGGCACCTGTCAATACATTTCCATCCTTATCTTTAATCACCCTAACCTGCTGCACATCCTTCCCATCTCTATCTCTTTGTCTGGCCAACCTGTACAAATCCACCTCTTTCTTTAGTGTCCAACCTAGCATACAAGTCCTCATATGCTCTTTGTTTGGCCTTTGCCACCTCTATCTTCACCTTACGCTGTATCTCCCTGTACTCCTGTCTAGTCTCTTCAGTCCTCTCAGTGTCCCACTTCTTCTTAGCTAACCTCTCTCTCTCTATACACTCCTGAACTTCCTCGTTCCACCACCAAGTCTCTTTGTCCACTTTCCTCTTTCCAGATGACACACCGAGTACCCTCCTACCTGTCTCCCTGATCACATTAGCTGTAGTGGTCCAATCATCTGGAAGCACCCCCTGACCACCCACAGTCTGTCTCAGTTCCTACCTGAAAACTATTTAACATTCTTCCTTTTTCAACTTCCACCACTTTGTCCTCTGTTCTGCCTTTGTCCTCTTCATCTTCCTCACCACCAGAGTCATCTTACACACCACCTTCCTATGTTGTCTGGCTACACTCTCTCCTACCAATACTTTACAGTCACTGAGCTCTTTCAGATTACTACACAAGATGTCGTCCACCTGAGTGCTTCTACCTCCGCTCTTACACATCACCCTATGTTCCTGCCTCTTCTGGAAGAAAGTGCTCACTACAACCATTTCCATCCTCTTTGCAAAGTCTACCAACATCTGTCCTTGTGCGTTCCTGTCCTGAAGACCAAACCTGCCCATCACAGTCTCATCACCTCTGTTCCCTTCACCTACATGCCCATTGAAATCTGCACCAATCACCACTCTCTCACCTCTGGTGATGCTCTGCATAACTTCATCTAACTCACTGCAGAATTTCTCCTTCTCTTCTAACTCACATCCTACCTGTGGGACATAACCACTCACAACATCGAACATCACCCCTTCAATTTCCAGCTTCAGACTCATCAACCTGTCTGATACTCTAATCACCTCTAGAACATTCCTCACCAACTCCTCTTTCAGTATAACTCCTACTACATTTGTCCTCCTATCTGACCCATGGTTGAACAAGTTGAACCCTGCTCCTAAGCTTCTAGCCTTGCTACCTTTCCACCTGGTCTCCTGGACATACAGTTCATCCACCTTCCTTCTCTGGATCATGTCAATCATCTCTCTAGCCTTCCCTGACTTAGTCCCAACATTCACAGTCCCTACTGTCAGTCCTACATTCTTAGCTTTCTTAGACTGACACAAGAAGACACTGGCTTGTGTCCCCTTGCGGTTGCATTCCCCAGCTTCCTATGTCCATATGTGCATATCCTAAGCTAACACACTGAACCCCAAGTTACTTCCTGTGAGTCAGGCCAGCGCCTTGCATGACAGCTCTGCCGTGTGTGTGTGTGTGTGTGTGTTTGTATAAATTTTAGACTCCCACAGATGACCACCCTTTGCCCCTAGCCCTGGGAACGTTTGCTATTAAATTACAACCAGTATATCAGTAAAAGATTTTCAGTTTTCTTTGATCAAATTAATTGTATATATAAAATAAAATAAAAGCAAATAGAGTTGAGATGCCAGCAACACATTCGGGGCAGAGGCGAAATAAAACTGTTTGCAGGTTAATTGGTAATAGCAGTGACACCTGCAGGTGTATGAACAATTTGAAGAATTAGTTTGCGACATCTTTTGCACAATCATTATCTCTGGCACTTAAAGCTTCACAGTGCAACTTTTCCCCGATAATAAAGTGGAAACATGATCCAAAACTTACCTTCATGGGGTGAGGTGCTGCTGACTTCTCCCTTTAAAACAGACTCACGGAACAGCACTGGCAGCTGATGTTTGCTTTGAAATGGCAGGTGAGCCACACATTGTCTGAATTTCTGCTTGAATAGTTGTTTTTTCAGCTTCTTATATATTGTAATTCAATAATGACTAATGCCTGAGGGGCCGTGCAAAGTAAAGGATGAAGTAGAACTGTTTTAGAACAGTGAGACGGAGGGTTGAGCTGAGCGGAGAGGATTGATTCCAAGTCCCACAAAGTGTTGCTTTAAGCTGCATATTGTCAATTTAATTGTGCTGTTGGTAACGTAGGATTTAGTCAGGAGATGCAGAGTGAACATCAACATAAGTAGGAACACTGTTTCATTTCATTGTCATTTCTTCGTTTATGGTAGCAGCTTGGTTTGGTCTTGTGGTTGCACATTGTCACCAGAGCATAAAGAACTTAACAAAAAAAAAAACAAATCAATCTTTCTCTCTCTCACTTTCTTTTATGCTCACTCACCTGATGAGTAGTCATAGGTGCGTGTTCAGCCTTGGCAGGCAGGGTCAAATACGGTGGTCCTGAATGCTCAGAACATGCAAATAGTCAAAAACACAACTATATAAGAAACGAATGAAGAAACGTGCTGCAAGGAACACAGATCAAATGTCTGTTGGAGCGAACAAAACGTCTCTGTCAACCCCATCAACTATGTGCATATTCATTTAGTCAGATTAATTATGCCAGCAGGATAATAAATAACAAAGCACCTGTGTTGCTTTCTTTTTTTTTTTTTTTGCTTGTGTTTTCTCTAATTGTCGTGCTATGAGCTCACAGCAAATCTAAAGAACTTACTGAAGACCAAACTAAAGTTAGCACTATGTTCCATTAAAGCTGCATAAAGTCTGTTAAAAGTTTTTCATTCTTCAATCAAACTAAAGAAAACGTGTTATAAAAAAAATCTGTTGTTGAGACAAATGGCAGTGCAGCTCTGTAGTAAGTGTGGGAAATTGGAAATCCAGTGGAAGCAAGTGAAGGGGAGATTTATTTTCACTCTGCTAAATGGCAAATGTCAATTCTGAGGAGCCTCCATGTCTAAAACACAGGCTGTAATTCCACCTCCGAGCGAGCTCCATCAACAGACAGTCCAACTAACAACAAACAATAACTAATAACAGAGCCCGTCTGCAGCGGACGCACGGTGGAGAAGCGAGGTTGTCACCTGACGGCAGTAAATCGCCTCCAGACCAGATTCCTCAGGTCTATTAAAGCCGGAAGCCGAGCAGGAGAGACGGCAGCGAGCGGGATGTGACCGGCAGGAGCATCGACTGGTTAAGGCTGAAGATTGGTGAGAGCGAGCAGATCGATACGCTCAGAGCCTGGACACAGAGCTGGACACTCAGAGAGAGAGTGTGAGAGAGAAGAAATATTTCTTCTGTCACTTTTTGTTTCTCTTTGCTCGAAAACATTTGGAGCTTGAGCCTCAAAGGTAAAGAACAGACACCAGGTTGTTTTAAAGAACAACTTCAGTAAACTCATCAGAATTAGTCGGCATGTTAATCAGTTGTGATGTCATATTTGCTGCTCTCAGTGATTGATACTCTTATTATAGTAAAGAGAACTAGTGAAAATGAAAGGGACAGTCTGGTGAACAGCAGCAGAGAACAGAATGACAGTACCTCTTCCGCAGGGCACAAGGGGTCACTGAAAGCTTTGATGACTATGAAAATGATGGGCACCATGTGCTATATGGCCTTCACAGTCAGCTGATCCCAACCCAGTTGTGAGATTTTGGGCCGACGTGTTACACAGTGCTCTCCACCACCATCGTCAATACTCCAAATCTTTGGGGAGAACGTCCTTCCATCCAGACCAGGGATGTGTCCATCATGTGTCTATAGACCACACTGTACAAATGGTTTTTATAGTTTTGGGGCATCTTTCTCACAAACAGCTTAGAAGGAACAGAGATGAAATGCACAATTGTTTGTATGGATGTGTGTGTGTTGTGTGTAGGTGTGTGAGTGTGCACACGTGTGTGTGTTTATTTGTGACCTTGACACTGACAGAGTTTTAGCCTCAGGCCTGTCCTTTAGCACGGGGAAACCCCCACACACAAACACGCACACACACACACACACACACACAAATAGGCATTAAAACTCCCATATAAACACACACACTCTCACACACACACACACACACACACACACACATAGGCATTAAAGCTCCCATATAAACACGCACACTCTCACACACACACACACACACGCACATACACAGATCACACACACACAAATAGGCCTTTAAGCTCCCATATAAACACACACACGCACACAGATCTCACACACACACACACACACAAATAGGCCTTTAAGCTCCCATATAAACACACACACGCACACAGATCACACACACACACAGATCACACACACACACACACACACAAATAGGCATTCAAGCTCCCATATAAACACACACACGCACACAGATAACATATACACTTTTCTTAAAGGACTTTGCTTTGATGTTTTTCTCCTTGACTTAGGTTTTTGCCTTGTACCTCACTCGTAAGTCGCTTTGGATAAAAGCATCTGCAAAATGACTAAATGTAAATGTATGTTATAAAATATGAAGTATTGTTGGTAACACACACACACACACACACATATACACATGAAGCCAAGCATAGCCTGCAGGGCTGTGGCTCATTAATATTGCATTGATTGGACAGAGAGGAGCAGTGGACTGGAAAAATTGTGTGTGTGTCGGGTTAGAGGAGACAGGAAGGATACAAGAGGAGGAGTGTGAGACAGAAGTTTAGGATAAGGACTAATAAACTGAAACATGGGAAATGTTATGTTATAGTGTCACAATGTCTTCTGACAGGACTTTACACCTGGTGGGCCTGCAGGGTAAATGCACATTGTAGCAGATTAGAGTTGAGGCTTTAAATCACGCATTGCAGATGTAGAGATGACTGAACAGCCACAGTGGAACACAGGTGTGCTGAGACGCTGACCTGCCCTGAGGATGTGAATGGTTAAAGGCCTCGATCCTTCCTACTGCACTTAGATCTCTGGACTAAAAGGGACACAAAATGACTCAAATGAAGCCATTACCTCGTTCGGGGTCACTATTCTTCGTATCTGGTGTAATATACACATAATCAAAGGCTCAAGTCTGAGGTGAAAGTGTGTTTACACACCCAGATTTCACTCTGCTCTGTTTTGGGTTCCCACGCCCACAAGGTAGATCTAGATCAGGGGTGCCCACATGTTTTTGGCTTGTGAGCTACTTATTAAATGAAGTCAAAATGATCTACGTACTATAAAAATAGAACACATATTTATTTGTGAATATAATGAGAATTCTTTATATGCACAATATACGTTGGTGTAGTTTGCATAAATGCATGAACACATATTGGACAATACATCTCGCTAGCTGGCTAGAGATTTGCAGCACCCGGTGCCAGTGTATCCATGCGCATGCGCAGTGACCCATGAGTCAGAAAAAGTCAGATGCCCTGTGCGTCAATCGAGTGACAAATTTCATAGTGAGGACGGATGATGGACTGACGTCTACTTTGTTAATTCCATGCGAACTACCCACACTACCTACTATCGCGATCGACGTATTGGGGCCCCTGATCTAGAGGAAGACTTCAACAAACTAGCCAATCAGCACAGAGTGGGTCATTATCAATGCTTTAAATGTAGTTATATTTGTCTTTTCTTTTCATTGTGGTCGTTTTTCTGTCTCGTTTTGCGTGTGTCTCTAAAAACGTTTTCTCCCTGATGTAACATTTCACCTCTTAATTGTTATATTCTGCCTATTTCTGGCAACAATGCCTTTCTGTTTTTGTCATTATTATATTTTTCATGGTCCTTTTTTCCTTTTGTGGTCATTTTGTGTCTTTGAACTAAACAAGTTTAAAACAACAAATATTTAAATGAATTCTCACTGACCCAGGTCCCCATTTCGCGCCCTTGGGACTTTATTCCTGTTCGGTAATCCATCCATGCCTGTATCAACAGAAAAAAAAGTCTCTCCCACTCTCTACTGTCTTTTAAACTGAGGACGTAGATCCGATTTCTCTCTCGCTCTTCTTCATCTTTGTATCTCTCCCTCAGTATGTTTGATTTTGTGATCACCTGCACCAGCATTTCCTATAAGATAAGGACCTTGGGAAAAGAAGGACAAGAGATGGAAGAAGTAAAACAGATCAACATGGATGTTAATATAAAAGACACTGCAAGAAAGACGGGCTATGAAGAGGGACAGAAGGGATGGACAAGAAGGAGGGAAGGAAGGGATAAATGTTGGACGTTGAGCTAAGGGAGCATCGGGGAAGGGTAAGGACTGATGGAGGATGAAAAGAGAGTTATGGGTATCAAAGGAGAAAATAAGGGGGAGAAAGGACAGGGCAAAGAAAAAAGAGAGGAACGACACAAGGGATGGACGGAGAAAAGGGAGGTGAGAAGACAATTAAAACAGTCAACAGGCACTTTGGATTCCCCCGACTGCATGTCATCATCATCACAAACACCCCCCCCCCACACACTAACACATACACACACACACAGTTTACAGGCGAAGAGACTCAGACAAGCCAGACGCGAAGCTCTTTGGTTGCTGCGGCAAACACTTCCTTGTTGCCCTAACGCCCTCACTTCCTGTCCGCTGAGACATTTAGAGAGCTGTGTGTGTGTTTGTGTGTAGTTTTTATGTTGCATGGATAATTTTGACAGCATGGGAATGAGAAAGTAAGTAATGATCCCAGCAGACAGAGAGAGTGTGTGTGTGTGTGTGTGTGTGTGTGTGTGTGTGTGTGTGTGTGTGTGTGTGTGTGTGTGTGTGTGTGTGTGTGTGTGTGTGTGTGCGTGTGTTTCTGTCTGTACCATCCATTAGTGATAATGGGGAAACAGAGCTGCTATTAGCTGTTAATGGACAAACACACAACCACACTGCAGACGCGCTCTCTGTCTCCCACACACACACACACACACACACACACACACACGGAGTGTACTGTGTGAGTGCACATTCAAATCAGTGGAAAGCAAGTTTTAGCAAATAGAAAATGTCTTCCATCTTCTGTACACCTCAACCATTACTGGACACCCTGCCTTCTGTAAAATAAAGTACTGGCATCCACAGCTACACATGTGACTCCATCTGCGCGTATAAGTATGTGTACAAAGCCAGTTTTAAGATAAGATGGGATTTTTCCTTGAGTAAATTAATGTAGCTTGTCATTTGAAGAAGTGAGAGAGGGAGATTATTAACTTTTGAATGGGTAGAAACTTGGAAGGAGGGAGGAGAAGCTGGGGACTTCGGGTAGATAAAGAAGATGCTGTTGGCTGGCGTGGATCATATTCGGAGTGTGAGGTGGAGGCCGAGCTCTCAGGAGGCCAGACAGGAAGCTGGTGAACTGATGTCAGGAGTTTGGAGAAGATCAGAGGACTCTCTGGGTATCAACACGGTGGCCCCCTCTGAAGCTTATAGGACATTCTGCCATGTAGTCAGCTGGAAACACAGACTTCAGGGTACTATTGGCTGCTGGTGGTGTACCGGGGTGTCAGTGGAGTATGTTGACCATCGAGCTGACCCGGGAATCTTTCGAACTCTCTCTCTATTATTCTCCTATTCTCTCCCTTATTCTCGTTTCTTTTTCTCACATTTGCATTTCTTTGCCCCTCTTTCCCCCAGTACTCTCTTCCCTTCCCCTTTTACCTCTCTTCTTTGCCGTCCCACTCCTCTCTCTCCCTCCTATTTCTCCTCATATCCTCTTTTTTTCCTCCCTCCTTCCCTTCTCATACCCCCTCCCCCACCCCCACCCCCCCGCCGCCTCACCATCCCTCCCTGCTATTAAGGTCAGGATGGTGCTAAGTGTCTATCAGTGCTGATGAGGCTCAGGAGACTCCTTTGTTCTGAATGAGGGTGAAAAATCAAAACAGCCACAGGAGCGAATAGCATAAGCTCCCCCCCCCCCCCCCCCCCCCCCCCCACACACACACCTCCATGCCTCATCCCTCCATCCCTTATCCCGTCGTCTGATCAATCGCTCCTTCTCCCTAACAACTCTATTGATCAGATGCACTAACAACATCTTTCATTTATTAATTATGAGAGAAAGTCTTCCTGGGATTTCTCGCTCTCAGTTCTCCTGAGCTCCCCCCCCCTCCATCGCTCTTCTCACCCCTCCATTTAAATCTCTGACATGTCTAATTCTTGATGTCTCACATATAATGTTATGATGGTTTGGTTTATAGTCTGATAACCCATAAATGGTCATAAACAGACTATTTATGACCATTTTTAATTTAGTCACATTCATTTGACTCTTAATACGGGAGGACTGGGGGCCTGGTGTTTCAATGGGTAAAGCATCGGGTTGGGATACGGAAGGCCGTGGGATTGAATCCCACCCCAGTCGGTGTGGCCCCGCCCATCCATCAGGGGCCCCCTTGTTGCTGGTCCTGAGCCTGGATAAAATGGGAGGGTTGCAGCAGGAAGGAATGTTAGGATCAAGATTATATTTCACATCATGAATTCTTTTTTTTTCTCATCTACAATTTTTTTTGCCCTTTCCCTTGCCGGTCCCCCCCTTCCCTCCTGTGAATAGGTAAAATATTTAACGCCGTTTGATTTCATACAGAAAAAGTCAGTAGTGACTTGAAACATGACGTCTGAACACAACCTTCTCTCCTATAAATTATGTTACTATACAACTAAACCACAAACTTGATTGCATTTCCCAGAGGAATCTGATTTCAACCACATTACGTTTACTGGGAACATAATGACAACGTGTTGACATGCAACGTAAATGGCAAATTGCAAGAAAAGAACTGAATACTGAACATATCAGTAAAATGGTAGCGAAAACGCATTTTTGCTCGCCACAATATACGAACTTGCAGTGTTTTCTCTTGTAATATGTGATACTGCAGTACAATGTCCAGTTTCTCTGACTACAACATTATTAAAGCCTTTTGGTTGTGATTAGGTAGCTCCAGTGGCTGGTTAGGGTGAGAGGAGGGCCGAGGGCTGATGTAACACAGGGAACTGTAACAGTCTGTTTACACAAAATGTGTTTTATGGCTTTTAAACACATCCATGATCTGTCTTTAATGCTGTCTTCAGTGGTTTTTTTGCCTGAACCCAAACAGACACAGAACTATGGAATTGATCCTGGGTCTTTGGCTTGACAGTAATCGTGTTGGCAGTTTAGTTGTGTGGGAACAAATTTTTTTAGGAGACAGAGTTGGTCTGAAATGAAATCTTTGGTCATTTTCTAGATTAGTCATATTTTAAAAAATCTCTAGAAGACTGAAGCAAAGGTTGAGCTTAACTGCTGGCCATTTCCCCCTGTTGCACCTTCAATAGTGCTAGTTTTCTGACTGCAGCATCATCAGCTGGGAGCCGACCCTTCCTTGATGTTTTACTCCTTTAATTCCAGAATATCTTAAGGTGGTGGTAGGGCTGTCTCCAAACTACCCACTGCAATCATCCCTAGGATGCTTGCTTTCCCCATGACTCAATGTTTCCTTAGGAGCTAGAGTCAGAAGCTCCCTTCTTCTGCCCCCTCTGCCGGGTCTTCGAGAGCCTTCCTCAGCCTGGAGCACACAACCCCAAGAGACTTCATGAACTGCTGGATGGATGTTTTAGCCTCTACAGCCAACCTTCACTGGGGCAGTACATGCCCTCCACCCTGCTTGGGAACAAACAGATGCCAGTTCTGTGCACGTTTGCTTCTTTCTATTGAAGGCAACCTCTATTTCCTCTTCCCAGCTATAATAACCACCTTATTAAATATGGACCTGTGCACAATATCTGGGTGCGGGGAGGCTGATGATGATGATGATCTCTTGTGAAAATTTAAATCGACGATGAAGGTCAGTGATCCACTCACCTCAAGGTGAAACTTTTGACACACAACACTGTTTTTCCCAAACAGAATGACACTGAGGAAGGCGCAGACTGATATAATTATTACCTTTGGTGCCCATCTTCTAAGCTGTTAAGAAAAGCAAAGCCACACAGGGCCACAGTAGCCATTAGCACAGGGTGAACTGGTACCTGGTAGGAAGCTTTGGTCAGTCTTGCTCACACAACCGAACCATGTACCTGGTCGGACAAAAGAGGATTTTCCTCACTATTGACTAAGAAGATGTTATTATTCCTGACTGTTTTGCAAAGTGAGAGCCTGCGGATATAGCAGGCTTGGTTTTCATCTTCAACCTTTTCAGTAGTCTAGAGGTACAAGCTGCTGTCTGAAGGAAGGTGCCAACATCATCTATGTAGCTCTATAGGGCTGAGAGTCATCTCGAATCATCTGCCCTCTGCTGATCAGGACTGTGTCAAAAGCTGCTGTGAAATTGCTCATTGCTCTTAATTTATCTAGCTGGTGCCAGTTGAGATGTCCTGGGTTTGAAGCAGACATGGACATTGTCAAAGTAGTTTGTTACAAGGCTTTAAATACATGGTGGAAAGCGGGAAAAGTAAAAAGTGAAGGTGCTAACCTTACAAGGAACAGACCTATCAGCGTTTGCAAGGTCCAGCCAAACAACATAGACGTGTGACTGGTTGTAAAAAACATGGTGCATTTGATCCCAGATCATCGCCAAGTGCTCCACACAGCCAGAAAAACCTAGGACAACCGCTTTTTGACAACTGGCGCCACAGGCAGTTCTTATATATCTTAAAAGGTACAACATTTGGTTCAGGTGCTTATGCTGCTCTTGCTTGCTCTATCCCTGCTTTGGCTTTGGAACATTTGGGAGGAGTGATGTAAGATGGGTAGGTGAGGAACATTCCCTGGATTCCCCTGGATCTCTCATTGTCATTTTCCCATCTAGTAAACCCCAAATTTCTCTGGTTCAATAGTGGATCTAGCAACCTGACATTTTGCGCACACACATTATTGATAAGTATCTTACATGAAGTCAGTGATGTGGAGTTTCTTTAATCTAAATCCACTACTTGTTTGATGACATGCATGAAATAGATGGAACAATTAGAATGTGACAACATTTAAAGATCGTTTAACTTTTCGTTTCTTTGATAAAGAAATCCCATTTCTTTCTCATGTTACCTGATGATTTAGTGTGTCCCCTCAAGCCTAAACCACGTAGACAATATATTACAGCTTTTTTCAATCGCTTACACATCATTGAGTTAAGTCATTGAGGGACTCTCAAGCTCAATTGCAATGAGAAAAAAACACCATCAGGACACCGTATACTTGGAGCATTTGGCTACAAATGCATATCCGGTTTCATTTAATAAGGATGACTCTGGAGGGCCCTGCATCACTCAGTGGATATCGAATGCAACCTCAGCGAGCTTTATTTGTAGAAATGCAAAGTTGCGGAGATTATTCTAATGGATGGATGTTTAGCACGCAGGACCTTTCCTCAATCGAGTGCTTGAGTGGCCTAACTTGAACTATACCTTTAACAAACCTCGACCTTCCCTTAACTCTAACCATATTGTTCTTCTCTTCTGATGAGAAAGAACCAGATTCAGGAGCAGACGTGAGGTGGAACGGTTGAAATGTATGTCTCGCTTTTTGAGCTGCCGTGTTTCCTACTTTTCCTTTCATTGTTTCTTGCACCGTTTCCTTTTTCTCCTCCTTTCTGTCCCCTCCTAGTTACGTTTACAGACTTGGTGAGTCTTCATTGATTGGAGGAGTGAGCGTTGACAGACTGACAAATAGCCTTTTTATTAACAGCCTGTCTGTGCCTGGTAGCCAGAGATCACAGAGAAGAACAATTCAATTCAGTTCAATAGACTTTATGCCTCCCTGCAGGGCCATTTTCATTATGGGCATAAAAACACTGATTAAAGACAAAATGTAGACATCGCTCTCATAAACTAAGTGTTCACCACATATTTACCTGCCTGCTAACAGGCCTCATGTTTTCATGTTGTTTAAAGTTTGTTGTACAAATGGATTTAGATTTGAAATGATAAGACTTCTGGAAATGATCAGCTGATCATCTCATTGTAATTTAAGATATGATAATTCTCAATTAGACTATTTAGACTAAGTAAGTACAAAGTGTAGATACAATATAATAGACTATTGTGTTTTTATATTGGAAATGCAGGATTTGAAACAATACAAACAGCAGGTATGATTATTTGAAATTAATATTCTTATTCATATGAATGAATTTCAATATTTTCATTAAGGGTAATTCTTTAGACAACACTGAATTATGTGATTATGTGACAACTTTTACAGCAGTCTGTAGGTCTCACATATATGTACAGTATTCACAAGGGTGCCAGCCCGTAAACAATTGTAATGTCTATAAACATTGTTATTTAATTTATAGTCTTTGACTGAACACACGTGACCTTGTACATGTGGAGTGCAGAACAAAGTCATTGACTGTCACTGGTCTGGCAAATAAGTGGCCATTACAGTTAAAAATAAGGCCAGGTTATGATGACCTGTTTGTAAAATACAGCCGCCGCCCAAAGGGTTGCAACGGCATGTTCAATTTCATTATTATTAACAGACTGAAGACATTTGGTACAGAATATATGAATATGAATATAGGATTATTCCCCTCTCTGGATTTGATAAGTAGATTTGATAAAAGCTCCAATCCAAATTAGAACCACTGGGACAATAATCAAAGGACAGTAAACTGTTGGTATTATACAGTAATTCATAACTGTACATGTAGAAGTCAGATGTAGTGGTAAGTGACTTTGTGAATAAAGACAAAATTGTGTGGATTTTTTTAGTCATTGAACGCATGCAGCACTGGGGGTCTCCAATCATATATCACCCTCCTGTCCACTTTTACTCTTTCTCTTTCTGCATCTCTCTCTGTGGTGTCCTCTGTCTCACCCAGCCCCCAGGGGTGCTGTCACACGATTGGTCAGTGACATGACAACCAATTAAGGACTAATTAATCAAGCTCCAGTTGATAGGTAATATCCTGAGCTACTGGGGGTGAAACCATGTGTGAGCGTGTGTGTATGTGTGTGTGCTAAAGAACAAGTTAAGAGATGTGAATCATTGTGTTTCCATTACTTAAACCTTTTTTTTTAGGGAGAACAAAAACAGCTCTGTTACAGTAAGTGTGTAGCTCTGGTCCATCACTACAGTTCACTGCTGTTTCCTACTAATGTAACGTTACCCTTTTAGAATCATAAAAGAACGTTTGTGCTCCATAGTCATCAAATTGTTTTTAACACTTTGCCGCATATAATTTTCTTTAATCACTGTGTTTTGTGTTTTAATATTCCAAAAAGAAAAAGTAGACCTACTGGTCTACTGATGAGTAGTAGTTGACCCACTAAAGCAGAACTATTGGCCACATACCAAATTACAATTCTCAACAGTTAAATTTGATAAATTAACAACAAACTGTAATCCATTGTATGTCTACATGGAAAAAGAATGTTTTCCTATAAAACCCGTGTCAATGTGATTTAAACAAGCTAAACTGACAAGATGACAGATGAATGAAGAGATGAATGATGTGTAGATAACATTGTGTCCTGTCACAGTGGTGCAGTGCAGTAAGGCAACCTGACTGTATTATTAAAATCCCAAAACTTAATTTAGGCTTAATATTACGATAGCAGGTACTTTAGTACTACACTCTGTGGTAGACACCATTTCTCTTTGACAGACTGTAAACATCAGGAAGACCTTAACATTTTTCAGAAACACCAGTGAAGGAAACGTTCAGTATTAGATTGTAGTGTGTTACAAAAGCCAGCACTAACAGAAGGGAAGTGGTGCCACAGAATCCAGCTCTCCAAAGCCAAACTAACATTGCCCACCCACAAGTCACACCCAGTAATGGAGAGGTAAATCATCTGTCTGTGGTTCCTGTCCAACAGTGGCTCTGAAATCACTAATATTTCATGACTAATATTTTATCAATGATGCAAAAAGTTCGGCCTTGTGCTGTTACAGCAGATGGCTCTTTCTGTCTGGTCGAGAAACATTTGACCAATAAAAATATTGTCGAGAGGATTAATAATGGAGACATCATCTTCCTGCATGGACACCTTGCAGTTCCATTGAAAATGCTGACAGAAATATGGCAACAAATGTTGAAAAAGCCTGATGACAGAAATAACTCAATTAAAATGTTTATGGTTTGACCAAAAAATGTAAATACATGTATTAATGTATGAACTTTTACATCTTCTGTGTGGACTAAAATGTCAGTGGAACTAATACACCCCCTTACAACTGCTTTAAAATGAAGAGCAAAGGGATGAAATAACGTGTCACGTCTGCTCAGATCCTCTTGTGTAAAATCGTGTATTTTTACTATGTATACAGTACTTCTGTGTATAAACACATTGAGCAGTAAATTCCTGCCTGCAGTGAATCTCTGTTGGCCCTCTAAAAATAAATGTGATCACTGTGGGGGGGTCTGGGGCCCTCGAGCTGACCGAATGGAAGTATTGATGAGAGCAGGGGAGAGAAACTCACACACATACACACACAGAAGCAGAGTGTTAAAGCCGCTGGCTAGAGGCCACAGCACACCTATTGATCAATTGTTGTTTTCAGCCCATCTCTACCAGCGCTAATACACACACACAACACACACACACACAGACACACACACACACACACACACAGCAGAGATGCTGTTATTGCAGGTTCTTTTTGTTTAGCTCTTTGCTCCATCCATGCCTCCATTTTAACCTTTGTAAGACCTGCTTGGACATGGACATAACACACTCACAGACAGCAGAAAAAAACAGAAACCCTGAACCAGGCTGAAGATTGTATGAGATTTATATTGTAATATTAATATTTTTAGATCGAAAAACATGGTAAGTGTGTGAGTATAAATGAAGGCAACCTCACACACGATTGTTAAACTTGTGTTTCAGGTGTCTCGGTATACGATTTCCTAGCATAAAACAAAAATGTGTAAACAATATTCAGGGCCCAGGAATGTGTGTGTGTGTGTGTGTGTGTGTGTTAGGTCTCGTGGAGATGGCCTAAAAGAAACTGTTATGTAAAAAACATTCTGCACAGTCCATGTACATAAAATAATATTATGTTACATAGGATGTCTGCACAGGTATTAAAATAAGTCAGATCCATTCTTGACAAATGTGAATTTTTATAATTCCTGATGACAAGTAATTGTAAATTAATAAACGAACTTCTCAAATTATTGAGATTTTCGATGATTGTAGTCAAATTATGATTTTATTATTTAGATTATCAGGTTTTTGACAGAATAATCGTAATGAGTAGACAAATTTAAACATTGGCTTTTATTCAAAATAACAAAGTTCCCGTGTTTGTGTGTATTTGGCTATTGGTCAGTGTTCCTCTGTGTAATATGCCAGTGGCATTGATGTATCACTGCAACATGTATTAAATATTGTACATAGTCTGGAATACGCATCATCATGCCGAACACTGAGACTCATGTACTCACTAACCTGTTTTCACGGCTTCATTGGGCTTAGTTGTGGTCACAATAGAAGAAAGGCCTTTTTTTTTAAAGGTTAGCTCTCAATCAAATTAAGAAGTGGAAGTTCAGCGCTGGTGACTTTGAAGTCGCGGGACTGTGGTGTAGTTCATTAATAGACCAATAAAAATGTAAATAAAAATCGTACTTCTGCCTATTGTATTTTGTCTTCCAAAATCATAAAGATTAATTTGCTAAACAAAATGTACCAGTATCACAACATCGTGTCTGTGCAGCTTTAAGCTCTATATCCACCACCAAGTCCTCCAAGTCCTCCAAGTCCTCCAAGTCTCTCCAGACTAACTTATCATCTACTGATCTCTGTTGCATATAAGGCCACTGTGTGAGTCACTAACTACTTAGATTTTAAATCTGTATACTACGTTCTCTTGTCTTGTCTTCAGACACAGTGGTTTTTTCTCACCTGTCCTTGCTCACATGATCCTAGTTCAGTGCCTCATGTTAGGCTCTTTTTTCTCTGATAATTGCCTCACACGCTCTGTGCTTTTTAGTCTTTTTATGGCAGTTAGCTCCTCAGGGTCTGGATTTTGCTGAGCTCTTTTTGTTTGTGGCTTTATTTTATAACTTTAGCTTAGGTTCGATCTTAATTAAGGTTGTCACTAATCTAGCTGCTATTGTAACAACTACTTCAGTATTTCCTTCATTAACTACAGTCACTTCTGTCCATATCTTTGTTACTATACCTTTAGTTACTGGTTTGAGTTTCCTGCCAAGGTGGAAATTACATCAGTGTTTTCCCTCGGATTACCAGTTGTTTTAATAACTAATTTGTCCAAGAGTCCACGTTCTAGTGCATCCTCTTGTGCCTATGGTTGTTCACAGTACGTGTCTTGTTATGACACCATGTCATGGGAAGTACCACGCTTCAAAGTTACCATGGTACTAGTCTCCAGTCACGTTCAGTACTGGTTTCCATGTTACAAGGTCATTTTAGAGCGTTACTCTCAGTGTTACGTCATATTGCCGACATGTACTGGTCTTCATGTTATGTTCCAAAGCTAACCTAGTTTTGAAGGCTGCCCACCTTGTATGTATGGCCTTTCTAAATACAATTTGTGTCTCTTATATACCTGGATTCTAAGTCTAAACCATGACAGCTTCTAATGTAGACATAGTGTCGGTGTAGTACCTCATACAGTATGTGATCGTACAGAAAATACACTAAAAGACAGGAAAACTGCAGCTGTCTTACTCACAGATTCACAGATCAAAGGGATTCGTTTTTGTCTTCTTCCTCTCCCATTTCATCTTTCCCCATGTCTTCTCTATGTCTCTCTAACTCTGAATGACCTCTCTCTCTCTCTTGTCACTTTAATATGGCCTCTGGTCTGTTCTCTCTCACAGGCCAATCAATAGACAACATGTTGAACCCCACACAGCCAGAGCTATGGATCCAAGGCCTAATTGCATGACTGTACAGCTAAATCGGTGTGTGTATGTGTGCATAACTTATTAACATCATAGTTATGTGTGACTATGTTTGCCACTATTTATTATGGAGGAAACTCTAGGGGTGAATGCTCATGTTCTGGCTGCAGCTCTGAAAACCTTCAGCAACATTTGTCTGTGGCTGTTACAAATAGAGAGATGAGGATGATGCATTGTTGCCAAAGGGTTTGTCTGCAACATTGTAGCCTAAACAAGGTGGATTTCCAGTTCTCAAAACTTCACAGTACTCATTCATTTAGGCAACAGACAACTCAAAGCTCCCAGCAGTGCTCAGTCAAGTAAAGGATTCTATTTTAACTTATGTTGTACACCACATTTTTTGTCAAACAACGTCCCATTTTAGGGCACTGAGTAAAAGTTATGACCCTGCATGTTGTAAATATGTAAAAATAACAATGGTTTCAAACATACTATGTAATTATGTAACATAATTTTTTAGTACATCATATTGCATCAGGAGCTGTTGCAACCTCCTTTAAAGCAGACTCACTTAGCACAACTGGCAGCAGCTCCCTAAACAAGACAGTTTGATTACTTCATGCTTTATTAAAAAGTTTTGCTATAATTACTGACACCATATTGTGCAGAGCGTGGTGGAGCATAACAGATGGTAAACGAGCACAGAGGAGCAGAGAGAGGAAGGCTGTGGGGAACAGAGTTTACTGATCTCTGTCTCCCTCTCTCTGTGTCTTTTCTCTTTCCACGTTGCACTTACCCCAACTGATTGAGGCAGACTACTGCCCACCCTGAGCCTGGTTCTGCCAGAGATTTCTTCCGTTAAAGGGAGTTTTTCTTTCCAATGTCAACTAGTGGAGGGTTCGTTTGGTGTCTGTAAGGAGGCCTTACGATGTAGAGTGCCGTATGTATAAAGAAGTATACAAATTTAATTAAAGATTGATTTCTAGTCTCATACGAGCACCAGCTCAAGTTGCATATTGTATCTTTAAGTTTTAAAGACGTTATGTTTTATATTTTGTTTGAAATGACCCTTTACAGTAACTTTAATTTGTGTAAAGAAGGTTTTCTGCCACACTGACTATTAACAAGTTGAATTTCAGGTCAAATTTACTTCAGGTGAGGTTAAAGCAACAATATGCTTTTTAGTATTTTATGAGGTTTGAACTCCACCCTACCTCTTCCTGCTCTGCTACACTCTGCACAGCACCTCTGGAAGTCTGTAATAAAATTGCCGTAAATGACAATGCTCCAAAACCATCTAATCAAACAGAAATAATTAAAATTCTCTTGTTAGAAAGGGACCTCTGAGACCTCAGCAGCACCTCTACACTTCTAAGATAATTAAATATAAGGAGCATTTTTACTCAAGACAGAGTTACATCAACTCTGGCGATTATTTTTTTCAGCCTTTTGCTGTGGAAATGGACTGTTTGTCCAAAGCAAGGTGACCTTCAGCATCAGACAAGATTTGACATATGATAATGATGTCACAGTGATGTCATCTGTCAGGGAGGTAACCGTGTGGTGACGTTTTAATACTGGCGGCTCATCTAGTATATGATCTGTTCTGCCCTGACCCACAATCTGTTACACATGGAAAGATTAAGTCAGAGAAGAAAAAAAAAACACTAGGATGTAGGTGCTAGGAACAACAAAGAAGACAAAGATAAAGGTGTCCAAAGAGACAGAAACAGCAGGACAGACAGGGTTACAGAAAGACAGTCTGCAGAAACATTCACAGAGCGAGACACAAACACAAAAGAATGGGCAGGTATAGAGAACGGAGACAATACACATAAAGAGACAGTATAAGACATTACTGTAAGTGAACAGAAAAGGACAAAAATTAGAATGGATGGTGAGAGAGAGACGGGTGCAGGTAGTGACCCCTGAAAAGTGTCCTTCGCCTTCCTCCTCGTGGATCAACAGCAGGACAAGACACAAACTTATGACTTGCCCTCTCCATCCATGCTCCATAACTCAACACTCCGCCTGCTGTTCGCTGTCACCACACGAATGCCCACGTCGGTTTCAGGGTGAAAAACGATCGCCTGCGCCATCCCCGCGGTCCTCTCCAAAACAACATTAGGCTGGAAAAATGGCAAGAAGAGGCACAGGGTTAATAGAGCGATCCTCCTCTTTTAATTGAAAAAGTTAAACGAGGCGATGGGGCAGGGATGTTATTACAGCGGATGAGACAGGAGCACAGAGATGAATGGCGGCCTCCGAGGGTGGGTTAATGAGGACACAGGGGAGCATGTAGGATACTGGACATGAGGGTCAAATGTGTGTGTGTGTGTGTATGTTTTTGTGTGTGTCCGTGAAAGCCAAGGTTTGTGACTCGTGAAGAGATGTTTTGGCCCATTTTACTTCACAGAAGTTCATTTTAGTTCATTTTGTATAACTGGAACTTAGTTACACTTTGTAGGTAATGTGTAGGAAATCTCTGTGTTTTATTGCTCAGTACCTTCGGGAAATATTGCAACATGAGCCCAGATGTATGTCAAAGAAAATGTGACTTTGGAATGACTCCAAATGCAGCATTGGTTCGGTTTGTTTTAAGTATGTATGAAACAACAGGTCTCGGCCATTGTAACGTTTGCCGTCCTGCACAGATCTGTGTCAGGATTCATTCTTGTTTATTACGATTCCTTTTTTAAGTTTCATATGACCCTCAACTATTAACACATATGTGTTAATAATGTTTTAAGTTAATGACCAGGTCAATGAATGTCATGTACAGTTACAGTTGCATTCAAATTCTTTTTCTACACAAAAAGGACACCGTGTAAAGCTCGTGAGAAACAAAGACACTCACATTTGTGTGTTTCCAATGTGTTCACTCACTTGGAAACATATTTTTACAAAATAGACTAAGATCAAGTCCTCCAACTCTAGCAGCCATTTATATAATGTGTCCCTACACTACCAAGCAACAAAATGCCAGCTAGTCTCACATTTTTCAACCTAAACCCTAACAACTTGCTGCAAACACAGCATGTTGGTTTAGGTTTGGCACATCAGTTATAGTTGCAATGGCTTTCGAATGGTCCCTTCAGGTGTCACCACAGTGAAACGTGTTCTGCACATTGAGGTGGCCCTTGATGGATTGGTGGGCCCACACCTGGTGGGGTGGGATTTGATCCTGCATCTTCCTGCATCTCAACACAATGCTCTACCCATTGATATACCCGGCCCCCAGCCCACCAGGCCCCCAGCCCGCCATTCAGTTATGGTGAAGTACTAAATAAAATGTACTATGTATTATTAAAACGTGGGCAACATGTAGGTGGAATGGTCAGCGCTGCCCATTCTCAGCTAGAAGGCTGCGGGTTGACTTCTGTGAGTTTCCTACCGTAGTCCAAAAACATGCAAAGCGTGCATGCAGTTGGTGGCTCTGAATTGCCTATAGGTGTGAATGTGAGTGTGAATGGTTGTCTGTCTGTGTATGTCTCTCTGTGTTGGCCCTAGGATAGACTGGAGACCTGTCCAGGGTGGACCCCACTTCTCGTCCTATGAAAGCTGGGTAAAGCTCCAGCCTCCCCTACAACCCTACATAGGATAAGCAGTTACAGATAATGGATGAATGGATTATTAAAAGTTTAAAAGACCTTGCCTTAATTTTCTGACATCATACATCACTCATGTGATGTGACTTGTTACCACAAAGCAACAAACAGTTGATTCAAACTGGAAATCAGTTTTTTTTTACCCTTCCGTCCACCCAAACCTTCTCCTGGCAAACATTTCTGTTAGATTTGTACAGAAATCTTCATAACTACATAAAACGCTAGCAGCCTCTTAACCAGTATATTTATTTGCATAAATATTGACCTTTATACTTTATATAAGATTCTCCTTCACCTTAAAAACAGGTAAAACATAACATACATGAGCAGATTATTATGGCCGTCTCACATATATTTGAGACAGGCATTATATATATATATATATATATATATATATATATATATATATATATGGAGATGTATATATGAGATGTATATATATATATATATATATATATATATATATATATATATATATATATATATATATATATATATATATATATATATATATATATATATATGGAGATGTATATATGAGATGTATATATATATATATATATATATATATATATATATATATATATATATATATATATATATATATATATATATATATATATTTTTTTTTTTTTAATTTATTAAACCAAAAGGTGATTCTTATAGGTCTAATCATTTAAGAAGTTCATGAATAATTTGAGACCATACATTAATAATATAAGGGATCACGTGAACTAATTTATGGGCTGAATAGTAAATTGGGGAATGTTTTTTTTTATCTTCACAATTAGAGGACAGAATCACACGTAGTGCTTGTATTACATGTGCTCCCCACAGATTTGTAACATCTGTTATTCATCAAAGTGTGAATTCTTGAGCATCCACTCATGGTAAAAACAGATTAAATCCCCTCATCACCACAAAATGAGACAAATCAAGTGCTTCTTTTTCTGTTTAATATCTGAAACTGATCCAGCTGATCCCCCCCCCCATGACTTTTAGACCCCGTCAGCTCTCACAGCACCTCTCCCCCCCTTTTACATGCCATCATTTATTAATGGTAAGAGGTCTGCATAAAGCATTAGCCGTGTTTGTGATAAACCATTAGTGATGTATTTCATTTCTCAGTAGGAAACGGAGGAGCATTGGGGGCCGTTAATATCCGTTAATGTTAAAAAGCGGCGGAAGGGGAAGAGGTTCCTCCCTCTGAGGTGATTAGACCCGTCAATTTAGTTAGAGGACGCACACGCATACACACACACATGCACTTCCCTAATAGACACACATGCTTACATATAAACACAAGCACATATGCACTCTAAATGTCTCATTAGTGTGCATGTGTGTACAATTTAATATCTGTAAGTATGTACAGTACATACAGTAATAAGTACGTACTTATTACTGTTTATTCGGGTACAAATGCAACTTTTAAGTACTAGATGCAGCATCGGGTTTGTTGTTTGCCAAATGGTAGCAAAAGTGATGCAGCACTAACAAATCTTGTCAATAGGGATCTGCTGGACACCTCAGAGATGCATACTTGACAGGGATAAACAGTGATGTGTCTCAAAAGAACCAAGCATCTCCAAGTCCAAGTGTCCTTTGACACTAAACACTAAACAGTTTCCCCATTAGGGAATGTAGGAGTACAGGAGAATAAAACTTCTGCTAAAAGTACAACTATATAAAGTAAACAGTCTATATCATCCATGAGACATTACTGATCAGAATCACAGAAGCTGAGTTAAACAGATGAAAGTCCATGAGGATGATGACTCCAACATAAGCACCACCCCCAGGTACAATTTCCGAAAATCATGAACTGGAAACTCATTCTTAAAACACAAATCTAAAAGAGGATTTCCCATCACAAATCCATTATGGCCACAACATTAATACCATCTGTTGGTCGTAATGCTGTGGAAAGGGCTCTGCAGGAACATGTTAATAGTGGCTGTGATCGACAGGTTGCTGTGTATGAGCCTGTGCACTCGTCCACCGCAGCACTGATCTGTGAATTATACAACCAGTTACCAAGGCCATGTTCTACTGCTTTAAATACGTTTGTGTTACGCCACTGGTGTTTGGAATTACTTTGCAGATTTGACTCCCACTTGGACCAGCTGGAACATTAAAACACTGCTAACATGTTGATAAATAAGTTATATTAAACCAGTTATATAATGAACAAATATGGCTAAAACAGCGGGGCATTCAGCATTAGTCACGTTCCAAACCTTGTGGCTCAATTCAATTCAAAGTCTTTTTCAAACAGCTATTTCATTTACACCTGCAGCTGCATTCATATTTTTTCCTGATCCTGATGAGATGTACAGATATAAAATTGAAGCCAAGTTGCGACACAATAAAGTTTAATGTTTACAGCCCATCCATGATAGGTGCTCACACATCCTAAACGCCAGAGAGCAGTTTGATTCCGCTCAGTGAGTTTTTAAGTTTCCTACTTTACTTATTTTACTCTGATATGATGCAGTGCTGTATGTGGTGTATTGATATCGTAACACTGATTGTTAACAGATTTTTTCTAAACTGACTCTAACTGGGAAGTTGAAATATAGCATACAAACATAAAATCACATTATTTCGCAAGCATACAAACAGTCCACACCTTTTCGTCCGTTTTCTTCAAAATGCAGCTGACAGGCAGCATTAGCTACCTGGAAGGTAAAGATGGATGTATTCAGAGAGCAGCATATGTTGCTGAAATAAACCTAGAAAGTAGAACATTTTCTTGGCTCATGCACCCTCTTTCGCCCTTTTTAGACTTGATGGATTAAAATGCATTTTGAGTAATCAGATCACAAGTTTACTACCAAGACACATTACCATTTACAGTACATCTGTCCGTGTACATTTTCTATTCAATTCAATTCAGTTCAAGTCCACTTTATTTATATAGCACCAATTCACAACGAAGTCATCTCAAGGCACTTTACAGAATAAAGTCCAGACTATAAAGATGTACAGAGAGAACCCAACAATTCAGTTAGGCAGTCTAAGCCTACAGCAGCATGACTATAACTAAATATAGGGTATATAAGGTGATGCAGTCAGTACCTGCATCACTGTGGTGTCCACCAGCAATACTTGTATCCTGATTTTGTTAGTGCTGCATCATTTCATACATTCAGATCTTCAACTGTGCAAGGCTGCAACTAGGCGAATGATAGTGTCTCGCATGGGCCATTGAGGTTCTTGGGGGAGTATTGTGGTCTGGCATCCTCTCTCCAGCCATCATGTCTTGAATTGATGAAATATTTTTCTGCAACTAGAGTTTATGATACAAAAGCTGTGCAGCTGCATGTGTTCCAGATGAACAAAGCGACGGGTTTGTGTGGTCGAATCAAAATCTATCTTGGTGGCACTTACTTAGTGCTGTTCACTTCTGATCTGGGGTTGTGTCACTGTGATCAACTGCCGGTGCCCCATCTTTGAGTCTGGTATCCAGTTCACCTTAATACACCCATGGTAGAGACAGACTGAACTAAGTAGCTGCAAACTGTTCTGATTATTTACTAATGTATTTCAGGGATGTCCCAGTCAGGTCTCCTGGCCGTGATCTCAAAGTTTTAAAACTGTGTCTCTGTAAATAAAGAAATGATAGCACACTGCAGCTGATGGAAATTCCCACTGGATTTAAACACAGTTGTTACTGGGTGGTCAGTCGTCTAGGCCATACAATATGAGAAGCCTTACATATTCTGAGCATCGGGACTAAATTTTAAGCCACCAGACTTGATGAGTGAGGCTGTGAGCTTATCTCCAACATCCATCCTGTCATAACTGTGTTAGGGACTACGCTGGATTTCCGGTGTCTGACCTGAAGCTTGATTTAGTTGCCAGGCTGCTTCTGTCCATTCAGTCTGTTGTTCTTGTCTCTGCTGTGGGGTTTCCCTTTCAAACTGCTCCCTGATCAACCTCTTTCCAAATACTTTTTTTTTTCAACTAAATAGTACCTGCAATCGAATTCAACAATTATAAGCTGTACTTTGTGTTTAGTGGTAATTATAAAATGTCACCATAATAAACTAATGGTGATAGTGATGAACTGGTAGGCTTCATTAATCACAAACACAATTTTGTTTGTCAAGATATAAGGGCAGAAATTTAGAGGCACCGGTCTTAAAAATGTCCCTTCCTCCTCACAGATGTGTCACAGATTACATAAGATTAGGGACTCTCTCTGCCACAGCCTACTGTCCATCAGGGACTGTCTAACACAAGAACATTATGTTGCTAAGTTTCAGTAGTGAGGCTGTCAGGTAGTCTTTTGGTACCTTGGCTCATCTCCTGTTCTACCACACACGTGTGTAAATGCACATGTGCAAACACAACTACTTCTGTAAGATGAAATACATTAAATAATTGAATAAAGCAGAAAGTAGAATTACCACCTCAAGGTTGTATCTATTCACCCACCGGTCAAGTTGCATTTAGCCTGCATGTCTGTCCAGACTCATATTCTAATCAGTTCATCTATGAGTCCAAGTGGACGTTTGTGCCAGACGTAATTACATTTCCTTCAGGCGTGTCTGAGATATTGCAAAAACAGAACCGTGTGAGGTCACAACGACCTTGATCTTTGACCACTAATCAGATCATCATTGAGTCCATGTAGATGGTTGTTTCAAATTTGAAGAAGGACCCTCGAGGCTTTCCTGATATATTGGTCTTGAGACATCGTGTTCCTATGAATTGTTTCGACATAAGTACGATTGAAGAATCAGCATAAAAAATAATATAAAATATATGTTGCACAGTAACACTCAAATGTAACAGAGTAAAACTAACAAGCTTTACATGTTGGTCTACAGTGGATAGAAAAGGCCGGATGACACCTATTGTAGCAGCACCTTTAGGCACTGTAGTAATATAGTATGTACCCTAGTAAGAGTTTTAGTATCGACTAAATAGATTAGCAGTAGTAGCAGAAGGACTATCAGTGCTGTAGGGTTTTATTTGAGATTTCTGAGATTAATGTTTTGTATCCCAGAGTTTTTTCTGGTATTTAAAATGTTTTTTTTATTGTCTTCTCCATAAAAATTAACAATTAACACCATAGAACAATATGTCAAATACTACAAGTAAAAAAAATAAAATAAAATATAACCATTAGTCAATTGCTGTTTGAGGCCCTGCAGTGTCAGAGTCTCAGTCACAACGTAATAAGTCATCTGCTAATTTCTGAAAAAGTGAGATTCCATTCTGAATGTGTGCCAGCTGCCGCCTGCTTGTCAAACATCACCTCCAGCAGAAATCAATAGATCATCATCTCTACATATTACTACATAGCAGTGGTTGGGTGGTTTAGGGGGGTTGGGGTGTAACAACAAGGACAGGACAGGCGATGAAATGTCATTCCTACAGTATTTTGCTTCTTGGTGCTGCTGGGTAGACAAATGTATCTGTAAATGTCAGTGTTTACGTCGAGCCAGTTGTTCGATTCCCATCTGCACTTGTCACATGTCAAAGTATCATTGAGCAAGACACAGAACCCACAGTTTGTTGTGTCCACTGAGTGCAGGCAAGCTGCAGGGCAGGTCCCCCATTGGTGTGTGAGTGTGTGTGCAACTGTAAATGTGAATGGGTGAATGAGAAGTACTTTGGATGCCAAGAAAGTAGAGAAGTACATTATTATTATTAACAACACTTCATCAACGTTGTGTCTTCTGATAGTTGAACAGATGGATGGACAGATACTGTACCAAGGTAACTAGTTAAAGCTACACAATGCAACACTGAGAAATTGAGCTTCAGTCAGAGTAACTCAAAACAATCAACTCCCCTCCATGCAGGTCCTCAGGTGTTACTCTTATGAAATTACATTAATTACAAAGCTGTGTAGTCATTCAATCAGGAAACTATTTAAGTCGTTTATACCAGCAGCCAAAAAAAAAAAAGCAAAACATATTATATTATTGTGTTGCAGCTTGTAGTAACAAACTTAATATTTAAAGCCACAGACGTTTGTCAGGTGGTGAGACCAGCGATGTTGTTCGGCTTAGAGACAGTGGCACTGAGGAAAAGACAGGAGGCAGAGCTGGAGGTAGCAGAGCTTAAGATGTTGAGGTTTTCTTTGGGAGTGACGAGGATGGACAGGATCAGGAATGAGGACATCAGAGGGACAGCTCATGTTAGATGTTGTGGAGATAAAGTCAGAGAGGCCAGATTGAGGTGGTTTGGACATGTTCAGAGGAGAAACTGTGAATATATCGGTAGAAGGATGCTGAGGTTGGAGCTGTCAGGCAGGAGGACTAGACTAAGACCAAAGAGGAGATTTATGGATGTAGTGAGAGAGGACATGAAGTTAGTTGAGTGAAGTGAGTGAAGAGTGAAGAAGATGCAGAGGACAGGGTTAGATGGAGGCACATGATTCGGTGTGGCGACCCCTGAAAAGGATCAGTTGAAAGGAAAAGAAGAAGAAGAAGAAGTTTGTCAGGTGACACATGTCAAGAACTTTTGGGCTGTTTGGGGTGAAAAATTGTGAAAAATAGACTAGAAAGACTAGAAATAGAATAGAAAAATAGACACCAATTGCCATTTTGGCACTTGCTCCCAAAAGGATGCAGTTACAACAATGCCCGTCCCCTACATAGAGGTGCTCTTTCAATAAATGGTCCTGTTGGTCAAATGAGAGGTTGAGAGATGACGTTGACAAGTTTTCTAAATAAGCTGGGCTTTATATCCTTGATCAGAACAAATCTCAGGAGAGTTTTGAAGTTTAGTTTTCATTCTTTCTGGCATTAAAGGGCGACATCACTAATTTTCATCTTACTTTCTATGTCTTTAATTTAGGGCGTGGATGTCATTTACATGTACTACCCAAACTAAAACCAAGAGAAGCAAGTTTAATATGAGTGAAGCCATCCTTTGAAGCATCAACTGTGTATGCTCGGCCCCACTTAAATACATTCAGACATATTGGGAGACCAATATATATATATATATATATTATATATATATATATTATATATATATATTATATATATATAATATAACCAAACCTGAGACAAGCTGTAGTAAAATCCGCTTCAACCTGACTCTACTCAACTGAGCAAAATGTGGACCTGACCTAACTTGAGTTGTGTCTCGGTTGCACAGAGTACTTGGTTGGAGGACTTGTTCTTTGAAGTAAATTTCCACTAAAAACAATTCCTAAAAAACTTTTATAATGTCGCTTTAAATGTGTCCGATCATTCACATATTAGTAGACAAAACTGGGTTTTAACAAAACAGTCAGTTGCTTCCAGTGCCAGGGACCAAAACGTCAGTCACCAGAGGGAGTGCTGCACTTTCGGAGTAATGCTGAAACTGGACCTCAAAGTGTAAAAAAATATAAGAAAATATCAACAATTGGCCATTGTTCAAAAAGAGACAGCGGTAGCGGTAATCGCTCTGTACACAGTCAAGATATCAGTGTTTAATTTGAGAAAGGACAAAGCAGCTAGACAAGAGTGTATGTGATACACTCTTAACTTAAACAGTGCCACAGAGACACAGTAAATAATTAAACAGCTCAGCCTGAGAGTTCGGGCAGCAAAGGGGTGGGTGAGTTAATATTTGGAAATAAATTGTAATTTTTAGAGATCATTTCTTTTTAAATATGAGTAATATGTTTGTCTTTCAATAGCCCTTTGGTCCACAGTTTCTGATGTCATGAAAGTGTAGTAATGGCTGGCCTTTTTGTACATGTATCATTGTTGAACCAAATTAGAAATAAAAAGTGTTACCTGATCTGCAATAGCTAATTTTCTGTTCCGTACACCACCGCATTATGCTCTTTTATTAATGCAACAGTGTTCAACTTAACCTGACCCTTCCATGAGACTTCCATGAGAATCAGTCCTCTCTGCTCTGCCCAGTCCTCCCTCTCCCTGCTCTGATACAGCTTTTCTTTGCTTCTTGCAATCCTCCACAGCTGTTCAAATCAAAGGTTATCAAATTACAATCATTAAGAATGCTAATAAACTTACCAACCAAGCAGAAAGTGTTGCTTTTCTCTCATTGGTCAGTAGGGTGAGCCTCACTTAAAATGCTTTTAGAAGTGATTAGTGTTGTTGAAAGAGTCTGTGTCATCAAAGGCTTCAACTGCACCTGTTGGAGCAAATTACCTAGGTGAATGTTGTTACACACTGTAACTTTAAACAAGAGCAAACGCATCATTCAGCTTTTTTACCATAATGGTCATCAAATAAAGGCATGATGCCATTAGGTCAGGAGGTGTTTATCATGGTGTAAGCCTGAGGCTGCCAGGTTTTCCTCAGTGCAACATCAGCTTTCACCCTTCAAGATGTTCTCTTGAGTCAGGTTTCTTCAACTTCACAGTTTCACTTGTGAAAAGCTCAGCTGCTGACTTTTAGGTGTTCGGGTACAGAAAGGATGTAGATTTCCTTTTGTAGGAGCCAGGAGTGGAGCCAGAGAGGGGGCCTGGGGGGAGGCCTTTGGTGAGAAGCTGCTGTAAAAACTTCTACAACAAGAAAACCCACCCACATTTAAGGCTGACATAAATCACGTTATAATACTTTTTATAATACTTTTTTTTTACTTTGTCACATTAGAATTCTGTACTTAATGCAGGGATGCAGATTATCCCTGCAAGGGATGGACACCCAGCTTTACCTTCCAAGCCGTTACTATGACTATTTGGAGTTATACGGAGAAGACTTACATATTTAGCATTTCTTACTGACTAATAAAGCACTTAAATATTAATACAAATTGTATTGGGTCTAAAGAAGTTTTTCAATTTGAGTTTAAAAACCTTTAAAACATGTTTGCCCCAGTCTGGGCACCCCAGCTTCCTAGATCTGCTAAACATGTCCATCCTCATTTTGTACTTATATTGAGTCTTAACTAACCTCACTGTGAGGAAGTTTTTTTGTAGGATTGATTGATTTCTAGTACTTCTAAAGATGTACAAAGCACTGCTGACTGGTTACTTGGTATCTAACCTTTAGCTTTCTACAATCATAGAAATACAGCAATACATTTAGATGGTTAATGTTTTTTTAATGGTTAAGGTGAGAAGAAGCATTGATATATTTGTAATTTATTGTTTTTTTATTATGTGATTAAAAGTTGGGCAATAGCAAGCAGGGAAGCATTTGTTTTTAAAAAAGCTCTAGTTCAAATCAGATGCAATTCAAAGCGCGTACATGTGATTTGTTTTGCTGACAGTTCGATTTGGTTTGTAAATTAGCTTTAGTTCTATAGTAACATGCAAAGCAGCTGTGATTGGAGTCTTCTTACTGAAAACGTTAATGTCAGTTTTAATGTACTCGGGCTTGAAGTTTGGACTATTCTTCATGTTTTGTATGATTGAACGATGGCAATCTGTGCCTTACGACGCCCTTTTCTGTAAGACCATCTGCTCCTGAGGACAGATATGAGAAGGCTGGCAGGCAGCTTCTGTACTGCTTTCACATTAATGACAGTCATTACTGACTGTTGGACCACTGTATTTAAGGCAGTAAAATTATTGGTTGTGGCTTGTCACATTTTACAGATTTCATCTCATGGGGTAAAATCATCCTAACGGATCAGATCAATGGCAGCTCATGTAAGGACAGATCAATGCTGAGACAGACTGATCAGTGCAACTGGTGAATTCTGATGTCTGGGAGCCTCAAGTTAAATGAAGTAGACAGACAGAGAAAGGTAAGAAAGGAGGGGGACAAAGGAAGAGAGGGGTGTTATCTACAACTCTGCTACCTCCACTGGAACTGCAAATGTCGTTACTTACTTTGTTGTATTTTGTTTGTAAGGGAACTACTTTATGATAAATGATCCGTGATACATTTAAAATGTAATGTGCCATTTATTATTACAATTTAATGTTGTATTGGTAGATGTAGCTCTACCAATAGAGTTCACACGAAGTCGTGTGAACCCTGTCTAGAAAACAACCTAGTAATACCAAGTAATATCAGTGCTCCAAAGGTGTGTACAGCCTCTAAAATAAGCTTCATACTGATATTGAAAAATACTTTATATGCTTATAAAGCCATCTTTGGATGAACCTGTTTGTCTCTTAGTTATTATATCTAAATGTAAAAATATTTTTGTGTGGTATATCTGGCCCACACTTGGTGCTTTCATCTGGCCTATGTATTATGTGGAATGATGATACTTGGCCAGTTTGCTCTACTTTGCCAGATCTGGACCACACATGGGCCACAGTATGGCAGAAATTAATCCTGAACAAAACCAAATAAAAAACCTAATGACAATTTCATGTGGCTGAGGTGACCTAACTATTGTCATGTAGTATTTAAACCCACAAAAGGTTTTAAAGAGACAACTGGGGTGAACGGACGTGTCAAAAAACACAGGAATATACCATTGAGAACTGGAGTTTGAGAACAGCTATTGCTGCTGTTTTGCTGCTATTACAGTGGTGAATCATTGCCTGTAGCCAAAGTTTGTTCACCATGCGCAATGTCAATGTTAAAAACAAGTATATAGTATTTACATGACCTACAATACTTCTCTTACAGCTGCTACAGATGATACAAATTTTGTTCTTCGTAATAAATAATTAACATCAATATTGTGGCAAAGAATAAATAAACATAAGTTTGTGATGTTCTGCTCGGTGACAGCTGTAAAATTTAATAAATACAAAAAATTATTTTTTACCTCAACACCCAACTTTCCTTCTTTTTCCTCCTCTGCTGCATTCTCCTCCTCTCTGTTACACACTGATACTCTGTAACGGTGCTCTCTAATGAATGAGTGTGTGTGTGTGTGTGTGTGTGTGTGTGTGTGTGTGTGTGGGTGAGTGATTGATGCTGGACAGCTCTGGTCACGCACGTGGTGAAATTGATTGGCCGTAGCGACTCCTGCAATCAGTGGGCAGTGACCACCAACTTACTCCCCCACCCATCCCCCACCCCTTTTGTCCTCCTCCTCCTCCCCTTCCTTCCTTTTTTCGCCCCCCTAACCAACCTCTCATCTCTTTCTCTATCCTCCTCTTTCACCTTTACCCCCTTCACTGCTCCACACCATGTCGGTTAGCTGTGTTGCCTGGCAACAGCTGCTCTCTCCTGGCTAAGCATCATGGATGTGTGAGCGGAGAAAGAGGAGAAAAAAGATGACCAATAGTGGGAAAGAAGCGAGAGGGGACAGGATAAGAAGGAAAATGGACTGCGTGAGAAGAAAAAAGAAACAGGGAAAAATTAAAACAGTACAGAGAGTGAAAAATTAAAAAATGGAATGACAGGGAAGGAGAGAATAAAACTTTGCAAAAGAAGGCAAAACAATGTGTGACAAAAGACAAAAATAAAGAAAAATCTGGGAAGACTAGAAATGATGAAGCGATGGAGGGATTAATGAGAAGCAGAAGGAGAGAGATTGGAGAGTATGTTGGGCCGTGCAGAAACCATCTCCTCTCACCTAATACTCCCATTTATCTTTTTTCTGCTCTGAAATAGACAGAAATTGACCTTTCGGCCTTTGCACATGTGGAGCTACTGGACACAGACAGGAACATGTGGAGATCAGAGTTTTGCCAGTGGACTCAAACCAGAGCCACAACAAGGGAGAGTTCAACAGCAGAACCTGACAGCATCTGCAGCTACTGTACAGAGTCGCCAGTCTGAGAAAGCATCTTAATTTGCAGCCCAAACGATCACAGCTGTGTGTAGTTGTACGTAACACATGAAGTTTGCTCTACTTGACCGTTTCATCTGAGGTTAGAAGTCGAAAGTTAGAGGATATTGAAGCCTTTTAGGTCTGCTTGAGGTTCCCTCCCTCTTGCCCAATGACAACTTGGATAGGCTCCAGCCCCCCCATGACCCAAACTGGATAAGCAGTGACAGATAATGGATGGTGTCAAATGCAGCACTAAGATTTACTTTAAAAGTATTGTTTAAAGACAATGTACAGTCCCTAACAAAAGTATTCCTACCCCTTGAAATCTGCCACATTTTGTCACGTTACAACCATAAACAGAAATGTATTTTATTGGGATTTTATGTGACCTGCACAAAGTGGCACATCATTGTGAAGTGAAAGGGAAATGATAAATGGTTTTCAATGTTTTTTACAAATAAATATAAGTATGATTTGCATTTATATCAAACCCCTTTACTCTGAGGTTTGTGCCAGAACTTAGGTTTTTCATTCCTTTGGTCAGATTTAGTTTGTTCTTGTGTATTTTTATTCTTTCATCTTCTGTTTGTACGTGTCCCCACAGTTCTCCTCCCCCCCCAGCTGAGGCTGAGTGTGGCACAACTGCAAACCTACCAAAACATGGCCGTCCACCTAACCTGACATTAGAGAGCATTAATCATAGAAGCAACCAAGAGGCCCATGGTAACTCTGGAGGAGCCGCAGAGATCCACAGCTCAGGTGGGAGAATCTCCCCACAGGACAACTATTAGTCGAGTACTCCACAAATCTGGCCTTTATAGAAGAGTGGCAAGAAGCAAGCCATAGTTGAAAGAAAGACATAAGAAGTCCTCACAAGCCATGTTGGGGACACATAGAAGGTGCTCTGGTTACATGAGAGCATAATTTAACCTTTTGGCCTAAATGCAAAACTCTATGTGCAGCTGAATCCTAACACTGCACATAACCTTGAACACACCATCCCCACTGTGAAACATGGTGGTGGCAGCATCATGTTGTGGGGATGCTTTTATTCAGCAGAGTTGATGGGAAGATGGAGGGAGCCAAGTACATGGCGATCTTAGAAGAAAACCTGTTAGAGTCTGCAAAAGACTTGAGGCTGGGATGGAGGTTCACCTTCCAACAGGACAACAACCATAAACCTACAACCAGAGCTACAATGAAATGGTTTAGATCAAAGCATATTCATGTGTTAGAATGATCCAGTGAAATTCCAGACCTAAATCCAGATGAGAATCTGTAGCAAGACTTAAACTGCTGTTCACAGATGCTCTCAATCCAATCTGACTGAGCTTGAGCTATTTTGAAAAGAAGAATGGGCAAAAATGTCCCTCTCTAGATGTGCAAAACTGGTAGAGACATACTCCAAAAGACTTGCAGCAGTAATTGCTGCGAAAGGATGTTTTACAAAGTATTGAGTCAGGGGGACTGAATACAAATGCACCTCACACTATTCAGATATTTATTTGAAAAAAAATTTGAAAACCATTTATCATTTTCCTTTCACTTCACAATTATGTACCGCTTTGTATCCATCACATAAAATCCCAACAAAATACATTTACATTTGTGGTTGTAACATGACTGTAGATGCGATCTTACTCGAATCTGATGGTCCAAGAAGTTCTTCACTCCGGAGATCGTGGTATGAAGAACATTAAACTTCTTCTTCTTTTCCTTTCAGCTGTTCCCTTTCAGGAGTCGCCACAGCAAATCATCTGCCTCCATCTAACCCTGTCCTCTGCATCCTCTTCTCTCACATCAACTAACTTCATGTCCTCTCTCACTACATCCATAAATCTCCTCTTGGGTCTTCCTCTAGATCTCCTGCCTGGCAGCTCCAACCTCAGCATCCTTCTACCGATATATTCACAGTTTCTCCTCTGAACATGTCCAAACCACCTCAATCTGGCTTCTCTGACTTTATCTCCAACATCTAACATGAGCTGTCCCTCTGATGTCCTCATTCCTGATCCTGTCCATCCTTGTCACTCCCAAAGAGAACCTCAACATTTTAAGCTCTGCTACCTCCAGCTCTGCCTCCTGTCTTTTCCTCAGTGCCAATGTCTCTAAGCCGAACAACATCTCTGGTCTCACCACCGTCTTGAACATCTTTCCTTTCATTCTTGCTGATACTCTTTTATCACACAACACACCTGACACTTTTCTCCACCCGTTTCAACCTGCTTGCACTCGCCAGAGCAGACCTCCACTTCTCTAGATTTTCTTTCACCTGCTCCCTGCTCTCACTACAAATCACATTGTCATCTGCAAACATCATAGTCCATGGAGATTCCTGTCTGACCTCATCTGTCAGTCTGTCCATCACCAGAGCAAACAAGAAGGGGCTCAGAGCCGATCCTTGATGCAGACTCACCTCCACCTTGAACTCCTCTGTCACACCTACAGCTCACCTCACCTCGGTCTTACAGCTCTCATACATGTCCTGCACCACTCTAACATACTTCTCTGCCACTCCAGACGTCCTCATACAATACCACAGCTCCTCTCTCTGCACCCTGTCATACACTTTCTCTAAATCTACGAAGACACAATGCAACTCCCAACATTCAAAGTCCTTACTGTCAGTCCTACATTCTTAGCTTTCCTCTTCTCTCTCTGCCTACGAACACACCTTCCTCCTCTCCTTCTTCGACCAAACGTAGTACAATTTCCACTGGCACCCTGTAGGTCAACAGCACCGTTGGCGATCGTTGTTAACCCGGGCCCCGACCGATCCGTTATGGAAGTCAAATTCAGTGTAGAAGACATGATTTGCATGTTTGATTTGGAATGTGTTTTATGCCAGATGCCCTTCCTGACACAACCTTATGCATTTAACCAGACTTGGGACTGGCACAAGAAGACACTGGCTTGTGTCCCCTTGCGATTGCATTGTATGACGAACATTGAACATTTATTGTACTTGCTTCTCAACTTGCCGATGACGGATGACGTTTCTGAAAGTAGAGCTAAACCCGTTTCCCAAAGTATGGCTGAACCCACAGAACTCAGTAAGAAACCGTGTGCCTCCACAGCTAAACACTGAACCTTTCGCTTCTACCTTGTTGTGGTCCCCACCACCTTGTAGTCAGTTCCTCTGTTCCAGTTATGTGTCACATTTGCTCCCTTCAGTAGCTGAGCTGAACTGCATCTCTTGTAAAAAACGCTTGCTATGCATTGTTCCATTGACCACTGGACAAATAAATTAAAAGGTAAACCACAAAGGCAACTATCAAAGCTATATGGCATCACTAACGACATCATCAGTACACATAAACATAACACAACACACAATACAGTACAGTTCACAATACACAATACATATTACATAAGCAAAAAATAAAAATTAAAAAATAAACAGAGGAAACCCAGATTGATTTTTTACAGGGAAAATAAAAGAGTCTTTAGCACCAATGAGTATCCCAAGAGATACAGTGTGTTTCATCTGGTCACATTCTAAATTTGTGACTATGTTCCAGCTAATGGGAAAAGTCTGTGACACCATTAAGTACCAAAAAAAAAAAAAACAACCCTATGTGGTATTTAGTTTTACATTGCTTTCACATGTGTTGTCTTAAATTTTTCTGTATCTTATATTAAATGTTAAAAATGTGTCTTGTCAAAATATGAAGTGTTATTTACACAATAAATAACAAAAAAGGCATTTTTTTTTGTATTATGGCAGGTGAATTATTAACATTTTGTAAGTATCTACGTCATTTTCATAGACACAACTTAGTTTAAGCTTATGGTGAAAGACAAGAACACGAGAGAAAACTAAACAAACCTTTCACCTTTGGCCAATTCATGGTAGGTTAAAGTCCAGTGGTAATGGATCTTGTTATGAGCTTTTGTTTCAGTGTGTACAAACAATCTATTTTGCAGTGTGTGTGTGTGTGTGTGTGTGACAGAGAGAGAGAGAGAGAGAGAGTATCTGAGTGTCTGTACATGGAGTGCAGTAATTTCATGCTCTTTTGGCTCAGGCGGAGCTACAGCCTCTGATCGTCCACCCTCCTCACTGTTCTAATGACTATTGATTATTAATTGATTCTTTTATGAGATATGAGCTCCTCTAGTTGGTTTCATTTCACAGAGTTCACATGAAAATCTGATCAGCCTGATTCATAAGTTCACTCTGGTGTTATTGAAGTGCTCAGTGGACTGCTGCAGCTGAGCCAGAACTAAAGAAAACACAAACTAATTATTTCTTTGATTAAAAAAAAAATAAAAATCATTCTGGCATCTGTCCATCCCATTCATCAGTCTCTTTTTTTATTTTCATTTCATCTTTTACCTGCTATCAGCATCTCCTTACCAAGTGCCCCTGAGCAGGGCACTGCCATTATAACTGGCCAAGGCCCAGTTTCAGTTGGTTTCACTGCATGGATAAATATTGATGCCAGCAGTGTAAGAAATCATTAATCTTTGGAAAAAAAAAACAACACAGAAATGATGAAGGCCATTATTTTAAATCCTGTTCTTAGTTTTGCCCCCAAAATGCTTGATGGGTCGGACTCCCCTTATTCTGAATCAGCAGCTTCTACTTTCTTCCCTCCACCTTTAAAAATGCAGTTCAGCCTGTTATGTGTTTCATGTAGCAGTCAGATCCAACAGTTAATCCATCTCTGCAGACATGCCATAATATGACAATAGTGATATCTAGGTTGGCAGACCGATTGTTTAAAATAGTGATGGCAAGTGAATCTTCTATTCTGAAGAATAGAAAATCACAGTGGCCTGTTTTATCTTTCGGAAGCTGATACCCCAATATCTTAATCCTGGATCTGTCCTCATCTCCTCCCTCCATCCTCTCCTCTCCGTATCATTTTACTTCTTGTCTATCTGTTACACTCATATGTCCCGACCTCATTCACTTTCTTTTGTTCACTCTCTTGTTCTATTTCCTCAGCTCTATTTGTTTTTTAATCTCTCCTAATCTATTTTCCTCCAAAGATCATTTCCTCACCATCACTACTATATATTAGTCAAAGAAAAGACATCAGCTAATACAGAAACTATGACTGTGTACCTAGGCTCTGCTGTCCATCCACGTGTGCTTTATTTCTTTAAAAAATGCTTATTAATATATATTCGCGGTAGTGATAATGCTTTTTGCTAAATGTATTTGTTGTCCCAGTTTCATTTGTAGGAGACACTTTTCTTTTCCACGAGTGCCCTGATCACACTCATACCTTGAAGCTGCCCAGTACAACTGCAGTTCTTTTTTTCATCAACTCGAAACGCTGTGGAGATAAACTGACTTGGAAGAATACTGCTGCTGTGTGTGTGTGTGTGTGTGTGTGTGTCGGTTTGTGGTAACAAGAGCAACGTGATTGATTTGAAGCCTTAGGATCTTAATCTGTGTGTCTGTCAGCCTTTACAAGGCCTTTAGACCTCTGTCTGTGTCTGCATGGCTGTGTGTTAGGTTGAGGCTTTAAGACTAGTAGAAAGGTCACTAAATGCCAGCAGCCATGGCAGCCTGTCTGATATCTGTTTGTGTTTTATTGAAAAAATGTGAAAGAACTGTATCAAATGATCAAATTTAAGACAATGTGTATTTCTCTGTTGCTGACTGGAGCAACTTTAATCCCATAGGCGCCCTAACAACAAATTCACAATTAAAGCGGGAGTGCAGCTTCAGTGCTGGGATAAATTTTTGATCATAAGCTAAGATTTGAATTTGAACTATACCTGAAAGGTTAGGCTCCTAAAACAACAGGTCAAGTGCTCATGTGTCAAGTGCCCACCACTGTATGACATTGACCTTGTGTCTTCTCTCGTCCGTAGTTTATCCCTCTCTGTCTCCCTCTCTCTGTCCCTTTCTGCAGGTGTCCACAGCATGGGAGCTGTGTGTTTTCCAGTTTGCAGCTACTGGTCCTACCAACATGCCCAGTGTTTTGTTGTTGCTCTTTGTTGCTCTTTTCTTTTCTCTCTCCACTGTTGCCAGGGCTTGCTCAAAGGGGATTTGTTTGACTTTATTCTGTAAAGTGCCTTGAGATGACTCATAAATAAAGTTGAATTGAAGTCCTTATATGCGCCATCAGAAAATAATGAGGTGTTTCATTTGCAGAGGAGTTACTGAGATGATTAAACACAGGGACAGCGCAGAAGCAACTAGTGGTGGAAAGTAACAAAACATTTGTCAGATACAGATATGTATCTGTATTTTACTGAAGCAGATTTAATTATGGTTACTTTGACTTTATTACAGTCAAGACCAAATATCTCTACTTTTAAATTACCTACATTTCTAATCAAGTTTGTGTTACACATTACAATCAAATTACTTTACATATAATTAAACACTTTTTCCCTTTTTTAGGAAAATTAATCACTAATAAGACAAGAATCCCTTCACTAAACCACAGGTATACAATGAATCCAGAAAGAATTCACAGCACTTTTTCAAAATTCATTATTTGTACTTACAAATCTATAAACAATACTCCACAATGACAACATGAAAGAAGTTTGTTTGAACTCTTTGCAAATTTACAAACAAAAAAAAGTATTCATGGCCTTTGCTTAATACTTTGTTGAAGCAACTTTAGCACCAATTACAGCCTAAAGTCTTTTTGAGTATGATGCTATTTTTGGGCAGTTTCTCCAATTTTTCTTTGCAGTACCTCTCAAATTCCATTAGATCATTTTCAGATCTCTCCAGAGACATTCAATCAGGTTCAAGTCTCGGCTCTGGCTAGGCCACTGAAGGACATTCACAGAATTGTCCCGTAGCCACTCCTTCGTTATCTTGGCTGTGTGCTTAGGGTCGTTGTCCTGTTGAAAGATGAACTGTTGCCCCAGTCTGAGGTCCAGAGCGCTCTGGAACAGATTTTTATCAAAGATGTCTGTACATTGCTGCATTCATCTTTCCCTCCATCCTGACTAGTCTCCCAATTCCTGCTGCTAAAAACATCCCCACAGCATGATGCTGCCACCACCAAGCTTTACTGTAGGGATGGTATTGGCCAGGTGGTGAGCGGTGCCTGGTTTCCTCCAGACATGATAGTGTGTGACCTTATATAAACACGTATATGCTTTTCCAAATCATGGCTAATCAGCTGAATTACCCACAGGTAGACTCCAATCAAGTTGTAGAAAACACCTTAAAGATGATCAGTGGAAACAAGATGCACCAGAGCTTGATTTTGAGTGTCATAATACTTGTACATGTATGTACTTATGTACATATGATTTTTTTTTGTTTTTCTTTTTTAATAAATTTGCAAAGATTTAAAACAAACTTCTTTCATGTTGTCATTATGGGGTACTGTTTGTAGAACTTTGAGGAAAATAATGAATTTGATTCAGTTTGGAATAAGGCAGTTTGGAATAATATGTTGAAAAAGTTTAGCTCTGTGAATAGTTTCTGGATGCACTGTAGTGTCATTCCCTCCTTTTTTAACAGACTGATGTGACATATTAGCAGTGCTACACAGGAAGTTTACTTCTGCCTGCCAGAATAAATCCCAGTGATTTGAAGTTAAAATGTAGCTTTAAATGAGGTCATTGAATGTGGTGTGGACAGCAGGGTGGTGGAGTAGTTAGCTAGAAGGCTGCGCAGTCCAAAGACCCTGAGAAAGACTGGAGACCTGTCCAGGGTGCATCTTGCCTCTCACCTTATGACAGCTGTGATAGGCTCCAGCCCCCATGACCCTACACAGAATACAGTAAGTGGTTACAGATAATGGATGGATGTCCTTCAAATCACAATTTAAGCCATCGATTGAATAATTAGACGACTACCTTGAAATACTTTTGCTGGACCATAACTTTGCCTCCATTACGTTCCAGACTGAGATACAACTGCTGCATGAACTGCCATTAAATTTGATGCCCACATTAATGTCCTCATTAAGATAAATGATAATAACTTTTGTAACGCTGGACTTTTTGTCGTACTCCATCAGATCAAATTTTTGATTTGTTTTTTTAGCCCAAATGACCAAAGACATTTTCAAGAATTCATTTGGCCAGATGCTTTTATCACTGACATGACATATAGTCTCAGCAATAATTCATGTTTTGTGATGAAGGCTACTGTAATTGTGCATATAATAACACTGAGAGTGTGACAAAATGCTGACTAATGACTCTGACTCTGTTTCTAGGGTTAGGGACCAAAAGTAAAAAGTTCCAGATGCTAACTTTGAAATATTTCTTCGTATAAAAGACATTTTCAAGCTTTTTATACTCAAAATCAGGTGTGTTGAAATATTTCCCGTAGCCTTTAATGAGCTTACAGAGTGGCACTGAAGTGTGAGCAGAGGGCACGCTGTCTTTCTGCATCCGTGCCTCCATCAGGGCGCAGCTCCACCTCGGATGCTGCCTCTGTTTATCTGATAACCACGATACCAGAGCTGCGTCTCCTTAAAGCGATGCTCCGGTAATTAATTAAACAACGATGAGAGGAGGAGAAGAGACGTTCCTGGGATGCAGATAAAAAGAATCGCCGCCTCATTTTTACTGCTCCGAGGTTAGGAAAGCGGCTGTAATCTGATTCTGTGTACCTGCAGGGAAACCTCCAAGACCTCCACCCCCCCCCCCCTCACTCATAGGCTGTCAACGCGTCACGCTTGTTCTTCCGGCATCTTGTTGCGGAAGCTGCCTCGCTATCATTGTACCTCGTATTTAGGTTATAAGATCGATTGCTCCACGTATGGATTCTGTAGCCTTCATCACGTTTGTTAAAAGCGTCGATAAATCCGCGGCCCGTCGCATTTCTGCGCTCCTGTTTGCCGCCCGTGCGGTGCCGCTGACGCGCCGCCGCCCAGTCAGTCGATGAAACCCGCTGTGAGGTAAACGCCACAGTCTCCGCTTTCGCTCTGCCGCTCATGCGGTGCGCCTGGGTACTCGCTGCTTCCTCCTGGCCGGCCAGTAGTCCTCTGATGCGGGGGGGCTGCATCCCGCAGAGAGGCAGGATGGTTCGTATCGCCAGTGCGCTGGGGCTTATCATGTTCAGCGTTGCACTGCTTATTCTATCGCTCATCAGCTACGTATCGATAAAAAAGGACTTCCTGCTCAGCACCCCCAGATATGGACCAAACGGAGGACCCAGGATGTACATGTTCCACGCAGGGTTTCGGTGAGTCCAGGCCAGGCTATTGAGCTGAGATTCAAATGCTCCCTGTTTGTTTGAATCAGATCAGCTAAATGCGTGGGTTTTATTTCATATTCATTTCAGGTGGAGCTAAATATCCTGACTGGCAAAAAAAAAAAAAAAAAAAACCCAAACTGTTACTGTTGAACTAGACATATCGGAACAGAATGTGTTTTTCAGCTCCTTCTTCAGTAACCACTCAGTGATGATAACAGTCATAACACCCATTTCAGATAGACTCCATGCTACAGTCGATCATCTGTGAGTTTGTGCTCACTATATGGAGCCATAAGACATTTTGTGCTATGACATATCTTTATAAGTTGCTCCGTAGGATTTTGCACTGTCCTGATTGGACTCAGATTAAGGCCTCAGTGAGGCCTGACAGCAAACTGTGTAGCTACGGTCACATGCATTATTCTCAGACCAGTCAATCACAGTAAAAACAGTTTGTTTGGTTTTCACACCGTACCTAACTAAAGCGCACATTCTCATTACTTATGCTTACATGGCCAAAAGTGGGGATCATGGTGGTGGGGTCGTTAGCGCATCCACCTCCCACCTCTAAAAGGTCCTCGATTACTTGGTGACTCTAATTGCCTGCAGGTGTGAATGTGAGTGTAAATAGTTGTCTGTCTCTCTGTGATGGCCATGAGATAGACTGTAGACCTGTCCAGGGTGGACCCCGCCTCTCACTCAATGACAGGTGGGATAAGGCCCCAGCTCCCCACATCTCTGAACAGGATAAGGTAAAAGAGAATGGATGGATGGTCAAACGTACTAGCCAGCACAAAGCCAGTTCCCTAAAGAAATGAGTTTTTCCAGTTTTTTACAGTGTGGAAAAGCTTCACTGGTCCACACAGAGCCCAGACCATCACCTTGGGATAAACTGTAATGCTGACTGTGAGCCTGGGCTTTGAATCTAACAATCAGGTTGGACTACACTAATGCTGTGGACCAAGTACCTGAAGCCAAGTTCCAGTGTCCGTAAGAAAGCCTTCCAGCATGCGGACGCTCTTATAGAAACACATTAATCCCCATGGTTTTAGAATGAGATGCTCTTCTAACATGAATAGCTAGTAGATTAATATGGTAAATACCAATAAACAGCTTTAATTTAAAAAAAACCTAATCGCAGTCCAGCAATTCGTACCTGGTTACAGAAATGACAAAGTACTTGAACTTTGACTTTCCTGTATACAGTAAGTGGTTTGGTGTTTGATGTTTGTAGACACAAGCTTTGGACAGACATTAAACGTATTTGAATCTTTTCACGTAAAATAGAACTGCTAACCGTGAATTTGTGAGAAACTACTACTTAACAACTTTGACATATTGCTTTCTTTTGAAGAGTAAATTGGGATGAATGGCACCAGTTTTCCGGCTTTAAAAAGGTTAAAAAATACAAAAACACAACCATATCCTCTAAAGTTTATGGAAAGTTATCGAGCTGAGAGTCAAATGCTCCTTTTTTGTTAGAATCCGATTAGTTAAATGTGTGGATTTTATTTCATAGACGGTTTCATTTTTTTTAAAGGAATTGATATAAAAAATGCAAAGACAGAAGGGTGTGGAGGCACAGGATTAATAAGACTCTGTAATCAAGGTACACAGTGCATAGACCAATGTAACTTCAGTGCATTCTCTGGACAGAACAATCTGATGCACTTGTAAATACCCCTAAAGCTGGACCTGGCAGCTATTTTAACACCAGAGTGATGTGGGAAAGTGGTGGCATCTGGGGAGCGCTGTGTAGCTACATTGTATAATAATTTAACCACTATATTAAAACATTAACAAAATTTTGCGGAACAGCTAATAGCTTATATTAATTGTTGATCAATAGCAAAATCGCAATTTTATTACACAAACTTTGGAGCGTCAGGCATTAGATGTGATCTACGGGGGTCGAGAGAGTAATTTGCATTGGAACAGATTTAGTTTTCCTCAGAAATTAGTGTTATTACTCAGTATTATGAGAAAAATAGGTTGTCATCTCAAGATAACACAATAACTATCCCATTAATTATCCCAAAATCAGCATCCATTGCCATTCTCAGCTAAACAAGAAGATATTTGTACAGTGGAGTGCATATTGTGTGTAAAATTAGTACTAGCAACTTATCCCCACCCATAAAGAGACCGAAGAGACAGGTTAAAATTAGGTTAATGTTCTCATGTTGAATAACTCTGGCTGCTTTTTGTTAAATTAAAAGACAGCTTTCCCCTAATAATCGTGTCTAAATTTGGTACATATCAGTGTATCTATGTGTATCAGCCTAAGGAAAACAGGGCATCTGTCACCTAATCTCACAGCTGTGAACTAGTTCACTCAAAGCACTTCTGTCCCTCCTTCAGTCACTTTACTGCCAAGTAAATTCTTAATGTGAAGTATTGTGTTGGAAACAGTTTAAACAATTCATAAAAAAGTTATCATTCAAGTAGCTTTTATATACTGTATAATCTAAATGAGTGAGGGGGAATTTCCATCCATCGATTAAACTGCTTATTCTGTTAAAGGTTGTGGGCTGGAAATAGTTTTTATGAATAAATTGCGCAGAGAAAAATGTATTTTGAGTTTAAAATAGATGTACTTTGGGATAATGCATGTATCATTTACATTATTCTGCAAGAATGTATATATATATATATATACTTTAAACCTGTGTCCTTGTTTTAGGTCTGTACTAATCTTAAGCAGGTTCTGAGTGTGCAGTGTGTCCACAGTGGACAAGTGACAAGCTCTTTCTACTCTATTGTAGCTTTTGTAAGAAATTCAGTATAATGCACATTTCCACATTAATTCCATCAGTACAGTCAAAACATATCATCACACCACTGTTCTCAGTTTCTCTTCTAATTTGATAACTACTTTTTATTCTTCTTTGCCGTTCTTTTGACCTGTGTTGAGCTACTGCAAGTGAAATGTAGCACGTCCTTCAAACGTTTCTGGTGCCATTTGTGTCACCAGGAAACCTTTCATTTGAAACATGCAGAAAATCTTAGCTTGTGATGGTGGCAAAAGTGGAAGCATATAGAATTACAGGTGACGCTATTTGTGTTGAGAAGAGATTATATTTTTTATCCTCTGTGAAGCTGCAGTGACATCCCAACGTCATAGTTGAATTGATATGTACCACTATCACCAAACGATGCATTTCATAGTTAGTTTAAACACTTTCTCCAAAGGAAGTACATTAGGATACAGTGGATTTCATATCTCATCTTTCAGTTCAACAGCAGATGACCAATTATCTTCAGATGTTTACAGAAAGCCTCAAGAGCTCCTTTTGCTCCATCTGATTCTAATTCAAACAGCAGAGTTCTCACTACTTTTTTAACAGGCTTTCATGGTGCCACTGCAGTACAGCCCAATGGAAAATCATTCTGTAAATCTTGGCTGTCCAACATGTTCTGTTATGTCCAGATTGTGATGCTAAAATAGGGTTGGTCTGATGGAGGTTCTGGAGGCCAGCGAGCCGTCCTTGGCTCTGATTTACAGCACGACAGCCGCATACATTTTCCTTCTGCCTGTAATCATTTTCCCCCCTCGCTTGCTGTCACTGCAGGCCAAGGTTATGCTCAGAGTGAGTTAGATGAGAAGGAGAGCAGCATTTTGAAGAGAAAACACTCTACTAGTGAACAAATCTATAAAAGTTTCCCGCTGTGTTGTTGTAGGTGGAAAATTTATCATCAAGTATATGGTGATTCCGGAAAACTTTTGGTTTTCATCTGTGTGAAGTGTAGCCATTGGATGTCAAAGCTCCATCTAATAGTTTTTCACCAATCGTGAAAAATTAAACAGAGGCTATACCAGATGGGGATCTACTAATTTTTTTTTACGAATGAGGCAATATTTATCTTGAAGTTTAGTTTATGCTTAAGCGAATTTCCTCGGCTTTACAAAATGTGGCAGGGCATTTTCATGCCCCTTGCAAATTAGACACCTGTTGCACATGCACAGCCTTCATTGAAGATTCTGGTTTGGACCTTTTGACTTTTCATTTTAGTCTGAATCTGAATAACAGGTGTGAAAGGTGCCTTAGACCCCAGTCCAGACCATAGAAGCAGCATTTGATTCACTATAAACAAATAGTGCACAGTAAGTATTTCATATGCCTTTCGTCCTTGCATGCTGGTCTTCACGAAGTCTATTTTTGGTATTTTTTACAGTCACTTAAATGTCATATTAGCTGATGAAGATGCAAATGAGTGAGTTTATTTTTTGTTTTTGTGTCACATCCTCAATGCAGCGAGAGGCCGCCTATCAAACCTGACCTGAGGTGAATGCTTGAATGCGAATGCTTGGTTAATTACAAATACAACTACAATTCCAAAAAAGTTGGGAAAATGTGAAAACGTAAATATAAACAGAATGCAATGATTTGCAAATCTCATCAACACATATTTTATTCACAATAGGACGTAAACAACATGCCAGATCTTGAAAGTGACAAATTTTACCAATTCATGGAATTCATCTCCTTTTGAATTTGATGGCAGCAGCACATCTCATAAAAGTTGAAACAGGGGCAACAAAAAGCTGGAAAAGTAATTTCCACAAATAATAACAAATGGAGGAGCATCTGACAACTATTTAGGTTAATTGGCAACAGGTCAGTAATATGACTGGGTATAAAAGGAGCATTTCTGAGAGACAGAGGCTATCAAATGTAAAGATGGGCAGAAGTTCACCAATCTGTGACAAACTGTGTTAAAACATTGTGGAACAATTTCAGAAAAAAATGTTTCTTTGAAGAACCCACCATCTACACTATATAATGTCATCAAAAGATTCAGAGAATCAGGAGAAATTTCAAAAGACAAGGCCACAAGTCAAAACTGGACAGCACAGGTATGATTCTGTACCGGACATCACTGCATGGGCTCAGGAACACTTCCAGAAATCACTGTTAACACAGTTCACTGTGCAATCCACAAATGTAAGTTAAAGCTGTATCATGCAGAGAAGAAGCCATATGTGAACATGATCCAGAAACACCACCGTGTTCTCTAGGCCTAATCTCATTTAAAATGGTCTGAGGCAAAAAACGTTTGTGTTCAGATTAATCCAAATTAAGCAGCAGCTTGAGCAGCTTAAATTTGTGGAAAGGCACCATCAATGCTGAAAAGTACATAGAGCTTTTAGAGCAACATATGCTCCCATCCAGACAACGTCTCTTTCAGGAAAGACCTTGCATATTTCAGCAAGACAATGCTAAACCACATACTGCATCCATCACAACAGCATGGCTTCACAGGAGAAGAGTCTGGATGATGAACTGGCTTGTTTGCAGTCCAGACCTTTCACCAATAGAAAATTTGGCATCATAAAACACAAAATCCGGCAACAAAGGTCCAGGACTGTTAAGCAGCTAGAATCCTGCATCAGACAACAATGGGACAAAATTACTCTCATAAAACTCCAGCAACTGGTCCCCTCACTTCCCAGACATTTACAGAGTTGTTAAAAGAAGAGGGGATGTTACATAATGGTAAACATCAACCCTTTTCCAAATTTTTTGAGATGTGTTTCTGCCATCAAATTCAAAATGAGCTTATATTTTCCATGAAATGTTACAATTTCTCATTTTCAAAATATGATATGTTATGAAAAAAAATATGGATGGATGAGATTTGCAAATTATTGCATTCTGTTTTTATTTTTTGGAATTGGGGTTGTACAAGGATGTGCTAAGATTTCTTTATTCACTATTTAGTTTTATACTGCACATTGTTACCGATGGAGACCCTATAGCCCAAGACCTTTTCAGATGCTGCATGCTGTCACTGCACCAAACAACCCAACGGATGAGCTATAACATGTCAGGCTAGGCAACCAAGCTGCCTCCAATCTTTGTCGTAAGATTGGCCCAACATGTGCTGGACATTGGTTTTGATGCAAAATCCAAACATAAAGAACTGGTTGAAAAGTGAATACATGGGTAATGTACTGGTAAAATATTTGCTTGGAATTCTCACTCGCGAGGATTTTCATTGAAAGGAAATAAGGTTGAGGCTTCTTGCACTGCAAAAATGTGTTCATCGTAACAAGCACTCTGACTTCATGTTCAATATGAGAATGAAAAAACTCCACAAAAAATAAAAAATCAAATTTCACAACGCCCTGAAATGTAAACAAGGCATCATTTTAAGATATAAACAAACCTATAAATAAAACAGATGAAGGCCAAAGGTCTCAACATACCTACTTTCACATTAACAGAGTAACTTGCTAAGATGATCAGAATTGCTGCAACAGTCTGGCCTTATTTCCCACTGTGCACAGAAATGATTTATTCTTACACTAAATTAGATTTATACATAGAAAAGAGGCTGAAATTCTGCATTTACACTGAGCTGACAGTGTAAATGAAACTGTTGAAACTGAATGGCTCCTCGAACACTTGCACACTTCTTTCAGCTTTGTTTGCAGGCACCAAAGCTTGGCAAAGAGGGTGGCACTGTAATCATTAATTCTCTGCAGAGCCCAAATGAATCTCTGATCATTTCATTGCTACAACGCAGTTTGACATGTCAAGAAACATGAGCAACCAGTGTAGTTATTATCCAGTATCCCCACAGAAAATCTCTGTTGATCATTTTTAATACTTTCTTGTTATTTTGAGACAAGGTGAGAACTATTGTACGACTGTTACTTAGGATGTTAAGATGCCTCACCTTGATATTATATATCATATTAAGCTGATTGTCTCATTGTTCTTGTTCCAAAATATTCTTAATGGTTTTTCAAAGCTGCTAAAGGAGAATGTTTCTCCTTTTTTTTTTTTACATTTTAAAGTGCATGTGAATGAGACTTTCTTCTAACACAGGAAGCCAACGGTTAATCTCCATGTTTCCTCTTCCTCTTGTGTTTAGCTCCCAGCTGGCAATGAAGTTTTTGGATCCAGCTTTCACTTCTCTGACCAATGTGCTAAGTGAAGACCTGCAGAACTCCTCTAAATGGATGTACAACAGCACAGCTTTTGTTCAGCAAAGGTAGGTCTCTCTCTCTCTCTCTCTCTCTCTCTCTCTCTCTCTCTCTCTCTCTCTCTCTCTCTCTCTCTCTCTCTCTCTCTCACAGACACACACTCACTCTCACATACTCTCTCTCTCTCACACACACACACACTCCCTCTCACATACTCTCTCTCTCTCACACACACACTCATACACTCACTCACTCACACACACACTCACTCACTCTCTCACACACACACACTCTCTCACACACACACACACTCACTCACTTACACACTCACTCTCTCTCTCACACACACACACTCTCTCTCACTCTCTCTAACACACTCTCTCTCCCTCACACTCACTCACTCATTCACTCACTCACTCACTCTCTCACACACACACACACTCACTCACTCACTCTCTCACACACACACACTCACACACTCACTCATTCTCTCTCACACACACACACACACTCTCTCTCTCTCACACACACTCACTATCTCACTCACCCACACACTCTCTCTCTCTCACACACACACTCACTATCTCACTCACTCACAAACTCTCTCTATATCATGTTTTTTCCCCATTTACTTTTAAAAACAATCTAAAGTTTAGAAATACAAATCTAAGCTGTAGATAAAGTCTAGTTCGGTTATCCCTGAGTCCTGAAAGATTTTTTTTTGCGGAAAGGTTTATTATCAGTGTAGACGGCTAGTTTTGGGTTATTCAATTAGAATTTGCCTATTGAATCCAAATGTCTGAGAAGAATCTCAGTCATTAAGGTTATGGTTGTCGCAAAGGTGTTATTTAGTGGGTTTAGGATACTAAATATGAAACCCTTTCCAATTTCATCATTCAACATTTTTATAGTGAGTCATTTTACTTATAAGTGAATAAAATAAAAAGGGTAAATTGAAACTTTTTATAATATATAATAAAATCTGAATAAATTGAGTTTGAGTTTGAATAAATTCAGATTGTTACACAAAAACAATTATATTAAAATTGAGTCTTCATCATTGCGATTCCACCCCAGGTATTGTAACGGAACTCTGTAGTTGCAGACACTATACCATAGACTGACATGATGGATCTAAATCTAAATGGTAAGTCAATGGGTGGAGCAGCAGGATCAAATCTCAGCCTCCCCAAAATGAGACAGTAAGTGCTGGTTCCCCGGGTGCCCCCCCCCCCCATGGCAGAGGGATGTGTTAAATGTGTAGGAAGAATTTCATTGTGACATGTATGTACAATATGTATACGTGCTCACACACAATAAATATTCTTACATTTTTTAATTCTAACTGAACAGACTAACACACTGGGGATCATCAACTTATAACAGCTGATCAGACAATTAAGAAACACAGGGATAACTGAAAAACGAATACAACAAATAACCCACCTCACTTAGTCTACTCAATGGGGATTAGCAGCATCCACAGTCGTAACCGAAACAAATCCATGTTAATAAAACTTAGCAAGAACTCAAACTAGGCTTGACTGTACATACATTAACTAAATGTGCACACTACAAATAGATAGTGGTGGAGAGACTGAAACTTTCTGAAACACTGAGTCAATATGAAGCCGCTGTGTTAAAAATGGTTCAGCAACACAGTTAAAATGGCAACATCTGCTGCCATATCATTGGTATTGCATGTAAATGAGCAACATAAACGATGAAACAGTTAATCGCAATACAAGATGCTTTTATGCTGCTTTTTTAAAATTTTGTTTAATAAAGTCTCTATCATGAAATCTGATCACTTTTAAATAGACTGCAAATCTGAATGAGCACTATAAGAAGTATATTTAATGTTCAAACATTTTTTTTGTATGAGTGTCATGTGATGAAGCCAGGCTTTGGAATATCTTGTTGTAATACTAGGGTTTCCAACATTCAGTTCATCTGTGTGGTAGCAGGTACGGCCATCACATTGCAGAACACCAAAAAACCGCACCACATTGGCAAAGAACGCCCACTACCCATTAGCATTTCAGCAGAGCGACACAGACACACCAACACACAAATACAAATGTCAGAGCAGCGCGGGCCACTTGCGTATTAAATGGCATAGGCTCTGCGTAGATTCAGTGCAGAACCATAATTCAGTCTTTATTTGGACTAGTTTGAAATCAAGCCGAGATACTGTAGGTATCACGTCAGCGGAGGTGAGTCCAAGGGAAGTCTCGAGTACTTTGTCTTACAGCAGACAACTGTACATCATGTTCATAATTTAACAAAATGTGTCAAATTCAATCGTATATTTATATGCATCTAGTCATTGAAGCTGTGAAATAAGCTTGAATCCACCGATTGGCAACATTACAACTTCCACCCACACCTTAAAGACCGTCTTCGTGGCTCAGTACAAACTTTTTTACTCTTTATTATATTTACAAAAATGCTTTTGTAAATTTGTTGCCATAGACTTTTTGGTTGTTTAGTTGGCCTTGGAGCTTACAGTTAGGACACAGTAACAAACTAAATCTTTTCATCTTGCAGAAACGAGATCACACAGTACATTGACATCCCCCACAACTTCACGCTAACTCGGAACTCAGTCCGTATTGGACAGCTGATGCATTACGACTATTCCAGCCACAAGTACGTGTTCTCCATAGGTGAGAACTTTCGTTCACTCCTCCCTGAGGTTTCTCCAATCCTTAACAAACATTACAATGTCTGTGCTGTGGTTGGCAACAGTGGCATTCTCACCGGCTCCCGCTGCGGACCTCAGATTGACAAGTTTGACTTCGTCTTCCGGTGCAACTTTGCGCCAACTGAGATCTTTAAGAAGGATGTTGGGCGGCAGACCAACCTGACAACGTTCAACCCCAGTATCCTGGAAAAATACTACAATAATTTACTGACTGTGCAAGACAGGAACAACTTCTTTCTAAGCTTGAAGAAACTGGATGGCGCCATCCTTTGGATCCCAGCATTTTTCTTCCACACATCCGCCACAGTGACGAGAACGTTGGTAGATTTCTTCGTGGAGCACCAAGGTCAGCTGAAGGTCCAGCTGGCCTGGCCTGGAAACATCATGCAGTACATCAACAAGTAAGATACATCAGACAATCACAGTACATGCAGAATACATCATCATTATGCAGTACAGTACATCAACAATTAGTAACAGACAGTTACGCCCACCCCCATCAACTGACCTGTGGTTTCTTTCTGGATATTGACATCTAATCAGTTTTTACTCTCATGTCTCTATTTTGTATTCCTTATCCTAACTGTCTCGATTCTGGTGCCATGTGACTACATCATATGCAAAGTTTGCAGACACGTCAACAAACTTATCTAATCTCCAACCCTAGACCTTAACCCTGTGAGCTTGGCTAGAACGAATTAGGTTTCCTTCCAACTTGATTGTTTGCAAAGCCTTCTTCACACAATGAATGCTTTCATGATTAAATATAACACTGGTTTTATTCTATATGTTCTTGTTGTCAGTAAATTCTGTAAAAAGATTAAAATTGTAGATTGTTAATTTTAAAAAGCTGACATTTTTAGGAAACAAGATGTATCACATGCAGCCTTACTCATTCTTCAATAGTGGAGTGGGTGTTAAATACTATGGGGACCAGCACCTCAGGGGCCTTCATCAAAATGATGCAGTCTTGTGTGGAGAAAAGGTGGATCTGGTTCAACTTTTGCTGCAGTGCAACTCACCATTATGTCAAAGCCCAGCATTGACCAGTCACATGCATGCAAGTGCAAGCAGAGTTTTGCAACTACCATATTTCTGCTTTTAAAAAAGGCAGATATTTAAACACATACTTTGTGCTTCCAACTGGAAGCCTTATTGTAGTTGGCGTTGTTATAGAGATGGTATCCATACTTCCACATTTTGTCACATCACAAATGTAAATGTATTTTATTGGGATTTTATGTGATGGATCAACACAAAGTGGCACATAATTGTGAAGTGAAAGGAAAATAATAACTGGTTTTCAAAATGTTTTATAAAATAAATATCTGAAAAGTGTGATTTGCATTTGTAATCAGCACCACTAACTAAAATCTAGTGGAACCAATTGTCCAAAAGTCCCCTAATTAGTTATGTTAATTAATTGTCCACCTTTGTAACAGACTCCACCTGTGTGTAAGTTAATCTTAATCTTTGAAGTTCTCATAGGTTTGTTAGAGAACATTAGTGAACAAACAGAATCATGAAGTCAAAGAAATGCATCTGACAAGTAAGTGATACAGTTGTGGAGTAGTTGAAACTAGGTTTAGGTTATGAAAACATATTCCAAGCTTTGAACATCTCATGGAGCACTGTACAATCTATCATCAGCAAATGGAAAGAGTGTAGCACAACTGCAAACCTACCAAGACATGGCCGTCCACCTAAACTGACTGATTGACTGACTGACTGATTAATCAGAGAAGACACCAAGAGGCTTATGGTAACTCTGGAGGGCCTGCAGAGATCCACAGCTTGGGCTGGAGAATCTGTCCACAGGACAACTATTAGTCGCGAACTCGAAAAATCTGAACTTAACACTGTTTGAAAGAAAGACATAAGAAATCCCCACAAGCCATGAGGGGGACACAGCAAACCTGTGGAAGAAGGCACTCTGATGAGACCAAATGTGAACTATTTTTGGCTAAATGCAAAATGCTGTGTGTCGCTGAAACCTAACACTGAACCCTGAACACACCATCCCCACTGTGAAACATGGAGGTGGCAGCAGCATGTTGTGGGGATGCTTTTCTTCAGCAGGGACAGGGAAGCTGGTCAGAGTTGATGGGAAGATGGAGGGAGCCAAGTACAGGGCCATCTTAGAAGAAAACCTGTTAGAGTCTGCAAAAGAGTTGAGGCTGGGGTGGAGGTTCACCTTCCAACAGGACAACAACCATAAACCTACAACCAGAGCTACAATGAAATGGTTTAGATCAAAGCATATTCATGTGTTAGAATGATCCAGTGAAATTCCAGACCTAAATCCAGATGAGAATCTGTAGCAAGACTTAAACTGCTGTTCACAGACTCTTTAAATCCAATCTGACTGAGCTTGAGCTATTTTGCAAAGAAGAATGGGCAAAAAAATTTCTCTCTAGATGTGCAAAGCTGGTAGAGACATACTCCAAAAGACTTGCAGCTGTAATTGCAGCAAAAGGTGGTTTCGAATTATTTTGGATATTTTAAAATATTTTTAAAAACCATTTATCATTTTCCGTTCACTTCATAATTATGTGAAATAATATTGTGAATTATGTATTGGTCCATCACATTAAAATCCTAATAAAATACATTTACATTTGTGGTTATAATGTGACAAAATGTGGACAATTTCAAGGGCTGTAAATACTTTTGCATGGCACTATATATACAGTCTTTAGACACACACACACACACGCAAACACACACACACACACAATACTAACTGGTAATATCCGTATTCGTTTTGTTTTTGTTATTCTGATGATATGTAAATAAAATATGACGTGATAAAAATTAAATGATTTTCACCATTTTAACACAATTTTCTAACATTCAAGTTGGATAATTATTCAGCAGTTTTGTCAGATTTGTCTTAGATTATGTGTGATTGCAGTCTGAGTTAGGATCACTGGTAATTGTTGTTCTGCATTTGTTGTCTTGCACATGTACATGTACTGTGTACTACTAATTGTTGATGTACTGGTAGAAAGTCAGAATTGTCTCATAACAATTAGTTATTACTTAGAATATGCTAACTGTTTTTTTACTGTAAAATGTGCTACAATCTGTCCATTTTTCTACCTTTCCTACCTTTGTCTTATAGCTGTATTTCACTAAGAGGAGGTTTAGGCTTCAAAGCCAAATTATTCAAAAAAAAGTTATTTAGTGAAAGGTAAGGTGGAAAGTTAAAGGTAACGTGCTTTGTTTGTCATTATACATAAAAGGTGTAAAATGGATTTGCATCAAATGGGACGTCACATTAGGTCCTGAGTTTTCCGCTACTCTGGGCCAACCTGACCTGGTCCCTAACACACATGGTTTTAGCAGTAGGGGAACCAGAGGAAACCTATGCAGACAATGCGAGAACATGCAAACTCGAAATACAGAAAGGCCCTGTATGATCCGAGGATCAAACCCAGGTCCCTTCTTGCTGTGAGGCAAGAGTGCTAACCGCTCTGCGACCGTGCTAGTTGTCATTGTGTGTGGAGAGGGATTTAAGTCTGGTGCTTAGCAGCAGTGTGTTGTAGCAGCAGAACAGCCCAGTCTTTGACAATTCCATTAAATCTACCTGCTCTAGAAGAATTACTACATTTAAGGAGCTCAGTCGACTTTAAACACCCCAGCAACTGTTGAAAACGCTTTTGTTGAGGCCAGTTTGGAGGGTTTCCCTTCTGCTGATGCTGCAAGCTGGGCTGTCTGATGTAACCATCAGCTTTGGTCAGATTTCCTTTGTAACACTTTGAAGACTCATCTTTCAGTTACAGTGTCAGAATGTATGTGAAGATAGAAAACCTGATACAAGCACAGATTCTGCCCTTTAAATTGTTGAAACTGAACTGTTATTGCTCCACTTTTGATATGACTGAAATTCATGTTTTGTGGTTTTTATTAGGTATTTCATGTATAGTAATAGATCAGAGGGTAATCCAGTAAAATATGCATTTACACAGCAACATTAGAAGTCATTTACTGAGTTATGCTGATCTTTTTCTCCTTTTTTAAATAATTGTTTGGACATTGTTATAACATATAATTAGACAGTAGTCATTTAGGAAATTACACTATGAAACTGATCACACTGCAAGACAACTGACTAAAACTTCTTACATGCCAGAAACCGAGCCAATAGACAAATAGAGGAGAATTGTTGGTCATTCAGGTGAAAAATTGGTCCTCAGGACCCTGCTCACATTCCACATCGAAGGACAACCCATCAGACAAATGTTTGGCCCAATTCTAGAATCAGTTGGGTGTGAATCGATCGGGACTAAAAACAGCTTCTGCCCAGTTTAAAGTATAGCGAACATCTCTATAGTCAAACAAAATGGCAGTTCAGGTACATTCAGGAATTAATGGCATGTAAGGAAATAATGAACCTATACATATTTTTCTTCAATTGTTTTGAAAGAAGTTCATTTTCAGTTTATTTGTCAAACAAATTCTGATTATGTGCTTTATTTAAATAATTTATGTCACGATTGTTGTTTCTTGTTCATGTGTTGCTAACAGCTACTGGAAAACCAAGCAACTGTCTCCAAAGCGTCTCAGCACTGGCATCCTAATGTATACGCTGGCATCCTCCATGTGTGACCAGATCCATCTCTATGGCTTCTGGCCCTTTGGCTGGGACCCCAACACAGGTAAAGAGCTGCCATACCACTACTACGACAAGAAGGGCACCAAGTTCACAACCAAATGGCAGGAGTCCCATCAGCTGCCCGCTGAGTTCAAGCTACTCTACAAGATGCACATGGAGGGACTGTTGAAGCTCACTCTCTCACACTGTGCTTAGGGCTAAAACTGCAGCACTTCTTCAGACACCTCTCTCATTACATCCACAGACCAGAGGTGGCAAAATGACAACACAGCGGAGAGCAAAAGTCATGCGATTGGGTCATTACAAAAGTCCATGAGCGGAAGTTGGTTCGACAGCTTTTTAAATGTTTTCTGTCAGAGATCTCTGGGCCCAGAATCAGAACCACAACAGCTCAGTTAACATGGAGGGCGTTATTTTTATGTAGAGGTTAAGAATCTGCTCAAGACTCTGCAGCTGCAGCCTACAATGCAACATCGTCCAGTAACACATCATGTAGACTAAACATCTGTGGAGAATGAATGTGTAAGCACACATTTCAGAGATACAATCACTGAGAAAATTATGATTTTCTTGATTGGAAATCTGAAAATTCTTCAAACTTTTTCCAAGATGGACATCATAGATCTCATTTCATTGTCTTAACAACAGTGGATGCAACACATCCGCCAACGCAGGCCCTCGTCTAGTTTAAATGCAGTGCTGTTTGAGTTTCAATACCTTGCAATTATTGTCTTAAAATGTTGGACTCTAGTAGAATAGGACAAAGTTATATAAAGCAGTTTTTATGCTGGGATTAACAATATTTTCTCTTTTGGAGATGAACTGGTGCGTGACATTTAGCATTCACAGTCCAAAATCTTGTCATGACTTGACTTAGAAATTGGTGGGGGGAGTAACGATTCTCTCTTTTTTTCCACTTCACATTTGAGGGCCCTGTGGTCCTAAGCCTCAAACATATCATAATTTTAGAAAACACATCCAGGAAATAAGAATCTGATAAAGTGTCAGTATGGGACAGTGCCTGATAGCACATTAGCTTATAACATCACAGGAATGAAGTCTTAATTAATCATATGCTCTTTTAAGAAAAGAAGCACCAATTTATTCTTTAAAATTAGATTTCAGTCTTCAGTTTGTTGTTGTTCATATGACATATCAGTTTGAATGCACTCTAATGGGAATTTTAAGCAAACAGGGAAACTTTAAAATGAATAAATACATTACACATTGATAATTATTGATATTGACTTGGATTTTTTTTTTTTTTTAATCTCTGGCCATATTGCCCAACTGCCCACGCATACTTGGTTACTTGGCTAGAACAACAGGCAAAAAAATGGAAACACACACACACACACACACGTTCTTTTTATTGTGATGCTGATATGTGTCTTAAATCCTGCGTTATCAGTCAAATCCGTGGAGCAGTTTGTAAAACTAGTTTGTTTTAGTTACTCTGGTTTCTTTTCACACAAAAAAGTCTAAACTTAAAAAAGAAACCAAACATATCACTATAAGTCATGACAAGTCAGAATAGTTTGCCTTGTCTTATTGGTTTAACGGGCCAGGGGTGGGAAGACAAAAGTAAACAGGAAACAGATCCTGTTCTGTAAATTCTTTTCTGTTCGGTGACTATTCAGGAACATTCAGGGTTCCTCTTTTTGGTGAAAGTCATCATCGCAAGCAAAAGCAAAACTCCGCAGCCGATGCTCAGCGCACTTAAAAAGCATCTAATAAATAACATGTTTCATGCTAACAATTTGTATAGCTATAGACATTTCTCTTTAACTAACTCAAGCAGCACAATAAAATTATAAACTGGATGGTTTTGTTATTATGAAAGTATTGTGGTTGGGTGATGTTTCTTTAAGTTAAATAGGATAATTCTCCCTGACTTGACCTGACTACATGGGTTTTGTTTCTCTCTCTGTTGAGTACTATCTTAATGTTCAGCTTGTAGGTTTATCCGGCATTTGTTATTAGCAAGTCAGTGATGTTTGCTTTCTTTTGGCTTTCACCTGGGAACAGCTGGATATTATTACTAGAATGTTTCTGTCATATCCTCTAAAGATGTGATTGTTCCATCTGTCAGGAATTTGAGAGACACGTTGTCTGGAGATGAGTTCTTCAACAAGCCTAATAATAAATAATATAGAAACTAAAAAATGTATATGTTTGATGTGCTTTTTGCAAAGGGGTGACTTTGCTTTTCAGTGTTTATTCGACCTATGTTCATATTTGCTTCATCGTGTTAATAAGACACCAGAATGGACTATTTTTGTAATCTGCAGCTGAATTTCAGTTGCATTTTTTGCATCCTAATAGTTTATCAATTTCCTACAGTTTCATTCCAAGATCATAAATCGATTACTTGAAATATTATATTTTCAGGACTTTGACAAGAAGATTGTTAGCATGAAGTTTTACTAAAATGTTTAAGATGTTTAAGGTTTAGGATTAAATAAGAAGAATCATGTTATTTTCTGACTTGAGTACATTAAGTACATTACAAATATGCTAAATATATGAACAGTTATGTCTAGAACCATCAGGTGACATTTGTTAAGAATGTATTTTTTGCATTTTGAAAGCCGGCTTCATCAATGTTCATTAGTCTTGAGTGATCCCTCTGTTATCAGTAATATATCTTAAAAACACATTCAATACGCTCTAGATTGTATTTTATCCATTTAGTACTTGAATGAAGATCAAGTACTGTATATATTTAATCATTCAATCAATAAAATTAATGAAATTATCAATTTAAAAAGGTGATGCTTGTATTTTTTTAAGTGGTCTGTATCTGACCTTTTTTCAAGTATGTTCTTTGTAATGGTCTGTATGGATCTGTATGTTGCCACCCTTAGCCTGCACTGAACACATCGTCCAGACTGCACAAGTGGCTGGGATGTGTGATGCAGAGCAAAACATGTTTTATGCACTGAAGCTGAGGCCTAGCTTGAATGTCGTCTTTTCATCAGGCCAATCTTCATATTAATATTGGTTTGGTAAGCTGGATCCATTTCTTTAAAAATACATTACTTTGCTTTATTGTACTGTGCTTTTGCTGCAGTGCTGCTGAGTTAATTGAAAGTTACTTGTGTTCATTTTTTAGAATAAACTTTAAAAAGCCAATGTAGTAGTTAGCACTGTGTTGCTGCACACGGGAAAAGTCTGTGTTTAAATGCACATTTCTATGAAATAACAGTAGATGGAAGGAATTGAACAGCATGGATGTTAGATGCCTGAACAGACACACCTATCTTTGGGCAGTTTCTCCCATTCTTCTTTGCAGTACCTCTTTAAGCTCCATCAGGTTGGATGGGGAGAGTGGGTGCACTGCCATTTTCAGATCTCTCCAGAGACGTTCAATCAGGTAGAAGTCTGGTCTCTGGCTGGGCCACTCAAGGACATTCACAGAGTTGTCCGGTAGTTACTCCTTTGTTAGCTTGGCTCTGTGCTTAGGGTCGTTGTTCTGTTGAAGGATGAACCTTCGGCCCAAGTCTGAGGTCCAGAGCACTCTGAAACAGGTTCTCATCAAGAATGTCTTTCATTCATTTTTCCCTCTTGATCCTGACTAGTATCCCAGTTCCTGTCGCTGAAAAACATCCACACAGCATGATGCTGCCACCACCATGCTCTAGGATTATCAGTGGAAACAGGATGCACCAGAGCTCCGTTTTCAGTGTCATGGCAAAGGCAATGAATATTTATGTACATGTGATTCTTTTGGTTTTTATTTTTAATACATTTACAAACATTTAAAAAAATCTTCTTTCACGTAGTCATTATGGGGGATTGCTTGTAGAACTTTGAGGAAACTAATATGGATGAAATCATCCATTTTGGAATAAGGCTCTAACATCACAAAATGTGGAAAAAGTTAAGAAAGTACTTTCTGGATCCACTGTACTTCACTGGATACATGGATGGATTTAAATGGACCTAGTTGCCACAGGCCCGAGGGCCCACATGACAAACACAACATGACCACAAAAGATGAAACATTAACAAGAAGGCTGCATGGCAACCCAAAATAAACACTGTCAGAGCAGCAGTAAGAGACAAGAATGACCATGAAGATGCAAAATTACCAGAAGGAGTTGAAAAGTGACCAAAAAGAGTCACAGACACAAAATGACCACAGATAGATAGAACTATAATGGTGATGGACAAAAAGTTATGTAAAGAAGCTACATCACCATTATAAATGACATCATGCCTCATTTGTAGTCACGTGTCTTTATCAGTCAGTTTTTGTGTTTTCATGTTTTCTTGGTGGTAACTCTGATTAAGTGCATGTGTGTCACATTATCAACAGTAAATAACGATTTGTCCATGTTGCACAAGGGTCAGACTGCATTCTGTGAACTTTAACCTTTGTGTGGTAAGCAGACAGTGTTCCATAGAAGATAGTGAAAACAGAACAGAACACAAACAGAGACACAACCACGCACACGCACACGCACACGCACACTCACACAGACACACACACACACACTATGCAGTTTGCAGTTGACAAAATATCTATTAAAAAATATATCCTCACTTTTCAAACATTCCCCGCCTCACTGTACTAAAGGTGATTTTCTTTCAAAAATATCTTTACCTTCTAACTCCTACACTTTCACAGTGTCCTCACTATAATAAAAGGCCATAATTTCTGAAGATGTTCTCATTTTCAAATGTCCTCACTTTCAAGGTTTACAACCTCACAACAAAATTGAACAAGGCCATACCTGCATGGCCAAATACACCATATTTTCAGAAATGTGAACAGTGATGAAGTCAGGCACCATGAGCCTACAGGTCGATACTGTGCTGCGGGTTTTTAGTAAGGGGCAGTGGGGTGAATTGTCCAACGTCAGATGTCAGAAGCCATGGAGCATCTTCTGCACCACTGTGATGATGTTGAGAGGGGGAGTGGAGCTGCAGCAACAGTCATCAAGAAAGTTGTCTTTTTTTCAATATCAGGAACAAATTCCAAATTTTGTCACAAAATAACTTAAAGAACAAATCAAGGAAAAATTAATATTGTTGCACTTCAAACCAAAATAGTCACAGAAACACTGACATTGTATTATATTGTGACCACAACAGAAAAATCTATATGTGTGTGTGGTTGTGTGCATGTGTGTGTGTGTTTAAATTTAATTGCTTCTCACTTAAAGGTAAACAACACTGAATACTATCAATGCAAAATTATAATAACTAAACACATTTGTTGGTAAAAAAAATATTTTTTAGTATTCATTTTTTAGTTACATTTATTTATTTTTATATACTATATATTATTTTATTTTATATTATATTATGTATTTTTATATTATAAATTTTTAACAATCAAACAGAAACTACTGCCATAAGAATGTAGGTCAGTGTATATGTAAATGAGAAAGGTCAGATGGCATGCGCTGGTGTGGTTGACCTCTGACCTTTGACCCTTTCATTGCTACTTTTTTATGTCAACAGCTGTTGACTCCTGCAGGAGTCAACAGCTGGATTTAAAACCTTGTATTGTTGTTAGATTAAACAACCTTCATATTTTAGAGCACAGTAGTTTGAAACATGATGGAAACTGAGTTTTACCACATGTTAAATCTTTTCTTTTCACATTAAGAACAAGAATGTTAACCATGGTAAAGGTACAGTAAGACACCTGGAATTTAAAAAGCTTGCGTGAGAGCAGCTTTAGATGTTATCTTTGTACAGATTTCTAGAAAAAAAATGACTTCAACAGCTGCAGCTGTAGGTTCTTCTTGTTGAATAAACTCTTTAAACATAGAAATGTGAAAGGAAAGAAAAGCTACTCATTTTTAACACCAGTGAAACACTACAACTTTTAACTTGATTTTTCCAGTGCATGAATTTAAAGTTTTATCTTAATACATGGTGCTTAATAAATTTTTTACTATGGCAAATATAAAGAAAGCTCTGGAACAAAAACATGACCACGTGTCTGAGAACCACCACAAAAACAAACCTTTACAAAGACATGTAGAAATCAAAATTATGCACATGGTGCTTCTCTACCTTGAGTTTCTTTGAGGAAAATCCTAACCACAAGATGCTCTTTCAATCTGTTTTGGCAAATACATCAGCTCTATAATAATCCTCTGTCATCTCCACTTCAACCGTGTGGAGACGTGAAATATTAATGCAGCTCTTCCTCATCTTCCTCATCTTCCCTTTCTTCTGGTCTTTGATCAGAGGTGTGAGCACTGTGAAACCCTCGGCCTCAGTCTGCAGCCGTCGCATCGAGATAGTTGGAACCATTTTCATGCCGAGAGGAAATCAATAAATCAAATGTTATGATTAAAAGAGCAGCACAGCCAAGAACATGAAATAATCATGCAGGGAAGAGGAGGAGGAGGCGCAAAAGGAGGAGGTGAACCCCCTCCTTTAGTGGGGTAGTTAATAAATGACCACTGTGTGCTGTCTGTGTGCTCCACTAACCTGCTGCTCCACATAATTCCTCTTCAGAAGTTGTAATTTGAGGGATTATTTTGACAATACGATGGTATAAAAAAATATTTTAAAATAGGCTGTTGTGTGTAAAATAATATCCTTGAAAAATAGGTGACTTAGTTGAATAAATGTGTGTTTGTATGCAGAAATGGTGGCAGATTAAAATAATGAAGGTTTTACTAACATTGTAAAGTGCTTTGACCTGTTGGGACTGTACCAAAAACCTGAAGTGGGGGTTGAGGGAAAATGCACTTATCTATAATGAAATTAATTAATTAAGTACAGTTATTTTGTTGATTGCATTGTTTAATATTAAATTGGCACCAGATTATTATGTATCTATTGTTTCTGTTGTTGTTTAGGTAATTTAGTCATTGTGTTCTGTGTACTCTGTGTGTTGCCATGGTTTTCAGCCCCTCACAGTTAGATTTGTATGTTTGTACAGTTCATGTTAAATATCATTTCAGGATCTAATGTGGTCTACAGGGGTTTTTTATTAAAGTACGTCGATGACACACAGAAGATATTCTACATAGAAAAACAGGTATATATATTAAAGGCAATGCAAAGGAAGTTAGTTTAAAGCGTCACATTCTCATTCAAATAGGGAGCCTGTTAAAATATGGAGTTCTGCCTGTAAGTACTGATTAGAAGTTTGTTTTATAAATGCTCGCATTTATCGAAATATGACACACTGAAAGCATCTTAAAAAAATTGATGCTTTAAGAGAGAATTTCCAATTGTGGAGAAAATTAAAGATCCCAAGATGTAAATCACTCCGAATAATTTAAAGGTCTTTTATATAGGAAGATATACACTCTAAATGTTTCTAATGCTGTTGAAGTAACAACAGGAACACAGGCTGAATCATCGGGCAAATGCACAAAATAACAATTCGCCAGCTGTACCTGTAAATTTTCTTAACACCAGCTCAGTTGTTAGGTAATGAATTAAGTAGAGTAGCAGGTTTGGAAGTTTATGCTGCTGATTTAACTAATCGAAATGGTTTGATGCCTTTTTGCTTTTTTTTTTTTAAACTGGCAGCAATGTTGCACAGTTTAACTTGTGGCTTGTAGAGTCTTTTTATACAGTCGAGCCAAAAAATCTGTAAATTATGCAATATTTTATTTATGTTTCCTTAATTTTATATTTAAAAAAACACAAATCATTAACATGAATACATTTTTAAAGTTGTCTTTAGGGGTGTCCATGTGTGCTCCACAGTATTATGGAGCACGCACACACACACGAACACACACACACACACACACAAACACACAGTAGCGTAATGTGCATGATGAGAAGTGAAGCTGCCCTCAGATCACTGGGAGGAAACTGAGCTCACATGGAAATTTATCACTAATATTGATTTGAATTAGCATGAACTGCCTCTGCCTGTGGCCATGTTCTCTCTCTTTCTCGTCATTATATATATATACATACATACACATACTTCATATATATATACACACACACACACATACATACACACATATATATAAGTGTGTGTAAACAGACACACACACACATATACATATATAAATAAATATATATATATATATATATATATATATATATATATATACACACACACACACACACACATACACACACACACACATATATATATATATATATATATATATATATATATACCACCACCTGGTTTAATCTGTTATCTTAACTAAAACATTCATCCTGTATATTTTGTGAACAGACTTTTCACAGAATTTTTGCTATAAGTTTTCTATATTGCAAACTCATGTCATCTGTTTTTTCTGGCTTAAACATATTGAGGATTTCATAGTTTATTTATTTTAGTTAAGACATTTAAAGTGGACTTTTTTATGGTCAAGAAATCAAGAACAAGAAATTGTTTTTGCTTCAATTTTTGAACTGAATGAATAACTTCAAAAGTTAAAATACGAAAAATGAAAAAGATTATTTTTGGGGTCTGATCCAAAACAAGGGTGGCAGGTTGAGAGTGGGAGGTTAGGTTACCTGAAAAACAAGATTTAAAGGTAACATTATTTAAATTCACAAATTTGAAAACCAATTGCTTTTCTTGTTCCAAATTATACATACACACACTTCCAGTAATAATATTAAAGGATTTGTACATTACATGTTTAAATTTTTACAGCTTTGAACCTTTTTCTATGAACATAGTGACATTTGCGATATGTATTGTTATTTGCTTGTGTCTTATACTGTTGTGCATGTCTAATGTGTTCTGCTATTCTGTATGCTGCCTGTATTGATTAGTGAATGTGGACATTAGATTATTTTTTAAATGTTTTGCTCCTTTATGACTCTGCATGATTTATGTTTTGTAGGATTTTATTGTTTCAGCTGTAGTTGACAAATTCAATCATAATATGCAAATTCGCAAATGCTTGACATGAAAGGCTGCAGAGTGAGTGTTTATTTAGAGCTGTAAACGCAGCGATTATGGCGTGTGCTCACATTTGAATACAGCGGGTCCCCTCCACACGCGGCCATTGTGTTCCCATTACAAGCTGATTTCACGGCCAACAGAACTGCAACAAAAGAGGCAGCAGGTCCAAAAAGTTTCAAAAGACTTGAAGAGAATAAAGGAGGAAGAGAGGAGGAGGACGAGGAGGAGGAGGAGGAGGATGCAAAAAGGGGGGGGGGGGGGGGGGGGGTAAAAGAAGAATAGAAGAAAGATGATGAAGCCTTCTGCACTTTTTAAAAAAACAGGCTCTATAGGTTTTATCTTATCAAATTCAGCTACGTTCATAAATAACATGTATACATATGTATATACGCTATCTCCTGCAAATATCTCAGCATATTTGCTCTAACTCTAAAAATACTAGAAATATATCATTCTTCATATTACAATCAAAATGCACATCTAAAATATTAACATGTTTATGCTAACGTGTTTACGTGTTTCTGTTCCTTTACATTTCTGCATATTATACACATCTGTAATATTCCCCAGTATTTTTTTTACTGTACTTGATTATTGATTGCTATATATATATTTTATTATAATAAAGTTTTAATACTGTTTTATCCTTATGTGTGTCTGCTTGCTTACAAAACACAATTTCATCTAAACATATTTATACAAATAAATATTTCGTCACACAAATATCTCTATAATTCTGTTTTCGATGCATTATATTGTTCATCAAATTCCAGAATCTCTCTTTCATTTTTCTATGGGTAAATTCATGCTTAATATACAATATTTTTGATTCTATCAACATTTATTTATAGCAGTTTCTCCTGTAGACAATGTAATAAATCTCCTTTATCAACTCAAACCACATGTAGTTTCATATATGATCTCTACATACAGTGTGTATGTGTGTAAGACTCTACAGTACTTTAGTATATTGGTGTAAATCTCAATAATATATTTTAGTTTATGTTTACTTATCAAAAATCTAAATTCATTGAAATTTAGCTCTTTAAAGTCTATATGGTATCTGTTTAATTCATGTATAACAACAGGATTCTCTCTATTTCTGCATCTCCCTTTCTTTCAACTCACTGTGGCTTTTATATTTAACACCAAACATGGCTGCCATGAAACACCAAAACACAGTGAACACAACTCACCAGCAGCCAACCACTGCAGGAGAATGGAGGAGGAGGAGGAAGAGTTTGCAGCCGGACAGATGGACCCCCATCCAAAAACTGCTGGGTCATTTAGAGAGAGGGAGATAGAGGATGACACTGGTTATATTGAGAGAGAGCGAGAGAGAGAGAGAGAGAGAGAGAGTCAGCGGGACATATGTGAGGCAAAGCGGAGCAGGGTTTGTCACTAACGCGACAGATTAGCATGTGGTCTCCAGCACAAAGCTGCAGATCAATACTGCTGCTCTGTACACAGCAGATGGCCCAGGAGAGAGAGAGAGAGAGCGCAACAGAAGTGAGAGGAGGAAGCAGGAGGAGGAAATGTCTTGAACAACCTGCAGATCTGCAGCTTTAGTCCCATTTGCTGCTGCTGTTGGATCACACAAACAACAAATACAATCTACGGCCACACAGCACAAGGACCCACTGTCTCTAACTTCTGTTTCGCTTTCTTTTCATTTTTAATGTTTTCAATGGTGCACGAGTTGCTTTTTTTTTTTTTTTTTTTTTTTTCTGTTAGGTTTTATGAAACTTTTGGCCTCTTAAAAATAAATGAGGTGGCCAATTCATTAGAACCACCTCTTCATATAAATTCAATTCAATTCAATTCAACTTTATTATATATATTATAACACCAATTCCCGTACACAGTACAACACAATGAAGCATTCCAGTATCATAACCTTAGAAAAGTAAAATTCATGTTGTATTGAATTCTATTGTGAGTATACAGGTGTGCCTAATAAAGTGGCCAGTGAGTGTCTGGAAGTCTGGTTTAAAAAGCACCCTAATAAACAATTACTGCCAGCACAATGCTTTAATGTTTAAACTATAGCTTCAAAACATTTTAAGTGTTAAAACACACATTTTATTTATGAACAACACCTGAAATCTTGAAATGACAAATTAAGTATAATGTTGCCAATTATATTTACATGCCAATATTGTATTGTTTATTATGTGTTATTATTTTAAATGTTATTTATGTACAAAGCTTAAACCTAAAACAACAGCAGTATCTAAACAGCAACTAAGCAACAAGAGGAAATGAAAAATACTGGAGCTCATAGCAAATTTCATTACTACTTTTATTACAAACATACTATACAGTACGATATAGGACAAACAACTTGGATTAAATTCTTGGTGCTCTTCCACAAACAAAACAAAACAAAAAACAAACAAAAAAAATCCCACCCTACAATAAAAGATAAAAAACAAGAACCGAAAATAAATAAATAAATAAATAAAGCAGACAATGATTATGATGTTTGATGTAATAGAACTTTTAGTTTATTTAAAATAATATAATAACAATAGCAAACAATAGAGTAACTAGTTTATCACTATATTGCAATTGTTAATTAACTTTTCTAACAAATCTGTTTTTCATTTCTTGTTTGAAATATTCCATAGACTCAAAAATCCAAAGCAAAGTCTGATTTTTAGTCCTATTATTTCTTAACTTTTTCCTGTTATTAGCTTTGTTAATTCCAGGTTACTTTAAAGAAAAATGGGGGGTTTTTTTTCAGAAAGAAGGAAGAGAGTAAAAAGCCAACACATACTTTTTAAAAATCATTTTTCTTTCTTTACCATTAGAAACTGAAGAGCATAACTGTCCACCGAGTGTGTAACGGGCTAATGATTAGTCAGTCACAGTTAATCTGCAACTGCAGTGTCTGCATATCAAACATTTAGCCTCACGTTTCTTCAATTTCCAGGTCCATACAATGACATTCTGCTCAAATTAGATAATTCCTTACATTTTGCCAAAAAATAAACATTGTGAATAATTTATGTATTTTACTTTTGGTTTTGTGTTATTTTTTTCAATTATTACCTAAATGTTTTAGGACTTAGACAAAGCTGGTGATATTCCATGTTAATCCCATTACAAAACCTAAACCAACCGTGAGCACATCCCACTAACAAGTATCCAAAGCTGGATATATGTTGTTAATCTCCTGTTGTCCAAAGACTATAAAAATCAATAATCTGCACTGTTATACACTGGGTGGGTCTTTCCATTACTAAGAGCACCAAATGTGAATGAATGTTTCCTTAAATAAATACAAAGTTGTATTAAGTTGAAAATAGTTTATAAAAGTTTAGAAAAAAAGCTAATTTCAAATTGTGTGTTTACAATAAATACATATTAAAAAACCAATGAGATGAAGTTGTAAGTTATGATTCATTTAAGCAGGGAAATTTTGTGTGTGTGTGTCAGTGCAGTATTGATTTGTTTACAGCCTACCACTCATGTCTCTCTCACTATTTGCAGCCAGTGGACAGTTGACCTGTTATAACACTGAGGACAGTCGCTGTGAAACTTTTAGGCCACAGTTGCAACTTTGCGGCTGAGACTCATGGGAGATGTAATTAATTTAAAATCCGAATTATGAAATTAATTGTCTTAGTCGATGCCTGTCAGCACTTTGTTTACACCACCATATTGACTTGATCACTTCTCTTTGAGTCCACCCAGTCCGCCCCCCAGCTTCCTCCATTTTCCACATTTTCTACCACACAGGTCTTCACTGACATCTGGTACGCTCTCCAATCCCTCCCTCTCTACCTCCACCTCCACCACATCTTCTTCTCCCCTTCATCATCACTGTCCTCCAGCTCCTCGGCCCATTGCCTCTCCTCTTTCTCCTCATCATAGTCTTTCACTTCTTATTATTTTTCTTCAACTCCCTCATACTTTCTCTCTCCATCACTTCTTCCTTTTCTCCTCTCTCTACATTGTGGCACATAATATAACAGCCCCCAATTTGAAGAATGATCGCACACAGACAGACTGACAGAAAGAAAGACATAGAGACAGGTTGTCCCTAAGCAGACCCCCTGCCTGTCTTTCTGACAGCTGATCAAAAGGAGAAATTGGGTCAGGCTTCTGTTCATCTCTCCTTAATTACACAACAGTCTTTAAACAAAGCAACATCTGCCCAATTACCCATCCTCCTCCTCCTCTTCCCCACTTCCTCCTCCATAATCTCTCCTCCTTTATCCCAACAATCTCCAACTCATCATTCAGGCACAGTGAATTTGGAAACAATTGGTTTCTATAATTCAATAATAATAATTCAAAAGTTTGTAAAATTTGGTAGTGATTCCACAGCTGGTCTTGGGGCTGCAGGAGGTTATACAGTGAGGAGTTTCCTGCAGTTAAAAAATGAATTAATTAACGATGTCCTGACGCTGATGCCTGTATCGGATATCGGGTCTAGTACTAGCCGTGCGCACTCATGCTCATTAAACTTCTACAATCTGATGCCACATTAACCTTTGAAGTAAAGGTAGGTAGGTAACTGATGACAACAAAATTAAAGTTGACTGCAAAGCTCAGTTCTTCTAGTTTTAAGATCCAGTTAATTTTTTGTACCTCAAAATTATTGTAGAAATGTTTAATATTTAGGGACATTGGTGACAACCTACAGCAACTACAGCTTTACCTGAAGTTCACTTTGTTTTGCAAATTATTTTACCTCCATTTTCCTTTGTAGAATCTACAGTCTGTGTTGTCTGCACCTCTCCAGCCAGTAGCCCACCTCAAATCTGTTGCTTGTTTGCCTTTTTTTTTTTCCTTTTGCTCTTTTCAGCAAAAGTTTCTCCATTTTCAAAACCCTGTTTCGATAAAGGAACTCGTCCTATTCTCACAGGATTTGAGGATTTGTTTATATCAGAGCTTCCGGTCATCATCTGTGTGCTCCTTCCAAATTGTCAGGCACTAGAAATCTGTGGCAGTTGGTAGAAACATTGTTTAAGTGTGAACTCTTCAGTCTTTGCAAATCGTTGGTGTTTCCCCACTGCAATGTAGACCAGCAGTGTCTGCCAGTGTCTCTCATCAGCCTCGTGAATCCATGAGGTTTGTACTGTCCAACACGTCTGTACAACCCACCTCCAGGAAGGACAATCAGATATGTTCCATCTCTCTCGTCTAAATCGTTTCACCACCGCGACTGTCTAGACCTCAAGAGAATATTCCTGCCTCTTATTTTCACTCGCCTATTTGTTTTGTAGCTGCACTCATAAAAGTTCTTGCACACTCTCTATATTATAAAAACGCTAACTGGTTTATTACTCTATATTTGGCTCTCAGAATATTATATTTTAGCAGTAAATATACCACAATGTTTTTAAAATTATGATGCATCTGTTTTAGTTGATGGAAATCAACAATAAGTTACTGTCAAAAGCCAACAGGGCAGTATTCGTAAAACAGTCTTGATTGTGCTACTTTCCAATCTTTTTTTCGTTAACTGAACTAGTTGGCTGGTAAGGATATTTACTTTACTTTTTACTGTAGGTAAAACACAAATAAATAGGCCTCTTTCATGAAATAAGAATTATAAAGTGAAACAAAATGACAAAATGACAAACATAAATCACATTCTATTCATTACAGAAAATATTATGATTTAATAGCATACTAAAAGGTGCACATGGTTACAATTGAAAAAGACCTGCTCGTATTTTTGTATGGATGGGGAAGAGGGTCTTTTATTTTGAAATTACAACCAGCCCTGATGTCACTATGATGGTCACTTGTGTGTGCAGCACATTGTACAGGATGTAGAAATATCACTAATTTAATTGTATCTGATTGTTTTTGTTGTCGTCTTTATTTCTGTTATTTTATGATGATGGATCAGAGAGAGAGGCAGACACACAGAGTTTAGCAGTCATTTGTCCTTGGAAGTGTAATGATTTGTGAAGTGAACAGGCTACAGGCCATAATGCTCTTTCACTGCTGCTCCCACACTCACCACTCCACCCAGAGCCTGTCGATAACGTCCCAACACACACAAGCAGGACATTTCCACTGCAGCAATCTGCACTCAACACTCTGGGTTACACAGCTGCAAACATCTGCCCAAACATCACACACAGTTCAAACTAAAATCTGATGTAGTTTTTACGGCGGATTCTCGATGGCCTCGTTTCATGTAATGGTGACACATTCTGTCATGTCATGACATGTTATATAAAGTCACATCCAATGATGTCCTACCCCATCATGGCAATTCACAACGTGACAAACTTCTATGGGAAGTCACACTGTGTCACGCCCTAACATGTTGTGGTATGTTGTGTCATGTAGTGTCAATGTAAATGATCTGAATTTTAAGTCTTCAGGCGAGATAAAGGGATTCCAATTAAACAAATGAAAAGAAAACGTGAACATTATTTATTGTAGTTAATCAGTCAATCGTAATTATACAGTGTGTGTGGCAGAAAACTATATACGTTTTAAATTATTAAATCCATTTGAAGGGGGAAATAGAGTGAGGTGGTTCAAACAATAGGGTCATTGGAGGAGAAGTGTTATGTCTCGCGATGATTAAACAAAGTCATTTTCATCATAATCTTTAATGCATATTCAGCAAGTACTTCTTTAGAAATTGTTTTATTTTTATATTATTAATTAATGTTATTGAATGTAATTTAATTTTTCATTTATTTTATAATATCTCTTTGTTTGCACTCCTTGACCATTGTTATTCTAATGATAAAGGTACATTTGTACTGGCTGAATTTGAATTAAATATTATGTTGATGAAAACAAAATTGTTTCTGCCAATTCAAAATAAGGGAATGCAAACCTTCGCAACCAAATATTTCAAGTTGGATAATTTTCCACAATATATTGTTTTGTTGGAGGTTTATGGCATCATTATACATCATGTCATGTTGCTTCATCTCACGTCATAATGTGTCATTCGGTGGGTTTTAATACGCCATGATTGGACCGTGTGTTTTATTTGTGTAGGTTGTATTATGGTAACACTGTGACTATGTCATATTACATCACATTTATTCAATTTAAACCCCCAGTTGACCTTGCTGTGTTCATTCACACATTCCCTGTAAAGTGAGAAAAATGTGTAAATTCAGCTAAAACAGCACGGTTGCCTCACAATGTTTCCTTTTTGAACTTGTACCTGCATTCACATGCTGAGAGAAAAACTTACAGTCAGGACTTAACCTGTGTCAGAATCCCAAGGGAAGATTCAGTTTTTATAGGCTGTTTGTAAGGAAAAGAGTTGTACATGGAGTCAGTTATGCTTTTATCATGTGTTATGTCCTGTCACCTTACGTAATCTCAACATTCAGAGGCGGTAGGTGATGAGACAGGACCTGAGATGAGATCAAATTTTAATGATCCCTGTGGGCAAATTGCTTCTTTGCTGCAGCGGCAGAGAAGAAGCAGCAGCATCCTGACTTTGTAACAAAAGGCTTCGCTGATGAAATCAGTGAATGGATGTTTTGCTTTTGTCTGTTTCACTGGAAGTACAGTCCGTGTGAATCTGCAGGATGTAACTTGCTGGATGCTTCCATTAACCTGGACTTTTTTTCTTAAAACCTTTTTTACAAAAAAAATATGTGGAGTGATTTGACAACAATCCAAGAACACAAGTAACTGTCAATTTGCTGTAGATTTAGTGCCTTGGAGATTTTATAACATCAGATTCCAACAGCGTGGTCAATTTAGTGGCTGTTCTGGTGCTTTCATTTGTGTCATATGAACTTCATGGAGTCTGCTTATGTGTTAAATGTGTTAAAAGGTTAATGTTAAAAATCCTACAATGAACTTTTTTTGTTTTTTTTCTTTAAACTAATTAAGCAACTTTCATCTGCTGATGAAGATGTGGTCTAACCCTTATAGATTTGTTATTACATGGTCAGGTAGTTTAAATGAACTTTAGATTGTAGATTTTCCAATTATCATAACACCATTATTAAATCATAAATAGCATAGAGACACAATGCATTCAAACGCATGGAGCCATAAACACACAGTATTTCCAAACTGATATCGCAAAAATAAAGTTTAATATGTGCATTTCTATGTGAAGGTATAAACTGGTATGAAATAGAAATGTTATATGATAAGACAAGAGAAAATGGACATATCACATTCGCTGTTTAAGTCCTTCACTTAAGTCACCACAGTAATACTGAAAAATAATAACACAAAAATACCATATGTTATCTTCAACTCCATCCCAGGGCAGTTTTACGGTCCTCCCTTTGCAACCATGCATGTCTCTGATTGGACGATGGCTCCATGCAACCCGCCCTCTTCATCCTAGCCCGTCGCTCTGATTGATCCGCTGCTACGTCAATCAGAACGATGACGCCCATCGTTCCCAGCGCGTGCCTGCCCCTCCTCCCCATCTCAGCAAGTTGGGTTGAGGGGTCGGCTAGGGGACCGTGGACAGCTCCCGTCTGAGGAGCAGAGCAACGCAGGAGGAGGAGAAGGCTTGACATGGGAGAGTCACCGCACAGGCCCGTATGGTCGAGATAAAAACACTTTTTATGCTCATACACCGGGGACAGTACACAAAGACGAGGAGCTGGAGAGGCCTTTGGGGGACGAGGAAACAACCGAGGGAGTGAAGGAAAAGGGGGAATACGGCTACTGACCCATCCCGGCGCATCAGGGAGAAGCAGCGAGAGAAAGGAGGAGAAGAAGGAGAGACAATTCCGCTCGACCTGATGGACTGAGGACAGATGAATGAAGACTGCCTACACTAACGCCTATAGATGCCTGGCCAAGGACCTGGACGCTTACGCCATGAACACGGACATGACAATGGACGGCATTGGCAGCCTGCATGGCGGGGTCGCGGTGAGCTCCGTGGCCCCTGATGTGGAGCTGATGAGCGGCCACAGCCCGCACCACGACCGCGGGGGCTCATCAGCGGGGGGACACGGGGCGGCGGCGGCGGCAGCGGCGGCGGCGGCGTCCACTCTGCGGATACACCAGGACCTGGCCGCCGCTGCCGCGTCGTCCCGCTCGGCCATGGTGTCCGGCATGGCCACGATACTGGACGGCAGTGGGGAGTATCGGCCGGAGCTGTCCCTGCCTCTGCACCACGCTATGAGCGTGCCCTGCGACACGTCCTCTACCGGGATGGGGATGAGCGGCACTTACACCACCTTAACCCCGCTGCAGCCGCTGCCCCCCATCTCTACCGTGTCGGACAAGTTTCACCATCATCACCATCACCATCACCACCAGCGGCTCTCCGGGAACGTGAGCGGGAGCTTTACTCTGATGCGGGACGAGCGGGGGCTACCGGGCATGAACAACCTCTACAGCCCCTACCACAAGGACCACATGTCCGGGATGGGTCAGAGCCTGTCCCCGGTGCTGGGCAACGGCCTGGGCTCTATACACAACACCCAACAGGGTCTCCACAATTACGGGACGACGACGCACGGGGGACACGACAAGATGCTGAACTTCGACGCGCACCACACCGCCTCCATGCTGGCCAGAGGGGACCACCACCAGCACCGAGGCCTCGGTGGCCCGGCTGTCGGGATGATGCCGCACTTGAACGGAATGCACCACCCGGGGCACCCGTCTGCCTCCGCGGCGGGTCATCACCCCCACCCCCACCCCCACTCCCACCTCCAGTCTCCATCCCACGGGCCCGTGTTGGCTTCCACCCGGGACAGACCGCCCTCCTCCTCGGGGACGCAGGGGGTGAACAGTTCGGGACAGCTGGAGGAAATCAACACCAAAGAGGTTGCGCAGAGGATCACGGCAGAGCTGAAGAGATACAGCATCCCTCAGGCCATCTTCGCCCAGAGGGTGCTATGCCGCTCCCAGGGGACCCTCTCGGACCTGCTGAGAAACCCCAAACCCTGGAGTAAACTAAAGTCAGGACGGGAGACCTTCAGGAGGATGTGGAAATGGCTGCAGGAGCCCGAGTTTCAGAGGATGTCGGCCCTCAGACTGGCAGGTAGGAGCAGAGAAAACACAACCTGCGGTGCCATGCTGATGGTGTTAGGGCTTTTCGTGCGTCAGGGTAAAGAAGATCAATTTTACTATTCTCATACAAAACCCACAACTAGTTTCCCGCCATCTCTTAAATAGTTTTGACTTTTTAGTTTTTGTTGGCTGTAGTGTTGACGTTCCCTCGCGTCTCCGCTTCAGCACAGCGCTTCATATTATATATTTAGAGTCAGTGTTGTTCTGATTACCATTATTGATCAATAACAAAAAGAGATCAATGGGAAATGACAAGGTCATGGGATTTCCCTCCACTGGTCCTTCCCCCCACCCTCTTTTTGTGTGCAGGTTTATTTTCCTGTCCCTGCATGTTTGAAAACACCGAACTTTTACTAAATATTCTTATACGGATCCACATTTCACCCAAAATTATGGCGCACAAATAAAACGACAAATATATAGGAAAACAGTATGATAATGGAGTGATTTTTAAATGTGTGTGTGTGTGTGGTGGGGGGGTTGCACAAAATGTTGGGAATCGTTTAGTTTAGGCTTAATAAAGATTTGAAATGTTTCTAGGCGTTTGCTTTAATCATAGGGATTAAATTATTCAGCTGGTGTTATCACTGTTATTATCCTCTTAAAGGCTCATTGTGTTCTTATTGTATTAACTGAGGGAGAGGGGTGAGAAAGCGTCAAGAGCAGACAGAAAGAGGGCCCGAGGAGGATTTCTGTCTGATTGTGAGGAGCTTGAAGCTATCGGGAGGCAGCGACATAAACACCAGGGTTTTTGAAATCAGTGGATCTGGTGCCCCCTCTAGTGAGGAACCAGGTTTCTGTCCCAGCAGCAAATCTCCATTGTCTGCAGGGGGACAGCAGCAGCCCAAAGGATGGAACAAAATAAGAAGAAGAATACAAATAGGATCGTGTGGCCTTTATACAGATCATGTTGGGACCACGTTGGGCTTTAGTTTGTTTGTGGTGAGTTTATAGGGACATTGTATAATTTGTAATGCACTTAACAGAGGTGTGTTGTTTGCCATTATGTAGGAAATGTTTCAGATTTAATTGCATACTTTAAAGTGAAAAAAAGGGCTTTAACGTTTCTTTTAAAAAAGGTGAAAGAAAAACATAACAAATATAAAACAATATGGTCAAAATGACGTGGGCTTGTGAGAGAAATCATGGATTTTGTATTAAACCGGCCTTCCACCTTTTTTAATCTGTTAATTTTAAAACGTTGGCTTTTTTTTTCAAAGTAACAATAACATATGATATTTGTTTATTTCAATTAAAGTTACTGCTAAACCTTTTAGATCTATATGTGGTGAAAGGTTAACTAAAATACATTTTATGTCCCTTTAGTACTGCAAGATTGAATATTGAATAGATGCAATTATTGCAACAGGAGTAACATTTAGACATTATGATCTGTACAAGTGTTAAACATTAAAAAAAAACAAAAAACAACTACAACAAGTACTACACTAGTAGTGCCTGACTGAGTTGTACAAAACTCTACAGGTTTAACTACAGTAAGAAAATTGGCATAATGTAAAATGAGAATCACCTTTGAAAATGTTAATTATATTTGATGCTGTTACCTGAAAACCATGTTTGTATATAAGGTTATTTTTATTGTGATCTTGGTGATGTGGGCAAAGTTAATTCCCCTCTGCTTATAAACAACCTTTGAAAATCCATCAAATTACCTCAAAAAAATGATTGTCACAAATCTCCAATACCCAGCATAACTAAAAGACGACAGTTTACTTCTAATTTGATGAAACGTTAACACTGAGAAAATTAATGAATTAATAATTAATGCTCTTAGAGCATGAAAAGGACTCAAATAGTGTATTATTCCACTGTGACTTTTTACTATAAATTCAAACACCTTTTCAACAAGCATTGATCAGTTTTAGTATGATGTGTTTATTCATTATAATATATTCAACAATTAACCTTTAAGACAAATAGTTTTTTTATATTTGATATGATAATTTATGACCCATTTTCAGGCCTTCCATGCAGGAAAACAGTAAAGGAAGTACACTTGTGCTTTAAAAACAGTTTAACAGTTTATCACAACCAAAAACTCCTCTTTTATCATATCTGTGTGTATTATAGCTCATATTTCATTAAGTAATTTGCTTTTTAAACAAAATCTTCATGCCAAAAACAACAAAAAAAATCTAAGTAACTGCAAAAAAAGTAATGTACTGTCAATGTAATGGGCACAACCCATAAGAAGGTTACTATGTGCAGTACCAAACTATTTTTAATAAACAAAATAATAATTATTTAATAATCTTAGAAATTACTTGACTCATAAAGTATCGACAATTTTTGTATTTTAAAGATAGAAATGTTATTGATCTAGGAGCAACAACAATAAAAGCACAAGCTACACTTTAGAGATTGCAGAAGAGTGTAAATACCTGTATATTTAAGAGTTTATTTTTAGTTGTAAAGATATTCTACAAAATACATACCAATGATAATCTAATAATAATCCTAAAATCACACACTTTATACAATCAGTATTTTTGCTTGTATTCAGAATGAATTGCATGTGCCTCATTTATTTCCATAACTTTTCTAAATTATGTTTTAATTCCTTCTGGATCGACATTATCACAATTCATTTATTTATATTTATCTCTATAATATTCCTGTATTATGCCACAATGTCTCAGTGTGTTTGTGGTGTTTGAATAGCACGTTTCTGCAAATGGAATCTAAATATCTGACTTTTTAAAATATCTTCCACGATTTTATCAGAAGTGTTTTGCACAGTATTTAGTAGCTGCATGATGTCACAGCATTTGTATATATTCTCTGTTTTGTATCCTTTGTTCAGATATGTATTATATTTGGTTTTGAATGAGGTCGAAGAGGCAGGATTTGTGGTGTAAATGTTTGCTGACGCTTACATAGAATAGTAAGTGGTGTTTTTTTTCTCTTGTTTAGTGGAGATCAAACATCTGATTCTTAAAAACAAATTGCTCTTGCAACAGCTTAGATCGTTTTCTAAATGTGATCCAGCTCAGACCTTCATATTTTTACCTTTGTGCACATTCTGACATGGATGAGATTGTCTCAGCAGAAACTGACTGTTGTTTCATTATTGAAACTTTGATTTTCGGGGGTTGGTATTTGACGATATAGGTTAATAGGAAAGGACGCGGGTGACGATGGATGGAGGGTGGAGCTGGAGGAGAGCAGGGGAGCGTTCATGTGATCTGTATTCCCCTGTGTATTGTAAAATGTCAGCACACAGATACACATTAAACTGCCTCGTACTCACACTGCTGCTGCATGGAACTGCATGAATCTGCTTTCCCCGATAACAGAACACAGAATAGAGGCTGGATGCAATGTGTGTTTTCTTTTTTAACATGTCCAGTTTCCAACAAATCAAACCTCGAATCATAATTCGATATGGATATTGAATGACATTTTGTAACACTAGTAGCAATACAATACTACAATTTTGCTTTAAAAACCCCTTTTTGGCAAATTTGCCTTTTTTGACACACTTATAGGCCGAAAACAAATCACGTACGCATCTCTAGGACATTTGTCATGCAGTTTCTGACCAATCACAAAGAAGTGGGGTAGCAGCTTCAACTTTGCTGCTCAGGTGTCAGACATCCATACCGATAGACCTTCAGCTTCGATGTGGCTATCTGTAGCTGCAAAACAGTTTGCTGCCTTGAAAAAAGAAAACAGCAGCAACAACATTGAAAATGAAGGACACGAACACAAATCGCAATATAGTTTCTTTGTAATGTAATAAATTACTGTATAAAATAACTATAGGATTATTACTAAACCTAAGGACATAAGATGATATATTAACATGTTTCCCCTGACAAAGCTGATCAGATGCGTGGCTAAAGGCACCGTGATATCAGTTAGCTCTCATAAAATTTTAAATCCAGGAAGTTATATCAATCCAGCAGCTTTTATTGTGCTGAGTGTTTGTTGCTGTTGCTATCAATAGCCTATACATCTACAGAGACGGGCTCAAAAGCTGCATCAGAGGCTTCTACAGGCAGCTGTGGAGCACGGTGTAGGTGTGCTCTAAGCTGACATGTTTGAATTCAGTCAAACGCTGTTGACTGCTGATTGAACCGAAAGCTGAGTGAAAAATGTAGTTGTCGTGTAGAAGTATCTGCCCAGCAAAATATCATTGGTAATGTCGCTGAAAGCTCCTGTGTAGTTAATACTGTGTCGACCGATGCACAATAAAAAGTGTGAGACCTCTGATTTTACACTGTAATTTCTCCTATTGGTAATCTTGCTTTATAAGCATGTTTCCAGGCATTTTTGTTTCATGTTGTTCTGCCAGAAATTACATTTGGCTCATCTCACTATGGGGACATTAAATTGACCATAGAAACAGAGGGAGCTGCACCAATAGAGGTGGGGTCAAAGGTCAGATGTGCAACATTCTAGACAATAGACGGAGCAAATATTCCCCTGACCCTGAGATGAGCAGGAGGAGAGATAGGAGCAGCATGCAGGGGGAAGAAAGGGTTGGGAGAGGTGGGAGAGACGGCTTTTTCAGGGTTTTGTTCTTGCTGAGTCTGCTGTTGTTATCCACAATCATGTTCTGTGTAAAGGATAAAACAGAGCCCTGAAAATGCTAGAAAAAACTCTATGCCTCCGTCTTTAGGACATTTGACATGTAATATCAAGTAATCCACCTAGAATTCATTTGTCACATTTGATTTAATTACTTTTGTGTGTGATTTTCAAATGCTTTTGTGCTCCCTCAAGCCTGGTCCTACACTGCGAAATTCTGGCCTCTGAATTCTGGGCCACATCTTACGGTTCAAATAAATTTGGTGCTGTGTGCATTGGCAACTGTAGCCGCAGATTGAAGAAAAAATTAACCAGTTCTTTACTGACATAAACATTTATTTTTTCACCTACATAGCTTAGTACCTACACTCAAACATGAGATCCAAACACAATAGCTCAATAAATTAATACATTTCTCGGTTTTGTTAAGAACAACTTGAATAGCTTCCAATGAGCTTTGACTTCGACTCCATCCAACACTATTGGGATGATTGTTGACTGTGAACCAGGCTTTCCCAGACCTTAACATTCAACAACCTTCGACAATGGTTTCAGAACGATATTTGCAACCATTAAATATGGTATTATGGTCAGGTCACAACTATGTACAATACTTTAAATGCAGCATTTATAAGGTTTATGATGTAGGTGTAATTATTTCGATGAGAATTTTAATGAGAAGGACAACAAATACACAATAATCCATCCTACTAAATGATAGGAAAACAAATCTTTGAAAAACTATCTGTCTAAATGCTTCGCGGGAGCTTTTCCTCTGTTTCATTTTGAATCAGTTTCTTTCTCTCGCCATCTTTCTCCTCCCTTGGACCCATCTTCCTCTCTCTTACGCTCTTTTGGGGGGAGGTATTATGTGATCGTCAGGGGAATTGAACACAAGAGCAGAGGCAGCAGCGGCCCGATGAATTATTGATGGGAATCTCGGCGTGACCCGCCTCGGTCTGCTCACTTCACTTCTTCTTCACCTCACAGTCGGGTTAACCAGGCAAAATGGTGGGAGGAGGAGAGAGAGAGAGAGAGAGAGAGAGAAAGAATGGAGGACTCCATTGTTTGCTGGAGGATACTGCCTGGCAGTGAATTATGGATGAAAAGAAAACAATGCTCAAATCAGCGTTAGAATAGAATAGCTCACCTGAAAACTGAGTTCAAACAGAAGCCATTTGGAGCAGCAGTAAAGCTTACATGGTAAATTCACAACAGTAATGTCACATTATTCCTTTTTCTAATCACAAACCTTGTTCTTTTTTGACACATTCATTCAAAATCACTTGTACTTTGCAGTACAAGTGATTTTCTCAACAATTCCTACAGATATTTCACGATAAAAATGCAGAAGCATGAGCACCAATAGAACATAAGCTGGTATATGTGTTCACTAATTGTTAGAAGGATCAATTCATTTTAGGTTTTGTTCTTTCCATGGTATGTGTGTTGGCACAAAGAAACAGTGAATCACAAGCTATACTGTATCTTTAATGTCCACTTAGAGTCAAATTGTGCTGAAAATCGGAATGACTGGGCCTAAATATTTTCCACTTTACACATCCTGCTGCAAGCAGACATAGAGTGCATTATTAATGAGCCGGACCCTGCCTTATGACACAGATTACCAGCAGTTAACAGCAGTTGTGTAGATGTGTGTGTGTGTGTATTTGGTCTTAGAGTTTCAGAGTGTGGGAATACAGTTCATGTTGGTTTTCAGAGTTTGTGTTCTGGCCCCCTGCATATTCACAGGCCGCTATCGATCTGTAATAATGGATTTTAGGCTGCTGAGAGGAGACTTTTGATGTTTGTTTGTGTGTCAGCGTGAGAAGATTTGACAGAAACTGTTATCTCTGTCTGGAAGGCTGGAAGGTGAGACAGATGTTGGGAAGTGCTTCTGCATATGTTTGACTCCAGAGGGAGTTGTGTAAAGTCTGCCTATTTGCCTCAGGTGAGTCAGAATCCATGTGGGGCTGGGGGTTTTGAAAGAACTTAGCTGACCACACTTCTGTAGACAAGTACACTCTCAGCCTTCCAGCCTCTCCCAGAAGTCCTCCGCATATCAATCGTATCTTCGTGATGCCCATTTCCTCTCCTCTTGTCATAAGTGTACTTATCACCTGCTTTTGTTTGTGGGCTTAAAGGGAAAGTACCTTAATGTGTATGTAACAGCTGATTCAAGCAAAATGTATCATGCCATTAAAGATCATTATCAGCCCATAGTAATGTTTTGATTGCTATTGTGTAGTACGTATATAGGCAAGACATGTTGGGAATTTGTTAAATCTTTGTTGGTTAGAGGTCAGGGTGGCTGGGTGACAAAACAGAGGACAAAGAGACAAAATTAAATTTTTTGTTAGTCGGTGTTGTTTCTATATTTTAACCAACACAATCTTTCACTAACCCTAACCCTACCCTTTGTGCGTCCAAAACAAACAGATTTGGTGCTCCTAATATTGCCCGATGACCTGTTAGCATGTTGAGTGGGGACCTACTGCTCCATATTTTTTGGGGTGATAACAGCCTTTGAATAGTGTGATAATATCTCAAGCGGGTGACATAGGAAGCACAGTTTGAGCAGCTGGTCAGCAGTAGCTCTGGTGCGCTGTGGGTGCGTGGTGTTCAGGGACAGTACAGAATGTGGGGTATCAATGTTTTGGAAGCACTCAGATCTCAATAGAATACTCAATCTAATGCCCCACCCCACCCCCAGCTCTCCTGTCAGATCAGAAACCTGTTGCATCGTAGGTAAAGAAGATGCTACGTTTTGACGAGTGATGTATCCTCTCCAAGTGAATACCATGAGGAAACTAGAGTTTCGAGTTTTGGTGGGACCCCAAATTTACATGGGCAGGTTTTTCCCATTTTATTAATTTAGAGACATCACATTTATCCTGCAAAGCACCGGCCTCTTTATCAATTCTGTGAACTCCAAACATCAGCTGTGTGTGTTTAGAGTCTCTGCAACCTTCGCTGTAGCCCCCTATAAGAATATCAGAGGACTAGCCTAGTGATTTCTTGTTAAGACTGTCCACACCAATTATAGTGCCCCGGTGTTGTTGAAGCAGTAGAAGTGTTGCCTGGGCCGACTGAGCGGCTCGGGTTCAGAGGAGAAAATAGTCCTGTCGCCGCTTTATTGTGGTGGTCAAATCAAACTTGACACCTGGGCTCTGAGCTCGTTGAGGCAGAGCACTCAGAGAATACACACCACAGACTCAGTCGGAGTTACACACACACACAGAAGGAGCTGTAGGAAGGACACAAACACGGTCATGCTTATAGGATCGTTTCGTTTTTTTCATATCTTCCTTTAATAACTTGTAAACAAAGAAATTTGTGCTATTTTCACATAGCTGCGTATTGCGTCTCATTTCTAATAAATATTAGAGGTCTATAGAACTTTTGAGAATGGAAGTGGACAGAAAAAGTCTAGATCTAAGACGTATTTTGAGTCATGTTGGTTTTGAGACTGAGGAGTAGATCAGATAATATGTAGGATCTATATCTTGCTGTTTATATGAGGCATATAGAGCACCTTTAAATAAAATGAGACCACCGGAAATCACTGCCCAAAATGCCCAAACCTGTTCATCTGTGATGTCTTCAGTCAGTGTTTCATGCCTTTTACCTTTAAAATTCCTTTTCTCACTCTTTTTATGTGCCGTCTTTTGTCTCCTTCCTCTTATTGTCCATCCCACCCTCCAGGTTAATTAGTATTGGTGTCACAGTGCAGCTGAAATAACTCTGTCCGGAGGCATAATGAACAATGTCGGGGGGGGGGGGGGGGGGTAACGGAGCCGTCAGACAGCATTTATGGGGAAAGACAAACAGAGGTGGAAAACAGAAAAATAAACGCAAGGTCAGATTTGTTATGACCGAAATTATTGTTCCGCCTGTAAGAATGATAACAAATTAAAAAAATTAAAATGTATGATTATGTGTAATTATTGATCAATATATTACATTCAACAAAAAATAAAAATTAAAATAGCAGTAATAAAGTAAATTATATTTATTTAATTTGTACATTTAGTATAATGTGTGCTATCTTATGGATATAGAACTTAATGAAAATAAAATATTATTACTAAATTTGGAAGATAATATATTATTCTACATTATTTTTTATTATTAATGTTTTAAATAAAAGCATTACAAATTGATTAATGTCCATAGGGGAGGAAAATAAAAACTTACAAAAGTGTTTGCTACTTAAGCTGACAGTTGACTCTATGTAAATTTGCTGACGTGTATCTATAACCACTCAATACACTGATGGTCAGATACTGAGGCTGAACACAAACATGGAAGTGGACACACATTCTGTTTACTGTCCGTCCTGTCCCTGTCCTCCACTCATGTTGTTGTTTTTTCATAGTTCGGTTTCTCTCTCTCTTTCTCTCTGTCGGTGAGTCAGTGTGTTATCTGAAATGTGTGTGTGTGTGTGTGTGTGTGTGTGTGTGTGTGCGTGTGAAGCAGCAGTTTGGGCTCGGCCATGCGTGTGGATGGATGATGTGGATCGATGGCTGTAATCCCGAGCAGATTAAAAGAGCATTAATACTGGCAACGATAACGTAAACGGTGTGGACCCAGATCTCCATTGATCTGCAGGAACCTGATCCAGACCAGTTCCTGGAAGAGCAGGAGGAGGGAGGTGTAGACAGTGAGAGAGAGAGACACACACACACCCAAGCTGTATCACAGTGGGTCACCATGGAAAATAAAAATAACGGATCATTTAATTGATGATATTACATAAAAATGACTAATGAACATACAGTGGATGGCCCCTAAAGGATCCACCTCCCTACAGAGTTCACTGACTAACAGTCATTTACAGTAGACAGTAGACTATAAGCCTTTGGTGAGAGGTCTAAGATTTGATTGTTTATATGCTTCTATATGTACATTTTCTCTGGCTTTGCAGTCACATGGTTTTCTAGCCAATAAGCTGGTTGGTTTGTCTGCCCTAAAAATATGGAGTTTCAAAATCAATTCAATTCAACTTTATTTATATAGCGGCAATTCACAACAAAGTCATCTCAGGGCACTTTCAGGGCAAAATCATATTCATCTGTTTCGGTTTTTAAACTATAAACTGCTGTTTATAATTGGGTGGATGGAAACATGCTAGTGGTAGCGAATTAAAATTCTTTCACAAGTAACCGACAGTTGGTAGTTATGTTTCAGTTGACCAAATCTCGATGAACGAATCTTTAAATCTGAGTCCTTACTGTGAGAAAGTCTTTCTATTGGCTCCTACTTTTTAACCAGCACAGCATGCTGAAAGTATGACAGGCTCCTTTGGCTCTTTTATCCCTTCGTTCACCAAAATGTTGGGACTGGCTGACTGACTGAACCACAGTGCTTCCATAAATAGAAGGTTACACTGTTACAGGCCCATTCATGCTTCTCGCTCCCCCTCTGAGAGACATGAACTTACAGTATGGACATGCATACATGAACATGTTTCAGACAATCACGCTGCATGTTTTGCAACAGCAAGAAGAACCCTAGTTTATTTTTTGTATTTGACTAGAAAACATGAACTATGGACAGGCGGTGCGGACATACATTTTTTACAGAGTCCCTCCAAAAGTTTGCAGAATTGAGAAGGGACCACATTTATGTTAAAGTTGTGGAAAGTATGAATGCTCTTCCCAATCAGCTAGAGACTCAGATTTTTTGCTCACACAGCTCAGTCTATTGGCAACAATTAAAAACTCAAACTGAATGAGCCTCTAATTGCACCTGTTCAGTCACACTTTCACAATTTTAATAAAGTTTCATCAAACAGGATGGCTGTATCCTCAGTATTGACAAAGAGAGAGGTATGACCTTTCTTTTTTAAATTCTACAATCAAAGAACAGAATAATATCCAGCACAGACATGATTTTATGTCACATTCTCTAAAGTTCACCTTTAGCCAAAACATGTATAATGTCCACCTCTAGTAATATTAAAACAAAGTCATTCCCATAATAAAGAATGTGTTGGGTTCTACAAATGTTAATATTCAAGTGGGTAGATTGTAACATTTCTATAAAAACCACCAGATATCAATAGAAATTCTGTTGTTTTAATAGGACTAAATATCCTCCTGTTTTTGATTCTTTTTCTTTTTCCTCCAATCTTCCACTCATCTGTTTGACATCAGTGTTTTTTTTCCCCTTTTTTACACCACCACCATACATGGATTTCTCAACCACTTTGTTTAGTTGACCTTTTGTGTTATCAAATTTGCTGTTTGTGCTATTAAAGTTGCAACAAAATTTACCAAGAAAACAAAACCAATTTTAAAGGTCAGATTCTTATATTCCACTGTGCACAGCTTGTGCAGATTTGGTGAGAAAAGCATTAAAAGCAGCTAGTTTGATGTGTGTCAGACAGATGGGTTTGAAGGGAATCCACTTCCATTTGATTGGGCCACATAACTTGATTCATTAAGCTGAAACTGTCTGTTATTGGATTATGTTTCATATTGGATTGATGAGATCCAATTGTAGATATTACAGGCTTTTATGGAGACAGGTTTAGCAGGAGTGAGAGGGTATAGAACACGGGATAAAAAACAGAATGAACTATGAAAATGAAGGAAAAAATAAAGTATAATTATGGAATATAAATATGGAGCTACCACAGAATCTACACAATTAAGCAGATGAAAGAAAATACATTTTCCAGCCAAAAGTATATAGACACATTTCTACGCTTCATGCTGTGTTTTTCAACTCCAATCTTCTCTTCTTCTGGGAGAGCAGGAAACCTGATCAACTCGTATCGCTTGCCGCCGATCGTTCGGAGACAAACAAGCGGTGAGCGGTTTGCCAGGATGTCCGTTTATAGCTGCCCAACCTCCTTTTGATCAATCACCGATTACAATACAAGCTATTGATCAGAAAATATTATCTTTCCGCCTGTGTTTGCTCTCTTTTGGAGCTGTGTGATGTGTGACAGAGCACTGGCTCCAAGCCACCAAAAAACATTGCTGATAAGAAAAGGTACTGAGAGGCCAGTTAACTCATCATCTATTATTCTGTGTGTGTGTGTGTGTGTGTGTGTGTGTGTGATGTCCAAGCTTCCCTCTGAGTCAACATTTAGCAGGTTAAAGGTTTGTGAATGTTTTCTCTGGGGCTTTTCCAACTTTTACAAACTTTACACTTTTCTTTCCATTAATTCTTTCACCTAGTGGCATTTTATTTTCGTGTTAGGATCATCTTTTATTCAGTCATAGCAGATTCACTACCTATCATAGCAGGAGATGCCATTTTTTGGTAGTTTGAAAATAGGAACACAAATGTAAAAAAAAAAAACACATGTTTTTTGCCGGTGTTTGCAGGTTTTCAACATATCACACATTCAGTGTCTGTATCTCCAACTGGATCGAAGAGAGTATTGCTGTTTCAGACATATTAGTAAAATAATGGGACAATACAAGCACCAAGGTGAAACGGAAACTATTTGAACTAGTATTTTATTAAAAGCAATGTAACCTCCTCAGTTATCTAATATTTAGATTCGTAGCTGCCTCTAAAAAACACCAGTGCTCACGAGGGGTTTGAGGACTAAAAGTCACCAATCAAATGAGACACGTTCAGATGCAATAGTTTTCAAAAACTTTAGATTACAGCCAGAACTTTAGACCAATTACTATAAGAGAGAGCGTTATTGACTTAAACATGTGTAAAATGTATAGAATGATTTACACTGTAGAAAAAGCTCCAGTTTTCATCATAAAATAACAGTTATTAACAGCTTAGGTTGTAGCTGCTGGTGACTTGTCTTGGAATATTATTGTTTCATGAAAAAGCATAAAAGAAATAATTAGTGGGGGAAAACCGAATTGCTGATGCCAATGGAGATGCCAGCCTGTACATGACGTTGTGACTTTGCCCATCTATATGTAGGCTTATGTTTGTGGTTTGAGATTGTAAATGCATTACAGTGAACACAATAATGGATTACAAGATGGCTCCCAGTTCAGTCCTTAAGAAGTTGCTCAGTAGAACAAACAATTGTCTATTTCCAAAAAGGGTGTGACTGTGTGTAAAATGTAAGCACCTGGACTAATGGGAAGTGAGATGGCCCCACTCCTCTTTGGAATGGATGGCACAGCATCCAAGATCTCCCCCACCGAGAATTCAAATTCACACAGAACAGCATTTGACTCCCAAAGTCAGGTTTGCTTGATTAGACAGCTTTCGGTCATTTTTGCTCAGGCACGGTAAAAGGCTGCCATGCCTACTGTGAGTATGACCTTAAATGAGTGGGCAGCTGTAGTAGGAAGAACAGTCTGTCTAAAGTGTCCTTGGATAAGACACTAAACCCCAAGTTGATCTGGGTGGTTCAGGCAAGCACCTTGCTTTGCAGCCACTGTGGCTGCTGTGTAAGTGTGTGAATGTAAGGCAGTATTATGAACCACATTGGATAAAAGAGCTAAATAAGCACACAGATTAAATGAGCTCAGGCTCAGAGGACAAACTGTGTTCACTGGCAGTGGTTTTAGAGGTGGCTTCCACTACAGAATTACATCTGTCTGCAAAGCAGGTTTATGAGGACTGTTTTTTTTTTTCTGGCCATGATTCCTTGTGTGTAGTGATTTCTCTGAATGTTTCAATGACATTATCTACAGTAGATGATGAAATCCCCAAATCTCTAACATACTGAAAAAGACCTAGCTTCATAACTTCAGCTTAATTCAAGAATACACTGGTGTTCGTATTGTTGTGTGTTTTTTTTTAACACACCTTCTTAATTCCAAATCAAGTAGCAGATAAATATTTAACACAGCTGAATGAGACAAAATGGAAAACAAGTTAGTTACACAAAGAGGTAGATGACATCAAACTCCACTGAGGCCATTTCCTCATCAGATCAGTGACATCATTAAGCCACCAGAAGCTGTGATTGGTGAACTGGTTCCTCCTGATGAACAAGTGGAGATACATTACAGTGTTTATCAGTGTGTGTGTGCGTGTGCTTGTGTGTGTGTGTGTGTGTGTGTGTGTGTGTCAGTGGGAACAGAGACCTTTGTCCAGTGATGTCATCACAGACCTTGTGGACATACAGATTATGCACTGATAAACCATCCTTCTGCACACACACACACACATGCATCCACACACACACACACGCACACACACACACACACACACACACACATATGCATGCACAAGCACTCTCACACACACACACACAAACACACACACACACAGAGAGATGTAGTAACATCAATCTGAGGACTCCCTCTATCTGCCCCTCTACAATCAATCATAGAAACACATTTATTGACTGTGGATGTATATTTGGTGTAGCACCTTGTCCACACACACATGTTCTTCATTTTACACTATAAAACACTGCATCAGATCATAAATAGACCAAATCTTAACTTTACAAATATATTGGTTTATTTAATTAAAATAAAGCTCAATAACCTCCCATGGCAGAAGGAAATACGCAGGATAGGATAAACCAAACATTACTCAGACAGTAAGAAACAGAGCATTTGTTGGGAAATGTTTTCAGCAGAGAATTAATACACATTTGGTGCTTTGGGAGACTTCCCAGCAGCAGGACAGAGGATGTAAATTGAGTAAATAATCTATGATATGCAACATGTCACCAGTGCTACAGTATGATTTATGTGGTTTTAATAGTATTCAGACAACAATGGAGCTCTATGGAACAGAGGGATACAGTAAATATATCTCCCATCCATCCATTGTTTTAACCACTTATCCTGTGAAGGGTCATGGGGGCTGGAGCCTATTCCAGCTGTCCTTAAGTGAGAGGCATGGTCCACCCTGGACAGGTCTCCCATCTATCTCAGGGCCAACACAGAGAGACATACACAGACAGACACACTCACATTTACACCTATGGGCAATTTGGAGTCACCAATTAATCTAACAAGCCTGTGTTTGGACTGTGGGAGGAAGCCAGATGAAACCCACGCAAGCACGGGGAGAACATGCAACTGTCAGGTAGATTTGAACCAGGGACATTCTAGCTGTGAGCTGCAGCCATAACCACTCCACCACTGTGCTTCCCAATAAATATACCAGGTTTTATGAATAACTTTTAGTGGATCATAATGAATTGTTGACAGTTCGGACAATGGATATCATTTATACAAATCACGGCCATGCTATCAGGCTATGTAACATGTTACATAGATTGAACGTACACGATATTTGTCATTTTAATGTAGCATGTTATCACATGTTATCTACTACTTATTCTTACTCACTACACAAGACATACACAAATAGACATACATACGTTTTGCAGGTATTTGGCTATAAAAATTTGGTGAAATGCAGATTTTGTGCATTTCTGTCATACGCATCTAGTCAGAGAAACTGCCACTGAAACATTTCTGATGATAAACCATTAATTGGTTAATTGAAAAAACAAGACCAAGTCATCTTTTGTAAAGTAAAAGTTAGTGAGTGAGTTAACATCCGCACAACACTGTCATTATTGTGACATTATCAATATTCTTCTAAATTCTCTCATGTGCTCAGTTACTATTGTACTGTACATGTGTGAGAGAGACAAAGAGTGTCTTTACTCCATTTCCGGTTATCCTATCAAAAAGGAAGATGGAACGTATCATGGTGCATTAAGCACAACCACACACACACACTCAAGCTCATAGTGGCCTGCTGATTGCTAAGTGCTGTGCTATGTGTCTGCATATATACTCTGTGTGCCTGAGTTTAAGTGCTGAGATACAGTACGATGCATCAAGTTTGTTTGCCCGACTGCTATGCTGAGCATCAGCAGACTGCAGGCTCTGTAATATCGCCTACTGCAATATTTCAAATGGGTTATTTTGAATGTTGCTATTGTTTTCATACTTTCTAACATCATTCTACTCAGTCCTGATGTTTCTATAGCTCTGGCTAGTTCTTTTCATATGATGCTGCTGTATAACGTGCATCATTTTGCACCTTTGTGACCAGTGAGCAGAAACTAACACAAAATAACTCAACCTGAAGTCACAGGAAAGTGTGAAAGAACACACCCTGTCCACTAGACCTTTCTAAACCTGATTCACCTTATCATCATAAAACTCAGCGACTCAAATTAAGTGGAAGGTGTATTGACTTGTAGTGAACAGCAACACCAGTCAACACAGTCAGACGCCACCTGTGCTGAGGGAGCCCATAAATGGTAAAACACTGTAATTTACTGACCTAATCTAAAATGTTTTGTAAAATTCAAGTTACTGCAACACTAGTTTTAATGTTCAGACTAGCTGTTCTCAGTTGAGTTTTTTCCACTTGAAATTATTACTGCAATAAATGAACTGCTCAGAGTGAACACAAGAAATGCAGGCTGTTTTTAAATAAAACTAGCAGGCTTCCCAGCACGTCGATATGTTCACTTAACTTAAAACTGACCTAAAATTATGTTGGTCTTTGTGCAGTTTTGGTTTTCAGCACGCTGCAGCTATTTTTCCTATCTGATTATAGATAACAATATGAATGGGTGTTCATAATGAATATGTGGGACAGTTGTTAAATTAGTCTGTCAAATTATTCATGAATTAACCACAAAGTAGTGAATGTTGGAATTTGCGCCTTAGCTAAACCAAAAGGTTCCCTTAAGCTGCAAATTAAAGGATAAATGTATGGTATTTTGTAAATGCAGTTTTTAATATAATAAAATCTTGTGATATACATACAGAGAACTGATTAAAATCCTAAAAAACATTACATTACAATCTAGTAATTTACCCCTGATACACCTAAGGTAAACCTTTGAATGTAAAAAAGAAAACGTCGTGCACCCCGTAGGGTTTATTTAATTTTGCTGATTTGGGGTTTTTATAATTAAGTTGTTAAGGGGTTAGTGTTTAGCCTTTATTAAACTGGAGTTTCAAATGTTTTTATTTGTTGTTGGGTGTATTTGTAGAAGAAAATTAAGGATATGTTGTATTTATTGGATTCAAGTCAAGTCAAGTCAAGTCAAGTCTGCTTTATTGTCAGTTCTTCCACATTTATAGAGAATTGAAATTGTGTTACTCTTGGATCCATGGATACAAATATAAAATATAAAATACAACAATACAATAAGGGCATGTAAAGAGTAATAATAATAAAAATAAAGTAAAATAAAGTAAATGAAGCAGCGCAAGGCACATGGCAGATGGAGTTTAAACCAGTGAAGTGAACAACAGTGCAGGTAAAAAGAATCTAGTGCAAAAAAGGTTAAAGAGTCTGATTAAAGTGGCTCAAGAGCAGTTCTTTTATTTAAATTGACTAAATAGGTAGTAGGGGTTATAGTTCTGTGCCTGGGGCAGAAGAGGGGAGTGGGGGAGGAAGTTTAGGAGTTCGAGAGCGAGAGAAGCCACTGCGTGCGGATGCGCCGCCATCTTATCTTTTTTTTTTTTTTTTAAAGTCTTACAGTGAATCAGTCAATCAATTTCCAAACATTGTTTTCATGCAAGATTAGAATAAAAGATACAGAAAATATGGACAGCAATTCTGGAGAGATCCTGCCACTGTCAGCAACCGTAGACTGCAATACTCCAACAAGTACTGTTCAGAACCTGAAATACCAGTTCTGATTATTTAGGTGAAAAAGTCACCTAAACCTTCTGGGTCACGACAGTATCGAAGCACCCGAATGTGGCGCCACACACAAGCACTGAAGTACATGTTGAAGGGCGACTTTACTACTTACCCTGCACTTATATGCCCTCTGTGTAATGGATACCAAGTCTTTAAGTGGTAATGGTGCAATAAAAAAAAAGATAGAGAGAAAGAAGCAGGGAGACTTGGAGAAAAAGTGAAGGCGCGAGACAGAAAGGTAGGAGGAGAGAGACGGTGAAGTAGAGGCAGAGGAAAGGAGACAGGAAGGAAGTGAACATACAGTTTGGAGGAGAATAAGAGGAAAGAAAAGACAATGGAGGAGAGCATTAAAGGGCTAATGGAGACAAAAGGAAGAGCAGAAAGAAGATGAGACTAAAGATGGATGGCAACTGACAGAAGAAAAGGGAAGAAAATATGATGGAACAGCGAGCCAAAGGAAGAAGGAGAAGACGATGATGAAGGAAATGGAGATAAAGGACCTGAGGGAAAAAAAGATACCAGTTGCACACAAAGAAAGTTGGACACATTAGACACGGTTAATAAAGAGATAGCTGGAACTCACTGTGGAACTCCAGCTGATGGCAACTGTGCTTTTAATCTTTTTTCTTACGGAGTGAAGCCTGTCTGTCTAGGTCTGCGAGGCCTGACAGACATCTGTGGCTTTTTATTCAGCCATATCGATCCCCAAACTCTCTGTTTTTTAAAAATCTCTCGCTGTGTCGCTCTGTCGTTACTCTGGATCTATACCTCTTCATCCCAGTCTCCCTCCTTTATCTCAGTCTGTGCCTGTACAGCACTGACACAGACAAAGAGAAAATGGTCAAAAGTGGAAAATGGTAAATATCCCAAAAAGGAAAACGCCGTGTTAAATGGTCCGCACTTTTATAACACTTGTTTTTTGTTTAAACTTTATTTTACCAGATAAGACCCTTTGAGATCGAGATTTCAATGACAAGGTCGACCGGACCAAGAGGTCAGCAGCACACCTCATAATAAATTAATACAATTTTAAATAAACCAATAGTTTAGGTGTGACATACAGTTTAGCATTAGAAAATGCAGTATGATGAGGACAACGTAGCAATTTGTTTGGTGATTAGGAAAGAAATGAAGGCTTCAACTAAAATGAGTTCTGTTATCTTCAGCACTGTTTGGAGAGGATTCCAAGCAGAGGGGGTGGTAAAACTGAATGCCCGCTTCCCCATTTCAGTCCGAACACGAGGAATATTGAGTTGATAAATCACACTCCAAAAAAACCATAATGGCTTTTGTTTCGTTGTAGACGAGAGCGAAAATATAACGGGACCAAGCCAAGCAGAGCCTTATAAATCTGCATCAGCCAGTGAGTATGTGGTGATTACAACCCGCAATAAACCTCAAGGCATTGTGATAGACTGTATTCAGACACTGGAGACATTTGGTTGAGGCACTCATGTTTACCACATCTCCATAATCGAGCAAAAATAAAAAAGTTGCCAATGCAAGACATTTATGAACTCAACCTCTCTTACTACCTGCAGGACCTGTATTAACTTTGCTGGGCGTACACATCGGTGCTGTAAAAGCAATGTTGCAAATGAATGAGCTGCATGCTACATAATGCAGACCTCTAGACAATCATTTTACATTATTGGACATCATTCAAATAATGTACATGCATGCTATTATATTATATTATATATTGTATCCTGATTATTGTAAACCTGTCAATATCCAGGGCAACACGTTTCTGTTGTTTGAGCTTTTGACTCCAAATTAGACCAACTTACTTGTGTGGTGTACTCCATTTACTTAAACAGGGGCATATATACAAAGTGGCAAAGGGAGGCAGCTTCCCCCCCCCAATGTTTTCACTTCCTATAACAGTTATTGTTCAAATACAGTGCACTGTAGCTGCTAAATTCCAGCTGGTCCTCCTGGTTTTTATTCTCTACTCATATATGTTCCATTGTAAGTTTCTGTTTCGGACACACCTTGTCTCTTCTTCAGAAACAGAAGTGCACAGAGCAACCACAGTCTGACCTGTGGCCTCTGAGCAGCTCCAGCAGAGCCTTGCTCAAGAGCAACACAGTAGTGTTGATCAGCGAGGGGACAAGTGCCATTTTATCACTCGTCCCACACAGATTTCAGCCAGAACCAGTGACCAATGGGTTACAACCTCACTTATCTAACTTTTAGAGAATGCCACATCAATTAGAATAACGAGTATATGTTATTGTCTATTTAATTTTGTATATCAGTAATAAAATAAATTAGGGATATATTTCTCTTAATAAAAGATGAAGCCTGTCATAAAGCCATTAACCACCAGATATTACCATACATATAACATTTTCTAAGTCTGCCACTGGATGGATGGTAATATTACCTATTCAATATTTCTCGTTTAGTAGCTTTTAACGATCACTATTTCCCACAAGATCAGGATGATCAAACAACGTATGTTCTTTAAAGAACAGGAATTACAGACTAACGGGATGCTGAGAGAGTGGATAGGAGAGGAGATACTGTTAGGATTGTTTACAGGACAAACACTGAAAACACTTCACCTGGACCTGTAGTTTCTTGGGAATGGACGTGAAGTGAGAAGTGGATTTAGCAGCCCTGTGTCAGAGTGTGGTCCTGTGGACACTTGAGCTGTGACCGTAAAGCTGCATGGCAAGCTGTGATCTATCCGTGTACGAAGGATGAAGACGCTCTGTCGTGACCCCACTGAGCTCCACTTTCTCCTCTGTCTGAAAAAGGAAACCAAAGCTTGCTGGCTCATGCATTTCCTCTCTTTAAACTTTTACCTTAAATAAACAGACTGTTGCATGTTAAATAAAATGCTTGACATAAATTTGAATGCAAAAAACTTGCTTATATGAATATGAATAAGTATTTTGAGAGAGTGGCTGTCCATGGCCACAATGAACTGTCATCTAATGAAGGGAGACCTGGGATTCATTTGTCAAAATAGTAATTGCACCTGTGAATGCCCTTTTTTTGATTGGCATTTATCAGCCATACTGGACAAGGATCCTAATTTAGTAAGCTTTTATTTTAAGGAACTTGACTAAAGTAAATTCAAATTTGTGGAAAGGTCAACCTTGCTGTTTCCCTGTTCTTCTTATGTTAGAGTATTGCAGTTCACATCTCAGTGTGGAGAGGTGCTGGGACCTACCGTAGACTCGTTAAACAACATCGGTAGCAGTGCAGAGAGCAATGCTCACCCTACTGATGAGCAAAGTCCAGTTCGTTCTGTTTGATTACTCTTTGTTTAGAGTATTTACTTATTTATGGTAGTTTTATAATGTGTACCTGGATTGAGCAGAGCTTGGCTGAGTGTAGCAAAGCAGGACGAGGAAAACCTGGGCAGAGCCACGTGGATTGAAGCATATTGTTCAGTAGTTAGTCTTGTTTCAACAGTGTAGCTATACTTCACTCAAAACAGGTCAACACCACACAAGCTACTGTTGATAAAAAGACAGCTTTTAAAACTGTTTTCGACGTGGAGTCTTATTATACATGATGTTGATAAAGGTGGTTTCACATACAGATTTTATACTGTGTATAAATGTCCTTTTCTTCTCAAATGTAGCTTTATTTGACAGTCAAAAGTTCGTACTTGTGCAAACATTTGTGACAGCAGTGGCTGTACAAAGTATAAAACAGCTACTGTGACTAACTGTAGCTTCAGTTTATGCCCCTGGCATAAAGTTGCTGCGAATTTAGCAAAGTTGCATATGAACGGCATTTATACGTCCACTGAGGCAATTAACACAACACGTGGGCTCACTGATAGATTTGCTGTATTCAGCATGTAACAAGTTATTTGTAGCTAATTTTCTAATACAGAAATATTCAAAAGGAGCAGCTATAAAATTAAGAATAATTGTTTTATGAGCAATAAAACTCAGTATAGTTTGAAAGGTTTTAATTTATCATCTGGGCAATTTTAAAGACTGGAATAAGGAAGAATGAGGCCTTTTTTCGCCTAACTATGTGCCAATAATCAGCTTTCATAAGAATGAATGGGAGGGGAGTAGTAAGGAAGTTTCCATCCAGTATCTGGTTTTTATAGTACATCAGTATTAGACAGTTACATACAATGTCTCTAAAAAGCCTGTAAACATGATAAACATTGTTGAAGCAGATTATATTAACAGTTAGTAATGATCCCATGTCTGTGTGTTACCAGCACCACAATTTATTAAAGGAAATCATGTATCTTATTTGTTTAGTCTGTACAGAAATGTACATGTCATTTTTAATTATAGGGAGGTTTACAGTTTCCTCTGGAAGTTCCAGTTCAGCCCACAGAAGAAAAGATTTGGGTTTAAGATCAGAAAACAATACGAGATGAAAGGTCGACTTTGTTGAATTGATGGTGAGTTTGGACCATTGTCTTCATACGTGAAACCTCTCACTGCATTTCTTCGTAAAATGTTTCTGTACACATCTGAATTTGCTCTGCTGCTGTTTCCATTATGAGTTATCTCATCAATCTTTTTTTTATTTTTTTATTTTTTACACTTGTAATATTTTCCCACCTCCTCTGTGGAGGTTGTTGATGTCACTGTCTGTTGTTTGGGGCTTTTTCTTCACAGCTCTCACACCGATTCTGTCATCAGCTGATGTTGCTGATGTTTTTTTTTTTTCCTTTCCTGACCTGCTGTGTTTGTTGCTCACTGCAGTAGGGCTTTCTTTGTACTTCAGGACCTTGTTGTATTAGCCCATATTTTTTAAAAGGAACTGAATGTGTAAAAGTATTTCTTTAAAAAAAATCAAGCACATCCACCCCCATGACTTCTGAGCCAGATCTTGGGCTAAATGAATGAGTTGCCAGAAATGGGCCACATGCAAAGGTTTTTGGTCTCAGTATTGGCATAGTGCTACAAAACCTGGCAACTGTGTGAGGGAAATAATTTGAGAAGGGTCATAGGCTTCACAAATATCCATATTTCCTAATTGGTTATTTACTGTATTATCTGATTCTAAAGCTACTGGGTGTCGTTTGAAAACTGTCTGAAATTTTGTATAAAACATATAAAATTAGCATTTGATTCAGAAACTGACTGGGGCGATAAGTAAAAAATACATAACGAATCCGACCAGAGATTTAACTGCAGTTCTACTTTTTCTTACTCAGTGGCATGGGCAACTTTTAGTTTATTTACCAAGGAGGAAAAAAGACTTAAGGATCATAATAATTACATAGATCATTTTATTTATGAAAGAGAACTTTTAGTATTAAGATCCTGGTGATCTAATGTGCATCATAAAAGGCGAAAAAAGAAACATATCGCATGAATCGCGCAAAGACAAAAAAAAAAACAAAAAGAAAGGCACATTTTTTCTGCTGATGTCATTTGCTGTTCGAGACACATTTAGCAACAGACTGACTGTCTTGGAAAGCGACTGAAAGAGCTGATGAAAGACAGAGAAACCCTGGCTTATTGATCCCATTGATCCGCCCTTACCTTTAAAGAATACCCATCCCTCCCCCACTCCAAGTGTCACCCCCTTTTCGCTCTAACCCCTCCTCAAACCAGTAAGCCCCTCTAAATAATATAATTGCATATTTGGCGCTCACTGTAACTTCAACCAGAGGGGGGAAAAAAAGTCTGATTGAATCACTCGAGCGTGCTCGTTCTCTATTGACAGCAGACTCTGTGTGTTTGTGTGGGCGGGCGATTTTGATTGCTCCCTTTTTACACGTAGATGTGTCTGCACTTAAAAAAATTGTCTGGGGTGAAATGATGCTGAGTTGCGTTTCGCTGGGCTACAGTAAGCAGAAAGCAGGAGAGAGGAGGGTTATGGGTGGAGGGGTGGATCTGTTCACAACATTAGAAATACTATTTTATTGAGTTACAATATTTTATTCAGCTATTGTAGCATTTGATTAAAATAGTCTTTTGTTGATCGGTGTATTAAACAAATTATCTTTAATAAATAATATCCAAATAAAGTGATAATAGAACATTTAGCAGTGTCTGAACACTAATGACAAAAAGACACTAAGCACATATTGTTCATGAAGCCAGCAGTTACACTTCTAAAAATTAATATTGCTGTATTCCAAAGCTGGTGATTCTAAAATCAGACAGTGTTCTGTAATTTTACAAAACTTGTTGTTTATTACAAATCACATCCAAACGTAAGCAGCAATATAGGAACAGTGTCTAAACAAAATAGGATAATATGGGGAAAATTGAATTGAAATATTATATATTTTCTCTGATTTTCTTTTTAAATTCTATTTTTGATTTCTTTTTTTGCTTTCACTTTAGTATTATTTTGAACGTGTAATTGAATTATTTTACTCAAAAGCCCAAAACTAAAGCAGCACATTGGTCACTGGACCTTAAATATTTTTGTAAAAGCCAAGTAGATGGATTGTTTTCGGACTGGCTGACTGGGCCTCTACATGGCCCTGGGAGTAGAATACAATATTGTTATATTTGGAAAACAAGATTGATGCATAGTACAAACATGTTATTTCATACCTGGAATCAAGCAAAGGTATTTGACTAGAACACATTATCATTATGAAGCTGTTCTTCACTATTTCACTTTGTTGCTTTCACCTCTTTCCTTGTATAAATAAAGTGTTAACACTTTTACAGAGAGCAGAATGGAAAGGCTGTGACTAACAGCCTATTACATTAGAATTTACTTATTAGCCCATACATCAGTTTGGTAGCTCACAGTCAGTTGTTTTATCATAAGACCATTCAGTAAATAGTCAGGTCCAAAGTCCAAGATTTGTGTCTAGTTTAGACTTTGAATAAACAAGCACACATTCCTGAGCTCATGTCACCTGAGTATAATATTACTACTAATAAATATAAGCTGAACAGCAACCTTTACAGTAATGAAAAATATTAATAATAGTAAAACAACAATGTTTAGACATTACAAGAATATTAACAAATTATAACAATGGTTGATTGAGCACAGGTTTAAAATAATAACTGGTGTCGCGTGCTGAAAAATGTGAATTAAATAGATTTTTATATTGGTTTCAAAGATAAGGCGGATTCTGATGCCTTTGTCTAGTTTTGATTCATTTTAAACAATTTTCTCATGTATTTTTCTTTTAATCATATTCAAACACACACACTCTCTCTCTCTCTCACACACACACACACACACACACACACAGTGTTTGTGAACCACATTGAGAGATCAATAGTGCCACCTGTCAATGACCAGTAGTATTACAGTAGTTTGACTCCTGGGAATTTCTTAATTTGATCATTGTTCTCTTCAATAACAGTATAAGATGATAAATATAAAAAATAGAGGGGAATCTATTTAATTCATTAATTTCTTTCTGTGCTTTTATGTAACATAAAAGTACATCAGATTTCAGAAGTGAATTTTTCTAATAAAGCACTAAAGTGAAACTGTGACGTTGTAGGTTGTGTTTTTGGCAGGTTCACACTGAAATTATTTAAAATTTTAGTGAAGACTGCCATGTTTCTAAGCATAACAAACTGTGTGGAAACATGTCTATGATTTATAAGATGTAGAATTTAATTGAATATTTCATTACCTGTTAACACCCCGTTTTTAAAATATGGATTCTTTAAAACTACATGACCATGAGACAAGAGAATGGGACACAATATTTTCACTGGCATCTATCATCATGTGTCACTAGAGGCTGTAAGAGGTAGAAACAATAGGAAAGCAGTTCGCTCTTCAGGCATGTGTGTGTTTATATGTGTGTGTGTGTGTGTGTGTGTGTGTGTGTGTGTGTGTGTGTGTGTGTGTGTGTGTGTGTGTGTGTGTGTGTGTGTGTTTACAGTGAGGATCGTTTCCCCTTACATAATAGTTTCGTTACTGAATTGAGTCCTCAACCTGATTTGTATTGATCAGCTGAGCTCTGAATCGTGCATACTTAATTCAGGGAGGTAATCAAATCAAACGTGATACCTCCTCCTCCTCCTCACTGACTGACAGAGATAGAACAGCAGGCACATTATTATCATTGTTTTGTTTGTTTTTTAATTTATTTTTGTAATGTTTATTTGATCAATAAAATCAAATCAAATTTTACATCTTCCAATTCTGGCAGTGTATTGTACAATTAAATAGGCCTAAATAGAGAGGTGTAATTTAGCCTCCATTTAAATTAGCATTTACTGTATTTTTACATTTGCTTTAAAGGGTCAGTTTGCATATTTTTGATTACGCGATTGTAGGATTGTTCATTACAACTTTATCATGAATATTTAAATTAAATTACAAAGTTTATTGAAGTACACTGAGGAGGGGCGGCTGTAGCTCAGTTGGTAAAGGCCACAGGGTCAGTGGTTCAACCCACGGCCCTGGCTATGTGTCGAAGTGTCTCTGGGCAAGATACTGAACCCCTAACAGCCCATTCTCATCCCCAGCAGGGCAGTGCTTGTCCAAGCCCGGTAGAAATTGGGGAGGGAGGGTTGCGTCAGGAAGAGCATCCGGCATAAAAATTGTGCCAAATCAACATGCCGACAATGATCCACTGTGGTGACCCTGAATTCACGGGATAAGCCGAAAGGATTAAAAAAAATTAATAATTAAAGTACACTGAGGCAGTAAAAAACATTAATGGCATCACAATGGCACAATTTTTATGGAATTAGTTAGGTTTGTCCAATGAAGCTTTTCCTTTCAGAAAAGAAAGACAATAAGTTCACGTATGTATAACTATATGTATAGTAATACTCAATCAAAACTCAACAGACAGTGAATAAACAGATATCAGGAATATGAATGTCTATTAACAAGACAAGTGAAGCTCGAGAAGATTAACTGAAAATAACAAGATCTTCAACTTCAACAGCCAGATAAGTGAACCGTTTGATATAGTGCCACCACGTACAGAGGCCAACGTCTCTCGTTATTGCACCTTATGACAAAATGGCAGTTGCCGTTTTTTACAGTGGAACCAAAATGCTGCCAGTTTCACACGCGATGTTGGCTCTAAACACTCAAATAGGAGGGATTTTAAATGTGCAAGCACAGCAGTTAGTTTAGGGTTAGGCACTATTTAAAGATGTTAGAGTCAGTGAAAAAGTCGAAGTCTGCCGCACTTCCATTACATTACATAAGGAATTACTGATTTAACATAACTGTTGCAAGTGATCCGGGACCAGAAACCTTTTTGAAGAATTCCCTCTACCTGTGTTTTTACTGGAAAAGTGAAAATTGTCTAAATTAGATCCCATAGTTTTAACCACCCCCCCCAAAGAAAAAACACACACAAAAAAAACAATTTCCACCAAAGGGACTTTACCACAGGGTCAGGAACCTTTTGTTTGACTAAGTTACACTAAGTGTCAGGAGTGTTAGAAAAAAGTAATTGAGCAATAAGGGACAGTAACTCTGTTTGATCTTCCAGCGGCTTCGGCCTTCTTCCAAGAACTATATGGCGGAAACACAGCTTTACTAAATTTACGCCCTGGCTAGACAAGAGTGACTGGGTACTGCTAAATTGATAACTATTGTTCAAAAAATACAAACACTAACACTTTTTTCTTGACTTTTCTCTTCTTTCCCACCTCCTCATCACTTCCTGTCCTATTCTTTTGTTTTCCTTATTGTTCTCTCTCCCCCAACATTCCTCCTTCCCTCCTTCCAGCTTGCAAACGGAAGGAGCAGGACACGGCGAAGGAGCGCAACAACACACCAAAGAAGTCGCGGCTGGTCTTTACTGACCTGCAGCGGCGCACCCTGCTGGCCATCTTCAAGGAGAATAAGCGGCCTTCCAAGGAGATGCAGCTCACCATTTCGCAACAGCTGGGCCTCGAACTCACCACCGTCAGCAATTTCTTCATGAACGCCCGGCGCCGAAGCCTGGACAAATGGACAGATGATGGAGGCAGCCCCGGTGCCCAATCTTCGGCGTCCAGCACTTGTACCAAAGCGTGATAATAGATAGCGACGAGGGCTAAGGGGGAGGGATGGGACAGGGCAGGGTGGGGCATGGGCGATGAACATAAGAGGAGGGATTGAGGGGTTGAGGGTGGGGGTCGAGGTTTCGTCCAGTTGAAGCGAGGAGAAAAACCAAACTTTTTACAGATTTTTTTTTTTGTCTGTTTCTCTTTTGTCAACGGTGACAAATTAAGAGAGGGGCTGCTCACTGCAATGACTCATTCGTAGCCAAACCGCCTTTTTCAAATTCATCATAAATCCATGAAGAAGCATTAGGGTAAACTCACCTAAAAACCATTTACACCTCACTGGGAAAAAAGCTTTTGAATCATAGACTTTCACTGCTGATGTCTCCTGTAGAAGATAAGCTTACACAATAGCCCAAATACCAAAGACTGGAAGACAATATATGTTTTCTATTATGCAATATATAACTTATATACCAAACCAAACCCACCAAACAAGAAACTAACGAAAGCTTTATGACTGCAGAATGTGCTAGAAGCTCTGGGATAAAACTAAACTGCAGAAGTTTGTGGTAGACCGAACCCCAAATGTAAAGAGGACCATTGTGCATTAATTGTGGGTTAGGTAGAGCCTAGGGCATATGGTGGGCTGTAGATTCACTAGTTTTATTTTTTATTTTTTTCAAACACAGACAAGATGGCAAATTCTGGGAAAGAGAAATTGCATTACATAAAGGAGATGATCTTCTTGACCTTGAAATTAGGGAATTAACTTTAATGTGGCCTCACCAGAGAAACCAGTCGACCCTGTGTCAAGATTTATTTGTCAAATGTTTAACGTCTACCTGCTAATTAATAACAGCTGGGTCAGAAAAATTCCAAACAGTACAAAGACATTTAAAAGAGGAAATACGTATCTGATGTTAACCTTTGGCAAATATATACAATATCAGTGATTCAACTGGTGGGCTGGTAAATCAAGTTCCATCCATAAACCAATGCGATTTCTGTCAGTTGTTGGATAAAACACTTTAATTTTACCAATGCAAATGGTAACATGAAGTGTTTGACTCTTTAAAGTGGGCAGTGAGCTTGTAAAGTTAGGAAATACTAAAATATGCAAGCACAAACACACACATACACACACTGATACACACAAATATCCATCAAGGCACATGCAACTTTCCTCATAATTTGAGCCGACAAGTAGAATTACAAGCTTCCTCTGCATACTGTAATGTTCCGTGGAGTGTTTGACTGTATATATGACTATAGAAAACATATATGAGCACAATCTTGAAGCACATTTTCTTTGCAATAGAACTGGTACTCTCCGCCGAGCCGAGTGGTCTTCACATCTTAGAAAACTCAGGATGCCATTTTTTTCTAAACCGTGGCTGAAATCCATTCGGCATCTGTCATTACACGTTGTAATATAGGAACACGCAAAAGACACACACACACACACACACACACACTGTCACTGACAAGCAAACACGCTTGCTTTACAACAAAGCACGCGGAACTTTAAAGAGTCATTTCCCTGACATTTTCGTGTGCTCCCCACCCTGATCCACACACTGTCAGTCAGACCGAAGCTAAGCTCCAGTTTACCCTGGCTTCATCCGCTCATCATTTGTGTTATCGTAGTAACTCATCCATCAAGTGTGCGCTCTCCACTTAGCATATTAGCCTCAGCACAACCTTTTCCTCAGAACAGACACTAGTTTCCCTGCTAAATAAACCTGCACTGCTCATGATCAATTTCAGCCAAACCTCCGGTACTAAAGCAAGATTTGATACATGAAGGCATAATTTGCGATGCTTATTTAATGCATATTTTTTTACAAAGAAGAAGGCAACTCGTTTAGAGGCAAAACAACTAATGCGGCCTGGATTTACAAAAAACAAAAGGCTTTATCTCTGCCTTCTCCCCAACATCGAAAGTGTTTGTTTTGCTTCTTATTCCCACTTACACATAACCTCTTTTTAATTAAGAGTGCTGGGCTTGAAGAGCTTTTGGGCTTTCAATAAATCAGCAGAAGCCACAAAACACTGTAGCACACATACTTGTTTCTTGAGCTGCTTCTGCCAAAATGCTGTGATTTGAGCACGAAACATACAAAGCGAAAGATACTTCGATACTTAAAAACTCAGTATCCCTTAGACATGTTGTCTAAAATGCATTGTCCATGTCCAGGTTTCGTGCTTCTTTCACAAACATTTTGACTGTGTTGGCTTATTACTCGTGAAGAGGTTCTTTCTTAATACTGGCTCAGGTTTGACCTTTTGGTGTAAATCCAGGTGTAGAACTAAGATGCTTTTTGGAGACGTGCAGCTGCCGTTAGAGAAACGCCAATACACAAACCATAAATTCCAACCACATTAACTGACAAGACACAACAACAGAACCAGCAAACCATCTGAACCTGTGGAGGACGAACTGTCCAGGCGGATCAGGGCCTTTGTAATAATTAAAGAGGACAATCTAAAGACGATGTCTGGCAGGCTCGTCACTTCCAGTTCTGTGGCCTGGGAAACAAAAGGACAGGTCGCTGCAAACAACTAATTTCTGTTTTCAGTCACATTTACATTATTAAAGTGAAACGTTTGGCCCAATTCATCAGCTGTGAAAACCAATGTACCACAAATAGGTTTTCGAGAGAAAAACTGAATTTGAGGACAAAACTTGATTTGAAGCTCAAGATGGAATTTTTCTGCATCGTAGGGGAGTTTGAATGCTTGGGAAAGAGGATGGGCAGCAAACAGACAGGGGGACAGAGATTCAGAGACAAGATTTCTGTCTCTCAACACTGTCTTTATGTCTGTGTAAACTCTACCAAGCATGGCTCTGAACCAGATCCATCTTAACCTATTGATTTTAGTTTGAAACCATCACACTGTACAGCCTTTACTGTAAATACTAACACCACCTTCTACTCCGGTTTAACAGCCTCCACCACACAAACCGGAACATACATCGCTCACCAAAGCTATCAAACCAAAAAAAAAAGAAAAAAAAAAAAGAAGCAAACCAAAACCAAAGGAAAGGCGTCAGTCAGCAGCCCCTGCTCTTTAACAAATCCCGGGCTGAGTCTCGGCCTGGTTAGAGGCAAGCCAAAGGCTTTACGAACGATTTAAAATAAAAAATGGACACTTGAGACTTTTTATATTTATTGACAAATCGAAACCAAAGAAAACCTTTTTTCTGCACCTAACTGTTCCAACAAACAGAAAAAACTAACTGAAGATGGAAGATTATTACCAAAAAAAAAAAGAACAAAAACAACAAAAAAACAACAAAAAAAGAGTGGTGGCGACAATGTTGAGGACGGAGGATGACAACGAGGAGGAGGAAGAGGAGGGAGGACAGATAGACAGATGGAGTACATCACGGGAGTGAAGAAGTAGCTTTGTTCTTTCTGATGCCGCGTCAGGCCGTCTTTAAAGGGGGGAAAGCAAGTTGGGGACTGAAATGGGTTAAACAACACGGAAAAGGAGAGAAGCAACAGGTGGAGGACACCGTCAAGCAAATTCTTCCCTCCGACCGCCGAAAAAGGCAGAACATTAATGTGTCTCTCACAGTTGAAGAGTGTCTTTAACGTGTGCCTATGCAGTTTTTCAAAGTAAAAAAATGGTTAAAAGAACAACAGAAACCTCATCAGCTAACGAACCAAAGATTCACCGTTAACTTCAGTAACAGTTTTCCTCCCCCCAGGAAGAACAGTTCAACATTTCTTATAGATATAAAGTGTTCTCGTCCCTTAACTCGCAAGCTAGTAGCTAGTTTCTTTCATCCTCTAAGTGACATTACCCTTCAGCTTACTGTCCCTCCACAGTTGTAAATAACAGTCAAACCCCAGTATTTCCATCGGTTTTCCCTCCAGCTTGGCCCTAACACACGCATTTCTTCATAGCCACCAATCTGACTGTGACCACACCTTTCCACGAGCTTCTTTTGCCCTTTTTATTTTTTTTTTTAATTGCAAATCATGACCTGCTCACAGTACAAAGTCTACCTCCAAACAATCTCCAGCAGTCGTAACAAAGCTGCCAGACAGCAGTAAAGAGACGGGTCTGTATTTGTTTCTCTGCTTCACAATCAAGCCGACAGCTAAAACGTCAAATAGTCGTTGACTGTTAGTCCGCGTCCATCTTTTATTTTAGCTTCAACCCAGTGTGGTGATTCAAACCGGCCTCCTTTTTATGTTAATATTTTGCTGTTGTCTGGAAAGCTTCCTGCTGCGGAGAGAGTGACAATGTAACGCTGTGTGAAATGTACAGTACATACCAAAGATTTTCTGCTGTACAAACAGCACACTGACACCTATTCTGTTCTCCGTAACATCCGTGGATCTCGATTAATACATTTCTTTTACACTAAACCTTTCACAGCTTTTTTCACTCCACCTTTCACCCTAAACCAAGCAGAAAGCAGCCCAACCAAATTGGCTTTTTTTCATTTGGATCTACAAATGACTAAATTGAAAAATGAACTAACTGGAAAATAAGGCCTATTCTGAACATTTCAACAGGGCATCAAACAGACTTCTTGACATACGTCCTACTTTTTGACTTATTAATGTCAACCAAACTGCAGTTTCAAAGCTAAAACGGTACAGGCTGAACTGAGTTTTCACCAACAGAAAAAAAAAGCACTGGTTCTTTAGGTGAAAAAGTGGAGAACATGCTTACACCACAGTTCTTTACACCCAAGCTGGAGGGAGGTCTGACATAGACTCATGAGTGGACTTGGCAAGTATTAAGAGCTTAACAAGCCCACGTTATTTTGTTCTCTGGGGGAAGGAGACTGTTCTGCTGTTCCATATTTACAACACCAATAAATAAAACCAAAAAACGCAGAGTCAACACCTGCTGAGAGAAACTGCTAAAATATCGGTCAAATAGCTTTATCCTTAGTTTTCTCTCTTTTTATCTTTCTGTATGTAAAGCTTCTAGTCCAAAGACAACCTCCACCCACCTGAATCACCCATCCTGCTCACCGCGCCCGGTAGATTGGGGTGTGGGTTTTGGTTCAGGGGGTGGCGGCCATTTTCCATTCCCACTTGCAGTTCTGTCTGGATGTAACACAGACTAAGTCTGAAAAAAACAAAAACAAAGAAAAAGGGGTATGAAACCAAAAACTATCCCAAAGAGGTTTTCATTGCTTGTTTGTTTTTAAGTACTTAAGAATTATTTGCCAATACGTATGTGACCACTACTACTACTATATTCCCTCCTAGGTTTTTGCAATACGTGATTTTTTAATTTAATTTATGCTCTTGTTTAAAATGTGAATTAATTTAAACGAACAAAATTTTGTTGCCAAATCTTCCTCTGACCTTTTCCCTTGATGATGATTAGCTTTGCCAAAGTTTACATTGTATGTTCTTTTTCCTTTCTGTTCAATGCTGTATTTATTTATGAGGTGTTTTAGAACACACTAGTTTTCTACTTATTAATAATTTGCTATTTAATTTGAAATAATTTTTTTCGATGAATATTTATGTGTATTTAAGAATGTTAGTCGCATCAAAGATGCAGTGCTTAAGCCAGGCCTGTTAATTTATTCTTAGTTAGCTTTACTTTAAAAAGCAAATGAAATGTTGTGGTATGAATGTTTAGACCTGATGACAGAACAATGTAGGAACGTCAGATTAGAATTGTGTACTTCTGAATGTCGATGGTTGCTCTCACTCTTTAGCTAATCTAGTTTTTTTTTCTTTTGTTCGTCCCAGAAATGAAAACAATCCTTCTAACAGATAATAGCCAGACAAACAATGAGCACTGCGTCTGTTTTTCTTTTCCTCCTTGTGATTTTTATGGCTATTTTAAATGTTTTGTTTACTTTTATTTTTTGCATCCTACTGACCAATGTTGAACAAGCAATGAATTTCAGACTGATGTTCTAGTGACACTTGATCAGGTGACGTAAGAGCCACACGTTGATATAAACTGATTCACCAAAGATAACTGGAAACCTTGAGAGGCCAATAATCTGTGTGTGTTTACATCCACGCAGCTTATACCCTGGTTAAAGTCTTATTCATGGACTTACATTGTAAACTTATGAACCGTATACATCCATGAAAGTATTACATTCTGCCCACCGAAGACCCTTACATCTAAAGTGAACTCTCTGTGGTTTGTTAAATATCTTAGTGTGTTTTTTCAGAACATCTTTTTTTTTTTAATTCCTTTTTAGAATCAAACAGATTTGAGTTACATGTCATGTCTCAAACATTTGAACTAAATTGAAAAATATCAGACATGTGCTTAAAGAAGAAGACATGGGAACACGAAGGGGGGGAAAGGGTTTCTGGTGCCCACCAGAAACTTCAGAGAGTAACTTAACACGTTATGAGTTAATAAATTACATTTTGTTGGCCAAAGCAAACTAGAGGCAGCATAAAATCAAACTGCTCTTCTCCACCTACCCTGCCTCTCCCTGCTCTGCTCTGCTATGCTTTGCCAAGGCCTTCGGGTATTACGTTAGTAAAATTACTTTAAATAAGAAGCTACAAAACTCACCAGAGAAGCAGAAATTACGGATATTCTCTGATTGGTTAGAGGCTCAAATCCCAAAACTCTCTTCAAAAAATAGTCAAAGTTGCTCTTTGAGTTTCTGGTGCACACTTCAGCCCTAGACAACCCAGTAAATTGTCATAAATATTTTCATGATGATTGAAGTTGATAGTCCTATTATTATCGCGAAAAAAATTCTTATTTTCCTTTTTTCTATTTCCGTATTAGAGTATAAACTGTGCCCTATGCTATATATATAAAAATATATACCAGAGAGAAACATTTCCAAAGATTTCCTGTGTCAGGATAAGAGTTTAAGCAGGTTATTTTGAACAGGATGTGATGTTAACACACACACACGCCACCTTTACAGTTAAATAGGTGCTGTGTTGCCCATTTGCTATCAAGATTTCAGTGAGTGTTTGTCTGCGTGAATGCAAGCACACCAACTTGTTCGCTCCTTGGGAAGGAAAATCGAGGAGTTGTTTAGAGCTAGCTGATTCCAAGACTGACTTTGTGTGTTTGTAAAAAGAAGAAAACCCTTTCTATGTCGATAGTGAGAACCAAGAGAGGCTACCTCACTGACTTTCCATTTGTCCTTTTAATCGTGTTGATGAAACCAAAGAAACCAAAGATTTTTTTCCTCTTCAGTACGGTCTGCGCTCAGCTCCATGCTTTCTCTTCTTCATGGTGATACCACAGTTTGCCCTCGTTTCTATGTTTTCCTTTTCTCTCTCTCTCTCTCTCTCTCTCGTTCCTTTTAATTTTCCCCTCAAAAAACAAGTGTGAAGGCAGAAGAAGCAAGTGTTAGTGAATGAGCCGGGTTGGATGGTAGAAGAACACATAGGTTACATAGCTTATAGATAGATATATCTAGTAGAGTGTTTAATTGATAGTAGGGACATTTGCTTTGACGTGTGACCCTGTCACTTTGGGAAATGTGTATTTAAATTCTATTTATTTAAATTCAAGTTCAGCAACATGTCAGACATTTGTCAACCAGAAAGATTTTTTGTTGGCTCTAATGTGTGGGTCCCACCACGCCCCCCAAAACACCGATAACACATCACTTAGATAGATGATGACATTACAATTGACCAAGGAACAGCCACCGATCACACGCACTTGGTGAGAAAACTAAGGCTCACTGAATTAGTATATTGGCTGAAATTGTAGCATGGAGTTACAGGATGGATACTCACACCAAACCCCATGGAAATCAGAAATTCTGAAATCAGGTTCATTTAGGGTTTGATACATAGGCATTGCTCAGTGTCAAGCATGACAACCATATAATATAACCTGATTTCGAACTGCCCTGGACTTGTAGACACATAATCGTCTATGAAGTCTTTTGTTTCGGATGTAAAATAAAAAGTATTTGTTGGGTTTGGGTCGGGTTCATCCATTACACTCTTGGGCTGGGATCGCATTCGGACAGAAATACGCAATCCAATTCATGCTCCACGTAGACTTTGAAGATGTCACATTAATTGTGCACGTGGACAAGCCCATGTTTCAATGAATAAAAAGTCAAAAGACGGATATAGTTTTCTATGTAGTCAGTTTGATACAAATAATTAAACAGCATTTTTAGAACCTACCTACATAATACACATGAGTATTATGTAGGTATTGGATTAGACTTGGACATTTTCAGCTAACTGTGCCATGCGCATCCCTTCTTACAGTTATTTGGCTTAAAATTCAAACGAGGATGCCAAATAATTGGGAACAAATCTTTATCTTCGAGTGGTGGCTTAAGCCAGATTTCAGACTTTTCAAACTTTTTCCAGACCGGGCTGCTCCAAAAACAAAGCGCTTTTGTTGCAAAGTATGAGATGACCTTGGATGAGTGCCTTGCTTGAACCAAAGCGAAGTCTAGACCTCTCTGTTGTGCTGTACACTTTCTATTCCTGTGAGAAATAAATACCTCAGCGCCAAGTGCCGCTGTCACTCAGATCAAGCACCTGAGTTTCCTCTCTGTTCTCTGGTGCTTTGCAAAACAATCATTGCAAAGAAATCCAGAGTAAATACCAAAGGCTTGTTCTGTTCGACTCTTTTTCTGCCCCCTTTTCGTTATTTCTCTCCTCCGAGCTCAGTCTCTTTCCACAAGAAAGACTAGTTTTTCAGCTCTATGTGGACCAAATCTAATTATCTTGTCACAGTTTTCCACATAAGAAACAAAGCGTAGAGCTCTAGAAACTGATTTAAAAGCATTTGAAATACTTTTGTTTGTTTCAAGGTGGTCTAAGGTGGTCAGCCAATGAGCAAGAATTAACACGTGAAATTATTCAAAAGGATGTAGGATAAATATTACTGACTTTTCATAGCTTAGTATTTTATTTGCAAATCCTTCCCAAGAATTTTAATTTTAAACTCTGAATTCTGACATGATAAGGTTAAGTATGTATTAAACGTTAAGGTTTTGATTCTTTAAAGTCAGAACTGTAAGGAAAAAAATGTTTGACTTTAAAATTTAATTTTTAATTTTTTCTTTCCAAAATACAAGTTTAAAGTCAAACTTCAAAGAAAAAAAGTCTGAACAAAGTTTAAAGTCAGACAGAGATGTAGGCCACATTGACTTTAATGTCCGAATTTACATTTTAAAGTCAGTATTTGGAGAAAAGGGTGAGAATTCGAAAGAGAAAATCACTTTTTTGTTACCATATTTCTTTACTGTACTATGAAAAACCAAATTTACAGAAATTTAACGCATTTGTTTTCTTGATATTTCTATTTACTTATTTTTGCATAAATTGAGTGTATTTTTTATAATCACAAAATATCTCAAAATTTTTCAATTCAATAAAACACCAGAATGATCATGGCAATCACAAATGATATGTAATCTTTATTTCCATAACTATAGTATTTTATAGTCTCAACAAAAGAACATTTTTCTGAGATTATTGTCTGAATTTTTATGATTAAAAAGAACTCAAACCTGTATTAAAACTAAGTTCAATACATAATTCAGCCAAATGTCATTTCCTTCACGTCATGAAATATGTTTTCCGAAGAAAACAAAGATTGTTTATTTGACATTCAGCATTTGAATGAATAATTGTGTGATCTCAGGCTTTAGATTTCATCTTTATCTGGTACTGCAAAACCATCAAAACAAACAAAGTATTTTAATTAAAATTGTATAAAATGTGAATGAAGTTTGGTGGAAAAAGCAGCTTATTCCCTTTCATCAACCTATTTCTTCTCTTTCTTTGAATGGTCTCAAAGCTTTAAACGATGAAAAAACATGGAGAAACACTTGTGAGCATTGTGCGCAGACCGTGCTCTCTTTACCAAACTGTTGCAGATATACCTCATAGACACTAGTGGTAGGACAATGTTATAATAGCGTATGTCATAAATTATTCACTTGCTCTTCTTTCTTTCTTTCTTTCTTTTTTCGTAACTGTAACTTTAAAATGAAACAAATGTGGGGAAAAAAGCTTTATACAATTTTAAGTTGTGATTTGTTTTGTAACAGTTCCAAAAAAATTGTGCTAAAACCAAAAACGAAAAATGCTTGTCTTCTCCTATGCTCTTTCTTGATGATGTATTACTGTTTGCTCTCCGTCCAAACTGCCAAGGACTGAGGGATTTGTTTTATTTCATTGGTCTCTGCATTTTTTGAAGGGGTCATTCTCCCCTAATGTGGATAGTTTTGGGATTGAGAACATACCTTGGAATGATACCAGAATTTACTTGTTTCAGCCCAAAATAATACCAGCTGTCGTTGATCGATCGATCATGTTTTATCCAACGTGGTTTCCTTTCATTTCAAGCATCAGTTTTTAAAACCCATACTCTCCTTCCTTTCCTCGTTTGTTAGCATTACCATTACATTATCCATACAGCAGTGCTATAGCCCAGATTTTGTGCATGAGTATATTGTGTAATGCATTGTGATTATTATTCTTATTATTGTCATCCTCTCATTTCATTTCACATACTGTGTGCGATACCTTAGAACTTTGTGTTGGAGCTCACATTGATATGACCTTTGACCTGCTAATATAAAACTCATTATCTGTCTTTAGTTAAAATTAGTTCAAGAGGATGAAGCATTGGTGTCTCGGTGATAAAGGAACATGCCCTTTCTTCTTAAATTTTTAGTTAGCTAATAAATGTGTCCGCTAATTAGTGCACCAGCCATTCTTTTGATGGTGACAGGTGAAATGCGACATGATGAATGCGAAATTTGGATTTTAAACTGACACTGTGTTTGCTTGGTAACCAGCATGACCAACTTGACACCTGCTTTGGATGTTAGCACCACCATTGTTATCTGTTGTTATCAGCACCATGGAAATAGGCCAGTTTGCTGCTTTTGCCCCCCTCAACCCACAATTGGCCCCGACTTCCTCCCTATAAGGACTGTGTTCCTTTAAAATGACCTCATCCACTGCCACCCGTGCTCCTCTACAACCATATTCACTACAACCACTAGATGTTGCCAATTTTCCTCATGGCTCACCGAGAATAACAACGCTGAGGTAGTAGGCCACCTCCTGAACAAAGAATATGGGCTGATAATGACTAATAACTCACAGTTGAATGGAATGATAACACCAAATGTAGCTGAACCTGAAAATCCCAAACAGACAGTTTTATTATCCTATTTATTTATCCGCATACATTTTCTACTAGTATAGCAGAATAATATGCTTGATTTGAAATTTTCCAAATACAAAAGTCCTTTCTTTTAATACGACGAACCTTAGATTAATGAGAGGGTAGTTGTCCGGTAGATTCCAACCAACATGGGCTAATACTTTGTATTTTTCTTTGGGTTTAATCATCTTTGAGCACAACATTATATAATTTTTGTCACCGAAGGACATAAAGTAACATTTAGGGCAGCTTACTTCCATCAGAGCTAAAATAGGCTGATGAAATCAGCTCAGACCTCCTCAAACAGCACAAAACAATTGAGAACGAATGGGCTAATGAACAAAATGAACGTGAAAACGTTCTTATCTAGTTTTAAGTTACTTCAGTGTCGAACCAAATGATGAGACTAGATCAATTTCCAGAGAAAAATCACAGCTGATGAATTTCAGAAAACAATTTTGACCGAAGGCTAAAATAAATCCCTCAGTATTTTGTTTGTATGTAAAGTTTATGCAGTGTTAGTGAAAGGACAACAGAGCATTACTAGTCTTCCATCCCCACGTTACTCCAAATAACATCTGAACCACCATCTGAACAAATGCAGTAAAACATAAAGATGAAACCCTCTAAACAATAGTTTCTTCCAAGAGCCTCATGGTATCAAAGGTTTGTAGCCTTAAATCTAAATGTAAATGTAAGTTAGATCATCAACAGGGCCACAGCTATAATATATCTGGTGGGATCTCAGTCATATATAAACAAGCATTTGAAATGGCTCAATACAGAACCTCTAAAGCTTTATAAGAGGATTATTTTTTCTTGTGTGCACATGTTATTAACATTCGCAAATAATTATAACAAACTTACTAACACGACTTTTGCAAAGAGATAATTTGACACGATAAAACAATATAATCTTTCAGAACCTTGGGGGAACTGTACAAACCGAATCAGATTAAATCAACAAGTTGATTCCAACGTTAGCAAGAGGAAGGGGTCAAAGGTCAAAGTGGCAGGTTTATGACGTTAATGTCTGAACAAAATTACAATCTACTTTTTATTTACTCTCCTGCCAAAAGTTTGTTTAACCTAATATTTCATCCCGTTCTGTTTGCTCAGCCTTATTCTCTTCCTCTTCTTTTTTTTTTTTTTTTAAATCATTTTCTGTCATAGTTGTCATTCTATAATCAATAATAAAATCATGCATCTTTATTTTTTACATTTGGTTGGAACAGAAAAAGAGAAGTGACTGAAAACTTGTGGTGTGGAATAAAATGATGATCAAACATGACGGAGATATCTGGAGAATTAATGTTGTTCCACTCTATGTACAAAAGAAGAAAAAAAAATCAATAAAGAAATCACAATGGTCTTATCCATGTACAGCAGATCCTTCTGTTATTTTTTTTCCTTACTACAAATTCGCTGATGAGAAACACAATTGCAGGTTCATGGGCTTTCTTTTTTGGACACTTGTACAGAGGAGAGAGAAAGTAAAGTTATTCCCTCAGACAATCTTGAAGTATATGAATAAAATAACCAAAGTACCTCAATATTTTACTATTGGAAGTTGCTGGTGTAGTAAGACAGACTACAGTCTTTCTCTAATCTTAACCAAGCGCTGTGAGTGTTAGGTGATGACACTTAGTGGATGTTGATTAGTCAGTTTGGCTTGTAGAAATAAGTTGTCTGTGAACATTCTCCCGATAGGTCCAGTACTGTATGTCTCAGTTAGCATTATATTTTAAACTAAGAAATAATATTTCGGTTGTAGTTTAGATTAGGGGACAGGGTTGTTCCTATTAAAGGTTTTTGAATGAGTCCACCATCAGGGGTTAGTGTCAATCAGCTGTCAATCACCTGCTTGTTTAGTACTGGGGATTCAACTCAATCTAAACATTACATTTCCTGTGAACCTAATGACAATATGTTACGTAAATGGTGATTTGCAAATATGTTGATACTGAACATATCAATGAAATGTTACCAGACAATGTTGTTTTTTTTTTCGCCTGCTAAAATATCTGATATCTGATAATATTTAGGCCGGCGAGCAGTAGTACAAACAGGAAGAAGGTGGTTGTCTAAAAGACTGTTTAGAGCCTCTTTACTAAACTCTTTAACTCATCATTTATATAGATGTTTCATTGTAAAACATATCCAACCAGCAGTGCTCTGTAAGGTAGCAGAAGCTGGCAGTGAACACTTCCGAATAGAAGAGCACAGCCAGCATGGCAGCTTCAATGGCTTCTTTTCATTAGGAAGTTGGCCTGGAAATCCATTGGTCAAGGTGATACGCCCTTCTGTCAGCAGGCAGACCCCCCCCTCTAAAGCACCTACATGCAAAATGTTTTATAGACTTTACTTATTTTTACAGTAAACGTATGTTTTTGCAACACTTGCACTTGCATGTGTCCAAAATTAAGCACAACGAAGTGCTTTAACTTTGCATTTGCAACAGTTTTACAGTAGATTAGAGGTGATTTTTTTACCAGCTGGCCACTTCTCAAGGGGCCACGTCTCTGCTTATCCTCTGTTTTGCCTTGTTTTCCTCAGTTTACTGCTGCAAACTAATTTCCCTGCAGAGATATTTAAAGTTTCATCTCATCCAATATTTTCTTGTCAGTCATTTCAGTGTTTTTGCTTCCCCCCTTCTTATTTGCCCTGCCTTATTTTACCCATTCTATCCATCAGCTCATCTATTTTTTTCTCTCTCTGTCGTTGAAGACTTTCTTTCTACATTTCTTGTCCCTTTGTTCTTTTCTTCTCCCTGTGTCTCTCTTCTGTCATCTCTGTTTTCTCTCAGTGTAATCATCCCAGCATCCATCACCTCAGCACTTCTAAACTCCCCCTCCTCCTCCTCTTCATCCTCTTCTTTTTAATCACTTCATCCCACCCTCCATCTCCTCTTGCTCCCCCCGTTGCCAGGGAAACAGTGGTTCATTCTTTAGCTGTTAATCTAGTGACATTGTCTTTCTATTACCTGTGGGTCAGATTACTGATAAGGAGGACAAAGTGTGGGAAACTAAAAAATGACCGTCTCTAAGTATTTGTAAAATGTTTTTCTTCATTAACAGAGTTGTGTTTCTGAAGCTTATAATGTTTAATTTGTGTTACTAGGCCTTTATAATAAATGTCATGGAATACGTTCAGTTGAGATATGAAAATCTCCTGGCAAATGACAAACTGACAATAACAAATCACGTTCCCTCATGAAACAGCAGAACAAAGTAGCAGGAGTTGCAAGGAAAAATATCACTTTCAAAGCAAAATTCTACGCAAAATACTACTACAGCAATGCAAAAAACAAAGGTAAAAGATAAGTCTGCAAATGATGCAAAGCCACCAGCAGCAAATGTTCATTAAATTCATAAATAAGCAGCAAGTAGGCAAACAGTGGTAAATGGTGTCTCATATGCGATTTCTCTACTCACACATTAGTGCTGGTGGAGCTGCTATGCAAGGTGCTGGCCCAGCACATTGGGAGCAACCTGCGATCCAGGAGGAGCTTGGGGATTTAACCAGGGACTGTAAAAAAGACCTGCTGTACCTTCTTATCCACGTGACACAAAGTACTGGAAGTAGTTTGCCATTAACTCTGTGAGGTAACATGAGTGGGTCTAAAAAAAATTAAATAATAAATTGAACTACTTTATATTCAATTTATACGATATATCATTTCTAAAAACAAACTAGGAAGCACCGTGGTGGGTCAATCAGTGCTGCTGCCTCATCCTAGAAAGTCCAGGTTTCTAATCCTTGTGCTGGCTTTGGCCTTTCTCCCACAGGCAAATGAAATGCATGTTACCTTCATTGATGACTCTACATTGCCTGTAAATATGAATAGTTGTCTGTTTGTGTCAGTGTTGAGATAGACTGGAGACCTGTCCAGGGTGGACAGGTCTCCAGCCATATTCCCATATGACAGCTGGGATAGACTCCAGCCACCTATGACTCTGCAGATGATATATGGTTAAGGTGGTAGAGGTTTAGATAAAAACAAAGTATTCTGAGGTTTAAGTGGCCTAGTTGGCACAATCATTTAGCTGGCTGGTGAAAAAAGGAAGTAAAACAACCTTTTTTCCTGGCGGCAGCCCATGTGGGACAACTTGACTGTTATCATGCTAATTAGTGGTTAGTTGTCAGCATGGATGAGGGGTTCGCTGGGCACAGGTCCTGATCCCCAAGAGGTCAGGGCCTCAGTTAAAGATGCAAATTTACCACAAAGAGATTAGGAGTTATCCCAAAAAGACAAAAACAACAGCTGCTAAGAGGCGGAAAATAACTGGAAAGAAATACAAAATGATGCAAAAAAGAAAAAGATGATCAAATATTTACACAAGAGATGACAATTTAAAACAGACAGCTAAAAGTGGCTAAAAAGACAACACACAATAGCCAGAAATAGACAGAGACCAAGAGACCAAATTGGCATGACAACAAAATAGATGCAAGTTACAACAAAAAAAAAAAAGACAGAGTGGCTTTTTAGACATGTGACACACAGCGGAACATCACCTGAGGGAGAAGAATCCACTCGATTTCCACGTGCAATCAGCGAGCAAAGGAGGCAATACATGATATGAAACCTAAGTTGTGTGTGTTGTTTACAGCACATTAGAGCTGTGCATCTTAAATAATAAAGGTTCTATAGAAACGTCATCAACATGCACACTTTCTCACTTTTTATCCTCTGAAGAATTCGAGATAGAGCAGCGTGCTACACGAACAAGCTCTGGATAAAGTCCGGATGATGTCGGAATTCCAGTGCATGTGAAAGGGGCTTAAGAGCCAGGAAACAACCAGTCCATTTTCTCATAATCTATCCACGGTCATGTTGTTATCATGCCTGTGGTTATGGTCCATCAGAGATCTTTTTTACCTACCATCAGGTCAGTAGGTTTTTTTTAATCATCAATACACGGTAAGTTGGTGACATCCAGCCATAGAAAATGGTCAGAAATCTGAACCACGGGTTTCAATCAAAGGTGTCCAACAGAACTGCTGAGAAACTGCCCACTTGTACTTTAGCCAAAGTTTTTTTTTTTAGATTTGAAATTTCTTGCTATAGACTGAAATGAGTCTCGTTCTTTCATGTTTTCATCTACCTTTTCTTTTTCTTCCCTCCTTTTTAAAAATTCCTCTTTCACTTTATCCTTCACTCTCTCCCTCTCTTGCTTTCTCTATAGAAATCAATGGTCGTTCTCTCAATAGGAGGTCACGGGGTTGCAGGAGCTGGCGTCCCGGCTTTTCAATTACTTGCAGCCTGCAGTTACCACAACACATAACACACACACACACACACACACACACCTTTCGTCCTGAACGCCCCCTCCCCCCACCCCCCTGAGCTCATGGGCCAACACAAAAACAGAACACAGTAAAAAGAAATTTTTCAAAATAAAAGGAAAATGGTTCGGTCGTTGAAAAGAGGTCAGAATGAAAGGTGGTGAAGAGAAAACAGATCTTCAGAGAGAAGATGAAAAAGAGAGAATACAGGGCCACGAGAAGAGGAAAGTGAGGATCAGAGGTTGGAGGAAAGGTGATGAGAAAGGAGGCATAAGGAGTAAAATGACTCAGGCCTTGGAGGTGACAAGTATCCCAGTTGGCTTTTTGCATCCGCAGATGAGACAAAATGAGTCAACAAGGCACAAGAGTACAGAGAAATGAGAAATGGAAGAGGAGAAAGAAAGGAGATCTAAGTACAGGTGGTGAGAAAAGATGTAATGTTTTTAAGGTAAGAAGAGAAAATGATGAAGACAGAAGAGAATGGGAGAAAGGAGGCATGATGCCAAAAGGGAAAAGATATGACAAGGAGGAAAGGGAGGAGGACAGGAGAAAAGGTGAAGAGAAAAAAAGAGCAAAGTGAGGCGAAAGGAGAGACTGTCGCTGGCTCAGATGATGGGGAGGAGAGGGGAAGAGAAGAGGAGGAAGGGAGGGGGGCAGCCTGGCACCCTCAGGGGTTATTGGGTCGTGGACAGCCAATCTCTCTCAGCTTAATCAACAGCAGCAGAGGTGATTGCAACACCACAGGGGACTGCTGGGAAAAAAAGAGGAGGGGGAGGAGGAGAGGTGGAGAGAGAAAAAGAACAAGATAGAAATGAATGGGAAGGTGTGTGGGGGGGTGGGGGGTGGGGGGGTGCTGGAAGATGAAGAGAAGATTGGAATAGGGGGGAGGACAGGGGTGAGGGAGAGTTGGTGGAGGAAGGGGAAGGACAAAAGACTATAGGGAGAGGAGGGTGGCAGGGGGAGGTAAAGAGAGATGCGAGAGGAAAGAAGGTAAAAGGAAAATGGGTGAGAAAATGGGATGAGATGACGGGAAATGGGTGAGGAAAGAAAGGAGGAAGAGACGAAGAGCAAATGACGCGAGAAACAGGTGGGAAGGAAAAAAAGAACTGTAGAAGGATGGAAAGTAGGATGAAGACGGGATGGTGAGATGGAAAAGGAGGAGGAATCCGAAATGCAAAGATTAAATTAAACTAGGAAACAAGGAGACAAGACTTCGAGGAAGCATTTCACTCATAGCCCTGCTTTAGGCTAAATGCTACTAACATGCTAGTGCTAAGGAGGTAACATGTTGAACATGGCTACATCCCAACATTGTCATTTCCATGACTTGCATCTCTTCTTTGCCTTGTCCCCCCCACTGAAGACACAAGGAGAGATGTAAGAAAAAGAAGCAAGGAGAGAGGAACCAAGGGACTGAGGAAATGTTTTGCGTGATACATGAGATGTCCATTCTCTGGACGTCTGCAGTGACATCAGCTTCTGATCACAGTGGAAGGCTGGAGTTTCTATTACACACCAAGACCCAACAGTTGGTAGAAAGGGGCCCACTTTGGTCTTTATGGGGGGTTTATGAGGCTGTGGGAGAATTTTGGGGGGGTGGGGGGGGGGGACTCCTGAAATTTCCCATAATTAGGATGCACAGTTACTTTTGTCTTTCCAAACTATCTGCTTTTAAGAGTCTGACAAAGATCTGTGTTTTTGCGGTGCAACGATAAGAGTCTGAATGTTCTAATGTTTTCTGCTCGGATGATTTCAGGTTATTTGCATCTGCATGTTTTGGTAAATCGTCTGCTTACGTAGCAGATTTCATCTAAAGCGTTTCGTACAGCTTCATCACATTCACCTGTTGGAAGGTGCTGTGCCAGGTGTTTGCCTGAGCCACCAGAAGCAACTTAGGCTTCAGCGTCTTGACCAAGGACACTTCAACATGTAGCCAGAAGCTAAAGACATATTACTGTTCTGGTTGTAAATTAAACTTTACAATAGTTTTAAATAGTTTCAGTAGTTTTAACAGTTTTGATAACAATCATAGTAATGTTTTGTAGCTCAGTATTTGTAGAAACTATTTACTGAACCAAATATTTTAAGCAAATGTAAAATCATGTAAATATATTGCATCAAGCCCTCTTTCTACCAGACTAATTGGCCTGATGACAGACAATTAAAATGTTATACTGAACAAAATTACCCCTAAAGGAAGGTGTGTCTGTCTTAACCAAAGGACGGTCTCATGTATTTATGCCTAATAATAACTGCTTAAACTGGCCTGCTAGTGTTAATCCTAAGACTACGATTGAGCAAGGGAATAAAATTAATTTAATTATTTTAATTTGGTGTACACAGACATGAAGAACCCACACAGACGCTCTGACCAGTAGCCTTTTTTTTTATTATTATTGTATTTTAATTTGAAGGAAGACTCGTCATTATAATTGGTTGTAATCGCATTATTAATACCAGGTCTCTCAAATACGTAACATTGCAAATAAATACATCCAAACACTAAAGCTACAACAGAGACGTAGCGTCTTTGTCGTACGTCCCACACAAAGTCTGCAAAATGTTTGTGCTAATAAGACGCACACAGACACACACACACAGCAGAAATCAAAACAAACACACAGAAGACAGTAAAAAATAATTTAGAAAACAATGTTTGTGGAGGAAAAACCCACCCATTACAAACTTTAGCATGTGTCCTTTTTGTGACCTTACCTTTTCGCAATTTCTGTGTAAATGCTGTAAATACATGGTGCCTACAGGAATTAAATATAAGCTAATTACCTGGTTTAGCTCATTTACTAAATGCTGCACAAATACATATTCAAACTTGTTTCAAGAGCTGGTAAATGAATGTATTTTTAAAAATGTTTAAATATTAATGAGAAAATTCTCTGTAAATCTATCTTTACAAATAGTCAAGGTTCCACTCTGTTCTCCAGCAGCCAGTTTCAGAAGCGTTTCACAAAGAAACTGCATTAGTCATGAGCACCTACTCTGATTGGACAGAGGCCAACACTCTCTTACACCACTGCTTAATGAAACTAAAGGCAGTTGTCGGAGACATAGAGTGAAGCCGGATTCACATTTGTATGGCCTAAAGTTTTTACAGGATCTGCAACATTTGATTTGTTCTTCTAGGGCAGCCTCCTGTATGCTGCATGATTCCAGCTCGTCAAAACTTTGCTATAATAATAAGCTAAGTTAAGCCATTGGCACCATTTAACATGCCATTGAGACTAACTTCAGTTATGAATGTAGACTTAAATGAAAGGAGAGCCAGCTGTTTATTTGTCAGCTGTGGGTAAAACACTTCCTCAAAACCCATGGAAGAGCACTGAATGGCAAAGTAATCCTGTTTGTACTGGATGAGAATTAATGTTGTAAACTGCAGTTCTGTACGTATTACATAGTTAAAGCAGAAAATTGTACTAATTAAAAAAAAAAAAAAAACTTTTCCTGAAACATCTTTCTTCCAAAATGGGAAGTTCTCATTGGAAACCAGGAAGTTACCATGCCCCAAAGCACCAATGTCAAGCTATAAGTATTGTATAGTGTTAGCAATGAGTAAAAAAGCCAGACAGTGACGTGCTTTTTCTTAAATGAAGCCAATTAGTCAGTGAGTGAACACCAACTAACTTAATGCTTGTGTTGTTGCAGTAGAGCAACAACAGCTCCTGTTACTTTGACTAGGTGGTTGCGCATTATTCCAAAATGTTTACCCCATAGTGACCCTCACAGTCACGGCATTTAAATGACTCATTACTTAGATTAGCTGTTTTTTAATCATGTTGATTTACAGCAGTTGGGAATATGAAACATCTCACTCAGATGGACGCTCACTTTTTCCCTAAATTGAAACATAATTTTATCACAGCAGAACCATGTAAAGTCAGATTTCGTGGTGGATTTTACCAGTCAGCATTTTGGTTAAGCACACATATATTTTACATAAAGCACAAGTCCAGAATGTTTTAGTTAGCCACTGTAAAAGGCACATTATAGTAAATCAAAATGAAGAGTGGGAGTAGGGTCAGAGGGCAAAGATCAAGTTAGAATCCACACAAAGTTCAAAGGATTATTTTTTTGACATTTCCACACTAAGGAAACGCCTCCCAACTAATTGGGACAGCAGGTGGAATCGAATTAGAGACACTGAAGACATTTTCTGGAGTTGCAACAGTAAAATAAACTGCATCGAGTCTTCAGCAGACAAAACTCAGGCATTCGAAACTAACTGAAACTAAAATCTCGCCCTACACTCGTATGCAGTGTTTGTTTGACACATGAATGCTACTTCTCTACGTTTTTTTTGTTTGTTTGTTTGTTTGTGTTAAGGTCATACTGCATTTGCTGTAGTAGTTATGGTCTTTTACGCTTTTCCTGCAGTTGGCCACTAAGTGTGCTTTCACAGTAATGGAACAGAAAAAGCCTCTTTATCTAAATGCTGAATGTGTTATAAAATAAAAGCTTGTTTCATTTTCCCTTTTAGTTTTAGGATTTCTCATCAGTCGATGCAGAGGCTCAAAAAGCTCAATAGTTTAGATGAAGTAAAAAAAATTATCATAAATACCTTTTTGTAGCAATAACACATTTCTCCTTGCTTGGAAACCATCTTAAACAGTCCCCAATATAATGTCATGGCATCCTGAGAGGTCCCAACTCATGACGCTTCATTATTTTTAATCTGGGGGGGGGGACTACAGCCGTATTCTGCATTCTTGCAGAAATCATGTGGTGCTCAATGTTACCGGCAAATTAACTTGAACACACTTGCTGTGACTTCTAAAGTGAAAACATAATCTCTTTATTCCCTGAAGTAACAGAACAGTTCAATCAAACTCTTTTAAACTCACTGGTATCTATCATGCAGCAGTATTTTGTGCGGGATGCACCTCCACCAATCACATTGCAAGGGATTGCAGCAGGATACGCAGGGATCATTGGCTGCTGGGGACAACAGCGTGAAGGGACTTGGTCGTGTCACTTAGCACCAGCAAGAAGAAGAAACAGGGTCTCTGATAGTGGTGTGCAGGGGTTGAGCATATGGAATGAAAGCAAGGGATCTGTAATTATAAATCATAAAAAACTAGTGCAAGGCTTTTTCCTGTAGCTTTGATGTGATATGAGCAGTTTCTGCAGAGTGTCAGTTCTTTCATCTGCACAGAGGTTTATGAAATAGTTTCTGCAAATCCTTACCATGGCATTTGTCGTCATCCATGTGGTGGGCTGCTGCGAGGGGTTTAGCCAGTCAAGAACATTTAGGTGATCTGAGTCAAGGAGATTTTAGATTTCATGACCCATTTATGGTTCACCTGATACTATTTACACACTTCTAATTCATACAGCATCTTTTAGCACTCGCTAAATTAAATGTGTATTCAAAAATGTCCTTCTGTCCCAAATTGAAATTCATATTGGACCATTTGGAAAATAAACCTTTTCATTATTTAGTTTCTTTCTTGATGACAAAGTCAATGAAGACTAAAACCCACCACTCTTCCAGCCCAGCACGCAAGAAACAAAAAGAAAACAAAGAACTATGTAGATTTGCAGAAACCATTTCTTCAGGTTACATTTTAACGTGCAACTGACACTGTGAATTGAGAATCGGCAGCGGTTTATGTGCGTGTATGAAGCTTCTGTGGACTGAAGAAGGCCTTAGGTTTCTTCACAGGTTGCCCGGCTGCAGGGCTCAGAATCGCTGCATCAAAGTGTGCGCATGACTATGTGGGTTTCTGTGGCAGTTTCTGGTTTGCAAAGAAGGCCTTGGTCTCTCCACAGGTGGGGTTGGTGCACAGCGGACAGCGAAGGGTCAGCTGGCGGGAACACGGCTCGTTTGACTTCAGGTGGGACTGGACCAAGTCTGCCAGCGCCTGGACAGGATGGAGAACACACATTTAATATTGACAGAAAGATAAAAACAGTCATTCGGTTGTGCCCACAGCTGGCTGTCTTCAGTCAGAAAGAGGGTTTATGAAATCTTAGAATTAAAAGAGTTTACAATTACAATTTTCTTCTTGACACTCTAATAGCTGGTTTTAAAGTGAAGTAAATCTACCAAAAGCAATAATACACAACAGTTGCAAACATTTCGCATAAGAAGCCGACTAGCAGAATCACTTGGTTTCCGTCAGGCTTTTCAGACCCTCCAGGATTTTACAATGCTGCAACAATTAAAATAAATCCAACAAATCCCTTTGAATTCTGCACAGTCTTGCAATGTTTTCCCAGTTTGACCAACACTCTGTGCTGAACGGCACATCACGTGCTGATGAGAGCTCGCTTACACTACGTAGTGTTAGTTAAGACACGCAAAAATACTGATGATAGGCCTAATTATGACTGTAAAAGTATATATATATATATATATATATATATATATATATAGTTATATAGTTATATAGTTATATAGTTATATATATAGTTATATATATATATATAGTTATAGATATAGATAGTAGTGTCCCGTTCGGTATGGACATGTTGTGCGGACTGTTGGTTACTGTAATGTGATGTTATTTTGGGTCATTGTACTAGGAGCTGTACATTTTCTACTGTTTCCACTTAATTTTCTTAAGCCTTAACCTTAGTGAAATTCAAAAGTAGAAATATCTACATGAACGAGTGCATTGAATGCATGCATACATGTAAAAATATAAAATATAACTCCCCGGACAACAGCGAGGCTCTCAAGTGAAAATTGTGATTAATGTATTTTTCCATTCTTTTCCAGTAGCTGCCGCTTGCAGTTGGCAGCAGACCGAAGCAGCTCACCGAGAAACTAAAAACGCACCAAGGAAACCATCCTTCAGTAACTACCAACTAATCATCCCCTGGATATTGATTTACACACTCACACACTCAGAGACTTGGCGAGGGGTCTCTGAGCATGGCAGGTTTGACCAGCCAGCCAGCCGGGCGGTTCAGTTCTACTGTAGTCAGCTCTAAAGGTTCCCATTGATCTGCCCCCTTCCTTTAATAAACCTTGAGCGCGCGCATGCACACACGCACGCACACAGAAGGCTGCTACAGCTGGAGCAGTTGCCTCTTGTGAGAAAGGTTGCAGGGTTGAGGATGGAGGGAGGGAGGGGACTTAGATGGGGAAGGGAGACAGGACGGAAGGAAGAAAGGAGACGAGGGGGAAGGGAGAAGGAAGGAAGGAGGAATCCATTTATTGACCATCTCCTGCCTAGAGTTCACTTACTTCACACAACCTTCTGCTGCTGTCTCCCTTTCTATTATTAGAGCGCTGCCTGTCTTCCTACTGTCTCCCCCATTTTATTTCTGCCTTCTTTCAGTCTGTTACAAAATATACTCACATTTACTCTGTTTCGAATGGAATTCAAAAGGCTCGTTTAAATGAGAGCTACAGTACGTTAGTTTGTAGACATGAGCGGAAACTTGCCTTCATAAAAAGAGGGTTCCCATTCAGCGACTCCGCTCTCCTGATGTTCTCCACCCCACACTGAAGACCAAGAGACACAGAAAAAGTTAGTACACTAGTTTCTACAAACCAATCATGCCACCAATCAGACACACCACAGGTAAAAAAAAAGGAAGCTATCATGAAATAAAGTTCAACATTGAATCTGAACACGTGGAAAAAATGTTATTATTTTGTCAGCTGAGGACGTAGAACAAATCTATATAGTTTCCAATTATTTTTAACAGCAGCTTTCATTTTGTAGATAACTCCTCTGGACTTGGGTATTCCAGACTCTGTGTGTGTGTGTGTGTGTGTGTGTGTGTGTGTGTGTGTGTGTGTGTGTGTGTGTGTGTGTGTGTGTGTATTGTCTGAATTTGCTAATAAGGAGATTTTTACAAAGTGACAGCAAATAGAGTGAGAATGTTTGGACAGTGAGGACATGTTTCTCACATAGAAAGAAGATTGTTGATCACAACACTGGTGACTACACACACACAAAGCTTTTTGCTCACCAAATCACACAAAACATCAAGTTTAAAATGATTCTATTACTTGAACCCAGAACAAATTATAATCTTAGTCATTAACATAATTCACAGGTTTTTCATCATGTTTCTAATCTTGTGTGGTTAGGCGATATGACATAAAAGAAAACCTTATTTTCAGTGTTTTGGATGATTCACTATATATTTTTTCCGTCTACATGAACTCAAGACAAAACGTTAAAATGTAGACTTTTTTTAAAAACTATGTGCTGTTCTTAAGTAAGTAGGGCCATTTATTCCGTATTGATAAAGAAAAAAACATTACTGGAAATGCTGTTCATTTATTTATTGATTGATTGATTGATTGATTGATTGATTGATTGATTGATTGAGAGAGAGAGAGAGAGAGAGAGAGAGAGAGAGAGAGAGAGAGAGAGAGAGAGAGAGAGAGAGAGAGAGTGTAAATTTCACATAATAAAATAAATAGCACTCAGCCATAGTAATTGCATATTGGGCTATGAATGCTTTCAAAACACAGGTGACCTGCACTCTGTACTGTTCCTGAATGCAACAGTGTTTTACGTCCATGTAATGTGAAGCGCTCGCACAAAGACAAGCAGAACACAGAGGTGGTCGGATGTCTGACACTTTCATATCAATGAAGTAACATGGCCTTTCTTTGGCTTTATTTTGTTGCTCTCTTCACCTGTGGCCACCATCACTCCAGCTCCAAGTCAACACATTTACAGGCGTCTCCATTAAAGCAATGTCAGTGGACATCAGTGTAACATCATAACTCTAGAGAACTGCTGATGCTAAGGGATCGAGTGATAAAAGAGAAAGCATCAATCTAGATTTTTAGATTTTAATTCAATATAGACTCACCCTATTGTGAGGACAATCACCCACTACTCACTCATTCCCTGCTCCTTATGTAACGTACACCAACTAGCTCGCTCTACACTGAGATGTCAATCGACACTTCAGACACATACTAATCATTGTCACAATGCATCAACAGCTGTTTGGAGTCTTTCAACTGTAATTTTGTCATCTCTAAAGAGGGAGCATTGCAATTGCATTGTGGAATTTTTATGAGAAAGTAGGTTAAATGCTATGCACTGTACTTTTAGTGTTGCATTGTGAGATACTTTGAGTAAATAGACTCAAATATTCACCCTACTCCTACTACTCCTACTACTACAAAATGACAAATCCACTATGTGCACTGGGAAGCTGGGTGAACCACCTCAGATTGCTGGTAACATGAAGATGAAGTTTTCTCTGTCTTACCTCCTCTCCCAGCACCTGTCCATACTCAATGTCCAGCTCATGTAAAGTCTCTATATGGTCTGATGTGAAGGCGATTGGCACCAGCAAGATGTTCTTCTTCCCCCGTTCACACAGTCCTTTGATGACTTCATCTGTCTGGGGGCCAAGCCACGGCATGGGCCCCACCTGAGAGACCAAACACAACACGTACACACACAGTTTTTAGTCAGTCCAGTGCTTTGATAGAGGACCAAAACCTGCCAACTACTCCTCACTTTCCTATACAAATCCTGTAGACCTTTGCCAGTTTTCTACACAATCGACAAACGCAATTTCAAGTCTTCTTAAGATTGTTCTAGTTTATGTGAGTTTGTTTAGAGAGCCTCTGCACAAAGCCTGTGTAGATGCCCGGTAGAAATTGGGGAGGGTTGCACCAGGAAGGGCATGCATCTTGGATCTGTCAAACCATCTTGGTTTACCCTATACCTAAAACCAGACGTGAGTTCCGCTGGTTTCTGCGCATGGCTGGATACTATAGAGGATTCTGTAGAAACTTTGCTGATATTGTTGCTCCCCTCACTAGTGCCACCAAAGCTTTTTTCTGGTCTTCTGCATGTGTAAAGGCTTTTCAGTATATCAAAGCTCTCCTCTGCAGCACCTAATTTTGCCTGCCCCTTTAAACTGTAAGTAGATGCAGGTGCCAGTGGTGCCTGTGCACTACTGCTGCAAGAGGATGAGCAGGGGGTTGATCATCCCTTCTGTTACTTCTCCAAGAAATTCAACCAACACCAGTTAAACTACAGCACCATTATTGTATAGTCTATAAATAGTGTTAGTCCCACTTTCGCTGCCTTGTACAGAACTGTAAATAGTATTGGAGCTGTAGGGGTGAACTGCCATTTTCTTTTGACTTTTTTCTCTTGTTCTCACATTAGGGAGATCCTAGAGGCTAGCTAGCACTTTCTTTGGTAAATAGCTTATTTTGTTTGTTGTTTTGGCCTTGGTTCACTCCAAGTTACAGTGCTTCATCATTATAAGACATTTTCTTAGATGTAGAAAATAAATTACGCATTTAATTGCAAACATTTGTATTCTGGACTTTGGTTTGGGGACCAGGAGATGACAAGAAACTCAAGCTAACTCGACCTGTTTGAATTGCCCGACTGCCTCATTGATGGCGGTTTTAGAAGTCAGGTGACATATTTGCACAACGTTGAGCCCTTATAAACCTATAAACTGTCTGAGGGTGTTTGGGTTGGTCTCATTCTTTTGTGCATGGCACTGAGTAGCCTTATATGAGCTGCTGCTGGCTCAGAGTTTTGGATCTGTATGTGTGTATTACCAGTAACTGGCTGTAGTGCAACAGGACTTGGACTGGATCAGTCTATAGATACAGTAACTGACATGTACAGAGTAGATTTCCTTAACCTCAGAGAGCATAAGAATTTAACTTATTTTACCCTTGTTCAGATTTTTTTTAAAGAAATATTTAGGCCAATTATGACTTTGCTGCTCATATTGATATTTTATATATTCTAATAAATAAAACCAGTGACAGACAACGTGAAAAAGAGCAATGCAGTACAAATAATTGTCATTCATTACAGTTAATAAACTTTAATTGTCAAATGAAGCTACAGAAATTTAAAAACGTTGTGAAGGCCAAACATCAAATCCTGCCGCCTTAGATCTGGCACTGCTGGATGTCGTTTGGCTCGCGTGACTAAATGATTGTCTTGGCAAAGAAGATGCCAGGTTTAACTGTGGTTTAGCAGGAGCAGAATCAAGAATCAAGAAACGTGGCTTTTTTAAAGCTTTTCAATTCATAAAGTCCATAAAATCCCTATGTCCTGTTATGTTTGATGAAATAATATTATACCGTGTATGATTTGATGTATGATATCCACATCACCCTCCTCTGGTTGGTTACCACTCAACCAGCAGCCAACAACACCTCACAGGCCTACGTTGTTTTATGTGACCAATTATTGACGTGTGTGAAGTTTGTAATGTGTTTGGCACCCTGACATAATGAACCAGAGCTTTAAAGTACCTGCAGTATAAGACAGGCAAGTGGCTCCACCTTGTGGCCACAAAAGTGAAACACCAACACTGGTACTGAGCTACAGATTTCCTATGATCGTCTAAATTGCTTTATTTGTAAAGCATATATCTACACTCAATAGCCAATAGTGAAAAAGTGCAAGCTTATAGTAAAACTTTGGTAATTTTTGCACATAAATCAATAAATAAATCAAAAACTCAAATCTCTCATTTGCAAATGCATCTAAACCAAACCAAATTAATTTCCAAAGAGAATCCCCTTTGACTGTAGTTAGAGCTTTAAATGTTCTTGGCTAAGTCTCTTCAGCCTTCTCACACCTGGATTTGGGCAGGTTACCTCATTCTTCTATTCTGACTGATCCTCCTAAGCTCCATCACACTGGAAGATGAGCGTCACTAAACTGCCATCTTTAAGTCTCTGCACAGACATTCCACTGTATGGTGTTTACGTCTGGGCTTTGACTGAGCCACTCAAGACAGTGGATCCCTAAAAATCACCATACATACATATATATATATATACATATACACACACACACACACACACACACACATTATTGTGCTAAAATGCACTTTGGAGGTTGAAACTAACAAAAGTCAATAGATTAAAATTGGACAAAAACTAAATTACATTTTACATGAAAAGACTTTATCATAATCAGTTTGTGTGCAGTTTTCTTTAGGTCACGATCGTGTCGAAAGATGAACCGCTGCCCTAGTTTTTCCTTTAAGGACATATTGTATGCATGTTCAGCATCCCTTGCAAGCCTCCTTGCTCTTGCCACTGAGATGCCCCCCAGTAGCATAATATTGCCCTTAGCATTCTTTACTATAGAGATGGTTACTACTGCCTGCACCAACAACAGTGAGTGAAGTTCTGCCCAAATGGTTTTCCGGACTTGCAGTGTGTAAACAATTGGGATGTTATATAGAAAGGTCTGAGGTGGACTCCAGTCAAGTTCTACAAAACTTAAAGAAAACTTCATGGAAAAAATAAATACAAAATGCACCTGAGAAAAATTTGGAGTCAAATTTCAAAGAGGCTGTATACTTTGGAAAATGAGAGACAGTTTGAATGACAGGGGTTATTTTATAATACCTGAACAATGAAAATACACTGCAAAGATCTGGCTATGCTACAAAGTGTAACCAAATGTGGTTGGTAATAAATGGCCTGATCCAGCAATAATACTCACATGGTTTGTAAAATGTACTGTTAACAATACTGCTGGTTATCTGCAAGACTGCTGTTCAATTTCAGCTAAGAACCACTAGATGGTGCCACTGTTTTTTTTATAGGTTGTCTACAGGTATAAATAGTCAACTGAACACTTTTTCTGAAATATTCTGTTGTGATGTTTTTAATGTAATTCTTACTCTGCTGCTATGGCAACTAAATTTTGACCTCAGGGCATCAACAAAGTGTTACCTTACCTTAAAATGAACAGCATTTCTTTTTCCAGCAGCTGTGCTGTTGTACACGATTATGAGCATGAACTGTGAGAACTATGAGTACATACTTTAGTCAATGCGGTCTCTTCTATTCTTTATAATAATGTTGAGTATAATATCCTACACGATTGGTGTATACAATACTATGCTTATAGCTATGGTGAATTATCAACAGATCAATCTGATCATGGAGCCAAAGCTTGTTACTTGACAGTTCTCAACTCTCAAGCAGCCTCTGTCTCTGGATAAGCGAGCAGCTCTTACAGCTGACACCCAGTATCTCAAGTAGGAGAATTTGTTCAGAAACTTCAGCCCTGATTTGATTTATAGTTTTTCTCAGCTGATCAGAACTACAACTGACAATTTTACTGAATGGTTGAAATGTAATAAAAGACTACTTTGGACTTACTTAAGGATTAAGAACCACTTACTTACTGTGTTTTTCATTTGACAGGTCACTATTTTTAATTAAGCTTTCAATTCTTTCCAGTTAACTCTGATCCCCCTTGTGCTCCATGCCATGTTCACAGCCTTCTATTTTGTGTGAAAAGGATGCGTTTGTTTGAAATATAGTGTAGCACGAGTGGGCGCTGAATTGATAGTGTTAACAGAACACTGGCTCTGAAGCGAAGATGAAACAACAACAACAACAAAAAAAAAAAAAAAAAGAGTGCTTCTACAATCTGCTGGTGGTCTCAGGTCTCATGTACTGTGCCCCCTGCTTTGCATGTGTGAGCTGAGATACTTTCCATGTAGTGACTAAAAATATTTAAAACCCATCTGATCTGAATTTAGGACTTTTTAGGGGCATTTAATTAATAAATATGTGTTAAACACTTTTTAAGGACCAATGCCACCGTGTGTGTGTGTGTGTGTGTGTGTGTATGTGTATGTGTATGTGTATGTGTATGTGTATGTGTATGTGTATGTGTATGTGTGTGTGTGTGTGTGTGTGTGTGTGTGTGTGTGTGTACTGACCCTGGACTGCCACACCAGTCTGTAAGGGTTACAGTGTCCCAGTCTCTCCATGACTCTCTGAACTGTGGCACCCACTTCCTGAGGGTATGGGTCACCTCTGTTTACAACCTGCACCCAAAACATAACAGCAGTATTGTCAGGTAAAGGTATTAACTGTATGCACAATGTATTTTTTCACACACACACACACACACACACAGTTCCATTTGCTGGTATAACTTGCCACAAACTGGATATGTTTTCTGCATCTGCTATGTATTCATTTTTCATCTGATTTCAAATCATTTTAAACTTCTACCTATATGTAAGTTGTCAAACTAAGATATAGGTAGCGTGTATTTGAGACAAAATGTATATATTTTAAACTGCAACATGTAAAACTATATGTGTAAAAGCCTGCAGGCATTATGCTATGTTTAAACCAACTGTCTGGTGTCAGCCATTCTAAAATCTAACCTGAGATACTCTAGTTCTGTCCTTTATGGTTTAAAGTAGAGAGTTGCCAGATCAGAGTTGAGTATCCCCCAATCCCAATTTGTCTTTTCTTTCTTTATTTATTTTTTTTAATCATAAAAAAAAAAAAAAAAAAAACATTTTGCAGGAAATGCACAAACATGGCTCTGCACAGATGTTACCAAGTAGACTGCGGAGTTAATTCGACCCGATTGTTTACCCTATCGCCAATAATGACTGTCCCAAATACCGACTTTTGGGTGCCAGAGGTTTTCTCATTATTGTCAGTGACTATTTGGGGGGCAGGGGCCGATGGGTCCATGCCGAACAGACATTTACTAACACATATTTGAAAACAACTTCAAACCCTTTCCGATCATCATTTTTACTAATAAGAACATGACAGTGAGCACGAGATGCCAGTGTTTCTACACATTATAGTATTAGTGGGATGTGAATCAGAAAATCAATATCACCAGCCAGTAGTAGTTTCAGCAGTAATAGTAGCTTCAGCAGTAGCACTTTGCTGTACTTACAGCCAGAGGGAGCGAATGGGCTGAGAACAGAATGACGACGTCGTCTCTCTTCTCTTGGGGGAACTTCATCAGCTCATTGGTGACGTGCTCAGCAAAACACTAAAACACACACCAACACATTTTCTGATGTTGTCTGCCAAATCTTTATTTGAGTTGTAATGTGAGTTGTAATAGAATATAATCTTTCTCAACTGATAAAGTTATAGACAGAGTATTGCTTCTTTCTATGGAAGCAACGTGTACATGCTGACATCTAAAAATAAATCAGGCTTGTTAGTTGCTATGACTACCAGCCACTTCAGCTCATTAACCTAACTTCCTGCCAACTTAGTTTATTTTCTAGTATCTGACTTTTTGTTTTCAGAGGACGAGGGGCCTGGTGGGCTATGATGTGTGCATGTGTCAAACCTCTACTAGCAGCGGGTGTGTGGGCCACCGATCGATGACGCTCCAGCGCATTTTTGACCTGTCGCCACCATTTCTGTAGTAACGGTAGATGGCGTTGAGACTACTGCCTGAAAACAAACAATCAAAACAAGATTTTGTAGCACAATCACACAACTTACAGAACTTTAAGTCTTGTTGCCACATTTAAATGCCTCCGTTTGGTCTGTGTTTTTGCTTCCCAGAAAGATTGTTATAAGGTATCTGAATCACACATGTATAATCAGAATTTACACACAGATCAAATTTCTAGGAATTGAGGCACACTAGCCTAAACCCACGCCACTGACCCTACATCTTTAACTGAGGATTGTTTTTGCCAGGCAGTGTGACTGTCTGAGAAACAGGGATTGTGTGTTCATCAGAGGGTGTGGTGACACCAACGGCCACAAACGTCTTTTTGCTATCATATTTTTCCTTGTATCTTTGTTTTTTTTTAAATTTTCACAACACATGTGATCTTTAGAAAACTTGATTTACATCTGACCAACCTTAGTAACAAGTTACGACATTTCTACAACTGCGACTACAAGGCAGATATACTGAGGACATAAGTTATATGCGTTTCAAATTATATTAGTTGCTGCTTTTAGTTTTTATAGTCACTGTAATCTAATATCAGCCTGGAGGAACATTTCATTGGCAATTTTCTCTTTTTATTTTACAATTTTTGACCATTTGCAGTCAAACCAAAAAGTAATCAGCACATTAATTATTAATTTAATCATCTTCAGCAGCAGCCCTAAACCCCTGTATGTTACCTGTGGTTGAGCAGCTGTACTGAGGATACTGTGTAAATGCAACAGCTCTCTCCACTCCATCTTTCTCCATCTCTTTAATGGCTTCCTCTGTCAGTGGGTGAACGTAGCGGAAACCAATGTAGAACTTGTGAGGAGCTGATAACACAGAGACAGAAACAGTCAATAGCTGTCAACCACTGGTCACTAACAGCCTTAATGGTTGACTAAATCTGGCTGTGAAAATCATTCATCGGGTCTTTACAGATTAATCTGAAGAGAAGAATAAACTAATTCATACTGTCTGGAGAATGAACAGAAGGTTTTATGGAGATCATAGTCGTGATCTCCAATGTTATTTTACATCAATTTAATTTAATTTTTAAATGAGGTTTGTACTCCTCTATAGACATGGTCGCATTTCAGACCACTGTTTACTGTTTGTGTTCTTATCAGTGGAGGAGTGTCGCAGGCGTGTGGAGACACTCCTTCAATGTGTCATTATCTCCACTTTTCAAGCACACAACACACACACACACACAGCTACTGGCAACTGAGTGCACCAGCAGGAAGCACAGCAGTTCTGCTGAGTTTTCAAATTAAATGGCTTCTAAAATTGACAAAAAAATAAAAATACCCAGACGTTTTCCATGCAGTCATTAAACTATTACATCATTTTACAAATATTGAGGGCTCTAACCTGTTTCAGGACTCATCTCATCCAGCAGCTTCACCATGCCCTCTCCCTGCATGGATGTCCAGTGTTTAATTGGCGAGCCTCCTCCGATCTTACTGTACTGCTCCTGGATCTTTGGCGTGCGCCGCTTTGCGATGAATGGACCAAGCTTGCTGCACAGGAGAGGACAGGATGACAAGTTATAACAGCAACACTCTGATTTATTTACAGTCCATTTATAGACAGAAAATGTGATTTGAATTAAGTAATTTTGCCAACATGAATCAGTATTTCTCAACTGTGTTAAAACAGCAGTTCCTCGTAATAGAAATACTAGTAATCAGAAAGATTAACTGGACACACACACAAAATCAAAAGGACATTTTTATTTTTCAATGAGGTGAAACTTTATTAGTGGCACCATATGAGGCAATGATCTTCCCAGCTACTGGCACATCCTAGCAACAATGTTGCTACACATCTGATGGCGCTGACTGACTTGCTGCCTCAAAAGCCTGATTTTGCAACAACCAAAAAAAAAAAAAAAAAAAAAAAAAAAAACCTTTTGCCATGTTTTTATCTTTTAAATAACAAGGACACATCGGGAATTGCTGGAATTAATTTTAGCAATTCCAACATCGCAACTTAATGCAGGGATAACATCTCCTAACAACCAGCAACCACATAAAGTTGCAGTTAAGTTGCAGCTCTAACACCAGGATGGTTACCATGTGAGCATTAAGCTTAAACACCTACAAATGAGACAGACAATTCACTCATGCATTTTAGTTTAAGTGTTTCGGTATGAACTCAAACGTTGATCTGTGCAGAGGAAAAAGTCAGCAGATGATTACATTTGCCCGACACAATGAATGTATCAAATTTCATGGGACTCCTCTGCCACTTCCTTACCTGAGAAATTATTAAGTGTAAAACATTGTAGCAACTTTAAACACTTAGGAATAGTCGTCTCTGACATGACTACAGGTAACAAATATGTAAGAGGCCAAGCAAAAAAATTTCTCTCTCAGTTTTTTATTTTTAATTTCTGAACCAATATTACTGCTGTGGCTGATGGAAATATAAACCTCCTTTGGAAGTTTTCCCCTTTTGTTTTATTACAAAACTGAATCACATAATTTACAACAATATACTCTTTTGTGTAAAGGGGGAAAAGAGATCTCTACACATTAAACCAAATTAATTTTAAAAAGATTGTAAAAGTATTTAACCTCTTTAGAGTAACTCACTGAAATCACGCACTTACTGAGGGGATATGTTTAAAAAAAAAAAAAAAAAAAAATGCTTTCACTGAAAAAAAAATGCCTCCAGTTGACATCACTTAGTGGAACTAAGACATTTATAATCAGACAACCCGCGTTTCCAGAGCTTCCCCAGATGTCATCATCTTAACTCTTAATGATGAAAAACTCCACCAGGTGATGTCATCTGGAGGATTTCAAAAGCATTATTTAATTTACAACCTAAACTAAAGCCATAGAAAGTAAGTTGAAAATTGGGGAAGTCACCCTTTAAAAGGATTGTAGTACAAATACACATGTATGTGGAAAGTCCAGGACTGAGTGAATCAGTATCCTGGGACTCCAATCAACTCAACATAGTGGTTATTAAAAGGAGAAGTCAGGGGATGGATATAAGAACATTTTCAAATCAATGAATCTCTCTTGGAGTACAGTTAAATCCATTCTCAAATATTGACTGACTGATGCTCAAATGAGACTACAGTGAGGCCACCAAGACACCTGTGACTCCTCTGAAGGAGTTAAAAGCTTCAGTAGCTGGAATGTGAGAGATGGTTTATACAGTAACTGTTGCCTGGCTAAATATTATTTATAGGCACTGTAATTAGTTTTTGGCCGATGCTAGATAAAGAGTCATGGGATCAGAGTTAATACTGTTTATCCTGAGGGGGACATGACCGCCTCAATCAAATTTCTTAAAACATCATGACTGTTGGTGAGAAAAGGGCAAGTCTGGTAAACCAGAACAACAATTTCTTTGCATGAGTGGCTTCAGCCACAGAGAGGAATTCTACACACAAACAGATTGGAAAGCAACAACAAAAACAGACTGAATTAAAAGAAATGTACTATTTCAACATTTAAGTCATACAAAAAAAATAACGGATGCCAAGAAAGAATCCCAGCTTTGGCACATAATGCAAGTCACAGTAAGAGTATCATGTAACAAAAAACTGTTCAGTAAAGAAACCTAAAACCCCTCATGGGGTCCCAGTCTGAAGGGGGTCATAAAATCATTGTTACCATTATACCACCCACTCTTGGCCACAACCTGTAATGTTGAAGTAGCAGTTGTGCTCATTTTAGGCATCACAGTAAACACAAGATCAAATACTTTGATGTAGTGTTGAAAATACAGGTAAAAATAAAGAACCAACAAGTTTTTCACTCCACAGCATTAAAAAAGAAAGAAAAAGCCTGGTTTACTGTTACTTATTATGAAAGACTTAGCAGAGTCCTACCACCTTCCCCATTTTATCTCTTCAGTTCGAGTGTGTGTCACGTTCACCAATATACATAAATCCTATTACATTATACGCAATATGTATATGTTTATCTTATCGCATTATACATTCAAACAAAAGGTTACCCATTGTTTGAACTGATGGTGTTTGTAGTTGTGAAGTGCAAGTCTCAGGTTAGACTTTGTATCTCTGAAAAACCCCACACTTCATTACACTTGTTTACTGACCAACTGATGACAAGTGTTCATTTTTGTGTCCATGACATTCTAGTCAAGGGAAAGATGTAAACACCTACTGATTTGAGTTTTGACACTCAAATTTCAAAAAGTAGATTTTACTCAGACAAAAACAACTTATGTGACTGTGTGTCTGAGTGTCCACACTACATACTTCTGTACAGGAAGTTTCATCAGGTCTGTGTCCATGAAGAGTCGCAGCAGAAAGTCGTGAACATCTTCTAGCTTCTCTGGTCCTCCCATATTTAGCATTAGGATGCCCGTCTTAGGTTTCCTGCAGAGGCAAGATATTCAGAACCAAGAATTGATATTCATAAAAAAAATATAAGACAATATGTCTTAATGTCATACTTAAAAAAAATACTGAGAATATGTAAAGTTCTCCTTTACAATGTCATCTAAAAGACTGCTAATTTAGCTGTGTTGACTAAAGATTATTTCTTATCTCTTTTCTTATTATTTCCCTTGTCTGGAGATGGACTTAATGCACATGCTCCCATTAATACTACAATCAGGACTGACATCTGCAGAGAATCGGCCCAGACGCTAGCGGACTGGGAGAATTTAAATCGTGGACTTCTGAACAGAAGGAAACTAAAAGTATGACAAAGTCTTAAACCCAGCGTTAAATGAACAGCAGCAGATGTCGTGCAGATGCTCGAGTGCAGCCAAATACGGCCCAAGAGCACACAGATGTGGACTGTAGTCCAGTTTGTCAGGTTTCTCTGGAAGTGCATGTTTTGCAACAGTAATGCTAAAGATGTACATACTCTAGGTTCCTTTAAGGTTCACTCACCATTCACTTAGTGTCACTGTATGTATGAGTGCATGTGCAGATTTATCACCTGTTCTCTTGTGTATCTGGAGTCACAGTCTGGGCCAAAGCAGCGGCAGTGGAGCGACTTCTCATGCTCAGACTGACACTGCTCCTTGCAACTAGTGGACAAAAGAAAGCATTCATTTATGACACACATCTTTATCTGATTTGTCTTGGAGTTCAATAAGAGGTAGGAATTTAAGGGTCATTTACTTTTACTAGTACTTGACCATTAAACCAATAGATGTTAAAGACTGTGGGGACCCTCTGCTGTTTAATGACCTCTCGTTTGAGGTCATTATAAGTGACCCTGAACAAACTAACACAACTGGGAACGACAGCAGCAGGTGAAATAAAGAAAAGCTACGGATTTTATGTGAACAACACTGCGGAAACTAGACACTAACAGAGAGTTTAAAGCGACACATGCACGTCTTCACGGTGACATGTCCTTTCATAACGCAGGCTGCAGTTCCCCGACGCGCCGCCAGGAGGCTAGTTCAGATTATGCAAGTTCACAACGCTGGAATTGTGTAACTCCGTGAAAATGTTTAGCTCTTTATTGTCTTCAAAACACGAACCGCTAACGGCCGCGTCTAGCATTTACGGAACCTCTAGTTGTTACTAAATGTAGCACAAGTACGGGATAAGTCCATTATGTAACATTAACATTTGACAGTAGCCTACAGTAATGTTGGACTGCGTCAAAGCGCCGCTATTCAGCGGCTTTCCGACCGGAAACCCTGGCGTTTGGCTTTAAAATAAAAGCACACAAATGTTTACATGGCTGAAATATAATCATTTAAAAGCAACCAAACTGCAAAAGTGGACAAACGCTCAGAAATGAAGCCGTCAACACATTTCTCATGAGAAGTCAGTGCTATGTGAATCATTAATTTGGAGGAATGCACGCTAAGTTACAGGGAGTTGTACGCGGTGGTGGTCGTAGCAGGAACATGTGCTTCCATTCGCTTCCTAGCTTCACGAAATGTTGACGCCAATGTCAGCGGCGTGTTGTTAACTTTGCACCACGTTACACCACACAACAACGCTCCGTCACTGGAAATCGCAAAATAAACTTCACCGGAGACGTAGCGGCACACTTTCTTCTGTCACGCTAAAGTATCGGCTCAATGGTTAAACGCGCCACTTTCCCTGCTCACCTTCTCATCGGGCCAACGTTAACTTAGTTGCACAGTCACACTCACATTGAATCAAGCGACCAGCGCTGCCCATGATTGCCATCATGGTACTTCCCTGTTTTCACGGCTCGGAAAGGTTTGTATTCCTGCTGAAATGAAGTCTGAATAGTTCTGCTCCCAGCGGCTGGACCACCAGTACCTGAGCAACCTGAGTGACTCGCTGACCAGTCCGATGTGTCGACCAGATTCCTTTAACTACCGCCGGCTGCCTGTGTCGTCCGCTGTCAAGTTTTCAACAATAACAGCACTGCTTCCGGTGTTCTGTTTCAAAATAAAAGCACTGCTGCTGAAGTTGGAATGATACAACATTTTAGAACAATTTATTATTACGCCAGTGATTTTTAACCTCTATTGTCACATTTTATATATATATATTTTTATTGGCATTTATATTTTAAATATCCCCGCAATCACACATAATTGTTGTAGTTTTTTCAATTTGTCAAATATTTCAACATAGAAAAACAGAAATAAACTACATGCTCTGAATAAAAATACACACTTACAGATATCAGCGATGAATATATCAGCATGTGAAAGGAAGGAAAATAAAAAGATGTAATACAATAATATCAAAATTAGGACATAATGAAAATTAAAACAAAATGACAAGAAACATACCTCTAATCTGAAAGTTACAGGACTGAAAATGAACTGTTTATAAATAGTAGTTCGGGATAAAATAACAAACTACATAAACATATTGATCTTATTGATTGTGTTGAAAATATATGTGGAATATATATTTATAACCACATTGATCTTTGCTTCTATACATCTATTGCCACAGACTTTGTCATGATTTTATTAGTGCAAGAAATATTAGTAGAATTATTCTCTCTTCCGGTCTTGTTCTTGCTTAGTCTGGTTAACTTGACACAGAACTGCTATCTTAGCATGGCGTCACAGCAACGTTTGTCTAAATTACAAGTGACTCCTCCCAAACTCGTGCCTGTCACGCCCACAGGGACTTGATGTGTGTGTGTGTGTGTGTGTTCAGAGAGATAATCAGTTCTAACTGTCAGGTCTAATCTAGTTTCTGCACGGAAAGGAAGGAAAGGACAAAGGGAAAGATTCAGAGGGAGATAAGACAAAAACGTGGGTGACATGAAGAAAGAAAAACACTACACGAGTTACTAAAATAAAGATCATAAAAAGACAAACGTGTTAGCGGTTTTACGTTTTTCTCGGCAAACTCCACTACACCAGGTGGACAAAAGTGTTGGGACGTGTGTAGTTTTCACCCGGCTTCGATTGGAGCGTGCTCTTCTTTCAAAATTGGACTTCATCTAAAATAAAATAATGTTTTAAATAAACTAATCTAGCTACGTTAACACACTCTGCAGCTTGTTAGATGGAAACGCCGATCAGATAAACTAGAATTCATAATGTGGTGGCAACAAACGAAGGATACTGATTTTAACTTGCTCAGATTCCTTTTTATAGACCAGCTGCGCTTCCGTCTTCCTCTGTGAAATCGTGTTTGTGTTGTGAGAATATGGCAAAGCGCTAATGACCAAACCAGGAAGTGAATTAGAAGCAAACACACACCCACCGAGTCACCACATGTACCAACTCGTCTCTGTCTGTCTTTCTGTCTGACACTACAGCGCTGATGTGGCTCCGCAGCATCTCCACCTCAGTACCTGCGCTTCCTGACAGGTTGTGCCTTTTCCCCCCTCGGGCCGCGTCAGTGAACAGTAAATGTTCTTGCAGCAGCATCTAGTGGTCATTAGTGGAACTGCAGTTCACTGCTTTGGTCCTATGTCTTCTAGTACCCACGTGAAACACTTGTACAGTCTGTATACTTTTATAAAAGCGCATCATTTTCACTAATAGTCATAATCTCTATAGTCATAATCTATATGTCTCGTCAAAAGCCGAAAGGACAAAAAAAACAAACAACAAAAACATTCTTATTCACTTAATATGAAGTTGACAGTTTTGAATAGTTACATTTTATATGTTACATTGAATTAATATATTTTAAGTGCTACTTCAGAGAACACTAAATACAACAATAACACCACCTGTGGGTTTTCATACATAAAGGTTTTTTTAATGAAATTATTTATGAAAAAATGCTGATGTATCATACGAGTCAGCACATAAAGTGTTTAAAATGAGCTGCACTTTTACCAACGGTGACTTTGGACTCTTAGTTTTTATTAATTACTGAACATAAATAAATCTGACACTGAACCCCCAGTTGCTCCCGGTGGGTCAGGTGAGAACCTTGCATGGCAGCCACTGCCATTGGTGTGTGGAAATGGGAATCAACATTGTAAAGTGATATATAGGTGCCCATTTAGCATTTACCAGGTTTGTGTACTCATCACCTCTGCTATTACTATTTTTATGCAGTTTCTTAAAAATACAGTATAAATTATAAGAAAATATCTTGAAAGTTCTATAGATTGATTATAGCAATTTAAGAGAGATATTTTGAGTCATTATGTTTCAGTTACGTTGATACCTGAATTACAGTACAATTATACTACCCATTTTTCATTTTTGGTGTTCAATAGGTCATATTTTCGTAAAAATGTGTTATTCTTTAGTGGAGTTTACCCATGTCTGTATTATATTTCTGGCACAATATAACTTAATTTTATCGGATAGAATCACAACTTTTAAAGTCTGTCTTAAAACAACACTGAGGTGGCCGTATGAAGGCTGAAAGGTCCTGATGAAAGATGTAAATTACGGTGGATTATACATGTGGCACGTTTAGAACAAAAAGAATGGCAGAGAAATTAAAACTAAAATGATGCAAAAAAATTGTTAACACAATCAAACTGAAAAAAAAACCCTCACTCAACCATTGATTTAAATCATATTTTATTTAAGTGCATTTTATTGAGCATTTTCCAATGAAGACAGATGAGACCCCCCCCCCCCCGAAAACCTGAAAGCCTATGTCACATTTCTACACCAGCAACGACAATAATTCAACCATTACAGGACCCAGTTCTAAGTCTTTTAAGACATAAGTAAAATGTTCATTTTCATTAAAGTACATGAAAATTGCGCAAGAACATCGCTGCTTTTTTTTTCATTTAAGATTGAGAAAACCACAAAGACTCAGGATTGTAGTCCAGTATTGTCACGATAACAATAGCAGCAAGTGTGGCAGCAGTGTGCAATTTTATTTATTTATTTTTTTTAAATGAGAAAATGGCTAAGTTTGTCTCACATTTTTAGAAAATGTGAGAAATATGGTGCTGATACACATTTGGCATCAAATTTATTTTGACTTTGTTTTACTTCCTCAGTCTAATGACTTATTTTTTAAAGGTGACCGTTTAATTTTTAAATCAACATCAGGGGCTAGAAGTCCAACCTACTAAAATTTATGAGTTTGTAAGATATTTTTATAGAAATGAATACATACCAGGAAATAAAAAAAAGTGTAGACATATGAAACGTAGTAAAAAATAAAATAAAATTTAGTTTACACTGGATTTTCCTTCATAAAAAAAGCAAATGGAAGAAGAACAAGTTAATTTAAGGTGGACATAATTTAGCATTAGCACAATTTTTTCCACTTATTCCAGGTCTTGCGTACACTGTGCAATCACATGAAACTAGTGTTTATTACTGATTAAATAATTAGCCATCAATCATCAGCAGAGGCAAAAATGATCAGTATTACGATTAAGGTCTGGGCTGATGAGAATGTACTGGGACATACGATTTCTGTTTTGTTTTGAAATTTGACATGAACTCTGCAGGCAGTAAATATTGAATTCTTTGTTATTTGATTTACCAGATGATTTTATTGCCATATGCTAACAGAACATGTGTGTGTATAAGTGTGTGTCTGTCTGTTCAGGGCCGGCAGCGCTGGATGAATCGAGGGTACAGGCAGACATCTCTGATGTGGTGTCGGTTCAGCAGCCAGGTGAGGAAACGCTCTAGACCCAGGCCGTAGCCACCATGAGGACACGTGCCATATTTTCTCTGCAATACAAACAGACAGCAGCCAGTTAACACTTTGAAACAAATACAATAAGACCAAATGGACACAACCGGGTGACTTCTTGACAGATGTGAAGAATCCACACATGTTGATTATTGCTCTCCCATTTCAGACATAATGTGTAGACATCTGAAAACATGCATTAGCAGACCTTCATCTTGTTTGTAGCAACTACAACGTTATTCCTCTCATGACTGGGGAAAAGAAACACTGATCCCTAGGGCTGGGTGATATATTGAATTCATTTTATTAATTTGAATTGTGAAAAATGAAAAAAACAACCATTACTGTTGGTTTCACAGATGCTCCTGGTGTTATACTCTATAATACTTATGGTATGTAAAAGGAGAACCAGTCTAGTTAGTAAGGTTTTTTCCTATGGCCCAAATTACTAAAGGAACGTTTATGTATGTCTTGAGTTCATATAGACAGAAAAAGACATTTATTAAGATTGTGAATCTTTCTTAACACTGAAAACATATACATAATAAAATATTTTATTTTTTTGGACATATCACCCAGCCCTACATCCGAGTCGCTCTGTGCCAGCAGGCGAGGCAGCTGCTTGGGGCCCCAGGCATGTAGGGACCCCCCCCCGAGAGCTGACAAAATTAAATCTACTTACACACAGTCAATACAACAACTTTGACTGTGTGCAAAGTTTGCCATGTCACTACCAGTTGCAGACCTCCCTAAGAGGACCCCTACTCTCACTCCATTGCAAGGTAGTGTATGATTCAGTGTAAACAACCAGGTCTAATGACCAGCTGATGAAAATGAAGAGAAGTTTTTATTCTGAGAGTGAAAAAACGAAGAACAGGAGAAAAAGCAAGATAGTGGTAAATGGAGCAGTGGACACAATAAAGAATTAATATAATAAACTAAATAGCGTTAGCTTCATGCTGCTAGTGTATCAAAATGAAGAGACAGTGGAATAACAGATCTTTCAATAGTATCAGATTATTTATCTTGTTTACTTTGACATTTAAAGATGAGCTAAGTTAACTAACTAAGTTAGCAGAGCAGCCTAATGTGTCCAGCTTTGCTGGAGTCACCAGAAGTCCACTTGTTAGCTTAGCTAGCAGGCTGCAACTAATCAGCTAACTCGGACAATACGTTTTCTGTATGCAACTGATGAAAGCTGTGTCTAACTGTCATGTGCTATGGGCAGTGTGGTGTGTGTTTTATTGTATTTTCTATATCTTAAGCATATTGGTTTTACATCGCATACATTTTTGCCTAGGACCCCAACAGAGTTCAGGATCAGTCAATTCTGTCTTACCTGGTCAGTGTACCAGTAGTATGGGGTTGAGTCAATTCCCTCCCTCTTGTATCCCTCCAGCAGCTCGTCAGCATCCCAGATACGCATCGAGCCTCCAACAATCTCACCAACATTTGGCATTAACACATCAACCTGTCAGATGAAGCAGTCAGTGAACGTTAGCAGTCAACGCATAGTAATTCTTGCACTTGTTTTCGATTAGACTACTTATAAACAGACGGAGCATAAATTACATTTATAAATTAACATAAATGGATGTTGTAATTTCAGAAGCATTAGTGGGTGAGACAGCCGCTTGTATGAAGTGGGGGTGGTAAAACTCATCCATCTCGATCGATGCACACATTTAAAAAAGTCACAGATGCAAATGGAGGGACATTTATATGGACATTTATATTTCCAAAATTGGACAAGTGCAACCCAACCTCTACAACTGAAATCAGGAAAAAAAAAAAAAAAAAAACAATGAACAGATGGACAAGTGTTATTTGCAAAGAATGCCAATAAGAATTGAAATACTGAGTGTTGAGTCTAGTTACAGTCACATGGCTGGACATCATGCACTGCAGAAGCCAACGTAACTGATGTGCCATTTTATTGACACTGACTGCAAAATGAAGAATCGCATTTAAAATGATGCACACAGACACACTGAAGGAAATCTAGGGACTTTCTGTAGCAAAACATGTAAGGAGTAGAATATTTGTGACAAAAAGCTTTTTCTCTCGACTGACGACGGCAGCAAGTTGTGTTAAAAAGTATATTGTTAATGAGGCATAATGTAAGAACGTGAAGTTTTACATGAACTCCTACTGTAATGTAGGAATGATAAAGGTTTTTGTACAGGGCATGACAGTGTAGGCGCTTACTTTCAAAGGTGGGTTCTTATTTGTAGTAAGTAGCAGTTTATTTGGAACACAGGGGCTTAAAGCTGTATAACATTTGATAAAATTGTAACCTTTTAATTTTGTACAAATCTCATGTTGCTCGCTGTCTCTCTCTCTCGACTGAGAGCACAGATACATAGTTATATTGTGATGAAACCTGGGATTTACAGCCATGATAGGAAGGAATTCATTTAACGTGATGGACATTATGGCTGCTCAGGCTGTCATAAGACCAGTTCTGACATATTTTCTGTTTATTTGCTCAGTCACTGATCCAAATAATCGAGTTTCGTACCGACTCAGTGAGGCGTCTGTCTTCAGGACAGCGCTGCATGTAGAAGGATTTGATCTGAGCTGGGAAACGACAGAGCAGGATGGTCTCATTGATGGCATCTGTCATGAGCCTCTCTGGAGCCTCAGGGATGTCCTAGGAGAGACAGGCGGAGACAAATGACAAAGAAGGAACCAGACAAGTGAAAACATGGAATTAAACATCATATTGAGGGCACTATTAGAGCTCCAAATTAATGACGTCCTGTTGTCCCAGGAACAGTAAAAACAGTGCCTGGGACACAATTATTCAGGATCTGGGAAACTTTCAAAATAAAGAAAATTACTGCTCAGTGCCTGCACCTTGTTGTTAATGGTTAACTAGAGCACAAAAATATAAATATCTTTACTTTGACTTGGGATATTAATTCGCTGACATCGCTGAGATTAAATATGAAAATATAGCTTCTTCTCTCTGAGTTATGAGTGGGGGTTAAGGTTAGACAAGTGTCCCTGCGGCAGAAAGGGCGCAGAGAGACCAGGTAAAGTCATACTCCTCAACTACACCGTAAATTATTAAAAACCTCCTTAAACAATCATAAACACTGTCTTGTCCACAACAACCACAAGCGTATTGGCGAATCCCCATCTCCAACAAACATGTTAGTTTACAAAGTTAGGTGAATGTATGTGCTGTACTTTGCCAACTATTCAATCTAATGTGCCACAAACTCTGGTGGACACACACACAGCAGCCCCCACACTCATAAACCAGGCAGGATCCATCAGCAGCAGACAGAGGAGGACCCGGATCAGTGATAGTGACTGATTTCATGTTCATTCTTCTTAAACTTCACCTAGTTTCCATTTAACTAAAGGAGATATTGAGTCCACGTGTTTTTTGTGCTGCTTTTGAACTGTAGTGCAGACAGAAGATTTTATTTATCAGTCCTTACTGACATACTAAATGTGTTGGACAAAATTAAAAAAAAAAAAAAACATGAAGTTGCTGGCTAATTAATCATTCCTAATATAAAGTTCTACTCTAGCCAGTTTATTACACATACATAAAGCTAATCTTTGAGCTTTTAACGGCTATACCCCAAAAACAGAGCTGAATAGACTAAAGATTACGATATAATTGTGACTATGAAGTGATTAAGAAACCTGCTGGTAACGAATTAAAAATAAATCAAACTAAATTTTTAGCTGTTACAGTGTTAAAACTATCAAATTCTCTAACGTGTATTCAAATTCTATATACACAATAAATTTCCATCACAAATGTCAATCAGACGTGTACTTTTCAGGTGATGTGTTGATTAACCAAACATTGATAACTAAACAAAGCAGGCTCTATAGTAAGGAAAACTGATGATACTGATACACATTAACATATACAACATATTGAACGTTTTCATTCATAAAAGAAAAAGTGAATAACTAGCAGAACACTGATGGTGTGAGCCACTGAAACAAGATACTGTATTAGACTATTTTTAATGTCAAAGGTACTTAATTTGGAACCTTGGTTAGTAGGTCTGGGACATTTAAAAGTAGGATTTGGGACACTTGCGGGATAAAAGTTTGCGTTTCTTTTTATAGAACAGAATACAGAATAGAATGTTGTCCACTTTAACAGTGAAAATGCCATAATGTTACTTTTCCATTCTCTGAACGACGTACTCTGAATTACTATATAATAAATGTGGGGACAAACAGCCTATGACAGTTGTATAATGCCTTGAGTTATAAACAGAAAGTCTGATGGTCCAATGGTAAATTTGTGTGTCCACATGCTTGTAGTTACTACCTAGTTATGGCCAAAACCAAGTTAAGCCCTTGGGTGAAGTGAGGACATTTTGCCAGCTGTAACAAGTTTGAAGTCCTGTATGAATGTTACAATTAGGTTTTAGGGTTAGAACTGGATTTAGGTTAGGGTTAGGCATTTTGTTGTAATGTTTAGGGAATACATCATGGCAATGAGACCTACAAACCTGTGTGTGTGTGTGTGTGTGTGTGTGCACGTGTGTAAATGATCCTTACCTCTCCAAACTCATAGTAGGAGCCATCATCCTTCTTGACGTCGTGCTCTCTGAGCCACTCAATAGCGTCAGTGTAGTTCATCCTCCTGAACGGCTTCTTGGGGGGTTTGAAGTTCTGGGAAAAATATCAACATTTTATTATCAAGTTGTTTCAGAACTAATTAACTGATCAAAATGATAAGATGGAAACTGAAACAACAGACACACAAAAAGGTTTGTTCCATAAACAAATTCATTGCGAAGTACCGGATTGATGTCATAGAGCAACTGGGCGGCAGGAGATTTGAGCACTCTGTCCACTACATCACACACCAGGTCCTCCAGCCTGTTCAGCAGATCCTCAAATGTTATGAAGGGACATTCAGCTTCAATATGAGTATACCTGAAAACAGAAAAATCAATAGAAGTGGACCTTTTTAATGTACTTTTATAGTTGGCATTTCACTTTTCAATACGTATCAAAAACTGATGCATATTGTCGATGCACACACAACAAAGTGCTGCATACAATGACGTTTATATGCAGCCCAACTGCCTGTCATCATACAACTATATAACATCCACAGAGTTTAGTTATGCTCAATCACTTGATGTTACTACGAAGACCATTTTACTCTACTGTCACGTGACAGATGTAGGGCTGAGTGAGAAGAAGGTCGACAATTATTTTGATGAACAACAGACAACCATACTGTAGGTAAATCGTTTTACCTAAAAGTATTTGATCAGACCAGATCATCACAATTCCCTCCTAGACTTTACTTTTTTTTCATTAAATAACCTCCACTGATGCCCAGAGTGCATTTTTCTGCTGCTTCACCAGCTTTTAATAATACTAAAACAATTTCTATCTTGTTTTTTTTTAACACAAATACTACTACTTAAATGTTGAACTTGTGTGTTTTAGTACTTTTGAACACATTGGACAGTGTACTCACTCGGACAGGTGTCTGCGGGTGCGGGACTGCTCAGCCCGGTATGACTGGGCGATGCAAAAGGTGTCGCCCAATGCGGGTATGCAGGTTTCCAGGTAGAGCTGGGAGGACTGCGTGAGGTACGCCTCCTCTCCAAAGTAGTTGAGGTTAAAGAGTGTGGAGCCGCCCTCCACCTGAGTCTGCACCAGAGTTGGGGGAGTGATCTACACCCAATTTAACACAAGCAATAAACCCACCAATGGTTACACAGCCACCGATCCTGAGGTTCGAGCTTTCTGATCTGCAAAAAATGTCTGTCTCTGCTGTGAGGCTCCACCTGAATATGTTCTGAGCACCTCTGAATTCGTACATGCAAAGTTTCAGAAAGTCTGTACTGTACTGAAGATTAGGATAATGAAAGTGAAAATCAGACAGCAATCAGTCATGAGTTATTAGTTGGGATAAAATATCAGTGAGGACACCTCACCTCATAGTAGCCGCGATTGAAGAAGTGGTCCCTGAAGCACTGCATGACAGTTGATCGGACCCGCAGGATCTTGGAGACGTTCTCTCCTCTGATCAGCATGTGTCTGTTGTTCAGCTGGACATCCACGTCTGACTCCTCGTTCAACAGGTTGTCAGCCCCACCTGCCGGAGCCAGGCCAATCAGCTCCCAGAAGTCACAGTGCAGCTCATGGCCTCCAGGTGCCTGGGAGAAAATGACAAGTAGATGATCTTTTTTACGGGCCCAACTTGCCTAGGATTTAATGGTTATAAGTCTAGTAAGTCATCTAAAAAGGGAATGCTATTGTGAAGAGGAAAATGGAAATGGGACTTTAGCCTTGTCCCAAACTTAACTGAAACTGGTTTTGTAGCTTCTGCCAACTTCAGCTAAATTTTAAACAGCTTTTCAAATTATTTAGGGCTAAATTTAGCCAAGATAACTGAAAAGTCCAGGCTCAATTCGTTTTCTTGGTTTCGTGTGATTCCTTCCTGCTTTCCTTTGCACATGCACACATGTACTGCATGTGATGATAAGTACAGCAGGTGTGTTTACCTGTTTCCCTTCGGGAACAGCAGTCACGGTCCCATACAGAGCCACAGTGCTCTCTGTGGACAACACCAAGGCATTGTAGCATTGGCACTGAAGACAAGAAGAAAACACATTAGTGACACTTAGTTGCAAATACAACCTCACTCAAGAGACAAATGTCACTTGAATGTATGAAACCTTAAAACTACTTAGAATAAATATAAAATATGCCTATCTCAAATGCATTTAATTCTCCTTTAGGTTTTGTAGTTAAATGCTTCATATTCCCTGCTTTAATGTCTGTCAGTGTTGTGGTTTTACTCTGGTAATTTTTTAAATGAAACTGAAGTATGAACATGTTATCTTAGCTTTTATTGTTACATGGCCAAAAAAAAAACAACGACAAAAAGACAGCACAGACTAGTAACTCAATGTAAAATGGGCAAGTAATGTATAAAGCTTTACCAGTTTGTCAGACAGGACACACTGGAGGAAACCTGTTCCATCTCTTAGCACAATGAACATCAGGTTCTTCCCTACAGCAGACAAAAGAAAAACAAAAACAAAAAAATTAGAAATAAATATACAGAAACCATATATAAAGAGACAAATCTTTTGCAGATATAAAGATGTAAAGATCTGATCCCATTATTTTTTTTAAAATGCATAGTTAAGAACAACATTTTCAACCCAAATACTTTTACTTTCATGCTTCTTACCTTGTCTCCTGAGACGATGGACCCATCCAAACACTTTGACCCTTTGACCTCTCTTTTGCTCCAGATGATGAATTTTAACCTGCAAAACGCAGTCACCACTAGTCCTTAGATCACATTAATTCAGGTTTAGATCACATGTATTCAGGTTTGGGTACAGACAAAAATATGCAAGTTGTTAACAACTAGTATATAACAATATAAACAGCCCTAACTGTAATGATAAAGTTTTCTTATTATTCATTAATACAGTATGAATATGCTCTATGACCATAGACCCATAAAAAGGAAGAAAGGAAGATAAAAAAACAATTTCAAAATTAACTTATGTATATTACTTACACTATAAAATTAACTGGTTGTTTGAGTGTTTTAGTGTGACCACGCATACGTTAGCTTTTTTAATTAATAACACATGCTTTATGAGGAAATGTACACTAGGGTGTCCACAGGTATAAACTAGTTTAAAGGCACTTTAAATTAGTTTAAGACCAAATATGCGATGCAAATGTACACCAAAAAAATAAAAATAGGCTACTTCCCAGAAATGGCTGACGGCAGACATCACAAGTAATGGAATTTGTTCATGGATATGAGTTACACCGACTGCTCCATTTGATTTATAGTTGTGTTTCTGCTGATGACAACTGCAACTACCTGACAATTTTACTGTTGTTTAAACAAAAAAACTCAGCTGTTTTTGTCTATTTATTCAATAAAAGCAGTCCTAGCCTGCTAATTTAAGCACAAAGGGCATTTTTTTAAATTTTTTTTAATTTCCTTGTAGTGTAAAAGGGTGGTGAATTGACAGCTCATGTTAACATGACACATGGTTCTGACGCAGGGACATATTTCCACAATCTGCTAGTGGTCCTATATTATGTACTTCCTGCTTTGCATGTGCAAGCTGAAACTCTTGCAGTGATGTGATGTTGTGTGATTAAGGGTTACGATAAAAATCACTAAATTTAAAATTTCTGTGATTGCCTGGCAGTGAGAATATCAAAAAGCTTATTAAGAGAGAGACTCACCACTTCAGGCTCTGGCAGGCTGGGGTCTTTCTCAATGACAATCTTCTTGGCTTCTTCCAGGTTCTTCTCTCTCCTCTCGCTGTCCTCTGCCTTAACAACAAACACGGAGCATTTACAGACACTACAGCTTAAACTGCTGTGAAAAAAAAACATCTTGAACAAAGTTGCTCAAAAAAAAAAAAAAAAAATCAAGACTTTCAGGTTTTTAGCAGGGGTAAGATGAAGCAAACTGTGGAAGACCCACCTCCTTCTTATCTTTGGTATCATTCTTCATCTGCTCACGGTTAAAAGCCTTCTTTGCGTTCTTCATCTGTGTCTTGGAGATCACTGCCCAACGCTAAGAAAGGTGATAAACGTACATGTTGAGAGAATTATTATGAATTACTGTTAAATAAAACCAATATGTAGTGTGTCTTTCAGCTTCAGTTTTTCCATTAAGAGATGGCAGGTAACTGCAGATGCATTTTTGGATGAATAAAAAATGTCTAGTGCATTTTTATGTAACATATTAAAAGGATTTTTTCACATATTTTTCCAATGTTTGTAGCAAGAGGATATGATAAAGTCTAAAGTCAATAATAATAATAATAATAATAATAATAATAATAATAATACTGACCTCTCCCTCCTTTTGTGACTCTACGTAAATGGTCGGGAATGGCTCCTTACCAGCAAACAGCAAAGCCTGCAAGGAAATACAATTAGTTGGTGACAGGGATATAAACGCAATTGTATCAACCCATAGAATATATATTATTATTATAATACCACCTAGTATCCCAAAAAATAACAACAACAGTGATAAACTGATGAGTAATTTACAGTCGATAACTGCATCGGTTTTAAATATGGGTCAATTCTGCTGCATAATCATCCTAGTAGACCACAGAGGTCACAAAGCACTAATGATTGTGAAATGGCTTGAATTCCTAAAGCTGGATAAAAGGCAGTGTGATGCCAGGTCACCCAGTTGTAATAGGCACCATTTCTGCTGTTAGCAATAAGTTGTGTATAATTATATCCATAAACTTAAATCTAAAAATGCCTGAAAACAGTTTCTATTTAAAATCAAATCAAAAGCAGTATGTTAGGCCTCATGGCAGCTTACCTTTAGAGGGGTTTTGAAAGGTTTCTGCTCTGTGCCATCTCCGTCCTGGTCATTGCCACATTTATCTGACACATACACCTCACCTGACAAACAGAAGCAGAGCGAGTCTCAGGAGAGTTACTTACAAAATACACCAAAAATAACATTACCATGTTCTTTAATGGAAACTTTTGGAAAATATAACAATGGAAAATATTTTAAAATAGGTTTTAAAAGAAGATTGATAATATAATCATATTAGCATGATGTGAAAGATTAACTTCCTTCATTGTGATTTTTTATCTGCATAACACCCCCTTTCTGTTCTTTCCCTCTACTGCGTGCAAATTTAATCTCATTTAAATAAAACTTCAAATCTGTTCTACAAAATAAAATGTCAGAGTCCGAGTCAGAAAAAAGGCTGAAAATCTCGCTTTTCAAAAGGACATATCATGTGATCACCAAACACTTGTATCTGTTTAAGTTATGTTCTCTGAATATAAAAAACGAATTTGGTTGTGTTGGTTTCAACTTGGGCAGCTGCAGCAAATATTCCAAGGGTGGAGCAGAATCGGTGAAGACAGCGAAAGTCTCAGAGCAGAGAGAAAATGTGTAGTGAAAGCCCTACAACCCTTTTACCTCCATGGTTTAGATTTGATACTGAAGTTTCTATTAGGGTCAGTGTCCAGAATGGTGATTGATCCTAAAATCAGAATTCTGATGATTAACTGCAGTATTAAAGTAATTACAAAAAGTTAGATGCATAAATATCAAGTCTTTTGTTACCCATCACAGTTGAAATGCGTTTTGGTTAAACAGAGAGTACGCACTTTTAACTAGCAAGATACTTAGCATACTAACCATTACTCAGCAGCACGAATTTATGAATATAAAACTGTAGCTGTGGGCACTGAATCATCCATATGGCCTCACAGTCAATACATCAGTGTACAGCTAAGACGCTGGTAGACTTGTGAAACCACACATGAATTTATATATAGTCAAAAATATGGACCTTAAAAATATGGACCTAACTAAATACAGCACGTCTATAGGTGTAACCAGACCAACTTGGTTCGTTGTGGCCGGTTAACGGCGAAACTGAAACAAAATGCAGTGTTACAGACTAAAGTATAGTACATGGCGTACTGACTATCTTACGTGGTCAGTTTGTCAGTAAAATTACAAAGCAAAGTTGATCAGAGAAGCCAGGGAATAGACTGACGCAGCCCCTTAGACGCTGCACTATATACTGACAGATGTCAGGGCTAAATATTAGCCTGTCTCACATTGAGTTTATCTGTGAATTTTATTTACTTAAATAGGTTTCGTAATTTCTTTATACTTGCTTGTTAGAATGAATATTGAACAATACTCGCAACATCAGAAATATACGCTAGGTGCTAACTGCTAACATCACTGAATATGATGCTACATTCAGGACACGTGTCTTTGGGAGCTCCCATAGCTAACTAGCTTTGAATACGCTGATTTTGACCTTACCCACTGAGACTCCATCAACACCTTTTGTTATTTCCGTCGCCATGTCAGCTTATGTGCCGAAACAGTCCGATTAGGAGGAAAAACAATATTTTTTTTTCAAAAAATGAAAATAAAAACCAAACACTACTACAGATCTGACGTATCTGTTCGACAGCGGAAATGCAACCTTGCGTCAGCCCTGCCGCAGCTCGGTGGGCGTGGACGTTCCGGTACTTTCGCCAGCAGTGATTGGCGAGCGTGGAAACGTCACTTCTACAACAAAAAATGTGATTGGTGGTGTTTGTTGTCAGTTTATTCGGTTACTCACCGGCTAATCCGCACTTTTTACACATTTGTTTTGGGCAAAATACAAAATTACATAAAGTAAATACTTTAATAAAATGTACAAAAGGGTATAAAAAAATATGACCCAATAATTTCAGAAAATAAATCCAAATCGGGGAAAATTGGGCAGCTGCAGCAAATATTCCAAGGGTGGAGCAGAATCGGTGAGGACAGCGTTAATGAAAGTCTCAGAGCAGAGAGAAAATGTGTAGTGAAAGCCCTACAACCTTTTTACCTCCATGGTTTAGATTTGATACTGAAGTTTCTATTAGGGTCAGTGTCCAGAATGGTGATTGATCCTAAAATCAGAATTCTGATGATTAACTGCAGTATAAATGTAATTACAAAAAGCTAGATGCATAAATATCAAGTCTTTTGTTACCCATCACAGTTGAAATGCGTTTTGGTTAAACAGAGAGTACGCACTTTTAACTAGCAAGATACTTAGCATAGTAACCATTACTCAGCAGCACGAATTTATGAATATAAAACTGTAGCTGGTGGGAATCATCCATATGGCCTCACAGTCAATACATCAGTGTACAGCTAAGACGCTGGTAGACTTGTGAAACTACACAGCCATGATTTAATACATAGTTAAAAATATGGACCTAACTAAATACAGCACATGTCTCTGGGTGGATCCAGACCATCTCGGTTCGTCGTGGCAGGTTAACGGCAAAACTGAAATCACATCCAGTTTTATAGACTAAAGTATAGTACTTGCGTACTGACTGTCTTATGTGGTCTGTTTGTCGGTAAAATTACCAAGCAAAGTGGATCAGAGAAGCCAGGGAATAGACTGACGCAGCCCCTTAGTCGCTGCAATATGAACTGACAGCTGTCAGGGCTAAATATTAGTCTGTCTCACATTGAGTTTATCTGTGAACTTTATTAACTTAAATAGGTTTCGTAATTTCTTTATACTTGCTTGTAAGAATGAATATTGAACAATACTCGCAACATCAGAAATCTTCACTAGGTGCTAATTGCTAACATCACTGAATGTGATGCTATATTCAGGACACACGTCTTTGGGAATTACCATAACTAGCTGATTTGACCTTACCCACTGAGACTCCATCAACACCTTTTGTTATCTCCGTCGCCATGTCAGCCTATGTGCTGAAACAGTCCCCTTGGGAGGCAAAACAATACAATTTTTATTTAAAAAATGGAAATTAAATTCAAACGCTACTGCCAGCCTCACGTATCTGTTCAACAGCTGACGTGCAACTTTGCGTCAGCCCCGCTGCATTCGGTGGGGTGGACGTTTCGGTACTTTCGCCAGCACTGATTGGCGCGCGTGGAAATGTCATTTCTACAATAGTGAATCTGATTGGTGGTGTTTGTTGTCAGTCTATTCGGTTACGCCCCGGCTAATCCGCACTTTTGACAAATCTGTTTTGGGAAAATAAAAAAATTAAATAAAGTGAATGTTTTACTAACATTTACAAAAGGGTATAAAAATGTGACGCAATAATTTAATTGCTTTGAATATGAGTCGAATGGAGCAGTGCGGAGATTATTGAAAAAACTCAATTATAATTAATTATAATTATATTTGGTCTTACTATTTATTAGATGCAATTTATTAAAATGCTACACTGCTAGTCATGAACATAATATTGAAAACCATGGGACAGAAAGTGAAACAGATGCAGTATTACAACAACAATAGGCTGTAAACATATTTTAGAGGCGGGCTGGTTCAAGAAGTATCCACTCCAGAGGTCATTGTATGATAAAACACTTAATTCCAGGTTCCACAATTGACCTGATAAAAAATTAAGTCCACAGAATAGGGTAAGAAACTGTGTACCTCCACAGATACACACACTTTCCGCACACACTTTTGCCCACGTCGGTCCATTCGCTAAAAAACAAAATATCGAATTATGCCAACCGACAAAGGAAGATGCACAGTTGTCCTGAATGCTGAGAATTACCACAATAAAGTAACCACGCTCTTAGACGACCATCCCACGTGCTGTATGAGAAGCTGAAAAGAGATCCCACAAGCAATTACAAGAAAAAGCTTATAGGCTGCTCAAAAAAGCTGGAAAGAGACCAAATTGCGAAATACTTGGCCACCATCCTATCACCATTAGTTGGACACACTGATCACAACACACTGAACTCAGAGAATTTTGCAGCCAGGCTCAGAGAGCTGAAACTGGATACTGATGACCTCTTTACCACCATCCCCACCATCGATGCCCTTACAGTCGCTAGGAAAAGACTAGAAGAGGACAAGACCCTCCACAGCAGAAGCAACATCAACCCAGATCAGATCTTCTCCCTCCTGGACTTGTGTCACAACACCACATACTTCAATTCAATTCAATTCAATTCAACTTTATTTATATAGCGCCAATTTACAACAAAGTCATCTCAAGGCACTTTACAGAATAAAGTCCAGACTACACAAGTATGTAGAAGCAACCCAACAAATCCCCCTTGAGCAAGCCCTAGGCAACAGTGGAGAGGAAAAACTCCCTTTAATGGGAGAAACCTCCAGCAGAACCAGGCTCAGGGTGGGCGGCCATCTGCCTTGACCAGTTGGGGTGAGTGGAAAGTAGAGAAAGAAAAGAAAAGAGCAACGAAAAGCAACAACAAAACAACAACAAAAAGCAACAACAAGAAAAGCATTAACAAAACAACAAAAAAGCAACAACAAAGCATTGTACAGGTTGTAGGACACAGAATTAATGGCATACAGTGGTGACAAATAAATGTATAGAGAAAAGCTAGTTCAGGTTGAGCGAGCAGTTTTAACTATAGGCTTTATCAAAAAGGAAAGTTTTAAGCCTAGTCTTAAAAGTAGAGAGGGTGTCTGATCCCCGAATTTGGATTGGAAGCTAGTTTCAAAGAAGAGGGGCTTGATAGCTAAAGGCTCTGCCTCCCATTCTACTTTTGCAAACTCTGGGAACCACAAGTAGGCCTGTATTCTGAGATCGAAGTGGTCTAATCGGGCGATACAGAACTATGAGATCTTTTAAATATGATGGAGCTTGACCACTAAGAGCTTTGTATGTAAGGAGGAGGGTTTTGAACTCTATTCTAGATTTTATGGGAAGCCAATGAAGAGAAGCTAGTGAAGGTGAAATATGATCTCTCTTTCCTAATCCAGTCAGCACTGTTGCTGGAGCATTTTGGATTAATTGAAGGCTTTTTAGAGAGTTATTAGGACACCCCAGAAGTAGGGAATTACAGTAGTCCAACCTAGAAGTAACAAATGCATGGACCAGTTTTTCGGCATCACTTTGAGACAGGATGCTTCTAATTTTAGCAATGTTCCGTAGGTGGAAGAAGGCTGTTCTAGAGATTTGTCTTATATGTGACGTAAACGCCAAATCCTGGCCAAAAATAACTCCAAGGTTCCTCACCGCAGTACTGGAGGCCAAAGTTATGTCATCTAAAGTAACTATATTGTTAGACAGCATATTTCTCATATTTTTAGGCCCAAAGAAGATGATTTCAGTTTTGTCTGAATTTAGAAGTAGGAAATTGTAGGACATCCAGGTCTTTATGTCTTTTAGACATGCTTCAAGTTTGACTAATTGGTTAGTATCTTCTGGTTTCACAGATAAATAGAGCTGGGTATCATCTGCATAGCAGTGGAAGTTTATGGAATGTTTCCTAATAATTTTGCCTAAAGGTGACATGTACATATTAAAAAGTATTGGTTCTAACACAGAGCCCTGTGGAACTCCATAACTAACTTTGGTGCATAAAGAAGAGTCATCATTAACATGAACAAGTTGGAATCTGTCTGACAGATAAGATTTAAACCAATGTAATGCGGTTCCTTTAATCCCAAATCCATGTTCTAGTCTCTGTAATAAAATACAAAAAAATACAAAAACGTAAAAAAATACTAGGCTCTACTAAGAACAGCTTTAATGGTTCTCATCTCTGAACACCTGTTTTGTTGGATTTATTCACATAAAATGATCTCAAAATTGTACAGAAATAAATTTACTGTTAATTTATCCTTCTGTTAATTTATTGCTAGATCTTGACCCTGGAAAACCTTACCATACATGGTCTCCAGTTAACACAGATTAGAAAAAGATAATCTTCTTTTAAACGATGAGAAGATAATTTAGGAAGATAAGACTAAAACCAATATTACTCTTATGTTTTTGATTAACTTTTATTGCCTGTTTAAATTGCATGTGATTGTTTTAGTAGTTTGGTTTGGATCAGTGCGTCTCAGCTCTCAGGTTGTTGTTTATACCTACCATATGAGGAACTCTGAGGTACATGGTCTTCTGTGTTTTTCAGCAATTTGGAACTTTACTGCCGCTTTACTGCAGATCTGAGGATTTGAATTCCACTGGAAAGAAAATATTAGTTATGGATATCTCACCATTTCACAACTGAGTGTGATGTTTCCAAAAACACTACACAAATACACCTACACCATTTCCTACAGATTTACTTTTCCTGCAAAAAACTACCAGCCCATCTTGCAAGCTGCAGATACCTAAAAGCAGATATTAATTTTCCTATGGGATAAGGATGTTTTCCATCCATGAATAATTTAAACGTTATAGCTGAGACTGGATATAGGGTCAGTGATTTTTCATCAATGGTTTTCTTCAGTTTAGTAAATACCTTACATATACTTGGCAGCATAGCATTGGCTTTCCTTGATTTTTTTCTAGTTGCAGCATAACTATTATACCTGAAGTCAAAGTTATTGTCCTCTGTCACCGGGTGTGTGTCAGTTTACACTAGCTTTTCCACATGTGCCGCCACATCCTTATCAAATTTCAATACTTAGTAACGCCATTAACTTTAGGGTTACTATCTGGTGTTGCTGAAACTCTGACTACCTCTGTCCACTGAGGTGCTGTTGCTAACTGCTAACTTCTAACATTTGTAGCACTGAGCTTTGGGACACAACAGCTGTCAGTGACTGACAATGTCCCCAGGAACAAAATTTCGGCTTGCATGTGTCCATTTTTGCCGCCTTTGGAGCTCAGGTAGATATTCCTTAGTTCGACATTCCCAAAAGAGGCCCGCCATATACTTGACTTGTCTCCTTCTTCGGTGGGCATAGAGATCCTTTTGCTGAAAATTTTGGGAGGAGGAAATGATTTGGTGTCAATGCCCTAAAGCCATTGGATCATTGGTCTAGTTATTGGCTTCCACATCACTCCATGTTGAGAGCTAGATGGATGATTAAACATCCAATTGATGTAATGCTAGATCAGCATATTTTCTGTTTTGGACATGTTTCATCCTTCCAGAAGCTTTTTGAGCTCTCACTAAGCCCACAAAAGTTTGTATTTTGAAAACCTGAACTCTCTATGTGGACATTTCAGGTAGCCAAACATGTAAATATGACACCAGGTAAGGTTCTATTAAGTGGGAGATCTGACATTTGTTGCCACCCTGTTGCTCCATGTGATTGTTAACCTGAGAATAAATGATTTTTAAAGGGTGGCGCATTTTTTTTTTGTTTTCATTGTCATTTGCTAAATTACAAGTATAAAAAGGAAAAAATAAAAACTCTTTAAATCAGTAAAGATCCCCAAAGCATGCATTTTTATTGTTTTCACAAATTTATATCAGAAATTGCAGGTTAGCAATTTGTTTTTTTATAATTTGACATTTACATCTCAGTTTTCATGCATTCTTTTTCAGGTTATGTAGTTTTCTTTACAATAATTTACGTATGGTAATAATACAGTCTTACAAGTATTCAAAGGAATCATAATGATAAAAATACAACATAAAGTACAACATAAAAACACTATATGGAAAGTGTACTGTCCCTAGATCAGGGGTCACCAACCTTTTTGAAACTGAGAGCTACTTCTTGGGTACCAATTAATGTGAAGAGCTACTGGTTGAATACGCACTTTTAAAATAAAAAAATTTGCTCAATTTACTGTTAATTATATGGTATTATTAATAATTAATTAAATTAATGATATTCATCTATGTGAAGACCACGGGCACCATGTTGGTGACCCCTGCTCTAGATGTTTTAGTCTTCTGTGTTTAAAGAAGTAGAGATTTCAGCAGAGACTCCATCATAAAATATTCCAAGTCCTGGACAGAGAGGCTGGGTAAAATTGGTCCGCAGTGTGTAGAGAAGAGTCTTGGTTACAAATATGCTGTAGAAAGATAGTGTACCAGCACTGTAATCCAGGTACACTCCTATTTTGAAAGCCTGAGAGCCTGGGATGGAAGTTCTAATGTTGTTATGTCTGAATTCATAACCAGCATTAGAACACTGTAATGCCCAAGACTTGTCATTGTTCCCAAATGCACTTTCTCTTCCTGCTCTGCTCATATCCTTGTATGCAACTGCTACAAACACTTCACGGCCACTCCACTTCACCTCCCAGTAACACTTCCCAGTCACAGTTTCGCTACACAAAACCTGACACCATTCAGTAAACCTATCTGGGTGGCTATAATATGGTAAATTGTTACGTGAGTATACTGCTTTTGCGGTACCATCAAGCCTGATCCATATATGTGCTGTGTTTGGATCCAGTGTGAAATGATATGGATATTTGAAGAAGTCACCTCTGGTTATGGGCTCTAAGGCATCTATTTCAGTCTTTGAGGTTTTGGTCCATTCTTCACTAAGAATGTCCTGTAGTTTATCTCTGACTGTAGACACAACTGCCATTACATCCTCAGGCTCACGGTACCTCAGATGGCACATACTGCTTGATGTAGTTTCAGTAAAATGGGACAGCAAGGTATATTTATGTAGAAACTGGATGTGATCCTCTGTGTGTGAGAGCTGCTCCAGCTCAGTGTCTTTCCTCTTCAGCTCAGCAATCTCCAGCTGCAGCTTCTCCTGGAGATCACCAATGAGAGTAATTTTATTCTTCTGATGAGATCTAATCTGCTGCTTCACTTCTATGAAGATCTTCTCACTGTCCCTCACCGCTTTATCAGCTGAGCGGTTCATATCCTCGGCCTCCTGCTGAAGTTGCTTCACTTCTTTCTCTCTGTCCTGCACTCTCTGTTGGATATCTCGTCGACTCAGCCCAAGCTCTCCCAGCTTCTCAGTCATTTCTGCTGCAGCTGAAACCATATTGTGACCCTTGTGTTCGTCCATGGAGCAGAGGTAACAGATGCACTGCTGATCAGTGCGGCAGAAAATCTTCATCACCTCATTGTGGCGGGTACAGATGTTCTCCTGGAGCTTCTTTGTGGGGTCGACCAACTTGTGTTTTTCAAAGGCTGCAGATTTATAGTGAGGCTGGAGGTGTTGGTCACAGTACGAGACCAGACACTGCAGACAGGACTTGCTGGCTTTCATTTTTGTCCCAGTGCAGAAATCACAGGCCACATCTTCAGCTCCAGCATAGCAGTGATCAGCTGGAGCAGCTTGAAGTCCTGTCTTCTTCAGATCCTCCACTAAGTCTGCTAACATAGTATTTTTCACCAGGACGGGCGTCGGTCTGAAGAACTGTGTGCACTGAGGACAGCTGCAGGTTTTTTCCTGATCATCTTCATCCCAGTAATTTTTCACACAGCTCATACAGTAGCTGTGCCCACAGGGAAGAGTCACTGGATCCCTCAGTAGATCCAAACAGATCGAACAGCAGAATTTTTCCCTATCCAAACGAATTCCTGGCTGCGCCATTTTACCTTCCACGAGAGTGAAATAATGTTACTTCCAGATAACCACTGCCCTCTACAACATAAGACCATTTGATTTCCTCCTACACTGTATGCGACCCAGCAGTGAATAGGGCATGTCAGCTATTGCACTTGCCATCATGTTGGTTACACCCATCTGTACACTGGCAGATCTTTAGAGGAAGCAGGAAGCAGCAATCATGTGGTCTGAGGGGGCTGGCTTTGTTTGAGAGCAGGATGGGAGGAGTATGTGAATGGCATACAGATTTGATCATTCAAAACAACCCAGAATCACTGTCCATGTGGACTAAATCCAGGGGCCTGATCATTTAAAAACATTACAAAAAAAAAAGACTGACAAGTCTACAGTTTTCTGTACAAACTGATACACACATGTTTTATGAGTTATCCCCAGTATGAGAAAGATCAGTGTAGAGAATCTCAGGTCATTTTTTTATGCAGCGGCACCACCTGCTGCTTCAATGAAGGAACCACCAGCTTAAGTTATTTATCTAGTTTTAATTTAAATATCAGACCCTCTTTATAATATTTGCAGGTGGGTTTATTAAAAAAAAAAAGAAGGAAAAAAATGTACATGACAATTTGAAATCTTTATTTAAAGCACAAAAAGAGAGAAATAACAAATTTGGGGACTAGGCTGACAGACTCAGAGCACAAACACAATACATAAACCAAGGAACTAAAAATAAAAAAAATAAAACTAGGACTGAGGGACAAAAGTATCAGAATATACACAGGATTGGAAAACCAAAGAGAAGGGGGCGTGAGACCTACACTGGCTTATTATCGAACACAGGGTATCAAAAAGGGTAAACTAAAAACCACTCTGAAGAGGAGGACAAACGCTGATTCAGCCCTAAAGAGTTAATACAAATTGCAAAGGAAACACAAACCAGATGAAAATTGCATTTATCATTAACATTCATGCCACCAAACATTTATTTTTTAAAAGAAACAGTGTAAAATATAAGGACATGAAGTGTCTATAATAGGTTCTTCAAAATGCAGTTTACTACAACGCTGTCCATGTTGGAAAAAAAAAAAACACAGTTGAAGGAATAAAAATCAATTTTAAACGCAAAAGGACAATCTCATTCATCTCCTGTTTAATATTCAAGTCCACTTGAGCTGACAAATTTGAGCTGTGGATCCCAAATCAAGCCCAAGTCCAGCATAGAGCGGCTGAGTAAATGTGGTCTGGACTCTGTGGAGCAGGGTCATGGTTTCAGAGACACTGTAGAAGGACAGTGTACCGGCAATATGATCCAAGTACACTCCTACTCTGGAGAGCTGATACAGTGAAGTACTTCTTTTGTTGTGTATGAATTCATTTCCTTTGTTGACACATTGTAACACCCAAGACTTGTCGTTTTGACCAAATTTACTTTTATGTTGTGTTTTGCTAATGTCCTCGTATGTGACCGCTACTGAGACTCCTGCTCCACTCCACTCCACCTCCCAGTAACACCGTCCAGTCAGACTCTCTTTACTCAGAACCTGAAGCTTCGTAGTGAAACTGGGTGACTCTGGGTCTCTGGCATATAACCCTATCGCCAACTGCACTGCTGATAACAATGTGGGTTCCATCACAGTTGCTTTTCTGTTCCCTTCAGATAACACCATTAATGTGTTTGCTGTCTTTGGATCCAGTGTGATTTCACATGAATATTTCAAGAATTCAGCTCTGGTCTTGGGCTCCGCTTGTGGCAAGAGGACATCAAGTTTACTCTCTCTCAGTGAGATCTTGGTCCATTCCTCACTAAGAATGTGCCGTAGTTTGTCTCTGACTGCTGACAAAGCTGCTGCTATATTCTCAAAGTAGCTGACAGGTTGTATGGTGATGCTGGGTGAGTGTGTAGACTGATGAAGATGTGACAGTGAGGCATAATTCTGGAGAAACTGGATGTGATCCTCTGTGTGTGAGAGCTGCTCCAGCTCAGTGTCTTTCCTCTTCAGCTCAGCAATCTCCAGCTGCAGCTTCTCCTGGAGATCACCAATGAGAGTAATTTTATTCTTCTGATGAGATCTAATCTGCTGCTTCACTTCTATGAAGATCTTCTCACTGTCCCTCACCGCTTTATCAGCTGAGCGGTTCATATCCTCGGCCTCCTGCTGAAGTTGCTTCACTTCTTTCTCTCTGTCCTGCACTCTCTGTTGGATATCTCGTCGACTCAGCCCAAGCTCTCCCAGCTTCTCAGTCATTTCTGCTGCAGCTGAAACCATATTGTGACCCTTGTGTTCGTCCATGGAGCAGAGGTAACAGATGCACTGCTGATCAGTGCGGCAGAAAATCTTCATCACCTCATTGTGGCGGGTACAGATGTTCTCCTGGAGCTTCTTTGTGGGGTCGACCAACTTGTGTTTTTCAAAGGCTGCAGATTTATAGTGAGGCTGGAGGTGTTGGTCACAGTACGAGACCAGACACTGCAGACAGGACTTGCTGGCTTTCATTTTTGTCCCAGTGCAGAAATCACAGGCCACATCTTCAGCTCCAGCATAGCAGTGATCAGCTGGAGCAGCTTGAAGTCCTGTCTTCTTCAGATCCTCCACTAAGTCTGCTAACATAGTATTTTTCACCAGGACGGGCGTCGGTCTGAAGAACTGTGTGCACTGAGGACAGCTGCAGGTTTTTTCCTGATCATCTTCATCCCAGTAATTTTTCACACAGCTCATACAGTAGCTGTGCCCACAGGGAAGAGTCACTGGATCCCTCAGTAGATCCAAACAGATCGAACAGCAGAATTTTTCCCTATCCAAACGAATTCCTGGCTGCGCCATTTTACCTTCCACGAGAGTGAAATAATGTTACTTCCAGATAACCACTGCCCTCTACAACATAAGACCATTTGATTTCCTCCTACACTGTATGCGACCCAGCAGTGAATAGGGCATGTCAGCTATTGCACTTGCCATCATGTTGGTTACACCCATCTGTACACTGGCAGATCTTTAGAGGAAGCAGGAAGCAGCAATCATGTGGTCTGAGGGGGCTGGCTTTGTTTGAGAGCAGGATGGGAGGAGTATGTGAATGGCATACAGATTTGATCATTCAAAACAACCCAGAATCACTGTCCATGTGGACTAAATCCAGGGGCCTGATCATTTAAAAACATTACAAAAAAAAAAGACTGACAAGTCTACAGTTTTCTGTACAAACTGATACACACATGTTTTATGAGTTATCCCCAGTATGAGAAAGATCAGTGTAGAGAATCTCAGGTCATTTTTTTATGCAGCGGCACCACCTGCTGCTTCAATGAAGGAACCACCAGCTTAAGTTATTTATCTAGTTTTAATTTAAATATCAGACCCTCTTTATAATATTTGCAGGTGGGTTTATTAAAAAAAAAAAGAAGGAAAAAAATGTACATGACAATTTGAAATCTTTATTTAAAGCACAAAAAGAGAGAAATAACAAATTTGGGGACTAGGCTGACAGACTCAGAGCACAAACACAATACATAAACCAAGGAACTAAAAATAAAAAAAATAAAACTAGGACTGAGGGACAAAAGTATCAGAATATACACAGGATTGGAAAACCAAAGAGAAGGGGGCGTGAGACCTACACTGGCTTATTATCGAACACAGGGTATCAAAAAGGGTAAACTAAAAACCACTCTGAAGAGGAGGACAAACGCTGATTCAGCCCTAAAGAGTTAATACAAATTGCAAAGGAAACACAAACCAGATGAAAATTGCATTTATCATTAACATTCATGCCACCAAACATTTATTTTTTAAAAGAAACAATGTAAAATATAAGGACATGAAGTGTCTATAATAGGTTCTTCAAAATGCAGTTTACTACAACGCTGTCCATGTTGGAAAAAAAAAAAACACAGTTGAAGGAATAAAAATCAATTTTAAACGCAAAAGGACAATCTCATTCATCTCCTGTTTAATATTCAAGTCCACTTGAGCTGACAAATTTGAGCTGTGGATCCCAAATCAAGCCCAAGTCCAGCATAGAGCGGCTGAGTAAATGTGGTCTGGACTCTGTGGAGCAGGGTCATGGTTTCAGAGACACTGTAGAAGGACAGTGTACCGGCAATATGATCCAAGTACACTCCTACTCTGGAGAGCTGATACAGTGAAGTACTTCTTTTGTCGTGTATGAATTCATTTCCTTTGTTGACACATTGTAACACCCAAGACTTGTCGTTTTGACCAAATTTACTTTCATCTTGTGTTTTGCTAATGTCCTCGTATGTGACCGCTACTGAGACTCCTGCTCCACTCCACTCCACCTCCCAGTAACACCGTCCAGTCAGACTCTCTTTACTCAGAACCTGAAGCTTCGTAGTGAAACTGGGTGACTCTGGGTCTCTGGCATATAACCCTATCGCCAACTGCACTGCTGATAACAATGTGGGTTCCATCACAGTTGCTTTTCTGTTCCCTTCAGATAACACCATTAATGTGTTTGCTGTCTTTGGATCCAGTGTGATTTCACATGAATATTTCAAGAATTCAGCTCTGGTCTTGGGCTCCGCTTGTGGCAAGAGGACATCAAGTTTACTCTCTCTCAGTGAGATCTTGGTCCATTCCTCACTAAGAATGTGCCGTAGTTTGTCTCTGACTGCTGACAAAGCTGCTGCTATATTCTCAAAGTAGCTGACAGGTTGTATGGTGATGCTGGGTGAGTGTGTAGACTGATGAAGATGTGACAGTGAGGCATAATTCTGGAGAAACTGGATGTCATCCTCTGTGTGTGAGAGCTGCTTCAGCTCAACATCTTTACTCTTTAGCTCAGAGATCTCCTGCTGCAGCTTCTCCTGAAGCTCTTTGAATTGACAGACTTTGGTTTCCTGCTGGGATCTGATCTGCTGTTTCACATCAGAGTTTATTTTCCCAATGAGATGCAGCAGCTCATTGAAGATCTTCTCACTGTTCCTCACTGCTTTATCAGCAGAGCAGTTGACATCCTCCACATTCTGCTGAAATAGTTTCACTTCTGTCTCTCTATCCTGGATTTTCTGCTGGATTGTTTGCTGAATTTCTCCAAGCGCTCTTTGCCTTTGAGTTCTTTCTTCTTTTGCCAAAACAACGTTGTGGCCTTTATGTTTCTTCATGTAGCAGAGGTGACAGATGCACTGCTGATCAGTGCGGCAGAAAACTGTTAACATCTCATTATGATGAAAGCAGATGTTGTGTTTCTTTGTGGGGTCGACCAACTTGTGTTTTTCAAAGGCTGCAGATTCATAGTGAGGCTGGAGGTGTTGGTCACAGTACGAGACCAGACACTTCTGACATGACTTGATGGCTTTCAGTTTTGTCCCAGTGCAAAAATCACAGGCCACATCTTCAGCTCCAGCATAGCAGGGATAAGCTGGAGAAGCTTGAAGTCCTCTCTTGTTCAGATCCTCCACTAAATCTGCTAACATGGTATTTTTCATGAGGACAGGCCTCGGCACAAAGATCTGTCTGCACTGAGGACAGCTTTGGATTCCTTTCTGATCATCCATGTCCCAGAAGCTTTTAATACAGCTCATACAGTAGTTGTGTCCACAGGGAATAGTCACTGGATCCGTCAGTAGGTCCAGACAGACAGAACAGCAGAGTTTCTCCTGGTCCAGCTGACTTCCTTGCTGCGCCATGTCCACGTCTCAGAGACAGAAAATATCAAATGCTTTACTTCTTGATAAAAGCTGTTCTCAAGCCAAAAAAACTCAGTTTGTTTTCTTTATTTTCACGGATCTGCACAAAATAGGTCTTGTCGCTTCACGGAACGTGACACATGCACAGAGGTATTTGTACAGTGGCAGATATGTGAAATAAACAGAAAACAGGAAATATCCTGAGGATATCCTGCTTTAGGAAGGAGGGAGAAAGAGGGGAACATGGTTTTATTGTGTATTGTAAGTTTCATTTCACGAAAATGAAACTATAAATACAGTGTGTGCACAAAATGAAAGGTAAAACTATAATCCTACAAAGTTCCATGTCCCATCTTAATTTATCACATTATATACTCCATGTACAGTATATTTAGATACATACACTGTATACGCTATATGTACTGTATGCATACATATGCCAAAATAATACTGTACACATAGCACACTAGAGCCTAATCAGAATAGATTAGTCCACTGATGTAACACGAGCCACAGAGACTAATCTCTGTGGGAAGTAATCATTTTCAACCATCCCTTTGTACAAATTCTGATTTGTTAGCCACAAAGCTCACTCAAGAAAAAGAAAACTGTTTCTGTTTATCACAGTTACACTTATTTAAACTAATGATGTATTATTCTATTTTTATGGATGAAGCATATCACCTTATTCAACAGTCATCATTGCTTTCTTTTACATCGATATAGTAATTATTTCAAGAATTGGTCTTCTTAATAAAGAAAAGTTTGTCAAGCCAATCTGGACTAGATTTGTACATTTGTGTTATTGACAGCATCAATTCATCTATTATCTGTAACTGCTTATATTGTTTATGATTGCGGGGGAGCTGGAGCCTATTCCAGCTGGCATAGGGCGAGAGGCAGGGCGCACCCTCGACAGGTCGCCAGCCCATCTCAGTGCCAACACAGAGAGACATGCACAGACGGACAATTGTTCACAACCACATTCACACCTACAGGCAATTTCGAGTGAGCACTTAATCTTACATGCATGTATTTGGAATGTGGGAGGTGTCCTGGATAAACTCAGAGCACAACAAGTCCATACAGTAAGAAAATACAGTTATTGTATAATGGTACAGGGAGGTTACAATATGCGTCAGAGAGGATTAAAAACTCACTCATTTAAGAAAGCATCAGCAAAAGCAGAAGCCAAAAGCCAAGAGCCAAAAGTAAAAATGCAAAAGCAATAAGAAGCAGCAGCAGCAGCAGCCCGGGTGTCTCCAAAGACCCTTATACTCTCCCAACTTTCTCCTCCTTAGCAACAGTTTTCAGGGACGAACACCATATCCGATTTTTCTCCTATTCCTTGGCAAATATTCTATCCCCCTACTGTTTTCCGGATAGTTACTGGAACTGTTTAATTCTGGGACATACGCCAGGTCATCCTGACCCAATGTGTTATTATTGACGCACACAAATTTCCCATGTACTGAAGAAACACCATATGTAGTAATACAATACTGTTGCCTAATGCTAAAATATATGTAATCTATTACTAACCACTACAGTCCCACTACAGAACCGCTCAAAGCAAACAAGCAAACAGATCAGAAACAGAAACATGTTTACAGAACATAAACCTCTGTCTCATATTAGAAACTCACAATCTGACAATCAACCCTGTCAGATTAATAACAGTCTAGACCTTTACAGTGTACTTGTAAGCCAAATTAATAACTTAATTAGAGTCAACAAATGCCATGTTCATTGATATCACACTAAAAAATAAATGAAAGCTTGAAAAATAAAAGATAACAAATCACCTTAAAGTCTCAAGAAGTGACCCTCTCGCCATACAACAATTTTCAATAAGCTTCAGTGCATCATTTCTTTGCATTACGGTTCAATTCAGATAATTTCATTTTATTCACTTTATTTTTAATTTCACTTCACTGCAAGTTTAGGCGAAAAACCCTGTTTTAGGGGAAATTCCTGAACGAGTCACCCAGAGAACACAGAGACGGAAAAAAACCCAATGACGCCAATTGAGGGGAAAAACATCTCAATGGACTCCATGTGAACCATCACCACTCATGGCTTGCAGTGAACCTGATTTCAAAACAAAAACAGACATGAGAACCATAAAAACTCAGAATGCGATGTAATGTACCAGAGAAATGAGATGCTCATTACTGTATCCAGTAAATTTATATCAAGGTTCCCCAAAAAGGTCATTATTTCTTTCACTGTGGTCAGTTAAGAAGCTTTGGCTAATCTAAAACATTCACTGTTGTCTGTTTTCTTTAAATGCAAGATTAGCATATAACTACATGGGATGGGTTAAATTACAGAGCTCATTCCGACCTTTTATTCTGAGATTGATGCATCTGGCAGAGTAGCTGTAAAAAGTCCACATCTGAGCTGAGTTTAAAAAAGATGTCATCTTGGTCCTCAGTCAATTTTTGCTTACAGTCACAGGCGGTTTGCACACAGCACCTCCTCCAAGCAAATTCACAGGTACTTAATCAAATGTCCACACCAGCAGTATGGATCCAAAACTGCAGGTGAATGTCGTTTGAGGTGAGGCTGAGTGAATGATATGGAATGAACATGGAATGATAGTGTGCATACCTGTGCAGCATGTCAGCAGTGGTTTTTCATCTGGGCCTTAAAACAGTGTTCACTCTCGAGATTGAACAGAGCAGGGAAGGAAGAAAAAATGTCTATGGGAACTGGAGAACCTGGGGGAAACCCAGCCAAGCAAAGGAACAACATGCAACCTTACCAATAAAAGGCCACAATCGACTGACGACGCAAACCTGCAAACCTCTAGCTGTGAGGCAACCTGTCATACCTGTGTGACTGACACTTTTTGTGCACCGTCCCTTTAATTTGCAGGTGTGGCTTCTGTTCCGCGAGAGACGAACTTGTCTTGACAAAAATGACAATATCTGGTCTTAGACACCTCAAGTGTAATCATTAAAGATGCTTCAACATCCAACAACACCTGTAAAATTTAAAAGTTGCAAGCACAGAGTGTGGTGAACTGCTGTTGGTTATAATATAAGTAATTCATCCAATCAACATTTTTATTAAAGGCACAAAGAAGACTCAAATCCTGCAACTATTTGGTTTCTAATTTTCCATCAAATTATCTTTTATGGGCACTGCACTTCCCCTTCCTGGAGAGAGTGGGGAGATGTCATGTTCAATTCCTACCTTCGATTCCAAACATCACCTGTGTACACGTTCCTGTCCAGTTCTGGGACAGAGTCTGTTGTGGTTTTCCTCTGCAGATTCACCACGTGTCTTTCAAAGCATGTGTTTTACTCGACCAGTGTATTGTGGCGCAAGGAGTCTCTTTCTGTCTGGTGTTGTTCTCACTGCTTTCCTTCTTCACGGCTTGTGGACTCAGAGTGCAGGCACATCCACTTGCACTTGTCCTCTTTGTCACTTAAGTGTGAGTGAATTAGTGAGTGTTCTCCTCCATCAGTGTTATCACACAAACATTTATATGCAGCAAAATTATTATGTTAAAAAAATATGATTGTTATCAGATTCCTTTTTCCAGATTGTTCCAGATTTGTGAACCAAATTGTCTTGGCAAAAATGACAATATCTGGATTTAGACAACTCAAGTTTAATCAGTAAAGAAGCTTCAACATCGAGATTATTCAACCAAGAATGGCAACTTGAGCTCAACAGAATAAATTTAGGAACTTCTTTACAACTCACCCGGTATCCATGTTGACCAGTTTTAATTTTTAGTTTGTGAATCTGGCGGCAGTCACCATACAAGCTGCTGTGTTCAGTTCTCCTTCTCTACACTGATTCTTTCAGCGGAGGTTGAGACTGGAATTTGTTTTCTTTTCCATGGTGCATGCAAACCACTGTTCACTCTGGCTCCTCTGGTTACCACTCACAGATTCTGCCTACGACACCAAATTGTCTTGTCAAAAATGACAATATCTGGTATTAGACACCTCAAGTGAAATCAGTAAAGAAGCTTCAACATCCAGGACGTCTTTTAGGGTTTTATTATCTTGCAAGAGAGAAGTACATCGACAGAGTTTCAAGCCTCCATCCTATGCAGTTCTAAACTTGATACATCACACATTAGTTTCCGCGGGAGTTCACTTCGAACATTATAACGGCAGCCTATGTTCCCCAGGATGCTGATGCCAAGCTTGCTATGAAAGAACTTCACGCAGCCATCAGTAAACAACAGACAGCTCACCCAGATGCTGCGTTTATTGTTGCGGGTGATTTTAATCACTCAAACCTAAAAGCAGTGCTTCCCAAATTTCACCAGCATGTTTCCTGCCACACCAGAGGAAACAAAACCCTTGACCATGTTTACACAAACATGGCTGGAGCGTATGTTGCAACCCCCCTCCCCCACCTAGGAGAGTCGGATCACCTTTCTTTGTTCCTCATCCCCATATATGCAGCCCTCATCAATCGTGTGAAGCCATCAGTGAGGACCATCAAAGTGTGGCCTGTGGGGGTAGATTTCACACTCAAGGAAAGGTTTCTACAGACAGACTGGAGTACATTTGCTTCTCAGGCCACCAGTGGCTCTCACATTGACATCGACCGATACACCTCCTCTGTATTGGATAACATCCACTCCACCATAGACAATGTCACAACTCGGAAGCAGATCACCACATACCCAAATCAGAAGCCATGGATGAACAAGGAGTGGCGCCTCCTGTTGAAGGCACGCAACACTGCCTTCAGATCAGGGGATGAACAGGCCTACAGCTCATCCAGAGTTAACCTGGAGAGGGGCATCAAAAAGGCCAAGCACTGCTACAAGCTCGACGCATGTGGCAGGGCATCCAGGCCATCAGTGACTACAAAACCACCCACTTAACCCCCGCAGCCACTGATGTCCTCTTCTTAAACAAGCTCAATGACTTTCATGCACGCTTTGAGAGAGACAACACAGTAACTGCTATCAAGCTCAAACCCTCATCTGACCACCCCCCCAATCACACTCCCCACCACAGACCTCTGCAGCACACTGAGCCGGATTGGTGCGCACAAAGCCGCTGGAACAGACAACAGTCCTGGACTATAAACACCTCCAGTCTAGTTAAGAAGGCCCACCAGCGCCTCTTCTTCTTGAGGACACTAAAGAAGAATCGGCTGTCCTCGGATATTCTTTTGAACTTCTTTCGCTGTGCAATAGAAAGTATCCTGACCAACTCACATTCTGGTGTGGGAGCTGCACTGTTGCAGAGCGCAAGGCACTGCAGCGGGTGGTGAAAACCGCCCAGCGCATCACAGGGACTACCCTTCCAGCCATGGAGGACGTCCAGAGGAAACGCTGCCTGCGTCGAGCTCACAACATCTATAAGGACTCCTCTCATCCCGCCCATAGACTGATCACTCTCTTGCCCTCCGGCAGGGGCTTCAGGTACCTCAAAACCAGGACTAGCAGACTGAAGAACAGCTTTTTCCCTAGAGCTTTCTCTTTACTGAACTCTGCACCCCGCTGATCCCTCTGACCCATCTCTGTACTGGCCCCCCCATTATAACCCCCCCCTTCCCAATGTCATTTGCACTACTGGACTATTTACACATAACGTTTATGTTATGTTACCACAAACTGCTCATTTGCACTGCAAACTGTTCATTTACAGTCACTGTAAAAAAAAAAACAAAAAAAACACTTACACTGCACTACTATCACTTTATAGCGTCTGTTCATAATTTACTTGCACTACATCCGTTGCACTACTGCCCACCATAGCCTTATTTATTATTATTGTTATATTCTTAATTCTGTTTATAGCTCACAGTATATATCTATTTTCCTTAAATTTCTACTTATGTACATTTCCGCTTACAATACTAACTTATTTATTTATACAATAACTGGATATCCTGCTTTTGCTGCTATTGCACTATTGCTGCTATTGGTTAGACCTTAACTGAATTTCGTTGCTTTGTACTTGTACATGTGTAATGACAATAAAGTTGAATCTAATCTAATCTAGTTTTATATCTTTCTGTTGCTGGGCAGAATATACTCCACCCTCAGGCTAATGGTCTCAGCCCTTTTCTCCTTTGATGGAAACCTTTTCCCTTTGTGAGCATGGAGTGACTCTGGGTCACTACAGTGTGGGATGGTCTGCTGTTAGACAATAACTGACCTTGGAGCAGTTCTGCAAACACTTCAAGACAAAACATGTCTATGAAACAAAGTTTGAACAACATTTAAACATCCTTAAAAATGTACACTGAGTACCTATAAATAGGTAAAATCCTAAGAGTAAAATGCAATCATTTAATTGTACTTGATTTTCCATCACAATGCTTCACAAATCTCTCTTTCAACTCGCTGCATCAGTGCTGCATCAGTCTAGCAGATGCTCCAGGACTACCTGACAGTAAGACTCACCTGTCCCTAACTCCAGTGAGACAGACAGACAGTCTGAATTCACACATTATGTTGTTGTAATCCAGTAGATCTCTGATAGCATATTGTCTGTCTTTCAGGAGTCAGATGTGACTGCGGGGCAACACATCAAGACATCCTACACGTGACATGACATGACATCCAACACGTGGTCACTGCCATCCACTAACCTTAAAGGCCTAAAACACTAAACTATCAATTCCTCATCCATTAATCATGTTTGATCTTTTTTGGCTAAAACATGTCTAGTTTTAGATGCTTCTTTTGTTTCTCAGTAAAAACAGCATCTCCAGTATCTTGTCCTCTGTCCTCTGAGTTCAGATGCTGCATGTGAAGCGTTTTTGTCTCACTTCATGGTGTCACCAGGAGAAACTCAGCCCCGGGAATAACTTGTTGAGAGAGCTGATGGTGACCTCCAGCCAGGTAAGAACTAATGCACCTGAACTCAACATGAACTTTTGGTCTGTAAGTGGTGTTTAATGTGTCGCTTACCTTTGCTAACTGGTCCTTTTCAGACTAATGGCTGGTACCATCTGGTTAGTGTTATCAGCCATCTGGGCTACGGAGGGAACCACCTGCTGAATATCAGACCGTCACCTAGTCATTTAGCATGTTCTTAGATACTGTACATTATAGATACATGAAACATCTATTTATAGTTACTGTTCTTATTATGACTTAGGTGATTTTAATTGTTTGTTACATACTGTATATTGGCTTAGCTTTAACCGGAATTGGTTGGCACGCTATGAAGTTTTTTCATGCTATGCTGCTGCATTGCTACATTCTGTAAAAGCATAGTTTTTCACCTTCTTTCTATTCTCTAAAGCACTCCAGTCCATCAGTTCTGCGTGATTGAAGCATCCACACCTGTTATCTGTTATTTCTCTCCCGTCCGGACCCCACGAGTGACGGAAGGCATTCAGAGGTCAACCGCTGGTTAAGTTATGACGACTCACTAGTGACAGAAACGACCAGGGCCGCTGTGCGTGATCACCGGCAGCCAAGCCACTACATCCTTCAAAGCCGGGTAAGAGAAAATCTCTCTCATCCTCTAGTCAAACTCACTAATGTGTATTTTTTATTTTTTATTTTTATTTTACATGTTTCACCCAGCCCACAGTCATTTTCCTGTACAGATGAATTGTTAAATCAACCAGCTGTGTACTCGCACGTACATTTGTGTTTTTATGTTCTCAGGTGTGGAACAGTATGAAGAAGGGAGGAATTTCAGTGGCAGGCTTCATAATTTCTGGCGGTGTGCCAAAGGAACTAAACTAAATAAATAAACTAAGAGTAAAGTATTTATTACCCCAGCTTTTTACACTGTGTTGAAAATGGTGAGTGTTTAGACCAGAATCGTCTGGATTTGGACCAGAATAATGATATGAATAATAAAGAATAATCAGCAGCAGTGTTTAAAACGTAAATGTTCAATCATATATACAACTGAGAAAACCAGCACATTCATAATAGAAATGATTATCTAAGTACAAAGTTCATTGGCAGCCGTCTCAAGTGTGAGCATGTGAAGCTTATCTCAGTTGTAAGTTGAACAAACTGTTCAGTGAGTCTTTCATGAAATAATGAACTGTCAATAAATTGGGAGAGTACTGATAGATACTGCGTTGTCACATGCAATATGTGAGAGTACTGATAGATACTGCGTTGTCACATGCAGTATGTGAGAGTACTGATAGATACTGCTTCGTCACATGCAGTATTCACTATACAGCGAGTTGTGAATTATTTCAAACGATCGATTTGAACATAGTCTGAATTGTTATCACTATGACTAACAAAAATAAATAAAGAAACGTGGACAAAATGACGCGCTGTGGCGACCGCGAACTGAGAGGAAAGAAAGAAAAAACAAACAAACAAACAAACAAACAAGAAAAACTAACTACAAATACAATTTCCGCCTTTGCAGTGAGTTTTGCTCTGGCTCCACCTACAAGCCGGAAAACGAAACGTGCCTTAGCTGCTGTGTCGTAACCTCGGGATTCACTAAAACGCTGCGGAGCTGGGACAGCTCGGATATTCGTGAGCGGCAACTCCGTTTCATCCCCGCTGACACCGGAGAGACGCGCTGCAATGGAGGGGTGAGCCCTGCCCTGCTTGGAGGAAGCTTTTTTCTGGAAGTCGCTTCGTGTTAGAGACCGGAGCATAGGTTCGAACCCAGCTTAAATATTGGCGCGAGAGGCCAAAACTACACGTATTAACGAAACACGCGTAGCCTCTGTTTCTCGTAGAGGCTGAACTTGCCCACGTTTTATAATTTTTCAGTCCATCTTTTAAAGCGGTGTTACAAATTGGTTTCAATGTACCATTTTCATAGTTTCATACGAGAAATTACTGTTGTTAAAGAATTATTTTAATCTTTTAAATCTTTATTTTGCTCTTTTAAAGAGCATATTTTTTTCATATTTGGGCGACTGTGGCGTAGGAACGTAGAGCAGTCGTCCATCAGTCCCACAATTGTTTGTTCGATCCCCGGCTCGTCCGAAGCGTCGAAGTGTCTTTGAGCAAGACACTGAACCTCATAGTGGCATAGCAGCTCCCTTATCGGTGTGTGTGTGTGTGTGTGTGTGTGTGTGTGTGTGAATGGGTTAACGAGAAGCAGTATAAAGTGCTTTGAGGATCAGGTAGAAAAAGCGCTATATGAGTGCAGATCATTTACCATTTAATGTGAAAGTTATTACATAATTATTTATTCATGGAATATGTAAAATGGTTTATAGTTTATAATAAAAAAAGATGTCCTCTTGTGTAATAACGTTTTTAAGGTGGAGTAAAAAATTCAAACAAGTCAAGTCAAGTCAAGTTTTATTGTCAGTTCTTCCACATGTACAGTACAAACATACAGGGAACTGAAATTGTTTTTCATCGGATCCATGGTGCTTACAGATAATACTACCAGCGGAGCCTAAAAATCTAGATCAAATATAAATAAAAAACCCAACTATACAATAAGGGCATGTAAAGAATAATAATAATTAAAGTAAAGCAGCACATGGCTGATGGAGTGCAAACCAGTGAAGTGTACAACAGTGCAGATAACAAGATTTAGTGCAAAAAAAAAAGTACTCTGGTTTTTTGTGTGAGACCTTTACTTTAGACTCTCAGGACAGATTAGGTTAAAATGTTTTAACACTGGAAAACCACCACCCCCATTTTACCCTCAAAACACAGCTATACAGCTGTCATACATAGTACTATAGTACATAATACTTTTAATTGTGGACATGTCATTGTAAAATGTAATTAACTTCGGATTTAACAGTAGAAACTTGCTCTCTGGGGTCAGTTTGTTTGCTTATGATCCACCAATAGTGTTTCTGTGCCTTTTTGTCCCAGCAGATCTGCTACTCTGGAGCACTATAAAGCAGCCATGTTGCTGAGTGGTGCTGGTGATGCTCTTGGATACAAACAGGGAAAATGGGAATTCAATAAGTCTGGACCAGCTATTCACCAGGTGAGTGTAGGACCAGCACGATAAAAGTTTTTGTGTTTATCCGAGCCCTCTGTTTTAGCTGGTTCTAAAGTGAATAATTGCTAGTCGCTGCTAACAGGTGTATGTCACCCAAAATGAATGTTCTACGGTATCCACAGGCACGGAAATGTCTCCGGGACCAACAAGTTGTCCGTCAATTTTTTTTGGCACTTCAAAATAATGCTATGACAGTTTTCTAAAATGGTTCTGAGGGACGCTAAAAAGCGATGGGCATTTCGATTTGCAGATGTGTACCATTTCTCAATATGCGTACTTCTCTGTACTTGCATTCTCTAGGACTTGTGAAATGTCATCAGTCAAAGCCGAAGTACTGTTCCAATTCCTTATAAATGTCCTGCTATTACTTGGGAATTTGATTAATTCACAAATGTAAAAACCAATCCTCTCTTCTCAGTTTTCATAAGAGACCGAGAAAAATACCTTCCTTCCCGCCTTGAAATATATGGATAAGAAAAATGGTGAAAATGTTATATACTACTTGTATTTTATTTACTCTGTTCCTTTTCTATCTTTACATTCTCTGGTATATGTTAATATAGTGTCAATTACATTCTCAATTGAGTATTGTTATTATTCTCTAAACTGTACAATTATTAATGCCAAATTCTTTGTGAATTTTTATTCACACAACTCAGAAAAGAAAATTCATAGAAAAGTTATATAAATGTAAACTTGAATTTAGTATAAAGTGCATTGTTTTTAATATATAGACTTACATACAGCCTACAAGTTTATTCTTTATCATAATCACCAATAGTTTCTTTTCTGAAAAAGTGTAACACTTGAGATTATTTTGTTACTGTACATTGACCACTCTACAGTTGTGTTTAAGTGTAAACATCAGTGCTGAGCTAAGCTACTGCTAACACCAAGAACGCTGGTGCCCCGATTGTAAATAGTTCGGATTCCAAGGTCAAACTGACCGAGTTTGATGAAATTTTTATAAATTGGTTGTGTTTTGTCTATTTGTATGTGTTTTCTCAATTTGGATTGCTGTGAGCTCTCAGGGCGATCGTACTGTTCTCAGTGTTTCTATCTTTACAGGAGGTGAAGCAGCTTGGCGGTCTGAAAAACATCAAGGTGGAGCTTCCTGAATGGCCACTGAGTGACGACACTATTCTGCATTTGGCCACGGCTGAAGGACTGGCCACTGGTGAGCTTGAGTATTACGGACCACAACAAGAAACAAAGTCAACACACGTTCACATATGCTGTGAAGAGTGGACTATAAAAACCATAAGAACATAAATCGTCTCACTAGGAAACTAACTAACTACTGATGAAACTAACTGATGATCAAACTAAAAAGACTACATAGGTTGGTGGGCAGGGAAAGGACAAAAGGGACAGACAAGACGGGATGAATGGGTGATGATGGATAACCAAGAAGGACCAACCATACATGTGTTTGGACTGTGGGAGGAAACCGGAGGGCCCGGAAAAACCCATGCAAGCACAGGGAGAACAAACAGCCTTGTTAACCATTACATTTTTACAAATGTTAATATGAGCACATACACACTTTGAATTAGCTAACTCAGACTTGTGTCCCTGGCAGGGAAGACAGAGGAGGAGCTCCTGCACGATGTGGCAGCTCGATATGTGGAGGGGATGAAAGACATGGATGGAAGGGCACCAGGGAACGCAACCTGTCTGGGTGAGAATAAAAAAACCTTAATTTCCCTATTTTATTTTCTTAGATCTGGGTGGCAGAGATCCTACATATTCTGTTTCGCTTTTAGGAGTGTCCCAGCTAAGACCTGGAAAGGAAGGGGGCTACAGAGTGGCCTATAACCCTCGGGGAACAGGCTGTGGAGCAGCCATGAGGTCCATGTGCATTGGCCTAAGGTGAGACACTTGTGCTGAGAATAAATCTATAATTCCTAATTTTTTCCTTATTCATTTCAGTTTTAGCTTTCTGTCTTATGGCTGAGGCATCGTTATGGATTTTGATTTATTACGTTCCTGATCAGCAACATTTTTATCATACTAAACCTGTTTTTAGGATCATTTGCGTGCAGTGATCAGACTTTCGGCGTTAATGAAGAAAAATAAGCAAGTTAAGCAAGTGATTTCTGTTCATGTATCCAGTATTGGAGCATCATCAGTTCATATCATTGGCAAGTAAAGGCTCTTGTTTTTGTCTCCTAAAAACTCAGTACTTTGGTTTTGTTTGTGACCATAATCTGATCTGAATATATTTATATTATTATTATAATAGAATAATAAATCATTATTTAACTTCTAATCTGGTTTTTAAATAATGAACATTTAACCTTTTAACATTACTTTACCTCTAATGTTAAAGTCAGTGTCCAAAATAACTAAGGGCCATGATTTACTCACAGTGAGACCATGACATGACCTACTACAAGTATCTTCTTCCTGAAAGAAGGAATCTAATAATGATATTCAATATTAATTCATGTTGTAATTATTTACTTGTTTATTTGTGTGTTTTTTACAGAACAGGGAAAATGTCCATCCAGCTTTTCCCAGCCAGCCAGATTTTTAGGCTGGAGTAGCTGCTTTCAGAGAGGCGTTTTGAGAAGAAATATTTAAGTGATTAATCATTGATTGACTAATAGTTTCAGCTCTGAACTGAAAACTTACTCACCAGATAGGTCACTAGATTTGATCATGTTAATCACGTTTCTAATTATAGAAAACACATGTTAAATATGTTTGGTTAATAACCCACAATAAAATAGGAAAAACTGTAAGTGAAGTAGCATTAATAAAATGTACAGTGCAGTTTAAGCACCAGTAACATACAATACATGACAGGGAATGTTCACATTTAAAGTCACGTGGCTGCTGCTCCTGTCTACGGTAAATGCAGCAGTGGGGTTAAGTGTAAAACCCTTCAGTGACTAAGCACAAAGCGAGAAATACAAAGCAGAGTTCAAGGTTGAAAACATTAGGCAGAGCCAGTAAGAACATTATGTGGAGCACGAAAACAAGTTTACTTAAACACATTTCTGTGTGGTAACTGGGATAAAGTGGACCATCATATGCTCCATAGGTAAAGCTGAGAAGGTTTAATCATTTGTCTCCACCAGATATCCAAAGCCGGAGCAGCTGTCGTCCTTAGTGTCAGTTGCTGTGGAGACGGGCAGGATGACCCATCCTCACCCCACTGGTTTCCTGGGAGGCGTCGCCTCAGCCCTTTTCACCGCGTACGCCGTCCAGCGCAGGCCAATCACGAGTTGGGGTCTGGGCTTGATCACAGAGGCCTGTCCATTGGCAAAGAGCTTTGTTAAAGACCGTGGCTATGCCTTGGAGGAGACGGAGAGAGACTGGAACTTCTTCTGTGAGAAGTGGCAGTGGTAAGAGACAGTCATGTTTTATTCGAAGCCAGGTTTCCAAGTTGTGCAGCTTTGATCAACCCACTTCCCTCTCACGGTTAATAGATAGCAACACTAGGTCTAGGTAACATCACAAACCACACTTATCTTTAATACAAATACACAAATTGATTATTTACTTCAATAATTTGAAGGATAAGTCTGGTGACATTCAGTATTTCTCTTTGTGAAGACAAAAAGCATGAAAAGACCAAAGCCAACTATGATCCTTTTGATCCCACTAACATGTACTTTCTGTGTAGCCAAAGCTGTGGATGTAGCTTGTTGTTGGTTATTAATGCACCATTATTGTCCACGAGCGGCTAAAAAAAACACACCAATGACTGTAGTAATTCAGCAAATGTGTTTTACAACTGAAAATAGTTGTAAATATAAATGTAATGTTTGTCTGACTGGTAAAGTTGGTAATAGGCTTTTTTTTCTAAATTAAAATACGGACAGACATGGCAGAGAAGTCAAAATGTTAATTTTTCTATTTGAATTGAATTTATTGGAAGCAACAACATTGAAATAAGGAGCCCCTGCTATTAGAGTTCAAATATTCACTATAAATGCTAGAAAATAACCTGCAGTCATGTTAGCAGCCTTGTGCTCATATGTACAATAAGTACTGTAAGTGTCTTATCTCTGTCAACAGGTATCTGGATTTAAGGGGCATCTCCAACGGGGTGGGTCCTGTGGTTTGGCCAGACCGCTACGGCCCTGCTGAGAGAGATGTAGTCTACAATGGCTTCAACCCATGGGGCTGGGGGGGAAGCAGTGGCCACGATGCTCCGATGATAGCCCTCGATGCTCTTCTAGGGGCAGGTTCAGACTGGGAGGAGCTGATGAACAGAGCGGCCTTCCATGGAGGTCAGATATTCAAATTAGAAAATGTGTTTATTTGCTGACAATTTCACACTTTAACTTCCAGTGTAAGTTATCACTTACAGACAATGGCATAATCTAAAAATCGGAGCTTTTGTAGTGTACCCGAATGTTCGTGTTAGGTAAAAAAAAAGAGCCATGCTTAAAACAAAATTGGTGGAGGCGATTAGGCAAGATGAAGGAGGAAGGTGCTAATAGGTAGGACGTAGGTTTATAGTCAGCAGTTCGCTATGGAGGGTTACGTTAAAGCAGGCAGCAGTCGTCTTATAAGTGGACTTGTCCCAAGCCACTTTTCGTGGAACAACTGTTGTTGCACAACAGAAATGGGAGAAGGTCTTCACAAGGGCAAGTAAACATTTAGCTGTGGAGGAAACAGTCTCGTCTGATGTAAGTGTGAAAGCTGCCACCTACGCTTTGCTGGACCACGAATATGTTTCCCACCTGCCAGCATGTAAGCGATGATGAAAGGCAGTAGCTGTAATGCAATATAAATGGCTTCTAACGCGGAATTTTAAACCATTTTGTTTTTCAATCTCTTTTGCCTCTAATGTAAAGCTGACAAACTTAGCCTGTAAGGTAAAGCTAGTAAGCTTCAAATACTTAAAGCCATTGTCTTACAACAAATTGTTTTAAGGGGCCACATAACATATTGTTAAATATCCTTGTCTGAGATGGAATCTGTGTACAGGAGAGAGATATATAAGTGATGAAAGTGGTGATAATCTACACAGTATGTACACTGCCTTAAAAAAGTATTCATGCCCCTTGAAATTGTCCACATTTTCTCACGATATAAGGACAAATGTAAATGTATTTTATTGGGATTTTCTGTGACAGACCAACACAAACTGGCACATAATTGTGAAGGAAAAGGAAAATGATAAATGGTTTCTAAAGTGTTTCACAAATAAATATCTGAATAGTGTGGCACATTTGTATTCAGTCCCCCTGAATCAATACTTTGTAAAACCACCTCTCATTGCAATTACAGCTGCAAGTCTTTTGGAGTATGTCTCTACCAGCTTTGCACATCTAGAGAGGGACATTTTTGCCCATTGTTCTTTGCAAAATAGCTCAAGCTCAGTCAGATTGGATGGAGAGCGTCTGTGAACAGCATGTCTTGCCACAGATTCTCTATTGGATTTAGGTCTGGACTTTGACTGGGTCCTTCTAACACATGAATATGCTTTGATCTAAACCATTCCATTGTAGCTCTGTGTCTTGAAAACAGAAGTAGCTTTGCAGAGTCTGCATAAATGAGTGGAAAGAAAACTTATTCCATTAAATTATTACTGAATAAAAGGTATTTTTTAAAAATATATTTTTTTAGCTATGTTGATTGGCAGGTCTGTGTCCCATTGTAAGGCCTTGTTATAATAGCTCTTTTAGAGTCTAGGGCTGGAAAATGGGACCAGTGTTTGAGTAACCAGTGCACTCACTGACTTGTGAACTTACCTAAAATAACATGATAAAAGTGCCATGTTTTTTATTTTGTTTTTATTGCTCATGAAGTCAAGTGTTGAGTTGTAGAGTTTGCCCTTTATCAAAAACTCACCCAGCCTTGCTTTGATGGTGATAGGGAATCTGTTAGTTGCCAATATCTTTACATCCAGCAGATACAGAACATTATCATCCATTTGGATCTAAATCCAATATTGTCTCTCTTTCAACTAGAATTGGTCATCAGCAGCTCTGCAGGGAAAAAGTCATTTAACTCTTAAGCAGCTAGTAGAGCCTTCTTTTTTTTTAGTTCTAATAGCAGCCACCTGTAGAAAACAAACAAAAGCCTTAGTTTTGGTGAGAATGAAACCTAAAAGGTGCAGACTATCAAACAAAGAGGGTTTATCACTACTCACATTATGCACAGTAATTTGGCCCAAATTGTATCTGTTATTTTCAACATCTCTACTTGAAACAGAAACACGAATTTCTGCCTCATCAAAGGCTTTTCTTTCTTTCTGACCAGGTGACAATGACAGCACAGCCGTGATTGCCTGTTGCTGCTGGGGTCTCCTCTATGGCACCAAGGGAGTTCCTAAAGGCAACTACTCCAACTTGGAGTACCGGGACCGGCTGAAGAAATGCGCCAAACAGCTCTTTGCCCTGTCACACTGAAAAGCCTGCCATGCTGACAGTAATGAAAACTTAATTTTCTGGGGTGGAATGATGGAAGACTGATGGTGGTTGGAGAAAGACTTTCCGAGACTGGAATCTGTGGAGGCCTGTCCACAATAGCCGTTTTTATTGTTTTAATTATGATGCGATAGCTTTAGCAGCATGCTTGGGATTATTGTTAGTGCCTTGCAAGTATTCATACGCCAAGAGAAATGTTAAGAAATATATAACTATATGAAAGTATAATAATAACAAATTATATACACTGACTTGTAGTAGTTTTGAGTCTTTTAAACATTGTAACAGAAAATAGAGGCAGCAAATTTTCCCTTTTTGTACTATATGCACAAAGGCATAAAAAGAACCTGTGGCTGTCAAGTTTCTCCATTTGCACATCTCACACAAACACGTACAATACACAGCTGTTTGAGCTTTTCATTTAGACATGTTAACGGTATTGTATCGTTTCCTACATAACTGGTAAAAAGAATTTTCCAAGCTGGAAATCTATTTTCGTGCGTGCACGGAGACGAGCACACAACACAGGTAGACTTTGCAACTTTTGTTGCAATGATGACGGGTCCAAGTACTTTGAGTAATATTGCACTACTACTTCCACCCACTGGTCTTCACAAAGAAACAGACTTGACGCACATGCCTTTGAAAAAGGATAGTTTTATTTACAGTGGTTGTCATCAGAATTACAATACAAATGATTAATAGTCTCCTAAGATGGAGAATTCATTCAGAGCTTGAGTAGGATAGCTGGAGGTTGTGTGTCTGTGTGTCAGCAGATTCGGTGGCAGCTTTGGCAGAGGGGAAAGTCCGTGGATGTTTCTGCAGCCTCTCTCCTCTTGTGCTCCTCTTCCTCCCTTTCATTCTCTGTTTCAGTGACTCTCTCCTTTCTTTCCCACAACCTGCATGGCAGCAAGAAAAATCCCCATCATCCATGAGTACAACACACACACCCAAGCATAAACAACCTCATGCTACTGTTTTATACCCTTTTGAAGTCATTCATGTTGGTAGCCTGTACTGGAGTTCCTATGAATGTCAGATAGTTGATCCTTGTCGTCTCCTCGTCTCCTTGGTTCGATTTGACAAACAACTGTGGAGTAAACACAAATAATTTTACCAAACATAACCACGTTAATGTATGTTCTTAACCACTAGATGGCTGTGCTGTTTTCTTTGCACGTGTAGAAACGATGACTGTGTCACTTTAAAACCAGGCCTCACCGGTGAGGTCGGTGATCCTTACCGTAGCGCTCTGTACATTCTGAAATTTGACGTAGCGCAGAGGGATCAAACAGTCATCCTTGCAGTCTTCCTCTGTCAGCTCAAGAGTCTGAGTCGCTTCACTCCGCTCAGCGTCGTCAAATCCCATTGAGCGAGGGAGGTTGATGAACACCTTCACCACCTTAGGGGCTTGGGCTAATGCACAGAGGGACAAATAAAGGGAAAAGGTGATATGAGGATAGGGAAGCATGGAGGGTAAAGTAAAGGACACACAGTGTATCATCTGATGAGATTCATCTTATCAGCAGGAAAATGAAAACTCACCAAAATCTGAGGACTGAAGCTTCATAGAGAAAAGCTTCACAGGCTGGTTGAAGGCAATAGTTATCAGCAACTAGACAAGATAAAAAAGCACAACATTTAACTAAGTAACACCTCACAAACTGATAAAAACACAATTAAAAATAATTGTGGCAGCAGAGGGAAATTTTTTTTATACTTTTCATCTTTGAAATCTGCCAAGCTCTCTTCACTGCTTCAGGTACTTGTTGGTTATACATTTAAATAAATAAGATTGATCCAAAATTACAAATCCAAGAGAAATCAACAAAATTCTCTGACTGGTGTGAAAGAAGAGCCTTACTGAAAATTCTTTACAGAAGAATATCTGCACTGCTGCCAGGATGTTTAGTCAATGTGTGTCACAGGAGGTTTTGACAGCATTCCTGGTTAAGATACATTTTGGACTATCCAACTTTCTAAAGTTACATACTGCAGCTGTAAGCTTTACTCCTTTGTTCCTCTTCGCAATGTCACATATCAGCTTTATTTGACCATTTACTGGTTCCCATTATCTATAAAGTCACTACTGAATATTTCCTGTCATTGTTCTTCACAGTAAATGCTTTCCACTGGTGGGCAGCATTTATAGTGATGAATTCGCAGTTTATGTAATAATAATCAAATTAGTGGAGCTTCATTAGGGCTATTATTCAATAACAGCAAATCAAATCAACAATACACTAAAACTGTGTGCTATTATTTCAGTGAAAGAGTCACAAAAATCACAGGGAGGAATGGCCCAAACAGAAACAGCCACAGCAGGTGACTGGCTCTTACTGTGGCCAGCACAGCTTAGCTGCACACTCACAGAAGAAAAACGGAATATTGTAGGATTCTTATAATCATCCCATATTTTTCACAAACATAAGGACCTCAAATAACACAAACTTCACACATCATACTATACCTGTTCATCACAGTCAGACTCCAGATAAGACGAGTCTTTGATTAAGCAGTTATCAAAACCACAGTCGTCGCTCTCATTGAGGCACTCGCAGCCAGCTTTGTTGACAAAAGGCATGAGGTCCATCTTAAAAAAAAAAGTAAAAAGTAAGAAATTTTATGTTTACATTTATAAACACCTCTTTGTCAGATACCATTATTTTCTCTGACGAGTTTAAGCTTCTAACAAAATTCTGTACTCAAGGGCAATGCATGCGTTCAAGAGTGGGGGCCATTTAAAAAATACTGATGCTGAATGGTGTCGGGACCATCATCAACTCACATATCCCTTAGGAATGTCTGAGTCCTCGCTGTTTCCCGGGTCATTCTCTGTGTGCTGTTTGATCTTCTCCTCTAGCCCTGCAGCATCTGCCCCCTGATATTGATCCACCCTAACCCTGTTCCTGAAGAACAAGAAGGTTGGTGTGGCTGAGATGTTGTTGGAAGCTGCTGTTGCCTGGTAAAAAGAGAACCAGTTTGGTAAACATTGTCCCATCAGTTTTTTTTTAAGAACATCTACTGATTTTTATTTGTCTTTTACTTTACCATAATTTGTTTGGTAACATGTAGCATTCAACAAAGCGTTTTAATTTACAGCAAAGATTAAAAACTTATGGCAAGTAGATAGTTTCTGCACAATTTGAAAGAATGAAGCTGATGATATTTTATATTTTCCTATTTTCTATAAACTCCATGAAATTCCAAAAACTAACTCGGGAAACTGGGAAATTAAAATTTAAAAATAGTTTTTTGAAATATATTTGCTCATTTTGGAATTTTGCCAGCAACAGGTTTCAAAAAGGTTCACTGTCTTAAGATTACCATTTAACATAAAGCTTCAAAGAATATGGGGACATAGCATTATTGAAACAATCACACAATCCCGAAAAATTTGTACCTTTTGATAAAGAGACGATGCCAAAATACAACCGTGAACAGCAGCACTGAATTAAAAACATATGATTTTGCATAGTTACCCAGCATTGGCTCAGGAATACGCTGCCCTCCAAAAGTATTGTGCAATGGCGCAAACTTCTAAGTTGTGTATCGATCCAGGTGTTAATACCCAGAAATAAAAGCTGAAATGCTAATCTTTAGTCTCATATTCATCTTTTAATGTCAAACCTAAATGTTTTCAGTCTACAGCAAAAATAAAGGAATTGGCAACACTATTCCAATACTTTTGGAGGGCAATTTACCTCTGAAAACTGATGTTAGTCAACAGAGATGGTGGCTGCATCCACAAATACATGTAGAAAAGTCTATCTTGCAAAGAAACAATTATAGGTCCCTTAAACACACGCACTGGTATTCTGACAGTCTCCTGACTTTGTCCAGAGGGGGTGTATGTAAGAAACTAAGTGAGATGCCCCCAACATTATCCAGACTTTATCCTGCGGGCCCCCCCCCCCCCTATTATAAAGTCCACTTTCTGTGCATGACGTTGTAGTGCATTACACTGCTGTGTCCCAAATTGTCAAGAGGACTAAAAGTAAGCAAGTGGGCATATTAATGACACGACTCATAAACCCAGTTTCCCACAGCCAAAGTTTTTTTAATCATATGTAAAGCTCCAAAAACATGACCACCTTCTCAGAGCTTATTTAAAACCGGTGGGTGAAGTAGGAAACTGCCCTGTGGTCTGACAACTCAAAATCTCAAATTCCTTTTGGAAATCATGGAAGCCATGTCATCCATAATATTGGGGACATAGATCATCTAAATTGTTATCAGTGGCTGTGTCAGGACTCTGCTGAATGAAAACCATGGGATGGACAAGGTGGTTTTGACTCACCTGACACACATGAACATCTACTTCGAGGAAGACGACCTGTGGGTACTTGTTACTCAACATGTTGAACGCTGGAGCTATTCTGACACAGGGCCGACACCTAAGAAGGTGGGAGACAGAATGTTACTGATCTTCTAGTCTTTTGAAATTTGTTAAATAAACAACTATTTAATTAATCAACAAATTGCTTTTCGTTTATTTATCAGCTTAATATAAAAGCTTAGCAAGCTCCGGCTTCTTAATGTGAGGATTTTCTGCTGGTCACCGTTTAGTCACATCGCAAACAGATTAACTATTGTTGACTTTCATATGACAGTGTATCAAGCAGATATGTAACATAAGTAAATATGTGAGCTTCTATTTACTGTTATTTGAGCTCTTATTACATAACTGTCTCCAGCACTCACACACCATTTATTAGTTATATATATTCAGGGCTGATTATCACCTCACTGACACAGGATTTTTCTATGATGTGAAGTTGACATTGATCAAGACAATGTATATAATGTGAACTATCCAGTGTTAAACTGTGGAATCCCTTTCAGTTTATCTATATCATTCTGACTGACTTCATTTCCATATGTTCATATTATAACCAACTGCTAGTGGGCCATACTTAAAAGTTATTAGGACTGTTTGATCAAATCACCTCACAGCTTAACATGAGTTCAGAGCTGTCTGCAGCCCTAATATAATAGGAAAATGACTTTCAATGACCTCATAGATAACTAACATTAAGGTGGTTGTAACAAGTACAATCCAAATAAGGTAGCGTTAACATTAAGGCTGCTGACCGCGGCTACTGTATTAAATAGTTGTTTTAAGGTAAGACTAACACATTTGTTTAAGATTATACTGGCGTTACAGGAATTCAGGGTGACATTCACAGACTAGAAGTCTTTACTCTTTACTAATCGCTAATTAATCAGCACACCATTAAATCTTACGACATCCATGCAGCCAATTTACTGTAATACTGCTATGTCATTGTAAGGAACAGAGCTGGTCGGCTAGCCCCCGCTAAAGCTAACGTTAGCATGCTAACCTAGCTCAAAACTACTCCTGTCAGATAACATAGCTATCCAACTCATGTCAACTCTCAAAAAACTATTACACGTCGAGCTCTTTTTCTAAGCAAGGACTAGCTAATGGGGTACGCCCGGGAATACGCGGCCTTGAAGCCGGTTGGGAAGCTAAGCTTACCCAGCCATTGTGAACTTCACCACGGTCAGCCTGGAACCGGCGGCCGCTAGCTCCGGCTGGAAGTCCGGGTCGCTTCCGATGACTTTAACTCCTACCATGGTACCGTTTGTGGCTGTGGTGTGAACTGCTTGCCCGGGCGGTGTTAAAAAAGTCCTCTGTTTTTAGCTTTCTGTCAGTGTAGTAGCTGTCCGGTTTCGGTTTACACACCACACTCATGGATGTACGAGCTGTTTCAGTATTTAGACTCATGATTGGCCCATAAACCGGAAAGGCGAGGCGGTTTCCTTCTTCTTCTTTTCTCAATTTTGGCAGTTTAAACGCTTGTATAGTTTTTACTGCCCTCCACAGGATGAAGTACAAACATGTAGATATGCTGAACTCTGCGATGACTGACTCAGAAGGTTATAAAAAGTAATCATAGTATCTATGTCTCCATCACAGTTTTATATCTAAGTGATGAAGATAGTTTAACATACATTGATCCAAATACTGTTATACTGTCAGAATTAACTGGTACCGAAACAGGATGTTAGTGGAACAGCTGCTGGAATATCAGCTAATGCTTTGAACAATTTAGTATTAAATCATTGAGGCCCTGTGTAATATTTATTATTATTAGTAGCCCGGTTTGAAATATATATTATTATATAAAATTAGCAGCTACAGTAGCTCAAAAAACTGTTGCAGTGAGTGAGAATAGTATTGGTGATGTTAAAATTAGAGTTCAGTACTATAGACCTGAATGAGTTAAGTACAAAGATAATTCTCTTCAACTACAAAGTATAAAACTCGAATTTGAATACAGTATTTAGCCCAGAGTCTGTGTAAATAGAAACTGTTTGGTCAAATTGTGTGTAACTACATGGCACAAATGCACAAATGTCAACTGAATTGAGAAACTATTCCAAATGGATCAATAAATTAACTCTCTTAAAAGAAACATTTGTTAAAGTGTGGACTGAGTCTCCACTAGGTTCAGGACTTCTTTAGATATGTGGATCAACAATCCTTTTGTAGCAGCTGCGTGTCTGGAAAAAAGTAACTGCTGTTTGTTGCTTTATAAAAACCTTTTCTGTGAAATGTTTGACATTTTTACATTTTTTTTAATATGTGCAAACCTGCAATATTTATCAAGCCTTTTTCTTTTAAATAATTGTAAAAGTTATTTCTAATAATTTTTAGGCTGGACAGTTAAATGGACAACTTCTCCTTGTCTGTGTACTGTCTTTAGAGTCCTTTGTATTGTATTGTATTTCACAGTACAATGGTAACGATACAGTTAAAGTAGTGAAAACTTTGCCTCATTTCTTGTTTGTTCCTTCTAAGCTAAAAAAATTGTCATTGTTCAAGTCTTAATAAATCTTGCTTAGGATGATGGAAAATAAAAAATGCTAAGAACCTGATAACTTTATTTTCTAATTTTGAGTGTGTTTCTCTAATAATTCCCTATAGCTTGACATTTCCTGAAGGAACTTTGTAATCTGATTGTAATTACAAAAAATATTAATTATCCTTGAAAGTATTGGCTAAATCCTAACATATTGTCTTTATTTGTTGTTTACTTGGATTTTATCTGTACGTTGCTTTGGAAAAAAAAGTCTGTGAAATGCATGTAAATCTGCTGGGCCCCAGCACATCCACATTTAAACAGGATTCAATTCTGAGTGGGCTGAACTGACTCTGAAGGTGTGAACTATGAGTTTCTCCTCTCAGGGTTTATCAACCCAGAGTTCAGGTTTAACCTCAGACTGTGTTACACCTGCCAACTGAAATGCCCCCCTTCATATTTCCTAATCCTAATATATGTGATGGATACAGATCTAAACAGTGGCAGCTGGTGCTGAAGCATTTTGGGCTGGCAAACCAACAGAAGTAATACTGCTTAGCTCAGCAACAATACGGTTAGAGCAAGCAAGGAGGTACTGTAACACAGATTAGGCGACTGTGGCGCAGGAAGGTACAGCGGTTGTCCACCAATCTCACAGTTGGTTGTTGTTGGTTCAATCCCCAGCTCCAGCCTCCAGTCACATGTCAAAGTGTCCTTGAGCAAGACACATAACCCCAACTTAGTTGCTCCCAGTGAGTGTTTGCCAGCTGCATAGCAGCTCCCCCATCGGTGTATGAGTGTGTGTGTGATTGTGAGTGAGAATGGGTGAATAAGAAGCAGTGTAAAGCGCTTTGAGTGCTAATAGGTAGAAAAGTGCTATATAAGTGAAGACCATTTGAAGATTAGAGAATGTGAGTGCAATATTAATACCTAAACACCATTATTGTCCCCAAGTCTTACATCTCTAGGACCTACTAATCAAGCACCAATAATAATTTCTGATTGGTCAGGGGCAGCATGGTGGTGGAGTGGTTAGCGCCGCTGCCTCACAGCTAGAAGGATGCAGGTTTGCACCCCGGCGGGCCGTGGCCTTTATGTGCGGCATTAGCATATCCTCCCTGTGCTTCTGTGGGTTTCCTCCCACATGCATGTTAAGTTAATTGGTGACTCTAAAATTACCTGTTTGTGTGGTGGTTGTCCGTCTGTCTCTCTGTGATGGCCCTGGGAAAGACTGGAGACCTGTCCCGGGTGTCCCCCTTCTCTCGCCCGATGACAGCTAGGATAGGCTCCAGCCCCCCTGTGACCCAAATAAGATAATCGGTTACAGATAATGGATGGACGGATGAATGGTCAGAAGGACAAGTGAGGCTCCGGTGATGGTTTTGCCAAATTTCCTGTAAATCTGTCTTGAGATATTTTAACCTCAACCAAAGTGAGAAAACCAGAGTTCCCATCCTTAGGCCCATGTTTTTATTATGCAGATATTATAGATGTAAACAGAACAAACTACATCTTATAGTGATATCAAGTAGAAGTACTAATAGCATGTCATCATTCATATCTTGGTTTCTTCACTCTGTCATTTTTTGCTGCCTTGCTTTTACCAGTCTGTCCTCACGTACCTGCATCTATGTCTTTCTGACTGTAGTCTTATGTTTATTGTACAAGGAGTATGTGTCCTCCTCTTTCTCCCTTCTTCCTCCTGCACTGTGATCTTCTTCCCTGCAGCAAAGGCCAAAAGAAGCTGAATCCGAACCACTCTAGCCTCCACAAACTCACATTAACCAGTCCTACAAGTTAAGTCAATTATATTGTTCATTACCAACTTTCGGTGCAGGATAAGTCACTGACAACCTGACATTTTTCTTCTTGTCCATGAAGTCACAGTGTTAGAAAGAGAGACAGCAGATGAGGGGAGATCAGTTTCTTTATATTGACTGACTGATTTAAACAGTGAAGTGAAGACAGGTCTCGGTCTCCACAGGATTTTGATCCAATGAACCAGGAAAACCAATGAACCAGGAAAACCAATGAATGAGGAAAAGTGGATTGTTGAAGAAGCCCTGCCAGAGAAGTAGGTTACCGTGGTGATTGAGTCAGAAGTTTTCTAAAACGAAACAAACTGAGTTTTCACTAAAACTGCTTCTTAAAATGCCACAGGATTTTAATCATAGGAGCATTACTTGTACCAATAGAGTGACCTCTCCACAGGACTATCTCTAATGTTTCACAGTGTTCTCCTTAGGTGGCACTGCTGGTAAGTAAGTGAAGAGAAGACTTCAAACGTGTCGCTGGTGTCTAACAGATGACTGAAAGGAAAGAGAGCAAAGCGTCAGTTGGCCGAAAAAAGCAAAGCTTTTAAAAAAAGTAACATTTTTTTAATAAGTAAAATTGAACATACCTCCACACTCTTCTTTGGTTTGGCAGATTTTTAACGTATTGCTGCCATCTACAGGTTAATGATGATCAATCTGGCTTTTCCTCCTGTAAACGATCACCTGGTTTAATTAGAAATTCAATTACACACCTTTACCCGTGCGTCACGTGATCAGAACACCTCCGCGCCCGCTCCCACAGCCTCTGAATGCCACGCGTTGTTTTTTTTTTGTAACAGCCTCTTTTTTTTTTTTATTGTTGTTTTTAGCGCAGGACGAGTCGGACCGGTCCGACAGGGTTTAGTGAGCCACTGCAGGTGAAGTTGCGAGGGAAGGAAGGGCGGGGAGCCGCAGCCGCCGCCGCTGGAGCTCTTCACAAGCCGGAAGAAGAGAGAAACATGGTGCGGAGGTGACAACGCTCCTGGACACCGACTGAAAGCACGTTCACAGATTTTATTACCACGCTGAGAAGGACACAAGGTAAAGCTCGTTTAATATCTACACGGATGTTTTAGTGTCTGCGCGGTTTGCTCGGGGTTTCAGAGATTCCTCAGTGATAAAGAGCAGGCAGTGCTTCTCCGGGGCGGCTGCTGCAGAGCTCACCTTTCCTCCCCGGGAGCCTGCGTTGTTTGTTGTCTTTTATTGGCTAAACCGTTTTTCTTTTTTCTTTCTTTTTTTTTTTTCAATAACTCTGGGGAATTAAACAAGTTCAGACCAGTTACTTTACAATTCCCTAGTGTAGTTGCAGCTAGTTTTTCTGTATTTAGTCTCCGGGCTGTTGCTGCGTTATGGACTTTCACTGATGTAGAGTCACAGCATTTTAAGGGTTTCTAATTAATTAAAGCCTGAAAGATCCATTAAACATCCACCAGTCCGCTGTAGGAGAAGAAAACTTTACAAATGATAAACTTACATATCAAAGCCAGTACAAACTGTGCTGTATCTGCTACTAGTTAGTTAGTTAGTTAGTTAGTTAGTGTACCCAGTTTACCTCAGTAAACAATCTTAATAAATGATCCTAAAATCGAATTATAATTTCTCTGATATTCATTTTGAACAGTGGCCTTGTTGTGTTTGCCATGAGTGTTACAAGAGTGATAGTTATAAACTGGCAAATGTGTGTACATACATGAGCGCAGTAAAAAAAAGTCATATTCAACAAATAAACCAAATTCACATTCACACACACACACACACCGTTTCTCAGCACTCTGTCACATTTTTATTGGATTTGTCTGTAACATAAGCCTTTCAGGACCTTGTTTGAATCAAATTCCTAACAGTATCACTGTGTCTGTCCTTGCTGAAATTTCTTTTGTTTAGGAAGTCAGAACTTTCCAAGTGCCAGAGATTTCTCTGGCACTTGGAAAGTGTCGAATCGGTTAATCTGATTTCTGATTAAAATCTTTACTTTGGTTTTTCATCTTGTTTAGAGAAAATTTTAAGTGCTTAAGAACTTGAGCATTTTTCTACAAGTCTTGTAGATCATTAAGCTGAGGCTCTCCTTTACGTAACAGTCTTACTATCATGAGTAAAGACAATTTAAAAGGATTTTTTTAATTTGAGATATTTTAGGAGGGAGAATGACAGTCTTTGAATTTGATTGTCACTTTCTTCTGGCTTTGGGGAAACCTCTGTACTCCTGAAGGGACAGGGAGGAAAATATTTTGAGTGAGATATAGTAAAAAAAAAATCAAAAAACAAATCTGTTGTGCTTTGGCATTTTGCACAAAATATTTGTGTTTTTCCTGAAAATATTGAAGCACCAGTAATATAATTTTTGTACCTACATCTGAATATCAGCGTCAGGAATTAGATTAGACAGAATGCTTGAATTAGCCATTTAGGGCCAGTGCCCCCATCACAGTGGGTCAAGTTAACAGGATTGGAAATAAAAATGTATCTAAACTAGGTGATGATGATAATAAAGTAACAATAATAATAATAATAATAATAAATGTATTATTATTGTGAGCTAGTATGTAGATGTACCCCTTCTGCACTTTTATTTATTCAAACCTGAATAGAATGAAATACATAAAATACAGAAAACAATTTAATTTCTAAATCAAAAAGCAAAATCTAAAAGTGGGTGTGCCGATCATTTTAGAGAAGCTTTTCTAAACAATGAAAAACTGACCTAAAACAAACACATTCAGACACAGGTCCTTGCTTGAATACACATTACTGGGGCATCTTCTTTCTTCATCTTCTACCCGTTTTCTGCTCATTAATCCACCACAGTGAGCCTTTATGAGCTTTTTGTAAATATAAATTTATTAGTGTTGCAAATTTTTGGGTGCCATGTGTTCTGCCCTGGTAAATGCAGTAAGTGGAGGATAATTGCTGTATTATAAAATTAATAAGAAGGGTAGTGTTTCTTGTGGCCCACAGCTCTACACATTAGCTGTTTTAGCTATGTTATAATATGATGTACTGTATGACAATTTACAACTGGTAATGTGTGTTAACTGTGTTAACTGTTGGACGGAGACGCCATCTTGTGTGTTTTGTCCTCAAGCCTGCTACAGTGGTTCCAGTGGGTGATCTGCATACTTTTGTCTATTGTTTGGCTAAAAAGTTATTTAAGACATCGAAATTGACGGAGATGGGGTAAAAGTAAGACAGCAGTGACCTGCTGTGGTGATGCTTAGAGTATCATGACAGAATGTCAAAACACGGACTCCAACTCAAAAACAGAAGGGCAGGGGGATTCTTACAGCAACATGGTGAGACGCCAACTTCACATTCTCCGTACCTGATGAACCAGTACACTAGTATTTTTATTTTAGTTTTTTCTTTCTTTAATTTTTGTCCGGCATTAATGACTTCAGCAATCCAGTTTTATGACCTAAATGCGGCTTGAATCCCTTTGATAGGAAATGAAACGTGCTAATTTAAATTGTGACATACAAGCACAACATGTGAGGCTTGAGGAGCCTTTTGAAACACACCTCCTCAGAGTCAGTCGCAGCTGCTGTTTTGTCTGAACACAGTGGAAACTGCTGGACACATGTGTTTTTCCATAAACAAGCACAGAAGTTGTTGCTCTGCAGACAAAGCATGTTGGCGTCCTTTGATTAGGAAAATGTTTTCTTCTCATGGAAATGGTTGACCTTGGAAGCAACCGTGGTCAATTTGAATTGTTACTTGAGAGGCAAATGGCCTGGAGGTTTAGCTCAGTCACGAAAGCTGTTGTAAGTCTTATGAATGTTTCATCCATACATATGTCCTGTCAGGTTCAAGTGGTACATCTGTTTGGGACTGGAACCTTTAGGCGTTAAAAGAGCTCAAAAACATCACTGTTCAAAAGTCTAATAGTTTGGTAAAAGTAGTTACATGTTCCAAAATGTGTATAATATTTATGCCACTGTGAAATTAAACCCCTCTGGATTTTTACCTTTTTAAAAAACGTTATCTTCCCTAGATTTCTTATGATTGACTCCCTGATTTAAAATCTAGGTTGGGATTTTAAATTTGGATGGTCCAAATGCCCAAAGTTACAAATAAGGCAGGTAGGACATAGTGAGACTGCAGGGGCTGAAATTAAAGGGGTCCCACGTGAAGCTGCTATGTATTTACACTACAGCACTAGGAAATGGTCCTTTTTAAAAAAAGTGTTTTTCATGTTTCTTTCCCCCGCTTTTCAACTCAAGGGCTCTCAAGCTAGATCCAAGTGTTTTATGTTCTGGGGGAAATTAAGGATGTAGCGAGATCTTTGATTCAGTGTAAACGATTAAGACTAAGTAAAGATTAAGTGATTATAAATAAAACATTGTATAGAGAAATTTTAAAGACGCCAAAACCACTTCTGTCTTATACGCTTTTTTTCAGCTGAGGTTTGAACCCTTCTAAGGTCTCAAACATCACTCATAAGTAAAACTTAGGCAAATTGGGAGTCAAATATAATTTTACTACATAAGGGCTGATGGTGTTTGTGTGTGTTGGAGGACTGCAGGGTTTGACTTTGTGAATCAAGGTTTGATTTATCATGATCTCTATATTCTACAGCAGTGCTTATAACTGCTGACTGGGGATAGAAAATTATCCCGGAAAAGTGACCCCACCCAGCCCCCTCGTGTCACTGCCATCACAACAGTTTAATGTATGCATCCGTTTCTGGACTTTGGGGACTATTACATATGTAATGATGATTAACAGCCGCTGTAAGTGAGGCCAATGGCACATTTCTGTTATTGTGGTGATTCGATATGGCCCTTAGTAATTAATTGCTCTGGATAAGTGCGTCTGCCCCTGTACTGCCCCCTAAACATAAACACAACCTGCTCCTCACGTTGTAATTTTCAAATACTTTGGATGAAACAGGTCAGGCAGAAACTTACTGATTTGAGCTCTTCTGATATACAACACACCAAAACTGTCGTCATTAGTGTGAAGTTGTTTCAGTCAGTGTCCTATCAATAATTGTCAAAAAGACAAATGTCTAAAATGACCCTAAATAAAGTCACATAACCAACTCTCGCTGACTTGCAGGGCACATGTTTAGGTTTTAGGTCGAGCTCAATAGGCTGTGGGTGTGTGCACTCTCACACAGGTAAAGGACAGAAGATGAAACCAAATCCTGAAATAAGACCATTTGATGTCTCAACACCGATCATTGCAGAACAGTGGTATTTGCAAGCCAGGTTCAACTTGTTTGATAATTGAACCTGTTTTATTTATTTATTTATTTTTTTCACACATCACTCTCTAAGCAAATGTGGCCTTTACTCTCACAACTTATTTAAATGTTGAAGGTTAACACTTTGGAGCAACTTGGATGGTCCGATTGTTAAAATGTTAAATACTAAAACAGGAGAGTGGCAGAAGCACTTAGGTGAAGCAAACAAAAGCCACTGGTCATTTTGGTTCTCCCTTGTTTATTACAGGGCGCAGTTTATAAAGATTCCCCTCAGGTGCTGCAGAAACTTGACTCTGTGTTAAACTGACTGATAATATCTGTCCTCACCTGCCCTGGACGCTACAAACACAAATACTCTGCATTCTCCCTGTGCTGCAGCCCAGACCTCCGTCACCATCGGGAAAATGAATAAGTAAAAACAAAAAACGCTCCTAAACTCAGCAGCTCTCTGTTACAAAAGATGTTTAGGTTTTCAGCTCCATTTATCAGCTTGTTAGCAGCAGATGTCAACAGTTGGCTAGTTAAATGTGCTGCTTCAGCTAAAGGCCAAGAAACAAGTGATTAAATTGAGTGGTTGAGGATCCAGTTGGGCCTCAGAGCTCCGTTTCTCATTTTCTCTTGCGTTGACTAGTACAACACAACAGACTTTTCTCATCTCTGTGTAGTTACTGTATGTGCTTCTACGTACACGAGTACCACTGATTTAGTGATGCATTTCTGTGTCATTGTCAGACTTGTGTTGCACCAAAACCACTTATATCTTTATATATGACTGAAATCACCTGAGAGTATTTGCCTGACTTCTCTCTCAGGTGTGACAAAAGTAATATTTCCCATAAATCTGCATTGTGTATTCCAAAAACAGGCAGCTGTTCCTGACCTCAATCAGCTAAATGAGGATTTCATCATAGTCTTCTTGTCTTTCTGTAGAGGCAAATCATTGTATTTGCATCAATTAATGAACCTTCTCTCTCTAGTAGTTTTCATTGTTGCTGATGGAGCCTGTCCTTCCTGCAGAGCATTAACACTGCATAACCAGAGGCAATGATACGCGCACTTACTTGAGCCTGATTCCATGTAATCGTTAAAAAGGATTCACCCCGACCCACCCAACAATACCTGTGTGATCAACTGCTTTCAGTTAAACATTTTCAAATACTTTATATTATTTTGAGGATTGCTTTTTCTTTTTTTGGCTTTTCTTTGGGTAATTCTTTGTCAAAAAAAAAGCCAAAAATAAGTCCATCTTGATGAAATGCTGTACAAAAAGATTGAACAAAATCCAAAGGGGGGGGCAATATTTTTTTTAAAGGTACTGTAAAACCTGATGACTGGTGAGCTTAGTGGTTAAAGACATTTAAATGAAGCCAGTTTTGTTACTGAACCACTGAAGTGCCTAGTAATTAAAATTAAATTTTTTTTATGTTTTAATATTTGCTTTTTAGAAGGACAGAATCGGACACTGGTAATCAGTAGCAGGCAGAACTAAACTTTCACAGGAGTTGCAAAGTGTCTCTGTGTTTTCTTTAGCGTCTCTTCTCTTCTACTCCTTCTTCTTCTTCTTCCCTCCTCTCAGGTTTCGCTGTCGTTGCTCAAGTATGTTCTCCCCGGTCCCACTCCCTCAGTCCCTCCCCCCTCTCTCCCCCTCCCATCCCTCCTCTTTGTTGTTACCTCGGGGACGTCCTGGCCCAGACAGACAAACCTGTTCAGAGATGGGTGATCCTGCTCCTGATTGGTCAGTTGTACTGTCTGTTGAACTCAGAAGGGAAAAGGCTATAAGTTGTTTAAGGTGGTTTGGAGGCTGCCGATGTCTCAGGCAGAGTTTATTTTCTTCAATACCTTCCCCGAACTGTAACCACTCACTGTTTTTTTTTTTAATTTAATTTTTTTTTTTTTTTAAATGAGTGATTTGTTTTACTTGCAGTAGCAACTCAAACTCCATTTAGAAGCTGTTACGTTTCCTCTCGGTCATCATTCCATTTGTTCAGCATTTCACTTTTCTGAATGTGAATGTGTTTTTAATTTAAGTCATGTTTAGCGTTGATGAGCTGTCATCAGCACCTCTGCCGCACCATTAGCGAGGTGTTTGGGAACATTACGCAGCGGGAGTCAACATCATGGGTAATCAGAACTCAAAACTAAAGGAGACAAGCTTAAATTGAAAAGCCTGCTTGATGAAAAAAAACGTTTTTTCTTTGCTTCCTTGTTAAGTTTCTCCATCTACTATACGTGATGTGATCCTCGATTTTGAAAGCTTAGCAGCATTGGAGTAGTCTTGTTCTTATAGCTTGATGGCAGTAAATATTTTTGTTCAAACAACAATCCAAAACCACCATATATTATATTAAGTTACCATAATATAAGATGGAAAAAGTTATTTATTATTTGCAAAAAAGTTGCAGATGACTATTCCAATGAAAGACTGATTAAAGAGAAGGAAGAGTCCCAAAACTACTGAGGCTTCTCAAACATAGTTTTCTGTCTACACAGTTTCACAGCCATAGACATCCTAAGCCAATCAGACTTGTTATATTGATATATCCCACCAATCTGTTGAGCGATAACATGTAAATTTTGCATATTTAGGGAATGATGACAGAGCACATGTCAGAGCTTTCCACTTCAGTTCATTTCAATTAGAGCCAGTTTGTTTCATAGCTGTAAAAACCTTTCTCTTGGATGGCGTCCATTCCTTCTGAAGCAGTGCAGTGTGTGACGCACAGCTTTAGTTGAGTCGCTGTATTCTTTTGCTGTGGCACATTGTTTGCCTGAGTGCATTATGACGACTGTGTGGCAGAAAAACAAACACTTTTCAAGCAGCATTTTTTTCTCCAATTGATGTACTAAATACTAAGAACGCATTTTTGTCAAGACATCTACTGGTTGACCTCAAGTTTGGACAGGTTCTGTTAATGGCAAGGGATGAATATTTCTTATGGCTTTTATTAATTTGAACAGTTTTTGAGAGTCATTGTTTACTCTTCAGTCATTCTTACTCTTCACTGAGACGACACAAAAACTTTCCCCCTCCTCCTTTTCATGTGCAGACTTGTACCAGAGCTCATTTAGTCAAACTTTAAATTTGATCTAAAGGTATGTTGAGTAACAGCTGTGGAAGTTTCCAGCGCTCAGGTTTCATTGAGACATGTTGTTTTGTAAAATAGAATAATGTGTTTCATAAAGAAACTGACTCTTTCTTTCTCAAATGTCATCGAACGTTTTTGGATTGTGTTGCATTGTTATCTGACCTACTTCACTGTCATCTATACTATAACCGTGGTTATAATACTGTGTGTAGACGCTGTCACATGTTCTTTTTGTCCTCCCCCCTGCTTTGGCTGAGAGTCCCTTGATCTGAAATTAGACCTCTGCTCAGAAGGTGATACCGCATGATTAGTTATACAAACTAGTCACACCAAAAAACAAACAAAATAAAATAATTGCATCTGGCAGAAGATAGTTTTTTGCAGAACTTTGGTCCAGAATCAAACCGCTTACATTTTGTGTTCATGTTAGTGTTAGATGAGTTTATCGTGAGGGGGCACTGAGAGATTAAGCTAAATAACAGTCATTGTCTCTTTACAGTAGCATGTGTCAATGGAGGACATAGCATGTCAGTTCTTAAAGTTGATGTTTTAGAAGAAGGCGAAATAGGTTTAGAGAGGTTTAAAGAGCTGAGCGACTGAGACCAGGGCCACAGTGTGGTGGGAGCATCGGAAAAACAGAAAATGTCAAGTGGTGTTCTGACAGTGGCCAGTACCTACTGAAGGTGGTCCAAGGAAGGACAACTGTTAACTGGTGACAGACATCGGTGCCCAAGACTCCATTATTCACAAAACATCTATTACAGCACAAATTGAAAAAATTATCACTAGCCATTATTGACAGGTGTCAGAACACACAGTGCATTGCATCGTAGATCGAGTGCCAGTGCGGATCCCTGTGTGCTGCTGTCCAGTATTAGACAGGTGGCTTTAATATGGTGCTTTTCTGGTCTACATATGTATGTTCATAGTTCAGAACAATCCATCCAGTAGGTGTGACAGTAAAACTTACACAACACATCGTGTGTTAAGGAGTCGTAGCTTGGTTGACAACAATGAGAGGGAGCAGGTTCCAACAAGTAAGTTGAAGAAGAGAAGTTGAAAATTGAAAATAATGAAATACTGATTATGTGTTAACTGTAAGATAACATGGAAATGGGTCCTGGTCTTAAAAGTTTGTTGACGTAGGATTCAAATTGCTACTAGTTGAAATCTTTCTGCTGGTACGTTGAAGTTGGTTTCGCTAACGCATATGCGCGCATACACACACACACACACACACACACACACACACACACACACACACACACACACACACACACACACACACACACACACACACACATATCAGGCTGCAAGGAAGCAGAGTGGGTGTGTCGTTGACACCTCCACACAGACATGCAACATGAGCTCATGTGTTTATCCTTAAAGCTCCTCAGGCTGTTTTCAGCTACAAATACTAAGCACTGTGTGGAAAAAAATGCCGCCCCCCTCCTTCATTGCTACACCGATGGCTGGAAAGGTTTGTCGGAATCTGAGCAATGTCAAGCAACAGGCATGACGTTGCATTTCTGCCAGCTGATGATCTGATAATTGCATGTAATATAGCTGCACTGGTAAAATTTAGAGTAATCACATTTTCTCACATTATTAAAATGTTGGCAGAGATGTTGCTGCATCTTTTCACTTTAATTCCGACACAACAAGGTGTGTGAATAACGTATCATTTGGGTTATATCGTTAACCAAGCTGTCGTTAAAGGCAACAAACCTGTTGATAACAGCTGGCATGGCTGGTGTGATCCGTTGTGTGTCAAATAGAAATGTGGAATCAATTTTTGTGTGTGTGTGTGTATGTATATGGCATCCAAAACACAGTTCACATGACTTGGTGACGAGTGGAAAAACCACTATCTTCCAAACCTTTTCATGTTAATGACATGCAGAAGAGTTCATTGTTTTGGAGCTCAGATGAAAAACTGAAACACAGGCAAGACACGTCGTACGTCATCTCATGGGCCTTTTTACACGAGCCTTTGACTCGACACAGTAGGAAAAGCGCACACAAACTGTCAAAACAGTAACAATGACTCTGCTCTATTTAAGTTTCCCAGTGAGCCGTGCTTACACAAAGAAGCAGATAAATGGAATTGAGCCATCTTTCGTATCCTTGTTTAATCCTGTGCTCTGCCTACAGCATTATGTCAACATGTGTTTTGTGAGGAAGCTCATGCTCAAACAGTAAAAGATCTGAGTATTTTTTTTTTCCCTCACCCCCTTTTTTCTTTGTGTGTTGGTTTGTGGAAACGGGATTAATGAACCTTATCAGCTCAGCAAACCGACTCCTGCAAGTCATTAATCATTAAGTTGATGGGAGGCGTCAACTTAAACTTAACACCTGTTAACCAGGAGCAGTTAGGAGGATGTTGCAGGCCTCCTAATGACCATGCAGATTTATTTTGTCGTTGATGAGGATAGAGAGCAAATCTGTCACCAACTAGTTATGTCTGAATGTTCCCAGTTCAGCTACATATCTGAATAAAACAAGTTTCTCGTTGACAAAAACGTAGCCAGGAGGTGATGGTGCTTTTGTTGGATTATTACGGTTACATTTGCTTATATCTGGCATTATTTGCATTATTAAATAAACCAAATCACAGAATTTCAAAATATTTGAATTCATGTACAGTGGGTTTGTATGATTTGTAATAACCAGCCTTAATAATGGAGCAGTCATGCAGAGTAAAAAAGGTAATATAATTTTTTTATATACTCAAAACCTTTCAGCATTGATTCATTGTTGCCTCTGTTGTTGTTGTGTACGTCTCTGACCAGGCTCATTCTTTAAGCAACGTCTTTCAAAAGTCAGAACCTACGCTTATGGAAGATTGTATTTTGACTGACGTATTCATTACAAAATTCTTGAGGATTAGCTATTAGAGGTTCATCCTGTGTTTCCAGTCGTACCATCTCCGGATCAAATGCTTTTGGAACCCGGCTGGTTTCTTGTTACATTTAAATCCAGACAGAAAATCAGCTAAATATAATTCATGTTTACACACCAAGTCCTGAAGTGACAATACTTACAAGGGTGTGATAACATTCCCCGGGTGCATGTATTCATAATCATCCATTATATGAAACTTAAACAGGCAAGCATACGCACATATTTCATGTGGTGCTCTCACAGAAACAGGCCTGTGAAAGCAAACTTTAGTTTGAACAGCTACTCGTTATTTCTGTACCTAAGTACATTGAGATGTAGATTTGTTTCCTAAGATATAAATGTCACCTGTAATTTTTACAGGGTATAAAAAAATCTTGGCGGGGGGCGGCTGTAGCTCGGTTGGTAAGGCAGTCGTCCATGGACCGCAGGGTCATCCCTAGCTGTGCAGGGGATGGGCCTGGATGCTGGTCCAAGCCCGGTAGAAATTGGGGAGGGTTGCCTCCGGAAGGGGATCCGATGGCAAATGAACATGCGGACAATGATCCACTGTGGCGACCCTGAACTCACGAGATAAGCCGAAAGGACTAATAAAACAAGCCCTCATGATTTGTTACAAATGAACTTCCTTCTTCCTCGATGAATTTGCATTATTATTATGCCTGTGCTCCTGTTTAACAGACAGTCCTTTCAAAGCATGTTTTGCTTTAAGTACAGTCATGGTGTATCATGCTGGACTTTACATGACGATTGTTGCTTCAATCAGCTGACTGACCTTTTCATTCTGTGTCCTGAGGCCTGAAGATTCATTAGTCTCTCTCCACAATTCAGTTCACGGAATTATACAAAAATTAATTTTGGTTTTTTTATTTCCCTATTTGTTAAATCTTTACAATGAATAAGTATTTACTGTACATCGATAAAGTATTCAAATTACTTTTTCCACATTTTATGTTACAGCCTCATTCCAAAATGAACTAAATTCACTATTTCTTCATAATTCTTAAAACAATCCGCCATAATGACAATGTGAAAGAAGTTTGTTTAAAATAAAATGTATAAAACAAAAATGAAATGATCATAAATAAATAATCTTTGCAGTACCTTGCAGGCTCCATCAGGTTGAATAGGGAGCATCAGTGCACAGCCATTGTCAGATCTCTCCAGAGATATTCAGTCGGGTCCAAGTCTGGTCTCTGGCTGGGCCACTCAAGGACATTCAGAGTTGTCCTGTAGCAACTCCTTTGTTATCTTCGCTGTCTGTTTACAGTCGTTGACCTGTTGCAAGATGAACCGTCACCCCAGTCTGAGATCCAGAGCCCTCCGGAACAGGATTTCTATTCTGACTAGTGTCCCAGTTTCTGCTACTGAAAAACATCCCCACAGCATGATGCTCCCACCACCAAGCTTTACTGTAGGGATGGTATTGGCCAGGTGGTGAGTGGTGCCTGGTTTCCTCCAGACTTGACGTTTGGCATTCAGGCCAAAGAGTTTGTTTCATCAGACCAGACTGAGAGTCTTTCAGGCCGGCTGTCATTTGCCTTTTACTGAGGAGTGGTTTCCATCTGGCCACTCTACCATACAGGTTGAGTAGTGGAGTGCTGCAGAGATGGTTGTTCTTCTGGAAGATTCTCCTCTCTCTACAGAGAAACACTGGAGCTATTTCAGAGTGACCATGAGGTTCTTAATCACCACCCAGACTAAGGCATTGATTGCTCAGTTTGGCTGGCTGGCCGGCACTAGGAAGATTCCTGGTGGTTTCAAACTTCCATTTATGGATGATGGAGGCCACTGTGCTCATTGGGACCTTCAATGCTGCAGTTTTTCTCTACCCTTCCCCAGATCTTTGCCTCAATACAATCCTGTTTCAGGGGTCTACAGACAATTCATTGTCACACACACACACACACACACACACACACACACACACACACACACACACACACACACACACACACACACACACACACACACACACACAAATACAGGTGTGTAGCCCTTTCCAAATCATGTCCAATAAACTGAATTTCCCAGGGCTCAAAACAAGTTGTAGAAACTTTTTAAATTTATTTTATTTTTAAATTTCAAACAAACATCTTAGTCCCTCTATTCATTAGTTGATCACCTTGAAAAAAATAGTTTTTACAAAACATACTCTAAGTAACATAAATGTGTACCAACTGTTTGGCAAATTAATCACAGCTGTTGGGATATTTCACTATATATTTTATTTAGTCCAAAATGGTGGAACAAACCTTATTCCTACAGCCATGCTGTTAAAATGTTTTAAGTCCCAGATTATTTGTTTAGTAAAATGAAACAAACAAACAAACTTAAATCTGGAAAAAAAAAACAAACCTTCTAAATCAAGGGAAACTTTTTATCTTACTCAGAGACACCTGAGGTGCAAAGATGAGTCGGCGACGGGCAGACTCTCAGGGGTCCCTGGGGCCCAATGATGACGTCATGCCATACAGTGATGATGAGACGGATGACGAATTGGAAGTGAGCTCTGAAGAGGAAGCAGAACAACCACCAGGAGCAGAACAACCTCCAGTGGAAGCAAGGCCCAGTGGTAAAACAATTTCTATAATTTTCAGTTAACTTTTGTTTGTCATTTTCCAGAGCTAAAGGATGTTTTGCTTCTTTGCTTCGAGGATACATTTAGCCTAGCTTGGATTGTTGACTGGAAGTGGAGGGAAATGTATGGGCTCAAAAGGCAGCAACAAATATTTTGTGGTTGTAGATGGAATTTGTGATTTTTATAAAAACCTTTGTGCATTTCTAGAGAAGATGTGTGCTTGTAAGAAAAAAAAAAAGATTTGTATTTTTATAATTAAGAGATTTGGGCATCTCAATTGAGGCTGTACAGAATTATTCGCACAGTACAGTTTATGTAGCACCATCAAAAGAGACAAAGTACTGTATACATTTTCGAATAACTTTAAAAGATTTAAGTTGCAAAAATATGCTGTATTCTGTAATATACATATTCCATGAATGTTAAAGATGTCAATGAAAGAACATTTGTTTTCAGAGATGGGTTGGAAGGTGAAGGCTAATGACCGACCTTTCCACCAGCTGCCGGAGTTTCAGAAAAAAATCTTCCTGTGCATCAAGAAGAGCAGATACTCTGTAAGTTCAACCGTTTAAGTACTATTAAATGCACAGAAGTCATTATCCTCTCTCCTTCTTGTCCAGGTACAACTCCTTGGCATTTTCAGCTGAGCATGGTGGACACACCCTTGACAAAGAGCAGGACAAGTTTGCGTTTTGCATGGCTTAGTCCATGAGCTGCTCACCTTTCCCATTGTAAAAAAAAAACAAACCAAAAAAAACTTTCAGGCATCCATTGGTTTCACTTTATTTGTACAACCTAATTTTAAAAAAAAAAGGAATCAGGATCACTCTCCACATCCCCACTTACAGAGGAGCAGTTGTAAACTCAGTCAGGTGTCACTAATTTTGTTTCTGATCTCACCTGATCAGTTTTAATGATTTTCCTTAAGATATTCCTAAAGCATTCCAGTCCCTAGTGGCTCAGTGGTAGAGCATAGGTGTGGCCCCACCCAGCCACCAAGGGTGACCCTGGTGCCCAGATAAAATGGAAGGGTTGTGGCAGGAAGGGCACCCGTCATTAAAACACAAATCAACCTGGCCACCCCTGAAGGGACAAGCCAAAAACCATTGATCTGTATTTGTAAAGCATTCCAGTGCTTGGTGATGGAAAAACAGTCTTTTCACTTCAAACGATCATTTTCAAAAGCACTTTCAAAGATCTCGGGGAAGAAATTGTAAAAAGGCAGAATTTAGGAAATACAAAAGGTTTTCAAAGGGATTGTCCAACCCTAGGAGCACAGTTAAGACTATAAGAAGAAGCGGAAGGTGTTTGTTTCTACCACAAAACTGGTCAGAGAGGTTACTGCAGAGGCTAATGCCAACTTTAAGGCTAACAGAATTTCATGGCAAAGAGCTGGCATTGTGCTTATGTCAAAACATTATCATAATTGTCCCACAAGTCCGGGTTATATGTATGGTTTGTAAAAAAAAAACAAGTTTGGACCAAGAGCACCTGGGAGTTTCTATGGCCAAATGAACAAAGGTGCTATGATCAGATAAGACCAAGATTCTTTGGCCGCAATGCCAAACTGTATGTCTGGCCCAAAGAAGAAAAAAAAGTCATCATCCCAAGAGCACTAAACCTAGAGTAAAGCATATAGGTGGTAGGTTTCGAGATGTTTCCCTTTAGTAAGGACTGGGACACTTGTCAGGATAGAAGCAAAAATGGATGCGGCAAAGTACCATCAAATTCCTAAGGGAAACCTGCGACAGTCTGTAAGAAAGCTCAAAGCTGGACCATACAGTGGCTGAAGGAGTAAAAGGTCAATGTTTTTGCATGGTGTAGTCAGAGCCCAGACTGGAATTCTAGTGAAAATCTGGAAAGACCTGAAAACTGCACTTCACACGTCACTTTGCCTGAATCTGAACAGGTGGTTCCACAGTGTGTTAATGCAGTTTTCCCAAAACTAGTTATTCCAGTTTTTCTTTTACCCACTGTATATTTGGTTATAATTGCTATACACATTATATCAAATGGAAAAAAACTGAGAAATCTTCCCATAGTAAATTTCATACCAGCAACATGAAATGTTGGTTTTCTGCTGAGGTTGCATTTTTTTCTGCTGAGTCCTTTCTGCCAGCAACAGGGCTCCCTATGTTTTCTGTAAAATGTTGGTTAATCTCGTTTTTCCCCCCTGTTAGTAGTAGATTTGTACTTTTAAAGTAACGCTGCAGCTGACTGTTCAAATGCTGAAACACTGTTGTTGTTTTTTTGGCGTGTGAAGCTTGGTGTTGGGTTTGTAGAGGCAGAAACCTGATTGTCAAGCTGAGCTGACCGGTATGTGATTAATAGACACAGCAGGGCATCTGAAGCATGTTTGAACAGTTAACATTCATTTTTCGATTACAATTAACAGTAAACTGGTGGAGAGAAGGGAAAAGAGTTTGTCCCGTGGATAAGTTCATGCCGAAGTGGGTAGAGTTCATTTCGGTTTCAACGTGGCACTGCTCAGAAAGGCATAAAATGCTGAGCGAGCATGCCTGGGATTATTCGGAAACTTTTAGAGAGACAGAGACCTGGAGCTGCTAGGGCTTTAGGGTTTTTGTTTGGGGAAACTGTGGTAGGGAAGGAGTTTCTGCTCCGTGGAAACTAGGCTGTAATGGACAGTTTAGATGGTTATCTTCTGTTGAAACACAGCACCACCCCTGTACTGAAATCCTGATATCCACCCATTCCTGCTCAGTACAGGGTACACGCTGCCTTTAAAATGTATCCGTGTCACATTGAACGTGTAGTATGATTTTATAAGATTATCAGTAGATGCAAGGCAGACATACACTGGCTTCACATGTTATTTCAAATAATACCGTGGCTGCTGGGAATCAGGGTCACTAGGAATTAAGAACAAATCTTTTACAGTTAACCTTACAGTAAGTACTAAAAAAAGTTAGACATGTAGAAACACAGCATTTAAGACTTACAGTACTAACCTTTTAGTGGAGATGCAGTACAACACTAAATTAATGTTGGTGAATTTATAAGGGGCTATTTTCTGAGGAGCCAATGAGATTATAAAGCCCCTTTTTTAAAATGCAGTTTAACACCTCAGAATGAAGACTGACATCGTTTTTGATCTCTTGTTTTTCCTCTCCAGGGAAATGCTATCAAGACATACAAGTACAATGTCCTGACTTTCCTCCCCCTGAACCTGTACGAGCAGTTTAAGAGAGCTGCCAACCTCTACTTCCTGGCTTTGCTCATCTTACAAGTATGTACAAAAACGTAACCACATCACCTGAGCTACGTTTCGTAAAAAAGATTTCTGAAGACTTAGGATGGAGAATTGTATAATGTTGTGCTTATTGTTGATTTGCGTAAAGCTGAAAGGGTTAAAGATGTATCGACATATAAAAAGTACTGTCATTAAAGCTAATTTAAACATATTTCAAATTTATGGGCCAAAGTAAAGCCAGTCCAGTTTCAATTCTTGTTTCACTGTTCCCCATATGGGCAAATTAAGCCTCTGAGACCTACACTTTGGATAGACCCTGAACGCCTACCTTTATGACAACCTGATCACGCTAATATCTAAAGACACCATCAAACAGCAGGAAGCAATTGTCTGCTTACACGTGGAAGAGAAGAAATGTACAATTTTCAGGAAAATGTTTGCGGTTTGCATATGTGAGGGGGCTGCTATGAATTTGCATGGAAATCCAGGGAGATGTGGTTTTCACTGTGTAGTGGTGTCAGACATGTGACACTTCATTCAATTTGTAAATGATAAAAGTGTTGTTTTTTTTTGTTTTTTTTTTACTGCTCAGATTATTCCAGACATTTCCACTCTGCCCTGGTACACCACACTGATTCCTCTGGTCGTAGTGTTGGCTATCACTGCCATCAAAGACCTGGTAGATGATCTGGTAAGACTTCTTTTGGCACACACACACACTGGTAACAGTAAAACAGGTTTAATTTGCCATTAGGTTGTGGATAAACTTTTGTAGTCAGTTTTGTTTCTTTTGGATTAAATGCTGCTGTTGTACAGTACCTTACCAACCCGACTAGTACCGGGTTTCTGAGGCCAACAAAGACATTTTACTTTTTACAGCTCGAATTTTTAAATTATTCAGTACTAAAACATAAAAACATTTCTCATAAAATGCTTAAAGTAACTGAGGCCTATTCAAGCTCATTTATTTTGCTGAGTGATTATAAATTATCTGGTTTGCTTAGGCTTCTTTGACTTTTTTTTTCTTTCAGGCACGACACAGAATGGACAAGGAAATCAATAATCGGAAGTGTGAGGTTCTGCTGAACGGCAGGTCAGAACAAAGACTTTTCTGTATGATTTAATGATCAAAGCAACAATATAATCTTCCGAAAATTGACTACTATGTTATATGAGAAATACAAGTTACCAGCATTTGAGGAAAATGTCAAATCTAAAAGTTTCTTTTGGTTCAGATTTCAAGAATCAAAGTGGATGGACATCCAGGTTGGAGATGTGGTCCGGCTGAAGAAAAACGACTTTATTCCGGTATGATGGTTTTTCCTAGGTGCCATAATCTTCTCTGACACAATGGACTGCATGTTAGTGCCTGAAACCGATTCACTCAGATGTTACAATGTGCATTTAGACCAACTGTTTCAAGTCAACACTTTCTTGGACAATAACTTAGTACATATCCAACAGATGTTCTTACTTTTCCAGTTGTGCAGAAACGTATCCAGATGTGTTTTAAGTTAAATAACTTGGCTCATGTAACCACTTAGTCATAGTCAGTAACCTAAATGCTTGTAGCTCTAAAAGCAACATTGTCTATTAATATTCAAAGTAAACCAAGTAGCAAATTTAGTTTAAAAAAAAAAAAAAAAAAGTACTATATTTTGTAGGTTTTCAGAAACCATGACTGACATTTACATTATTAACATCCACATCTAAAAGTCAGAGGGTTGCATATAATTCCCAAGATGGCATGAGCAAAAAGTTATGTGACAAATGTACATGACCAGCAGCATTATTAGATTTGACTTTGGTAAACAAATGTATCATCTGCATACAGTTGATATGAGATAAGATATTTATGTTATGCAAACAAGTTGGTATTGAAAAAGTATGGGTCCAGCAATTAAACCTCACAAGTTGAAAAGGTAAAATAATGTATTTTGAATAACACATGAGAATTAGTTAGGGGGATGAGCTTTGTTGCTACTCTTTTCTTTTGCAACTTGACAGGGGTGATAATTTAGATGTGGTGCAAAGACAGCATTATACAGAAAGCACACTGGCAGAAACATACTGGATGCAAATGATTCAGGTTATGGTTTTAAATCCATCAGAACACTTGATGGATTTCTGTTTATTGACGCGTTTACTGATTTTATTGTTTTCAGGCTGATATCTTGCTGTTATCAAGCTCGAACCCAAACAGCCTCTGTTATGTAGAAACTGCTGAGCTTGACGGGTAAGAGTTTTTACCTTTGTTTTCTTTTTTTCAATTTTACTTTTTCAGAAAAATGTTAGTTTATATTTAAAGTAATTCATGTACTACATTTTGTGTAGTTGTGGCTGCTAGATTAGTGTTATTGGCTCCTTGAACGTTGTTTGATCTGTCCTTTTTTTCCCAAGCATTTCACCAACACATGAGTCACCAGTAAGAGGGGGGTAAATGTGAAAAGAGCTTTCACCTAGAGTCACCTTTTACATTCATGTGACTGTATATTGTGCCATGAGAAACGCCTTTAAATCAAATAGGCCTGTAAAGGTGTACTTAATGGAATTACAGTAAATGGCAAAGTGAAACACGGAGATCCGTATCAACTTTGTTTTATCAAAGCTTTGTGGCATGGAAATTGCATCAGAGAATGAATTATGAATTCTAATTTCTTTTCCAGCCAATTCCATCTTAGGCCACAGTTTATGGGCCTAAATCCCGGTCTGGCTAACTAGAATTCTGCTTTCCTCGGTAGTTGGGTTTTTGTCGTTAGTGCTTTGTCCATATTGTTTTTGTCTTTGGCAGTGAAACTAACCTGAAGTTTAAGATGGGACTTAAAGTGACTGATGAGAGGATGCAGGAGCAACATCAGCTGGCTGAGTTTGATGGTAAACACCATACAGTTCATGGTTAAAAACTGCAAGTCACTTTTATTTTCATAACTTTAAATTGCTTTTGATATGGAAACAAGCTTGAACCTGAAAATGGTTCAGCTCAGTAAAGACAGTAAAAATGAAAGTAAAAAGTTTTTTTGTGTCAATGATATATATATAATCTGTTTCCTTCTGATAAATGCAGGAGTCGGATAAGAATTAAGATAATGTGTATTTCATTGAAGACAAATTATTGTTTGTTCGCAGCCTATATAATGTTTGAATTTTATTCCAGGTAATGTTTAGTAGCTTTTTTTGGAGAAAAAAAATATAATTTTATGGGTTATGGGTTAAACTTTGCAATTGAATAAAAGACAAGAAAATGTGACTCAAGGCAGAAGGTCCTTAAACATCCTGAGCAAAGTATCTCGACAACTGCAGACAGTGCGAATTCAGGCTCCACAGAGGATGAAACTTTTCATTAAAAATATCTTTTACACTTTAACTCATACTAAAGCTCTTTTCACAGTGTTTTGTTTCTGTCTTGTAGCTCTGGTTGAGTGTGAGGAGCCAAACAACCGTCTGGACAAGTTCACAGGGACAATGCATTGGCAGAAAGACCGCCACCCTCTAGATCTGGACAACATGCTGCTCAGAGGCTGCAAGATCCGAAACACGGAGATATGTCACGGGCTGGTCATCTTTGCAGGTACGAACACCGCTGTCCCACTGCTTTGAATATGATTTATAGTGATCTTGTGTCTGTGCATGCCTCTGAAGTTTTGAACACATCGTTTCACTAGAAGATTAAATAGTATAAATTATAAACAAATTAAATCGGAATGATCTCACTTTACTTAGTACAGAACTTGTGTAAATTGTAAGGATTTTCCTTCTGTCCATATTCAAACAGCATGCATTGGTTTCACTATTGTTATGCTTGTTAATTAAGGTGCCGACACCAAAATCATGAGGAATGGTGGGAAGACCAGGTTCAAGAGAACTAAAATTGATGAGCTGATGAACTATATGGTTTACACAGTAAGTTTAAGTTCCAACTGGAGCTGATAATTTTCCGGTTGTTTCTTTTATCAGTAGAACTTCGATGTTTTGGTTATTGCATTTGTTGGCAAGGATGTTTTCATGATCTTTCGTTCGGGGCCTTACCTATCAAACTGCAAACTCATTCAGTATGATTAATAACTTATTGCATAAATAAAGCATTAAAATATTGTGTTATTTGACACATTTAATAGTCACCGGCTGTGTGATTGTCTTTCTGTACCTGTAGATCTTCTTGCTGCTGCTGCTGGTGTCAGCAGGCCTGGCCATCGGCACCACCTACTGGTACCAGGACATTGGCTCCAAGTCCTGGTATCTGTATGACGGCAAAAACCAGGACGCCGCCTACAGAGGCTTTCTCAGCTTCTGGGGATACATCATCGTCCTCAATACCATGGTGCCCATTTCACTATATGTCAGGTGAACAAACCACACACACACACACTCACACTCACACTCATACACACACACTTTTTGGAAGCAAGTAGGGAGTTTGCATTATGATGTAGAATTACAGTTTGTTTGCACTTTCCTGGTTTTTTGCATCAGTTGGTCATAAAATGTGATCTGATCTTCACCAATGTCACAAATGTCAACAGACACAATATTTCTAAGATGACAAACTCTTGATCTTAGGTCTTCTGAGATTTTTCTTAGATTTCTTTTTTTTTTTTTTTTTTTTTTTTTTTTAGACGCATTGCTAAAATCATAGTTGATGCTGCTTGTAAATAGCAATCTCACATAGTTTGAACTGTTTTACAAGTCAAGGTAATTCCAAACCATTCTGGTTTCTTTTGAGTTAGAAAAATAGATGGGGGGGGGGGGGGGGGGGGGGGCATAGGAATTTCTTTTCCCTGAAATAAACCTCGTTTGTTCTCTGTGTTCAGTGTGGAGGTGATTCGTCTGGGCCAGAGTAAGTTCATCAACTGGGACCTTCAGATGTATTTTGCAGACAAAGACACCCCAGCTAAGGTAATTCACTATTTGATACACTGCACCTGTCATTTAGACATGTTGCATAGTAAAACCAGACAATACACACGAGAAAAGAAAAGGAGTTTTAGCTTTTGTTTTTATTGGAACCTTCACCATGAAAAAATAAAAACTGTATTATATGTTGTCCTAAAGGGGAGAAATTATACATTCTTAAGAGTTGTTATTGGAAAATAACTCTTTTGTATGTATTTCAAAATTGTATCATGTGTTGTAAAATGGTGCATCTTATAACAAACCCAAACAGTTTGGGAATAACAAGGTAATATAATCAGTATTACCCCACTACTACCCTAATATTACTAAGCTGTAAAGTAAGAGTTGTACCCTGTGGCTTTTTTTGTCCTTTCGGCTTATCCCGTGAGTTCAGGGTCGCCACAGCGGAGATGCGGACAATGTTAGATGTTCAGTGTCTCGCCCAGAGCCACTTAAACATATAGCCGGGACCGGGGATTGAACCACTGACCCTGTGGAGCTATAGCTGTCCCCCTTTTAATTTTTTTAAAAATGGCTGCTTGTTCTCATGTGAATTATGTTGTATGATGAGTGAGCAAATCCAAAACAGTCCATGAGATGTAGTTAAAAATTAATGAGAAAAAGGTTATGGGACATTTTTCCATCCCAATAAAAGGTAGGACGTGAACCAGCAGCAGTTCTTTAGTTATGTTCGTTCTCACTGCATCAGTTGTAGGAAAAAAAAAAAAAAAAAAAAAAAACAAGTCATCAAACCAGTTGTTGTCCTCTCTGCAGGCTCGAACCACCACACTGAACGAGCAACTCGGTCAGATCGAATACATCTTTTCTGACAAGACGGGAACTCTGACACAGAACATCATGCAATTCAAGAAGTGCACCATTGGTGGACACAGCTACGGTAGTGAACAGCTTCTTGTCCAGATCTATTGAGCCTTTAACTATGGCAACCTGAACTCTTTTGAATTACTTTACTAATTAAACCTGTGAGGAAGAATGCGAATGTACAGAGATTCTTCTTCTTTTCCTTTCGGCTGTTTTCTTTCAGGGGTCTCCAAGAATCATGTGCCTCCATCTAACTCTGTCCTCTGCATCCTCTACTCTCACACCTTCAGTGCCACTGTCTCTAAGCAGAACAACATCTCTGGTCTCACCACCGTCTTGAACATCTTTCCTTTCATTCTTGCTGATACTCTTTTATCACACAACACACCTGACACTTTTGTCCACCCTTTCCAACCTGCTTCACCTCTTTCCACACTCTCCGTTGCGCTGAACCGTTGACCCTAAGTACTTAAAGTCCTGCACCTTCTTCACCTCTGCTCCTGTAACCTCACCGTTCCACTTGGGTCCCTCTCATTCACACACGTATTATGTCTTGCCGTGGTTAACCTTCCTCCTATCATACCTCCACCTCTTAGATTTTCCTCTCACCTGCTCCCTGTCTCACTACAAATCACAATGTCATCTGCAAACATCATAGTCCATGGAGATTCCTGTCTGACCTCATCTGTCAGCCTGTCCATCACCAGAGCAAACAAGAAGAGGGCTCAGAGCTGATCGTTGATGCAGACCCACCTCCACCTTGAACTCCTCTGTCACACCTACAGCACCTCACCACTGTCTTACAGCTCTCATACATGTCCTGCACCACTCTAACATACTTCTATGCCGCTCCAGACCGTCCTCATACAATACCACAGTTCCTCTCTCTGCACCCAGTCATACACTTTCTCTAATCTACGAAGACACAATGCAACTCCTCTGACCTTCTCTGTGCTTCTCCATCAGCATCCTCAAAGCAATACTGCATCTGTTGGACTCTTTCTAGACATGAAACCATATTGCTGTCTCACAAATGTTCACCTCTGCCCTTAGCCGAGCTTCCACTACTCTTTCCCACAACTTCATTTTGTGGCTCGTCAGCTTTATTCCTCTGTAGTTGCCACAGCTCTGCACATCTCCCTTGTTCTTAAAAAATGGGCACCAGTACACTTCTCCTCAGTCCTCAGCATCCTCTCACCTTTCAAGATCTTGTTAAACAAATTAGTCAGAAACTCTACTGCCACCTCTCCTAGACACTTCCATACCTCCACAGGTTTGTTATCAGGACCAACCTGCCTTTCCACTTCCTCTTCTTCAAAGTCCTTCTCACTTCACTCTTACTAATCTTTGCTACTACCTGCTCCACACCAGTCACCTCTTCTACTCTTCGTTCCGTTTCATTTTCCTCGTTCATCAACTCTTCAAAGTTCTCCTTCCATCTTCCATCACACTCCTGGCCACCTGTCAATACATTTCCATCCTTATTTTTAATCACACTAACCTGCTGCACATCCTTCCCATCTCTATCTCTTTGTCTCGCCAACCTGTACAAATCCACCTCTCCCTCTTTAGTGTCCAACCTAACATACAAGTCCTCATATGCTCTTTGTTTGTCCTTTGCCACCTCTACCTTCACCTTACGCTGTATCTCCCTGTACTCCTGTCTATTCTCTTCAGTCTCTCAGTGTCCACTTCTCTTAGCTAACCTCTCTCTCTCTATACACTCCTAAACTTCCTCGTTCCACCACCAAGTCTCCTTGTCCACTTTCCTCTTTCCCTATGACACACCGAGTACCCTCCTACCTGTCTCCTTGATCACATTGATCACATTAGCTTAGTGGTCCAGTCATCTGGAAGCACCTCCTGAACACCAGGGGCCTGTCTCACCACCTCTTCCTTTTTCGTCTTCCACCACTTCGTCCTCGGCTCTGCCTTTGTCCTCTTCATCTTCCTCACCATCAGAGTAATTTTACACACCACCATCCTGTGTTGTCTGGCTACACACTCTCCTAACAATACTTTACAGTCACTGCTCTCTTTAAGATTACAAAGTCGACAGAAGATGTAGTCAACCTGAGTGCTTCCTCCTCTCCTTCTTCGACCAACAGTAGCCCAATTTCTACCGGCACCCTGTAGGTCTTTAGATTTGGTGTTTAAATCATCATTCGCATGTTTAATTTGACATGTGTTTTACATCGGATGCGCTTCCTTACACAACCCTCTGCAGTTATCCAGACAAATACTGTTTTTACACTAATGCAACTGTAGTTCTGCAGTTTTGTCAGTTCATCTATACTCTCCTCTCCACAGGTAACCCAACCACAGCTGAAGGAATGTCAGTGGATCGAGCTAGGGTAAAACCTCTAATATATTCCCTCAATAATAGTAATTGTATGAAATTTAAAATATGAAATGTGAGGAAACATTGCTTTGAGATTCAGATTTCTTTTTATCTATTCAGATCTACATATATGCTCAATGGCAGCTTCATTAGGTCCACTTGTATAATCTAATGCAATCTAATACAACTGACACGAATTCTACTTTTACAAGGTTAGAATTTCATGGAGTGCATTAAATTAAAAGGTGGTTCTAAGGTTTTTTTTTTTCCCACCCTATTTAAAATGAACAAATCATCTCCTAATATAATGCACCTCGCTAAGTTGTATTGAATTGCATAAAATTGAACAGATGGACCTAATGAAGTGCCCAGAGAGTATATGGATTATATTAAACCCCATCTGCCTTCCCTGTTTCAAAATATCTCTCTGCTTGTAGCTGAGTTCAGATGGTGTCGCGTGCTTACTTAGAACACCTCTGAATGAGCAACAGTAAGAGTGATTGTGATACACGGAAGGCACCGAGACATTTTTAACACTCAGATAAAGTACATGTACTTTCTCTAGAATCATAGGAAGCACATTGAAAAGCTGTAAAATTAACCACGGTCTGCACGTTACTGTGTGAAGAATTACAACATATTTATTTATTTGAGACACATATGACATGTTTGTTGTCACTGTCAGCCGGTGGACTGGAGTTGGAACAACTTCGCTGACAAGAAGTTCGAGTTCATTGATCACTCCCTGGTAGCCTGCATCCGATCCCGGGAGGATAAAGATGTTACGGAGTTCTTCAAACTGCTCTCACTCTGCCACACCGTCATGGTGGAGCACAAAGATGGTAATCCTTAAATCGTTATTCAAGCAGAAGTAAAGGTAGACTGAATGGATCTAAAAGGGTGAACACTGACTGTGATAGGCTGCCACACCTGCCCATCTGCATACTAAACGAGACTAAGGGCTCTCTCACTTTCTCTCTCACTCACGCTCGCTCGCTCTCTCTCTCTCTCTCTCTCTCTCTCTCTCTCTCGCTCTCTCTCTCTCTCGCTCTCTCTCTCGCTCTCTCTCTCGCTCTCTCTCCCCCTCCCTCCCTCCCTCCCCCCCTCACTCACACTCACTTATAGGTGATTTGGTGTACCAGGCAGCATCTCCTGATGAAGGCGCTCTGGTGACGGCAGCGAGGAACTTCGGCTTTGTGTTTCTCTCACGTACACAGGACACCATCACCATCAACGAGATGGGTCAAGAGGGGACGTATGAAATGTTGGCGCTGCTGGACTTCAACTCCGACCGAAAGCGCATGTCAATTATCTGTAAGAGGACACACACTCATGCACATACACAACACAACAGTCGCACACAGCTTTGACAGAAGCTGTGTGCGACGGTACTTTACAGTATTTATTATTATTATTATTATTATTATTATTATTATATACTAACTGCACTACACTGTTTACCTGCTGGGTTTTGTGCCTTTAGCACACTTGACTGTACTGTAAAATAGTATACAATAGGTTTACTGGTCGGCACTGTCTTAGGTTTTGTGTCCTGTCTTGTGTTGTCTGTCTGTACCTGTTTTTTGTCTGCACTGTTTGCACTAGGTTGCGCTCGATGCACTTTACATAGCTTGTGTTGTTTTGTAGCACCTTGGTTTTGGAGGAACGTTATCTCGTTTCCACTGTGTATCACTGTGTTTAGTAGAAATGACAGTAATAGCCACTTGACTATTTCAGGCTTGGAGTTCAATTAGGTTCACACAGAAATTGGTTTTCCATAGTATGAATTTTTTTTGTTACTTTACTTGGAATGATTTGGCGATTTGGATGAGTGGACAGAGAAAAAAAATACTTGTTGAAACACAATTTAGAACTTGGACTTTACTTTGGGTGTGTTGGTTTTGATTTGGATAAGAAAAGATTCAACACTGACTTGTTTTTAAAAAGTCAACAATTCTGTCCCTCTTCTGTCTTGTAGTGAGGTTTCCAGATGGTCGTATTCGTCTGTACTGTAAAGGAGCAGACACAGTCATCTATGAGCGACTCTCCCCCAACTCCATGCACAAGGAGAGTACCCAGGTTGCTCTGGATGTGAGTTTAATGGCTTTATTTGACTGGAGCAGCAGACATTTAGAAACTATGTGAGGTAGCCATTTCCTAGTTCTCTGTGGAAGGAAACAGGAGCTGTGTTTTGCATTGCAGATCTTTGCCAACGAGACTCTGCGGACACTGTGCCTGTGTTACAAAGACATCAGCACAGAGGAGTATGACACTTGGTCCAGGAAACACAAAGAAGCCCAGGTGGCCGAGAGGGACCGAGATGCTGCCCTTGACCTTGTGTATGAGGAAATCGAGAAAAACCTGATGGTGAGTGGAAAAGAAACAAATGGGGGGAAAAAAAAACTTATGTTTAAGAGAATTTTTAATTGGTAAGCAAGACGGTTAGGACAGAGGGGTAAAGCAGGAAACCTGAGGAAAATGGGAAAGTGAAGAGAAACTTGAAGCATGTAATGAGTAATAGAAACTGTGAATTGTCATGTTTGTCATACTTGGGATAATGTTTAGTTTATATCCAAGAATTTATTGGATCCAATTGGAAAAGATTTTGAAGGCCTTCACTCCTCACAAAAGTCTGAGTGTATTCAGATTCAGTTCCAGCCACTATAACCACTAGTGTTGCTCTGTTCAGCTGATCGGGGCAACAGCCATCGAGGACAAACTGCAGGATGGCGTGCCAGAGACCATCGCCAAACTAGCCAAGGCTGACATCAAAATCTGGGTCCTGACTGGAGATAAGAAAGGTACTAAGACTAATCACAGCTTTATACAATGGTTAGTGAAGTTTTTAGATTTGTAAATGAAGCCATCCTGGGGAAAAAAGAGCCTAAAAATGGAAAATACAATTTTTAAAACTTGTGCCATGTTTTCATTGCTTTATCTCAGAAACGGCAGAAAACATTGGATATTCCTGTTCACTTCTGACAGACAACATGACCATCCATTATGGTGAAGATGTCAAGTGAGTGGATGAAAATGTCTCAGCCTTATACTGTAATATAATTTAAAGCTCTTCAGGTCAACTAGTGGCTGTTTTTCTTGTTCAGAATCGGAAACAAACAACATTTGCATTTTGCGGGTCACTTTATTGGTTCACAGCCACTGCCATGTGTCAATTTTTGTAGGCCTCTGTTTAAATATGATGTCATGAAAAAACTTAGTCGATTCTAGTAGATTTGAGTTTATTAAGTTACCGTTTGTGTTTGCAGGTAACAAATTTAGATACACTACTCAAACAAGTTAGGAATATTTGACTGTAATCAAGTCACCACCAGTTTGATGTGGAATTATTATTATTTTGTTTTGTGTTTTTCGTTTTTATTTATGTATTTATTTATTTTTTAGGCCCCATTTGCATTCTTGTCACATTTGATGAGAATATTTATGGTGAATTTTATTTATCACAGAAAATTCCACTTTTTTGAATTATCCGCTTTTCTATGTAAAGCCCTTAACACTTACTCATTTTTAACCTGTCTATCGGTCCTGTTCTCGTTCTTCTCAGTATCTTGGTTTCAACATCACATTAGGATCATTTGAGTTTGTCATGTGTGTCTCCAGTGAGAAGCTGAGTGTTCGTCAGGCCAACAGGAGAATTGAGCCTCAGAATTCCCGTTATGGCAGAAAAAAATCTGCAGAGCCTTTCTTTACCGAACCTGGCAAAAACGCTCTCGTCATCACAGGAGGGTGGCTGGTAAGTTACATTCTGGATTAATATTGTTTTAAAATTATTTTGTTTTTAGTGTTTAAAGCTTCTTTAGCAGTGGGAGGTTTTATGCCAAATTCCCACCAACCAACATTTTGTTTTTTGTTTGTCTCAGAACGAGATTCTGTATGAAAAGAAAAAGAAACGCCGTCGTCTGCGTCTTCGTCGTCTGGGGAAGCGCTCAACTCCAAGCAGCCCTCAGGATGGACAGCCGATGGACGACAAAGAAAAAGAGTGGAGACAGGTGCAACTAAACTCATTAAACTCTTAAGTGGACGCTGTGTTCCATAACTTGCACTGACCTTTTTTTTTTTTTTCCTTCTCTGTAGATTGACTTTGTAAACATGGCCTGTGAGTGTGAGGCAGTGATCTGCTGCCGTGTCACACCGAAGCAGAAAGCCAACATAGTAAGTTTGGTGAAGAAGTACAAGAAGGCTGTGACGCTGTCCATCGGAGACGGAGCCAACGACGTCAACATGATCAAGAGTAAGAACATGAATTATAAAAGCTTGTGTTGCTAATAACATTACTTTTTGTGCACGGAATGACTCTAATCTCGCTCCGTGTTCCCTGTCCTCTCAGCTGCGGACATCGGTGTCGGTATCAGCGGTCAGGAGGGGATGCAGGCCGTCATGTCCAGCGACTACGCCTTCGCTCAGTTCCGTTACCTGCAGCGTCTTTTGCTGGTGCACGGACGCTGGTCCTACATCCGCATGTGCAAGTTCCTGCGTTATTTCTTCTTCAAGAACTTTGCCTTTACCCTGGTCCACTTCTGGTACTCCTTCTTCAGCGGATTCTCCTCTCAGGTCAGTGTAGGAAGTGGATTTTTCACAACTTTTCAAAATCCACCTAGGGTGGATTCCTAGACCATTTAAGTGCAGATCATGGCCTCTGTCTGTGAAGGAGGCTGGTTGCTCACTTGTGTTGTGGATTCTAAAGGATTGTGTTCCCGTCTGCAGATCGCCTATGAAGACTGGTTCATCACTCTCTACAATCTCTGTTACAGCAGCTTACCTGTTTTACTAGTCGGACTTCTTGATCAGGTAAAAAAAAAACAAAAAAAAAAAAAACAAGCTTTGCATTTTTTTTCACGTACGACATGCCAATATGAAAGTTAATATGCGAGAAATGGATAAAAGTAAAGACATTTGGTTTGAAAAGTTTTGACATTCTGTACATTTTCAATTTTGACTGTCACTGACCGGGTGAAGCAGGCAAACACAAAAGAGCTCTACTTTCCCACCATTTTAAATTCTGCCGTGAATCATTCCAATAAAACTACAACTAAAACACATTTGTTAACCCTTCCTGTTTCCCAACTGCAGGATGTCAATGACAAACTAAGCCTGAAATTCCCGAAACTCTACATGCCTGGCCAGCAAGGGACACTGTTCAACTACAAGAACTTCTTTGTCAGCTTGTTCCATGGCATCTTCGTCTCACTCATCATCTTCTTCATCCCCTACGGAGCCTTCTTGCAAACCATGGGGCAGGATGGAGAAGCCCCCTCCGACTACCAGTCCTTTGCTGTTGTTACTGCCACGTCTCTGATTTTTACAGTCAACCTGCAGGTTAGTCCCATTCTAGCAGCAGCAAGTAAGCAAATAACACATAGCACATCAGCACCGAACCTGAACCCAGAGTACTGTGCATATACTAATATATGTGGAATACAGGGATTTTTGCATGTTCTAAATTGATTCAGTTCAGATGACCTGTTGTCTTATTCCCCTTTTTATCAGATCTCTCTGGATACTTCTTTCTGGACCTTCGTCAACTGCTTTGCGGTTTTAGGCAGCATAGCGATCTACTTCGGCATCGTGTTTGACTTCCACAGTGCTGGGATCCATGTCATCTTCCCCTCAGTGTTTACTTTCACCGGTTAGTCCCATTAAAAAATCACTGTTATTTTACATGGTGTCCTACACTCCTAATGCTGCATTCACAACACATTTGAGATTGAACTCAGGACTTGCATGTTCACATCTCAGTGTTCAGACAAGATCCAGAATTGTTTACTGCCTTCACTTGCCACTCAGACTGAAACCATTATGTTTAATATTTATTTAACTTACTGTGTATCACTATACTCGCAGGATATGGTCATCCTTTTCCTTTTTACATTTGTCTGCTATTGTTTGATAGTTTACAGTAAAAATCACAAACATAAGGGTTAAAGAGAGGGGATACAATATTTTCTTGAGTGCAAAACTTTTTTTTTATCAATATAATATGTAATCAGCTCGTACCAATGTTCCTTCATCATTGTCCTTAGCATACATGGTGCCTTAAGGCTACAAGTAAGCAATAGCATCCTGCATCCATCTCTCCAACAAATCCAGGTGCAATCCAGTTATTCCACTTCTCTCTAAAGACTGCCCCTGGAGATCTATGTACTTGCAAAGTTTAGGTGCAAGTTGAACACTCACCACCATTAGCTGCTCATCAGCAGAATTTAGAAAATGGCTTGTTTTCCACAATGAAGCTCTCTGTGGGTCTAGTAGTGTGTGTGTGTGTGTGTGTGTGTGTGTGTGTGTGTGTGTGTGTTATACCTCAACAACTGTTCATCTCACTGTCTCCGTGTGTTTGTACCGATGACTGTACAACGATCAATCCCCCACCCTCTTCCTAGCTCTCCTGATGTGTATCATGTGTCTGCAGGTGTAGCACCAAATGCGCTGCGCCAGCCTTACCTGTGGTTAACCATCATCCTGACTGCAGGCATCAGCTTGCTGCCGGTCATCTGCATCCAGTTCCTCCATAAAACCATCTGGCCCTCTGTAGGAGACAAGGTGGGGCCTTTGGGAGTCAGGCTGCTAACTTTCAGCAGGGTCTGCCTGAATTGTTTCTGTTTGACTGTAGCTTCTTACCTTAATGGCTAATAACTTAAGTGCTGGTGTCACATTAGCTGCATACCATGCTCTGAACAGTCCTTCACGTTTTAGCCCCTATCAAATTACAATAAACGAGAAAAGCTGAAAAACCTACTAATGAAGCAGAAATCATTCAATTTCTCAGATTGGTCAGAAGGATGAACCTCACTAAAAAATGTTTGGCAGCAAATATTTCACAGCAGGCCTTGACACACCTCTCCACACATAAGATTTATTTATTTATAATATTTAGTTATATATTTATTTACAATGAAAAATGTTGTAGCTTTAAGTACTGTACTTTGTTAATTTTGGCTTATTTTAGAATTTTGACTTTGTCATAATCGTATAGACTAAAAGTTTAAAACTTTGGAAACAATTGCAACAATTGTACTAAAAGGTTTGGACTTTGTTTTTTATAAGTTACATTAATTTCATTGATTTAAATATTTTATTAAAATTACTTGTGGTTAGTCTTTTAAAATTGTACTTGGACTGAAACATTAAAAAACACAACTTGACCCAATATTAATTGTCTTTAGTTAAAATAGAAGCAACCTTGTACCTCATCTTTATGTTATGTGGGAAAAAATGTGTTTCTTCAATGTTACCTCCTTATTTCCCATCATCCACCAGGTGCAGAGAAACAGGAAGAAGTATGAGATGGAGCTGGCAAAGGAAGAGGAGAGGAAAAAGCCGCCAGCCTTCCAGCGTGGCGGGCGGTCTCGCCGCTCCGCTTATGCCTTCTCTCACTCCCGTGGCTACGCTGACCTCATCGCCTCTGGACAGAGCATTCGACGACGACCTCCAGTCCGTGGTGGACCACAGGACAGCATCAGGGAGGTTCCCCAGAGAGTAGCAGAAAACATCTAATAGAGATGGGAGTGAGAGACGGAGCTGTAACTGCAGTGGTTGGAAAAGGCGGTTGTGGAAGTGTGAGGAGCGCTTGGTTTATTTATTTTTTTCCCCCCTGAGGATTCACTGCTGAAATGGTCGATATCAGGAGGTTGGCACAGAAATTTCAGCCTGGGTGGAGTTTAACAAGATCTATATTAAAGTGCCTTAGGAGTTGATAAAACAAGAGCTCGTAATGTTGCCAATGGTTGGGATCAGATTTTTCTGCAGTCTGACTTGACTCTAATGTCTCCACTTTTAGTCTTTGCACGGACGCTCATTCAACATTAAAATGCAAAAGTGGGAGAAAATAAGCTCACCGAAGACAAGACCACCATCACCGGGGTTTGAGGTCATGTAGTGACTGTGTGACTGACAATGTTGTTTAACTCAGGATTTTTAAGATAAAGGCCTTATTTTTAGTTGGTTTGTCCCTGCTCACCACCACTGTGTCTGGATGAGCAGCTGTTCAAGATAGTTTGACGTTCACTGTTTTAACCTGGAGCACTTGAGATGTTACAATTTTTAATAGAATAAAATCTTCCAGTTAATTTGTCTGTTAGCTATGCATATTCAGGTGGAAGCATTTAGTTTCTGTCCACAGAGATTAAAACCCAAACAATGTCCCTCCCAATAAAAACAGCAGGCTAAAGCTACATAGGCCATAGGATGTTTGATTATAATTAAGGGTGGGGTGTTACTATGCCAGCCTATGCAAAGTGATCATATGATAGAAAGTTTTTTTTTAATTCAAAGACAAGTTGTGAATCACCTTTTCTCCTGTTTGTACTCGATCTGGGTGTTATCGACACTTTGAGGGACTTCACCTCTTTCAAAGCTCGATCCTAATATTTATTCTCGCTAAGTTGCTCTGAACAAACTGTAAGGAATCTGTGAGGAGCTCTTATTTGTCTTCCATCAACTTTTCAGTTTGTAGAATCAAGTTGTCCGGACTTTTAATGGTACAAAAAAACTATGATTTGTTTACGTTGTAGTAGTTTTTTTTCCTGCTGTTTGAACTTTTTTGAAGTTATATCACACAATTCCTAAATAATCAAAAAAACCAAAACAAAACAGGATTTCTAGAGGACAATTTTGTTTGTGTGATTGATTGTTTACAAGGAACCCAAAGAAGATGTTTGACTTTTTTTAATCTGTGCCACACTGTGACACATTCCTGCTCTGTTACTGGATCTCTTCCTGCTAATGTTACTGTTTGCATTAATGTCTTTTTATTAGTGATCGAATACAGTCTTTCAGGCCTGCTGTTGATTGTACCAGCAGCAATTTGGTCATATGATGGTATTTTTATCATGTAGTTGGTAATAAAAGCCAAGGGCACGTTTAGCAATCAAATGGGTGATTTTATTTTGGTGTTGTCTCACTGTAGTGAATGTAAAAGATTAACATGAAGTACATGCTGGTGCTGACAATAATGTACTAGTTTCATTTCTAGTACACATATGGTACATTTGTCAATGTTTTTTACTACATATAAAGTTGGTTTTTCACTAAATATCGTTCATTGGGGAAAAAGTAAGCTAAATTTTTTTTTCATATATCAGTATGTGAACACACGAATGTGCAAATAAACATGCGTACGTGTGTCTGGAGAACATGGGAATTTAAAAGGTAAAGCCAAGTATAAAGGCAATAGATACATTGAATTTACCTGTATTTTATTTTCACCTAAACATGTTTAGTACTTCTTCAGTTTGAAGCAGCTGTTAGTTCCAGTGCAGTTTATCAGATTTTATACCAATAGAGCACCTAGCAAAGTATTGCACTTAATTAAATTATAAAAAAAAAAATTACGCAAAGTATTATTACTCAACATAAACGGTGTGGCCTCTGCAGGACGTGGCTCTACATATGTTAAAAAGGATTGGAACCAATAATTTGCTAGGGTTAGAAGGTAAGTTACATATCGGGACATTCATTTCCTGATGGTACTTAGTCTGATGTAGGTGAGATCCTTTAACCAGACTCTGTAAAGTTGTCCTTCCAGGTCCTCAAGGGCCACAGCCCTCCCCCTATCTGTAAACTAATGGATCCATTTCATTTTCTTTTTACCATGGACCCTCAATTTTCAGCCTGTGTGAACAGATTTGATGAAAGAGAACAAACTCTTAAAACTCACCTCTGCTCACCTGGTAAAAGTTTTTATGAGCTAATGAACAGATAAAACATTTACAGGTGTTTCTTGTTCAGGTTGCCAACAATTTAAAAGGCATTGTGGGTAATTTCTCAAGTTATACTCTTAATATTTCTTGTTGGGGAGGCAACAAGCACAAAAAAACACAATGTAAGGATGACTTCAATGTAAAAAGATGAAATCAAAATAAAAACGGACAATGACAGTGAGGCGGTATAAAATAAAAAAATACTTTAAAAAACTAAAGTCTCTCACTCCCAAAGAGAAGCTCAACATCTTAAGCTCTGCTACCTCCAGCTCTGCCTCCTGTCTTTTCTTCAGTGCCACTGTCTCTAAGCTGAACAACATCTCTGGTCTCACCACCGTCTTGAACACCTTTTCATTCTCGCTGATACTCTTTTATCACACAACACACCTGACACTTTTCTCCACCCGTTCCAACCTGCTTCACCTCTTTTCCACACTCTCCATTGCTCTAAACTGCTGTTGTCCCTCTCATTGACACACATGTATTCTGTCTTGCTGCAGCTAAGCTTCATTCCTCTGTTTTCCAGAGCAGACCTCCACCTCTCTAGATTTCCTCCACCTGCTCCCTGCTCTCACTACAAATCACAATGTCATCTGCAAACATCATAGTCCATGGAGATTCTTGTCTAACCTCATCTGTCAGCCTGTCCATCACCAGAGCAAACAAGAAGGGGCTCAGAGCTGATCCTTGATGCAGACCCACCTCCATCCTTGAACTCCTCTGTCAAACCTACAGCTCACCTCACCACTGTCTTACAGCTCTCATACATGTCCTGCACCACTCTAACGTACTTCTCTGCCGCTCCAGACGTCCTCATACAATACCACAGCTCCTCTCTCTGCACCCAGTCATACACTTTCTCTAAATCTACGAAGACACAATGCAACTCCCTCTGACCTTCTCTGTACTTCTGCATCAGCATCCTCAAAGCAAATACTGCATCTGTTGGACTCTTTCTAGGCATGAAACCATATTGCTGCGCACAAATGTTCACCTCTGCCCTTAGCCGAGCTTCCACTACTCTTTCCCACAACTTCATTGTGTGGCTCATCAGCTTTATTCCTCTGTAGTTGCCACAGCTCTGCACATCTCCCTTGTTCTTAAAAATGGGCACCAGTACACTTCTCCTCCAGTCCTCAGCTTCCTCTCACTCTCCAAGATTTGTTAAACAAACTAGTCAGAAACTCTACAGCCACCTCTCCTAGACACTTCCATACCTCCACAGGTATGTGATCAGGACCAGCTGCCTTTCCACTCTTCATCCTCTTCAATGTCCTCCTCACTTCACTCTTACTAATCTTTGCTACTACCTGCTCCACACCAGTCACCTCTTCTACTGTTCGTTCCCTTTCATTTTCCTCGTTCATCAACTCTTCAAAGTTCTCCTTCCAGCTTCCCATCACACTCCTGGCACCTGTCAATACATTTCCATCCTTATCTTTAATCACTCTAACCTGCTGCACATCCTTCCCATCTCTATCTCTTTGTCTGGCCAACCTGTACAAATCCACCTCTCTCTCTTTAGTGTCCAACCTAACATACAAGTCCTCATATGCTCTTTGTTTGGCCTTTGCCACCTCTACCTTCACCTTACGCTGTATCTCCCTGTACTCCTGTCTACTCTCTTCAGTCCTCTGTGTCCCACGTCTTCTTAGCTAACCTCTTTCTCTGTATACACTCCTAAACTTCCTCATCCCACCACCAAGTCTACTTGTCCACTTTCCTCTTTCCAGATGACACACAGAGTACCCTCCTACCTGTCTCCCTGATCACATTAGCTGTAGTGGTCCAGTCATCTGGAAGCACCTCCTGACCACCCAGAGTCTGTATCAGCTCCTTCCTGAAAACTACACAACATTCTTCCTTTTTTAACTTCTACCTCTTTGTCCTCTTCCCCCTTAAGACCCAGAACACCACAAATGTAAAATAATTAATTTGGAAAACTCGACGTAACAGCCGTATGTCGTACTGACGTAACCTGTTTGGTTATTAAGCGGTTGAACAATGTTGTGGTGTCTGACACCCCTTAAACATTTAAATATTTGTATTAAAGTTTAACATGCAATTATTTTAATTCCTTAACATTAATTATTCATCTAAGAACAAAAAATATTAGTTAAAACATTTGTTCTATATGTGTTTAATTTTAATATTTCTTTGTTTAAAGCCTGAAGACACTGAAATAAGATTACATTCTTGAAAGTTGGGTAGCTACTTCACTGACGCGAACCTGGGATTGTTCATGCTGGGACACTTGAATGGAATAATGGTATTAGTGACGCCATGGCAGGTCTAAATGTCAGCAGTAACAAAGGGCTTTAACACTTCTCACTGTGGGAAAACTAGGCCAAGGACGCCCACCTATAACAATGAAACATTAAATAGATTCAACCGAGCCAAATCCAACTGTTGTTCATCAACACCCAATAACCCACTTTTTAAAACTAATTTAAAACAAATGAAATAATTTTCATCTACATTTACAAAGATCAAAGTGCCAGCTGGCAGATTGTTAAATAACTTAATTATAACACCAAGCTGACACATGTTGGTCTACTAATAACGTTGCTGTGGCCATTTAAATTCCATATACAGCATTTGTACATCGTTTGCTGTGGCACTGACACACGTCTATATAATGTCCTGCATCTCAAAGTGCAAACACAAACCAAGTAACTGTGTATCTTTGTAATGAGGCAAAGATCAGAGAAAGCTTTCAGTGTTACCCAGGAGCACAGTGGCCTCGGTCTTGGCCGCATTTTTTATAGGTTTTGTCTTGGCCTCAGGCTGGGTTTTTTTTTCCAAGACCGCTCGTTCCGCAAGTTAACAATGTGTGAGAGGAAATGATCCAAACGGACAGGGATCAGTGATCGTGACGGACTTCACGTTCATTCATCTTAAACTTCACCCAGTTTCCATATGATTAAGGAGATATTATTGAGTCTGTGTGGGGACTTTATTGTTTCCACTCAGCTGTAAGTTTATTGGGCTCAAACTAAACCCGTCAGATCCAACAGTCCTGCAGTAAATCCTCCTCCATTAAGGTGATAATGTTCAGTTTGTGTTCAGACTCAGAGGAGTTGGTTAAGTTGTGGAGGCTGTTTTTTTTTTTTGTGCTGCTGTTGAACTGTAGTGAAGACAGTATATTATGCTATGTAGCCAGTCCTTACTGACATACTTAATGTGGGGGGGGGCGAAACTAGAAAGAAATGTTTATAACATGTTGTTCCAGCCAAATAATCAGTCCTAATATCAGATTCTACTCTAGCTGGTATAACCATTTGTTATGCTCTAGATCCGTCACCGTCCAGATCTGTAGACATAGGTAAAGAAAAAGCGTAAAGTGGGTTATTTCTCCTAAAGCACAGCATAATGTCAGCTCTCAATGCTGGACCTTAAAACAGAGATATGACGAATGACGAATCAAGAGTATAACAAAAACCCAGCTATTAGAAGTTGAGTCAGGTTTACCCAGTTTTTCTCCTTTTGGCCACTGAAGTGAACTCAAAATGCAACAGGTGACATGTTCTTCAAATGTCAGCTTAAATTTATAGATTTGAAGAAACATTTTTTTCTCCCCTGCAATAAAACCTGCAGAACATGAAGCATTTCCCTTTTTAAAAAAAAGTTTAAATGACGATCATTAAAACACTGGAACAGTAACTCCTGTACCTCCTCCTGTACATACGAGAGACATAATAGAAAAGGGATAACAGAAAACTTGATCATTGAGCCATACAGGAAAAAGGACAAGTTCAAAAACTAAATGGGACTTTGTTTCTTTCTGAGCAGGCAAAGCTGAGCTTGTTTTACATTGGTAAGAATCTATTTTCTGTAGGAATCCATTCATGTAGCTAATACAGGTTTTGCAAAAACACTAACACTAAAACAACTCCTCTTCCTGAAACACATAAAAACCTTATAACCACTCCCTTTCCGTCAGGTAGAGCCGGCCCTATTACCTTTTACCTTTTACCTATTACCTCCAACCATCACAGATTTGTAAGTTTGTGGATAGGTGTGACCAATATGCTGTGAATGCAAGTGAACTTTGGATCAGTTTCCAGTTTGAAGCGCTCTGACATTCCCTGTCTCTGACAGGTAAAATGGCGCAGCAAAAAATTCACACAGAACAAGAAAAACTCTGCTGTTCGATCTGTTTGGATCTACTGAGGGATCCAGTGACTCTTCCCTGTGGGCACAGCTACTGTATGAGCTGTGTGAAAAATTACTGGGATGAAGATCAAGAAGAAACCTGCAGCTGTCCTCAGTGCAGACAGTTCTTCTCACCGAGGCCTGTCCTGGTGAAAAATATCATATTAGCAGATTTAGTGGAGGATCTGAAGAAGACAGGACTTCAAGCTGCTCCAGCTGATCCCTGCTATGCTGGAGCTGAAGATGTGGCCTGTGATTTCTGCACTGGGACAAAAATGAAAGCCAGCAAGTCCTGTCTGCAGTGTCTGGTCTCGTACTGTGACCAACACCTCCAGCCTCACTATAAATCTGCAGCCTTTGAAAAACACAAGTTGGTCGACCCCACAAAGAAGCTCCAGGAGAACATCTGTACCCGCCACAATGAGGTGATGAAGATTTTCTGCCGCACTGATCAGCAGTGCATCTGTTACCTCTGCTCCATGGACGAACACAAGGGTCACAATACGATTTCAGCTGCAGCAGAAATGACTGAGAAGCTGGGAGAGCTTGGGCTGAGTCGACGAGAGATCCAACAGAGAGTGCAGGACAGAGAGAAAGAAGTGAAGCAACTTCAGCAGGAGGCCGAGGATATGAACCGCTCAGCTGATAAAGCAGTGAGGGACAGTGAAAAGGTCTTCTCAGGTTTGATCAGTCTGATTGAGAAAAAAAGCTTTGATTTGATACAGCAGATCAGATCATTGCAAATGAATGAGGTGGATAGAGTCAAAGAGCTTCAGGAGAAGCTTCAGCAGGAGATCACTGAGCTGAAGAGGAAAGATGTTGAGCTGGAGAAGCTCTCACACACACAGGACCATGTACAATTTCTAAACATTTATTTGTCTCTAACACATCTCAGTGAACCCAAAAACCCAGCCAGCGTCAGCATCCAACCTCTGCACTACTTTGAGGATGTGACAGCAGCTCTATTAAACATCAGAGATAAACTACAAAATATTCTAAGCGAGGAATGGGACAAGATCTCACAGAGAGTAAAACATCCGGAAATCTCACTGACGCAACCAGAGCCCAAGACCAGAACTGACTTCTTACAGTTTTCATGCGATATCACACTGGACCCAAACACAGCAAACCCGCAGCTCTTATTATCTGAAGGGAACAGAAGAATAACAGTGGTGAGAGGTAAACAGCTACATCATCCTCATCACCCAGATAGATTCATCCAGAATCAGCAGGTCCTGGGTACAAAGAGCCTAACTAGTCGTCATTACTGGGAGGTGGAGATGAAGGAGCCGGCACTCAGAGTGTTGGTAGCAGTTACATTAAAAGACATCAGTAGAACAGGACATGAAAGCAGATTTGGAAACAACGACACATCTTGGGTGTTAGATCATTCTGACACATGTTCTTATGAATTCATTCATAACAAAATCAAAACTTCCATCTCAGCCCCTGAGTCACTTAGACTTGGAGTTTACCTGGATCACAGTGCAGGGATTCTGTCTTTCTACAGCGTCTCCAACATCATGAACCTTCTCCACAGAGTGCAGACCACATTCACTAGGCCGCTCTATGTTGGACTTGGTCTTTATGGTTATGACTGCTCTGTTAAATTGTGTTAGCTCAAGCAAACAGCTTTTAGAGGCAAAAGGTGAAAATCTGATCCTTTTTTTCAACTCCAATTTACAGCAAAGATCAGCAGCTTGTCCCGTCAGGGGACGCCACAGCAGAACGTGGTTCGGCGTGTTTTTACACCGGATGCCCTTCCTCCCGCAGCGCTAGCCATTTTATCCGGGCTCGGGAACGGCACCAAGGTGGCCCTTGGTGGCTGGGTGGGGCCACACCCTAATAGGTGGGATTCAAACCCACAGCCTCCTGTATCCCAACCCAATGCTCTACCACTGAACCACCAGGCCCCCGAGGACTCCAATTTACATAATTTCTCAAAATTCAATACTTTGCTGAAGCTCCTTTGGCAATAAATACAGTCCACAGGCTTGTCCCACCTGGAATTGGGCAGGCTATGCTTCCTGACAGACTCTATCAGGATTCATCAGACTGGATGCAAAGTGTCTGTAAACTGCCATCTTCAGGTCCCTCCACAGACATTCTCTGGGGTTTAAAGCTGGGCTTTGGTTAAGCCACTCACTGACAGGCAGAGACTTGTTTTGAAGCCACTCCAGCATTTCTTGCTGTTTGCTTCAGGCCAGTGTCATATGATGAATGGTCAGACAAGTCTTAGGTCTCATGCACTATATGGTGCAGGTTTTTACAGGGATTTTATGAGTAGGATTGAGCAGTGCCATAAAGACCTGACCGGTGGAGCATTACTGAGATGTCTGAGGTATTGAGTCTTCATGGAAACATTCGAAACCTTACAAAGAAAGACATGGTTAAATGTGTTTCTTATGTTTTTTTTGGGGGGGCGCCAAATACTTGTTGCACCTCATAAATGTAATCCAAAGATATCCACTTAATAAAGTAAACTAAGCACTATTTAGCTGTGGTGTAGTCAAGTGGCTTGACCCATCTACTAGTATGATGCTATTAGAATTATTTTGGGCATAAAGATGAATGCGTTAAGTACAAAATTCATCCTTTGCCCACCTCTAAGTGACTGACTAAATAAAGATTTTCCATCCATGTGTAAATGATCAGCAATTGTTATTCACTGCTGAATTAGATGTAGTGTCCTGTGGTACTGTTTAGGGAAAATACAGTTTTTCCCTATAGGAGGACTCCAGTAGGAGGACCACAAGACAACTTTATCCAGGAATAGAAATTTGTTTAGTCACACTCACAGGAAAGTAAACCCAATCATTATTAAACCTTCTGATGTAATGTAACGATGATCTTGGATGAACCTGTTTCTGGAATAATGTTAATGTAAAACCTTTACAGAAAATGTGTTTGCATAGTACTGTGAACACAGTTAACACAAGTGATTTCCCTCCATCCAATCAGGGTGGTGGCACCAATGCACTGCTTATATGCATGGCCAGTAGAGGCTTGTGACACGTGGAACATGAACATAATGGATTTGTTTGTCATTAAAGTTTTAGTGCTGTACTATTTACTGCATGTTTAACTGTAATCTTTACCTTATGTTATCAAGGACCACACCCACAACTGACTAAAGTTCAAACTGCTCCTCTTCCAGGAATGCACATAAAGCCTTTGTGATGCTTTCACAAACACATTTGACATCCTCTTCAGTCTGGGTACAGTATTAACTGTTTATGGAAGCTGAAATGGAGCAGCAAGGATTTCAGGATAAATTTTGTTGTTCCATTTGTCTGGATCTATTGAAGAATCCAGTGACTTTTCCCTGTGGACACAGCTACTGTATGAGTTGTATCAAAAGCGAGATCAAAAAGCTCTCACTTAATTCCACCACTGTCCTCTGTGCAGACAGTTGTTCATACCAAGGCCTGTCCTGGTAAAAATATCATATTAGCAGATTTAGTGGAGGATCTGAAGAAGACAGGACTTTGTCAGCTGCTCCAGCTGATCCCTCCTATGCTGGAGCTGAAGATGTGGCCTGTGATTTCTGCACTGGGATAAAAATGAAAGCCAGCAAGTCCTGTCTGCAGTGTCTGGTCTCGTACTGTGACCAACACCTCCAGGCTGACTATAGATCTGCAGCCTTTGAAAAACACAAGTTGGTCGACCCCACAAAGAAGCTCCAGGACAACATCTGTACCCAAATCTGTTACCTTTGCTACATGGATGAACACAAGGGTCACAATAAAGTTTCAGCTGCAGCAGAAATGACTGAGAAGCTGGGAGAGCTTGGGCTGAGTCGACGAGATATCCAACAGAGAGTGCAGGACAGAGAGAAAGAAGTGAGTTAAAACTGGACAGCTTTGTCAATGACAAATTACTGAGGATCTCACACACACTGACAAACCCAGATGATTGTCTACCACAAGCAGAACGTGTAACAGCTGAACCACAGGAATACGAAGCTAAGAAATACAATCCCACACTGCCTCAAACCACAGCAATAAGTATAAGATCTAAAAGCATTAAATTTGTCAGAAGTTACAGATAGCTATTTTAATTTTAGGTCCTCACCTTAAGACAGCATGTGAGAGTTGATTCTCAAGAACACTAGTGTTCACAGTAGAAAATGAGAGCATGTAATTTATAAAAACTAACATAAAACTGAACAAAATCATGACTTTACATTTAGAAACTTTGTGAAATTAAACTAATAAACAAATAATTCTAAAATAACTCAATTCAGCAAACATGGGGGTTTTATTGCCTCACATGGACATTTCTATGATTTATTGTTTTTCTGTAATTGTAAAAAATTGCCACTCTGACTGCTGACTTTTATTCTAACTTTACTGTCCAAGCAGCCTTTACACCTACTGTACCTTGTTTGTATTATGAAATACAGTAAGTATTCTTGTGTATCAAGAGTATAGAATTTAAGTCAAGTCACTTTTGTGAATTAGAGATAATTAGAGATTAGAGTAGATTAGTATGTTAGTCTATTAAATTAATGCTTTTTGGTATTGCGAGTGTATCATACGAAGCTGCAGTACTGTTTGTGGCCTCTGGATGTCACTGCAGGACTGCATCTGTCCCTGTCAGCTCTCCTCTGATGTTTCTGAGTCCATTAACAAAAAACAGTGTGAGGTTCAGCTGCAGGAACAGAGTATCACACCAAAACATCTGAACAATCACTTGTACTTCCTCACACAGTGTGTCCCCGAATCTTCTTCTGATGCTGCCGATTATGAGCTGTTCAACACTTAGTGGCAATAGGACAATTTTTCTCTAGGAGTTTGCAGACACACTTCTCACTTTTATTCACAGCTTTGAATTTTCTGCTGCAATCATCCAATCTCTTGATATGGACTTTTTTTTAAACTTTCCTCACTCTGCATAGTCATATACAAAATAAAATCATGTACAGTTATTTCTGGCAGCATACTCTGCAAACATCTTTTCAGCCTGACAGTTCTTACCAAAAAAATATAAAACTTCTATATTAGCAAAGAAAGGAATTAAGATAATGTGTCTACCACTAACTTACACTTTTATTGCATCCATCCATCCATCACTAATATTTAAGGCAACACTACTACCAGCTGTGAGCAGGTTCAATATGCTTCTTTGTTTTTATTACTGTAGAATTTCTCTCTAATACAGACCAGGTTTACATTTGGCTAACAAACTTCATACAGATGTAAATATTTTAATAAAACAAAAGGTTACAGACAACCTTTGGCAGCTGCAGTGATTATAACAGAGCAAAAGAAGGAGTTTATATCCAAGTTGGATAAACTATTAGTCCTCAAAGTCCATGATAAAATTAATTTTTTATAGGAAATATTTATGACTATAGAAGGAAAAAGTTCTGGATAAAAGTTGGCTGATTTCAAGCCTCATGCTACAGCAAGTTTGACTGCAAAAGTTTCGTACTGTAACTTTAAAACAACCAAATTATGATTCAGCTGAAAATAAACCAATTTATACCCTAAATTCTCCTTTATATGTTTTCTTTGAACATCTATCGAGTTCTGTTCCTTAAGCAAAACTATTTTAATGACATCAGACTTCACTGGGATAAATAAAAGTTTAACTTTCATTCAATTTAGCTCGACAACCAATAAAATCACTGCTGTAACACGTCTAACAGCGTGTTAAATCATCTTTCTTTGGGTCTCTATCTCTCAGTCTCTGTCAAATCTGCATCAGTTCCACACTGGAGGCCTCCAGGCAGCCTCACATAATGCTCTCCATATTTACAGTGGTAGGGGGATTGGGAGGTTTTTGACTAGATCTCATTTGTGTGAACCTATTAGTGCTGAGCGCTCGGAGTCCCCTCTGATACGCCTCTGAGATTAGGCAATGGTATTACCGTAAGTGGATCGACTTGCCTCGAGGTGAGGGCCACATATACAGAGAGAGAGAAAGAGAGAGCGAGAGGAAGAAACACAAAGAGGTAACATGCTCGTAAAGATAGGACCACACATTCCCCAGAGAAAATCAGGAGCTGGCAGCAAGAGCTGGTATGAGAAAAAGGTAAGAATACCCTTGATGCTGACTGTCACCAGTGGTGTGATAGTAAAATTGGAATTGACTGCTTCACTTTCACTTTTCTGCACATAGATAAACGCTTTTTAACACAGATTGCATTCGTATTGAGGTCCTGGAAAAACCCAGGAACAAAAAACTGTGCTCAAAGACAACTCTCCATCTCTAGGTGGTGTTGTCATTGTAGTTCACACTGTGCACACATTTTATTTTCAATTTTCTCATGTTATAGCCCCCACATGATCACTAGACCACGTGCAAACAGGCGTTTACACATAGAGCAAAGACCTGTGGCTGAACATTGTGACTCTATTGGATCTAATTAGACTGAATACGATTTCAATATGGCTCAATGTTTTTATTTGAATGAATCATGGAACTTTATTTTCCTGTGTCATTTCTTGGCCACCATATTGTCTTGTTCACAAAGTGATGTTTTGTGTTTACATTCAGGTTTGTATAGACTTAAATACTTTCAGAAAAATGAAGTCCAGTTTAAAACTAAAATTTACTAAACCCATCCAGCCATTTTTTTCTAACCCCTTATCCTGTTCAGGGCTGCGGGGGGGACTGGAGCCTATCTCAGCTGCCATTGGGTGAGAGGTGAGGTACAGCCTGGACAGGGCCAACACAGAGAGACATATACAGATGGACAATGAGCAATTTTGAATCACCAAGCAACCTAACATGCAGGTCTTTGAACTGTGGGAGGAAACCTGGAGGAAACACACATAAGCACAGAAAGAACAGATCATCATGATGCCCACTGACTAAATATTGAAATAAATAAATAAATAAATAAATAAAACACAGTACATTCACTTATTCATCCTGGGCAATTTTAACTTTATTTATTACATGTTCAGTAACGACACAAATCTTTTTCTCTTTGTCAACACTGGGCCACCATATTTCTCATGTGCATGTCTTGTTTGAATTTTATGTTCAGTGTTAAGCTGTCCAGTTTAAAACCACTGCAAACAACAAAACATTTAAAATTCTTCCTTGTTTACATTCATATTTGTGATCTTACAGTCGTCGGCTCTACAGCCTTTGTTTTTACGATGTTACTGTGTTTGCTGGTGCATTATCTCCTCAAACTTAAACTGCCACTTAGCAGATTATGATGTACACTGCCCGTGTGCACCCTATATTCACTGACCATTCATATAAAATTAAAATTGAATTAAGGAATAATTTATTCTCATTTATACATAATGTTATAGACAATCTTTTGCTGCATCGGCAGTGGCAAAGTTCATACAGGGAAGAGATCAGGGTGGGCTCACAATACACAGGATCTCAATATGGGAAAGCACCCAACTATGATTTTTCCCTGAGACTAACCTTTCCCAGATCTCAGCAATTAATTTGATGAGTACAATGTTATTATTCTTGGCAGAACAATAAAACCAAGTTTTTCAAAAGAACAGTTCAGTCTTTCTTTTCATCACCCAATCTCCCCCCACTTTTCATTGGCCTGAGGGAGAGAGCATCGTGTCATAATTTATGACTTAAAAAGCATGAATTTTTCAGCACACAGTGGCAGGGATGGCACTTCATGTTTACGACAATCATTTCCTTAGTGAATGATTCATGTGGATGTGGCGCTTATGAATCTTGCAGGGAACAAACAGAAACACTGATGCTCAGAGCTTTAAACTCCTTTGGTAGTCACTGTTTTAACAGCCAAGGTGAGTATCTGCGAACCAAAGAAACAATGAATCTAGGAATAGAAAGCTTATGTGCAAGCACAGAAATATTAGTGTAAAAGTCTGGATATTATACTCAAAAAGTATGTTGCTTTCTAAAAAGTGTTGCAGACTATTCCAATAACTTGAAAATACTTTGTTCTGAGAGCGAATTTTCAAGAACAACATATGAATTCTCTAATATTTATGATCTCATTCAACTATTATGACCAAATAAATCAGACACATCTGATACCTGGACTTATTCTAGACTTGTTGATGCATGACTTGCATTAATCAGTCCAATTTTAGCCTGACTTCATCAAGATACTAACACAGATACAATCCAAGTGCTGCCCCTTTCGTTCTGATTCTAACATCAGAAATCAAATCTAACAAATGTTTTATATGCCTTAATCTAAAGAACTTGCAGCCCTGACATATAATAATTATAACAACTATAATAAACAAGGTCTGGTCTGGTGCATATTATGACATGAAAACTGATAACTGATCTACTGAGCCTACTAGCATGTGGAGCAGGGAACCACTGGCCCATATCTATGCTGCTGAAAATAGGGGCATGGGTTTTCTTTGGCTGTTTGAAAAGGAATTTTCCAACTGGTACATGAATAATGAAATATAATTTTAAATAGCCAAATAGAATCTAAATGTTGGACAGATGTTAAGAGAGGGTAGGGACAAACAACTATATGTTCAATAATGCTGGATTGAACAAGTCCTCCATCTTTAATGCCCACAGAGGTTGTTGAAGTTGGTAGTGAACAGACAGACCTGTGGCGTGTAGCGAGGGAAATGACACCCTTGTTGGTGTTACTTCACAATGGACTGAAAATGGCAGCAGTTTCATACTTGTATTATACTCTAAATACTCCAAAAACAAAAGAATTAAACTGTAAACACAGTGCCGGGTTGGGGTCAGACACAAAGACATCAGGGTCAGGGTTAGAGGAGGGTTAGGCACTGAATACAGATGTTGAGTAAATATGTAAGTCTGCCTTAAAAATCAGGTCTCTTTTTATATTGCACTGTGTCTTATGACTGTTGGAACAACAACAACTAGTTGTTTCACACTGGACTTGAAAATCCCGTCTCCTGTGTGAAAGTCATGTGTTTTGCTTTCACAGTCTGAATGAACTGGGCTTGTAGACAAGCTGTCATTGTCTGTCAGTGCCGTAATAACCCCTGTGCCAGAGCTTAGCACGAACACACCACAGTTGGCAATCCAGAACAGCTTCGCTACATTTGCTAGTTGTTGCCAGCCAGTCTGTTTGACAGTATTTTCAATTATTAAAAACCAGGTAATATTCGTTGATATGAAAACATTAGATAGACCACTGTTAACCTGATTTTTGCTGTCGCTCCTCTGCTCTCTGCAACTTTGTCCTCCTTAAAAAATCGCATTTATCTGCTGCCTGAAGGCTGCAGTCGCCTGGTGGAAATCTTTCATCTTGCCTGTGTAGTGCCCTTCAGAGGGCCCTGCCGGCTGTTTGGATTTTAGCCAAGGTTACTATAGAAACACACAAGAGGAAGTGCAGGAAAACAGGACAGGATGGCTCATGCTAATGGAAAACACACTTACTGGTTCCCCCAAAAAACATACAGGTATTTAAAACGTGAAGAAAATACTAACATGTATGTTTTAGTTTTGTCAATGATAATAAATTCTGGAAAATAATTTACCTAATAGAGCAGAATGTATTAAATATTTACCTGATGGCAAAACACACGTTCATTCATAGGTAATCTGTTCACACCAAAGCTGTTTCTCTCTTTGTTTAGATTTTAGTCTAATTTGGAATTAATATTACATTGTTCTTTGTTCTCTAAATGTAATGGTCTAAAATATGTATTAATATATAGTTCATTTCTTATTTGTTGTTTGTCTCAACAGAGTTTACCAAATTAGTGTTACTACGTGTGACTGAGTGACTTTATCCAATCACAGGTGTATGCTTGGGATTTTGTGTGTGTGTGTGTGTGTGTGTGTGTGTGTGTGTGTGCGTGTGTGTCTGACGTCTCAGGGGAGTGTTATTCTCTTTGAGGTGAGTTTGATATTCATGGCACATGAACAGATCACGGCTGAAATATTTAAATGGTGTAGACTAGGAGAGTATGGAACCAACCAACGAATGAACAGATGAATAAATCTAAACTGCTGATAAAACATATTCATTTAATGGTATGTTTGATTGACGTCAACTATGCTGGCTGTGCTCAACATGTATATAATATTATATATATATATATTAGTGAAAATATGAGCCACCTGAAATGAGAGTAAATGAATAGATATCAAACTGATGAGAGGGTGGAGTGGATGGGCCAGGGGTGGGCTGATGGAGGCCAACTGAGTTTGGGGGGCAGCACTAGAAGGGACTATGTGTTTTGTCTTTTTTCAATGATTCATTTAACAATGATTTAGCCAGAAGTAGCAATGCCTCCCCTTTGCCACGCCTACCACATGAGAATAAAGAAAGAAAGAAAGTAAAATAATCTGCTTAAGAAAACAGCTTTGTTTTCACAGTAATCATTCATATATTTTGAACAGAGACAAATTGTTGTTTGATTGATACTGGTCTGAAACCAGTAAGAGCTTCTAATTTGTAAAATGTTTGTGGAAAAAGTAACAGAACAATAATATCCTCAAACCAGAATCCTCAAACAGTATCCATGTAGAGTGTGCTGCTGAAAGGTAATCAATTCATAATTACAGATCATGTTAAAGAAAATATGAAATGTAAGTGCTCCTTTATTAAATACTCACAGAACATGAACATGTGAAATACTTCACTGGTTAAAAACACCCACCAGATTTACTATTAAAAATATTAAAAGCAATAGCAAAACAACAGCATCCACCTATTTTAGGAAATTACTGAGCTATTTTTAAAATCAAAGAATATATTTATGAGGGTTACGATGGAAGCTACAGTCTGGTTGAGCAGTCAGGTAGAAAAACACTTTATTACAACATAATACTGCTGGTTTTCCCTTCTTCTTCTTCTGCATCAGGTTCTTGAAAACTTCCCTCACAGGATTAACTCTTTAGTCACGTACTCTTTTTCACTCAAGCACTGTAACCTAATTCTTCATAGCATTTAAACTCCCTTGGCGCAGCTCATCCCTCGGGGTTTGTTGTTTAAATACAACTACTTTATTAATATTAAATATTAACAATATCACATCCCATTTGTCTGGACACAATTAGTGCTCATTTTTAGTTTGTGTGGCCCCTACTGGGAACTGACCTCTCACCTGAGATGTGCTGGTGCCTTGCTCTGCCCATTAGGGACAGTGGATCAGTAAACTGCTCTACTCAGGGGATTAAACACAAAAAGAAATAAAAAAAAAACGTATGAGAATTGATAAATCAAACCGATAGAGATCCTTATGTTAATCTTACTCTTAGAGGGAAGTTTACTTTGTACTGATGTAGGTACACAAGAAAACAAAAGCACTTGTGCATCTATGACACACACACACACACACACACACACACACACACACACACACACACACACACACACTCACAGCCAGCTGAGACCCAGACAATAAAAAAACAACAAATTGTCACCCCCTTACCCCTCGGGGAAAACTTTGCCTTTCTTTCTTTCTCTATTTCATGCTACAATAAATCACAGTAAGCGTAGTATATTTCTTTGTTGGAGCGTGTTTTTTTTGAGACTATTATTATTATACGATTATTTTTATTTTACCAAATAACAATGAATGAAATGAAAAGTGTTGTTTGTGGTGATGGATCCGTATGTAGGACGTGTAGGGCTTTGAAATATATGGATATATTATAGTTAGACAAAGGCCAAGCAACTAAACAATTGAGTAGCATTATTAAGTGAAGGATCAAGTTTTCTGGGATTAATGTTCTATTCATGTCAGTGTGGTATTGTAGCCCGTTCTGAAAGTTGTTAAGTTGACACTTCCACAATTCTTTGTGCTCACTGGGACATACTGTGCCGTCAGAAATTCCCAGGACGTCTGAATTGAACTTACAAGTGAGAGCTGAATGCACTGAGGGATTACTGGACTGGCTAACCGGCTAAGGGCCAGGGGTTACTGTGCAAAGACATAAAATTATCACAAAACCACAAAAGACCACAAAGCAACACTTGGACCAAAAATAGACCAAAATGATCAAAACGTACAAAAAAAGACTAGTGAAAAAATTATTATTAAAAATATAAAACAACTAAATGATCAAAAACAAAAGAATTGACCAAAATATATCAAAAGTCAAACAGGCCATTATGTCCTGTCTCCTGCTGCTTTGCTATATTTAATAATGTTGGCAAAAAATGACGGTTGTTGAAATCTGGTTACACTGACATGTTTAGGATTTGTACATATTGATGTTCATAGTGTGTATTGTTCTTTTCTTTGCGATTTTCTGCCTCATTAGATCCTTTGAGCAGCAACCAGAGAGATGGGGTGTGTGTGTGTGTGTGTGGGGGGGGGGGGGGTGTATTACTGTAAACCTAATAAAGACAAAATAATATGTAAGATTTATGGTCCTCATCAGTAATATTTCTGATAAATTGTAGCAGAAAATATGAGGCTGACAGAATAATATCAACACATATGCAGTTAGCAGCATCTGTTTTGTCTTCATTCATTATTTATTTCCACCACTCTCTGTCCTTGAATGTTCAAATCTTAATGTTTGTGTGTGTGTGTGTGTGTGTGTGTTCGTTGCTATTTCTTACTTTTTCGTTGAGCGTTCATTGATTTTTTCAACAGTATCAGCTTGAAGCTCCTACAGCTTTATACACATCTTACAAAAATCATGAATCATAAATGATACTGATACGTAACCACACCCAGAGCTCAGATTAGTGTCTAATAAAATAATGTCCCAAAAGACGCCTATGTCCCAGGCATGTAAACACAGATCTGTCCTGAATTTAAAATTCACTAAAACATTTCCTTGGCCAATTTCTGTTACTTTTAAAAGTTTGTTGAACAAATGTCGATGAGACTTATATTTGAAGTACTGCAGTGGAGCACTTTTTAGGCAAGTACTTTTGAGATTGAGTACTGTACTCTTACCACCTCTGCATCATGTGGCTACAGTGTTGCAGTCCTGATTTGTCCGGCTGAAATATAAGTTCAGATCATCCTTTTCATTATTACGCAATGTGTGTGACAATATTGATATTGTATATTTTATGACCGCTGCTTGATGATTTCTTCACTTGTCAGTAAAAGTGAGTGACCCTCCAGCTTTGAAAGTCCCATGAATGCAGATGGACAAAACTATAAAATTAAAATGAAAGTTAAAGTAAACTTGTAAATATAACAGCAATTTCAGGTGGTAGATGAGAATATGCTCAAATGACGAACTCCGTGTGTCATTTAGCTATAAGGACTTGAAATCGGGATCCAGAAAGCAAACACACAAATGCATCATTTATCCTTCTCTTCTCTCTCTTACTCACACACACACACACACACACACACACACACACACACACACGCACACACGCACATGCAGGTTCAGTGAAGGATGCAGAAACATGAAGCTCCTCTCTTTCCCTCTTCGGCACGTCAGAAGCATTTTGCCGGGTGATTAATCGCTGCGGCGAGTGTTCAAGCCCCGCGGTTGGCCCAGGGGCATCGCTGCGATCCCTGCACCTGCCACTCTGATCCGCTGACCCCCACCCTCCACACACATGCACACATACACATTCATGCACATACAACCACAGTTTGATGAGATGAGCACGATGTACAAGGATAAAACACAGCCAAGCTAATGAATCAGTACAGTACACACACTGTGGTAAATGCATGTAAGCACACACATTGACAGCACTGAACTCTAGACACACCTTCATGTGAGGCTTTGGCTTTTGAATTTGTGTGTGTGTTTTACATTTTCTTTACATTTTCACACAGCAATGATGTCTTCTGTTCATGTTCTGAGAGAAAACTTTAGTCAACAACCTGAAATAGAGTGAAACTTTTTAGAACAGACAAGTGTTTCTATTATTTAACCTAGATTCATTGACATACATGGAACGGACAAAACCCAAAAGCAAACTTTAAGTGGACTGTTATGATTGAGAGCACCTTCATTAACCATGTGCTCAAAGGAAAGTCAGAGTTGGAATAAAGTCAAGCCTGCATGTGGATGTTGTTAATGAAACGCTCAGGTGAGGCTCCCTGCACATCTTGCTCTCTCTCTCTCTCACACACACACACACACACACACACACACACTCGTGCACACACTTGGCTCCTCCTCCGTCTTTGTTCGGGGTCCCTCCTCTCAGCCTGGCACACCTGTTTCATATTGACCAATCCCCTATTTAAGCTCTTTGTCTGCGGTCCCTCCTTGCTGGGTTGTCCAGTCTGATTATGCAGTGTTGTTTCAGTTGACATGGTCCCCAGTTATTGCCAGTTTGTGGGCTGCATCTGGGTTCAAGTCTAAGGCTGTGGTAGAAGAGGAGATAATGTAGGGTAAAGTTCGCCGTGTGAAATGGTGTGCTACATCAAACAAACCTCACCAATTCTGAACTCAAAAGCCAAGATGTCTTCTCAATCCTGGAGTCTTTAGGGCCCTATGTTACTTATTCATCACAAAACTGCTATGCTTAATATATGGAAAATACAATAAAATACACACCAAACTGCACGTAGGACCACAACTTGCAGTATTACCGTAGTGACTTATAGCATAGTTCTCCATATAGCACACTTTTATCTGTTGACTCCAGCGGGTTGTCCTTGTTTCATTAGACCTGGTTCTTTACACTGAATCATGCACTACTTGCAATGGAGTCAGTCGGGGTCCTCTAAGGGAGGTCTGCAACTGGTAGTGACATGGCAAACTTAGCACACAGTCAGCGTTGTGCGTATAGTTTAACTTTTTTTAGCCCTCGGGCGCCCCCAGGCCAGTCGGGGGCCCCCAACTGGCCTGGGGGCCCCCTACTGGCCTGCTGCAATGGAGCACCTCTCTTTCTCAATGCAGTATAAGTAATAAAAGCTGTTAATGTTAATTATTGCTTTGTATTTGTATCATTAAAGCAGTTGAACAGACAGTACTGTCTGATCTGTATCTACAAATGTGACCCATAGTACTTGTATGTGCAAATGTAGTGCGTTAGATGACTGATTCCCAGATTCAATTTCAACAAGTGGAACGCTTGCCATCTTTTGTTTTTGTCACAGCATGTTGTCAGAGTTGCACTTTTGGGGTTGATGAGTTGCAGTTTAAAGTGCGATTAGTGAATTTTTATTAATTGTTTTTTTGCTCAAACATCTGTCAGTCACAGTATTCCCATAAAATGCGTGTGACTGGCTGACTGCTTGCAAAGAAGAAGAGTCAGTGTTCCAGTTGACTGGTTGGTGGTGTTGCTGGTGGGGGTCATATTGACAGGTTTACTGACTGGGCTGTGAGCTATGAAGAAATGCAACTCAATGATTGTTTTCCACAAGGCTTAGGCATTTACTGCAAAATATATTTGATGAATGATGAAGACGATAGAGAAACTCATACAAAAGCATCATTTATAGTCAATTGTAACATGAACAAAGGTGGTTTTAAAACTTAAACCCCACATCATGTTGTGCTTAAAGGTCTGGGTGCATTATGTTCTTAATCTTAATGACACAGGGACCAAGCATCTAGGACAGGGGTAGTCAATTATGATGGAAGGAGGCCCAGATAAAGGAGGTCAGGTTTAAATCAGGTTTAAATTGCATTTAGTTATACTTTACAATTAATTTATGTATATTGAAGTACCATTGTCATTGTATTAACATCTGCACTGTTTGAAGTCAACGTCTCAAATCAGACTCTGGACTATAGTTGACTTTAAGATCTCTTATTTTCTGTTTTTTGTTGATGATGATTTTACTGCTGATGTTAAGGATGATGACGATGCTGCTAGTGTTTGATGAGGATGTTGTATTATGTTTTACCCATTTAATGCAGGTTCCAGAGCCCTATGTTGTCTTAGTTAAGTTAAGACATTTAATTAGTTTTGTAGTAATTTGTTTTCTAATAATTTTTGATTATAATTTAACAAAGATTTATTTACATCTTATTTTTAATTATGCATTGATTTATTTTATTGAAATTAAGTTATTAACGAACAATATTGATTTTCCTGGTATTGCAACAGTATTGTAATCAGTATAGATAAAGAACAATAATGCTGTTGTATCAAAAGGAAAACTGTTGGTATTGCCCATCCCTACTTAGCACGCAGGTTTTCCAAGCATCTATTTATTGAAGGCTCGCTATAGTCTGCCTGTGATTGACTGACATTCCCACCTTGACCAGTGTTAGTCCTCATGCCTTAACTGAATAATGGAGTAGTGGCCATTCAGAGACGGGTAGGACGTCCCTGTCGCCTGTTGAAATGTAATCTCCGCCAAAACTGAATAAAACTAGACCCGGACAGCGGTATGAGTGACCGCTGATGTAGGGAGTCTGCGTTTCCAAAAATGACAACAGGACACTATGAAATTTGCACGTAACTGTTTTTGAATCCATATTAAAAACACTAGACAAAAATTTAAGCCAGCTGTATCAGTTTAAGAGCAGTGCGAACTTGATTTTGTGAGGATGACTATGCTCTCATCTTGCTGACTTTTTTTTTTTTTAGAGCTATTGCAGCCAGCCACTGTTTGAGCTTTAGGGGTCTAAAACTCTTGAAGTGTTTGCATCAGGGCTAGTAATCCAGTCTTGGGATGCCCAGTAATACTGGTCTACCTGATTTATTGTTTTCCAAAAAGCTTTGCATGGCAAGTCGATTTAATTAATCCCTGTAGGACCTATTTTCTTTTGTCCACCTTCTTTATCTTTTAGTTTCAGCATCAAATTTGAACAAGATGGCACCTTCATCCTGAATGTTAACAGTGTGATGTAACTTCATAGTCTCTATGGTAGATCTGACACACAGTATGACCACATCTCCTGGAAGTGACTGCACTGTCACTGCTCTGCTCCTTGTAACCACAGCAACTTTTCTTATAGGTCCTGGCAGCATTAAAGAGAGACTTTGGTCTTATTTGTTACAGAAGACATTGAGTGACATCCTAATTTGCATTTAACCAAAACCAAAGCTTTATTCCAGCATTTTCACACAGCTCTCTAAAATACTTTTAACAAAAGCCTCAGATCTGTTTATATCTCATTATAATGAACAACAATTTCCAGGAAAATCTTCCTTGTCCTCAACTGAGGTCACATTATTTGGCTTTTGTTTGGTGGCATCTGGTGACCTTCAAAGTTTAAGTGTGTAGCTGCTTAAAGATGCTCTATGCTTCACAGATGTTGCTGTTAATGGTAAAATAAGGCTTGGTAAAAACAAGGAGTTTAAAAAAAAAAAAAACACTTTCTGTGACACTGTCTCTCCCCACCTGAGCTGGAGGAGGGTGAGCATGTGTCTTAGGTCCACATTACATCTGGTGTGTGTATGTGTGTGTGTGTGTGTGTGAGAGAAAGAGAGAGAGAGAGAGAGGGGCATCACAAATTATCGTGTGTTCGTATATACTCTTGGTAGTGGTAGTAAGGAGGTGTGTGTACACGTCCGTGTTTTGTAGTAGCAGATGCCATTTGTTCTGAAATCAGCAGCTGGATCATAACTTCCCAATGGGACTGGTGTTATGTCTACAGCACGCGTGCACACACTCACACACACACACACACACACCCTAACACCAGCAGAGATATCACGAGGGACAACTTTTGTATGTGTCAGAGCGTCAACTAATGTCCTGATGGTAATAGAAGTGAGGTGTGTGTGTGTGTGTGTGTGTGTGTGTGTGTGTGTGTGGATATTAGTGGAGCTGAAACAAATGACATTATAAAACCACAGGTAAAACAGGAGCTCAGATGTAATTATTTTTTAATACAACTTTTAAGACTATAATATTAAGTATTAAGAATTATAGTTTCCTGTACTCGGTGTGTCATCTGGAAAGAGGAAAGTGGACAAAGAGACTTGGTGGTGGAACGAGGAAGTTCACGAGTGTACACAGAGAAAGAGGTTAGCTAAGAAGAAGTGGGACACTGAGAGGACTGAAGAGAGTAGACAGGAGTACAGGGAGATACAGCGTAAGGTGAAGGTAGAAGTGGCAAAGGACAAACAAGGAGCATATGAGGACTTGTATGTTAGGTTGGACACTAAAGAGAGAGAGGTTGATTTGTACAGGTTGGACAGACAGAGAGATAGAGATGGGAAGGATGTGCAGCAGGTTAGTGTGATTAAAGATAAGGATGGAAATGTATTGACAGGTGCCAGGAGTGTGATGGGAAGATGGAAGGAGAACTTTGAAGAGTTGATGAATGAGGAAAATGAAAGGGGACAAAGAGTAGAAGAGGTGACTGGTGTGGAGCAGGAAGTAGCAAAGATTAGTAAGAGTGAAGTGAGGAGGATGTTGAAGAGGATGAAGAGTGGAAAGGCAGCTGGTCCTGATCACATACCTGTGGAGGTATGGAAGTGTCTAGGAGAGGTGGCTGTAGAGTTTCTGACTAGTTTGTTTAACAAATCTTGGAGAGTGAGAGGAAGCTGAGGACTGGAGGAGAAGTGTACTGGTGCCCATTTTTAAGAACAAGGGAGATGTGCAGAGCTGTGGCAACTACAGAGGAATAAAGCTGATGAGCCACAAAATGAAGTTGTGGGAAAGAGTAGTGGAAGCTCGGCTAAGGGCAGAGGTGAACATTTGTGAGCAGCAATATGGTTTCATGCCTAGAAAGAGAACAACAGATGCAGTATTTGGTTTGAGGATGCTGATGAAGAAGTACAGAGAAGGTCAGAGGGAGTTGCATTGTGTCTTCGTAGATTTAGAGAAAGTGTATGACAGGGTGCCGAGAGAGGAACTGTGGTATTGTATGAGGACGTCTGGAGCGGCAGAGAAGTATGTTAGAGTGGTGCAGGACATGTATGAGAGCTGTAAGACAGTGGTGAGGTGAGCTGTAGGTGTGACAGAGGAGTTCAAGGTGGAGGTGGGTCTGCATCAAGGATCGGTTCTGAGCCCCTTCTTGTTTGCTGTGGTGATGGACAGGCTGACAGATGAGGTCAGACAGGAATCTCCATGGACTATGATGTTTGCAGATGACATTGTGATTTGTAGTGAGAGCAGGGAGCAGGTGGAGGAAAGTGAAGTCAACCAGTGCAGAGTATTAGTGGTGACTATGTTTTTATAGGGAGTTTATAGGGAAACAAGTGACTCGTTCAGTCTCGCTCCATTATAATATGCATTATAATTTCTGGACTATTCTAAATATTGTTTCCTCTTTTTTTCCCTCTTAGGTTGTTTTTTAGAGGTTGTTTTGCTGCTTAAATGCAATAAGAGGCCTTATCAACATTACTACAAGCCTGAACGTTAGACCACTTAACTAAACAAAATATAAAGCAACAAGTTTAAAACAAATGACAGACATTAACACAATTTATTGAAGTGAATCTATAAATTACTGTAGATCAAAGGTTTAAAATCACTGTGTAAAATTAGTTTAATCATTTCCTGACCTTGAATAAACAATTCTGTAAAATTTCGATTGATTTTAATCTGGCACAATGAGTTTTCCACAGCCTTTTTATGTTTGTAAATGTACTAATGAATCAATTACATAATATCATCCATGAGTTCTGTTACTTTTGGTACTTTAAGTACATTTGGGTAATAAAACTAACCTGCCCCACATCCTTGGAGATGGTAATTTTGGGACAGTTAGTGCTTTAATATACATAAGAAAATACAAATTATATTATGTAGCAACACTAAGGAAACCCGTTGTTATTGCCTAGGGTGCAAAATCTTATTCTATTTCAATGCTTCTGAATCAGAGTTAGATGGATATTTACCAAGGCTTAGAGGTAGAAATAAGCATAGTCACAGTTCATGTAATTTTTAGTCTAACTAGATAAAATAAATTCGAACTAAATAAAAACTACTGATAGACTGTTTTGACACATAATCTGTGATGTATGTAAGGAAATGTTAGACCTTAATAGCCTGATAATTAAATCAGCAGGGGGGTCAAAGCCTGAAAGGCTTATGAAACACGAGTGTTGGAAGATGGTTGGTAAAACTTATATCTGTGAACAGATAAAAGAATAATACTAATAATACTACTACTAATAATAATAATAATATTGTCTTTGGTTTTGCCCTGCAGAAATATGTGTTTTATTAATAAAATATTCCTAACAGCTGAGTTTGTCCAACTTAGACTGAATCTGAGGTTTCTTAATAAACTACTGGCCATTTCAGAAACATTCACCTCAAAACGCCTGAGGAGTTTGGGCCTGTAGCCCGGCACCATATGGTCGTCTCATTCTACCCTCATCCTGACAATTAGGACCACAGGCTAAAACCCTACGGGACCAGAAGCCCAGCCAGATGAGAGGAGGACAGACAAAAACGGAGAGAGAAAGAAAAAGTGAACAGATTCATAAAAAGATTCTGAGAAAATGATGAAAATGAAGACAGCAATACAGACCGTGGTAGAAATGTTCCACCCACTCATTTGAGTAATAGGAGAGGAGATGAGGAAGGGAGCAGGATGAGTGTAGTAATATTAATGACAATAATATGAAGAATAAAAGTAGAGGACGAAAACCCAACTAAGTTGGCTAAACAATGTTTAGCCAATTAGGCGTTGCAGAGTATTCATGTGGACAATGAGCCACCCATGACTGAACGCAGAGACTAAGGCAGAGCTGCTTAATTACAGCCTGAAGAGACTGGGGTCTTCAGCAGAGCAGAAACATAGAAGGAGGAAAGAGAAAAGGAAGTGGGTCTTGATCATAGGAAGGAAATAAGTTAGCTTGGAATGAGTGAAAGTAGGTATTCATTAAGATAGCTTTCATATTTTTATCTTTCTTGACATATCTGCTAAAAACATGACACAAGTCCCCACAAACACTCCCACATGTCGTTACCCATAGTTGTGAATATACACAAACAAATCATAGGCAGAAGGGGGAGAAGGTGAATTTTGTTGGGGATATAAGCCAAACCTTTCAGTGAAGGATCACAGTTACACTCCTTGTCCATTTTTGGTGCTTCTGATGATAAACATTTTTACTGGCTCAATGCACATTATTATGATGTTAGTTTTACGGTGAAGTTTGCATCCATTTACTTTAAAATGGCACTTAAGGGGGATTCAAACCTAACGATAAACCCACAACATCCTAACAATGGTACAAATGTTCCGTTATCATCCGAAGGAACATATTGCCATTTTTAAATAAGAGAAATGAAACTTTTGCCCAACCCAACTATATTTATACAGTTTATAAACTGTAGTTAGGTCAGAGCCACAGTGATGACTACCCCAAATGTGTGTTAATGCTAGTTTGTCCTTTGTCTCATCTGTCCACATGCATGCACATCCTGCTACTAGGTGAGATGGGCAACATCTTTCTACTCCTTATACTGTTCGGTTGTGTTTATCCTCGTTTCTTAACATTAGCTGTCTTCTGTGATGTGATACATGTTGTTGCATCATACAAAGAAATTCTGATTTGCCACATTAATTTACAATATCCCAAATGTTATGACACAACCTGTAGCTGCAGGTTTACTTCCAGTCTCAACAGCTAATGCACCTCTCAACCACTGTATAGAGCTATAGTGGTTCATGTTACAGTAGCTGCAGATTAGGCGCCACTTCTAAAGAGAGGTGTATATAATGCATTGCATGAATGAATAAGTCTTAAACATAGGTAATAAACAGTCAAGAAGAGTATTAATACTGCCTAGTGAATAAAGACTGGACTGAATAAGAAGTAGCACTTAAACAACAGGATTGAATTCGTAGATGAAACAGAACAACTGAGAATAAATAGTTCATCTGTAACAGTTAAAAGCAGTTTGAACCTGGCTTAATGTTACACATTAAAAGCAGAACACACTATATTTACTTTACATGTATGTATGTGTGCTGTGTAAATTGGTAAAATTAATAATAGCAAACAGTTGAATTGATGGTATGTATTCCTGTCCACCTGATATATGAGGGTTATATTACAGTCCACTGGAGGGGAGGAGGGAAAGAAACTTCTTCATTTATTTTCTGCTGTTCTGCCTGGCACACATGTTTAGCCCGGGGTGACGGCGAGCAGGAAGTATTTCTAAAAACAGGGCAATTCCGGAAAAATCACTGGCAGCGAAAAATCTACCAAGCCCTCCCCCTTCTCCTCCCCTTGATGTCTTTGGCTGGGTCATTGCATAATTTAGTAATCAACTAAATTAAGGTACGGAGAGATGAACTTGCAGCTCGTGAGCATTTGTGTCAAGTTCACCGGATTTACAGCAAAACTGTGACCTGGCAGCCGCTGTACTTTAATGATTCTCAAACTGCCTCTGATTTTCATCTACAGCGATGAAAGAGGGAATTAGCTGGGGCTCCTGCACACACACAAACCATTTTGGTAAGAATCTAAAAGGAATATACTGTGGTCGGTACCGAAGGAGGCAACGTCCCCACAACAAGAGTGTGTAAACAGGTTTCAGTCCCCACAGTGTGAGCAATACATGGTGCACACACACACACACACACACACACACACACACACACACACACACACACAGGAAACAGGCACCATTTGGTGTTTATGTAAATGTGCAAAAACAAAATGGCTGACTGCCAAATCCTGTCAGTAAACAAAGCTTGTTTGAGTGCCAGGCAGAGTGCTGTTAAGGTGGACCACTAAGGTTTGAATCTGAGCGAAGGGTTTGCCAACGAGGCCGAAACACCTTAAACGAGGGCGCTGGTGACCGTGTAAAACAGCCATTAACTTGTGATCGGGTGCAGAAGTGCTGGTCTGCATCTGTAAAACGGGAACATTGTTCCCGGGCCTCTTGGTTTGGGGGATGGTTTTGTTGTCATGGCAGTTAAAACAGCCATAATTGTTTAAACCGGAGGATCTGACTTACATCAGCGTCTGAGTTCATTCAAATCACACCATCCAAAGGCAAAAACAAAAACCACGGTGATGCTTTTTGTGATCACTGCAGAGCTGTCACTTGATCACATTATGTTCACGTAGTGGTCACTTGTGAGGAGGAGGGCTGTTTTGCCCCTTTAGCCCACTGTAGTTACAGGTCTATAACAGCTGTTAAATAGGCGCTCTGCTTTTTTTGGTTCTTATACGGCACATCATATTCATATTTATGTTTGCTACAGTATGTACCTCACACTCACTGTTTTTTTTTTATTAATTAAAGCCTATAAATAACCACAGGGTTTTGCCATTTTCTTCCTGACAGTGTCACATACACTGAAAACTCATAAGCTGTAGAATTCTAGCGTTCCTAACAAAGTGGTACCAGCTTGATATAGAAATTAAATGTATACACAGCATATTCATAATTAATATTTTAGCCAAAGATAATAGGATATTTATGTATATCCTGTTGGAGTTCAACTTGTGTGTCCTTACAAATCAAATACCCACCACATATACTGTAATCCAGTGGTCACTAAAGCCTTCTTACACTCTTTATATTAAAAAAACAGCTTTTAGTAATTACTGTTTTTGTACTTGTATTTGAAATGACCCTTCATTAGCTTTTGGATGTTATGTTTGAGATGGCATATTAAAGTTTGATACTCCTCTTCAATAGCTACTTGCATACTTTTATATTCTCATACTTGTACAACAGCATATTGTTGCCATTGTTGCCTTAGCTCCTTTACAATAAATTATACTTCATGGGATTTCTGTTGTTGGTACTTGGTACTTTCTTTACTTACATTTACGCTTCCGTTCCAATGACATACTTACACCTTAAACTGAAAGTATATAGTTTGTTTGGAAGCTTAAGGATCACACTGACCATTTCATCATCTACATGGAGGTGATAACATGTTTGGTACTTCAGGCGAGTAAAGAAATATTCATTACCGATGTATGTGATTAATTGGTGTCATTGAGTGTGATATACTTAGGCCATTTAAACCTCAGAGAAAACAAATATCTAAATAATCTAAAGGAATAAATGAAGAAAGTCTATTTCTATTATATCTGCTTGTTTGATAACTAGTAGTAATATTTTGTGGCTTAAAAAATATTAAATAAGGGCATATAATATCCAAAATCATCAGAATTTTCTGTAAGTGCAGATGCTGTTGAATTAGCTTTTATTCACTGAAACATCAAATCTAAAACAATGAACAATTTTTTCTTCTGTCTTTTCTCCTTCTTCCTTTTGGAAACAGCAGCTGTGTTTTATGTTTCACGCTGTAAGAATACTGGACTTTTCAATTATGTGGCATAAATTATCTGCAAAATTATCTTTCAAATATCTATTAAATTGAAATAAAAATGTTGCTCGACCTACACTTTTGACATCTTTGTTATTCATTATTTACCTTTTTCTTTCTTCTCCCTTCTAGCATAATATATTACTTCTTACCACTTTTCTCTCCACACTTTCATTGCACTATATCTTCCTTCTGTTCTTCCTTTTACTTTGCTCCATGTCTAATTCAGTTTTGTTCATTTATCTCACCGTGTGATGATGATAAACACAGCAAACTTGCCATCCAATGTGTAATCACCTCATCTGTTTACCTGAACGTTTCTCCGGCCCCTGTTCCACTTTTATTCTATGGAAAGGAAGAGCCTCTCCTATCTGCCCCTGGTTCTCAGATTGCGTAACTGAGCAGTAGATCTGATAATAATTAGCAAACAGATTCTATTTGGTCAAAGTAAAGTCAACGGGCAGGACCTCACCCCCTGCAGCTTGGCAATGTTTGCTCAGCTCATGGATGGATGGGGAAAACTACATTGGCTAATTATTTCAGATAAAGCAATTAAGATATGCATATTTAGCATAAATTTCACAATGGAAATGTAGACGTCAGCAGATATTGTGTGTGTGTGTGTTTTCCAATCAGGGTGGAAATTTTGCAGGGGTCTCTGGTGGTAGGTAGCAACATTAATCTCACCCTGGTTTGTGTCTCTTAACTACACAAAGGTTATAGTGTGTATTTTAACATGCATGTGTTTATGTGTGCCTGCTTACTTCAATTAAAAATAAGCACATTTGAAATGTTAAAAAAAGATTTATCTCTGTCACGCTAGGCTTTGCACACTCATTTTCACACACACACACACACACACACACACACACACACACTGGGCCAGGTGCAGCAACATGTCTGAGCACAATGTGTGTGTATGCGAGCACATAGTGCTTCTTATGTATGTTCATCTACCTGCTATACTAATGATTTGCAGCTGTCAGCAGCAATGCGTATGCACGCACACACAAACACACACACACAAAAAAATTAAAGTAGGAGGGGTGGACAGCAATGGGAGTAAAAGAATGATCTAAAACAAGGAATGAGGTGAAAAGTTAAGGAAATCATGAGTGAATAGCAATAGAAAGGAAACACACAACGATAAATCTAAAACAGAGGAAAGGGAGAAGAAACCAAATAGGATAATAAAAGGTAAAGAAAATTAGACAAAATAACAAAGAGAGAAATAAATGAAAGAGAGAAATAAACATAGGCTGTAAACATAAAGATGGTGGGGAAGAACGAAGGGCAGGGGATAAGAAAGAAAAGGGAAAGGAGAACAATAAAAGTAGAAGACATTGAAAAGTAAACAAAAGGAGGAGGACAGAAAACTGTTGGCATGCATCCAGATAGCAGCCTCTTCTTTTCCTCCGTTCTGCTTTGAATACTGTTGCATGTCATTAGAGCTGCCACTCAACAGCTGCCGCCGTTCTGCTGCAACGTGCAGCTCGGTGCAGGGTGACAGCTGCAGCCGAAGCACTAACTCTGAACGCTGTAGGCTTCAGGTTTTTAAACGAGTCCCAACTGCAGGAGTCCTGGCTTCTTTAGGCTAACGTGCCCAATGATCTCAGCAGGTCCTAATCACAATCAGGTTGACTCATTTAAATCTTTAACCATGCAGTTATTCATTCATCCTCTATTTGTTTTGCCGTGATACGCTGTCTTCACAATGCAGCATCCCCAGCTTGTCCTGCCTTTCCAGTCCTCTGATTCTCTCATTTACTCCCTAGTGTATTTACCTACCTCATAAGTATTTGACCTCCTGGAGGTTGTTTTTGGACACTGACTTTCGCCTGCTCCTTCTCCTGCCTGTACTTCTCCCCCTCGCCTACTACTGACTGCACTAATAGGAGCATCCTGCATCATACACCTGATTCACGTATTTCTGAGCTGGGACGGACCACGTTGGTTAATGTAAAATTATTTTAACAGATTTCTACTAAAGGAAAAATCTGTAATTTTAGTTAAGCAGTTAAGTTTTACCAGTGGCCATGCAGACAATTTTGGCTGTGTAGTTTGGCAGCAAAGGGTTTGTGGGTTTCTGAATCTCTGAAAACATACACTGCAAGTGTTTGATTCCTTTTACCTGCTGAAACAAGTATAAGGCTTTTCCTGTAACTTGAAAACAAATGTATTGGCAATGAATGCAAATAAAATACAGTAATGAGAGTTTTACTTTTGTGTCAGTTTTGATTGGAAAGAATTAGTTTTCACCTGCACAGCCTCTACATGATGGACTACATTCGAAATATTTGTGTTTTTCTTTGGAGGAAAGAAAATACACTTCCCATTACCAATCATACACATGTTCAACGTTACCTGTTGCCTTTCTGCATAAAGACAGACAACAGAGAGAAGCAATAGAACAAAGAATATACTACCATTCACCCATTTTTGCTAGTGGATCTTAATATTTCCATCAAGTTCAATGTATTTTGCTAAGTTGTTTTGTTAACCCTATGTCCAGTTGCCACCTTGTATTCAGATGTGAATAAAATTTACTTGTGATCATTGTTATCGTCATCATCAAATTATAAATAGTATAGTCACTTTTACAAGGAGGTTCTAACTAGCTCAGAGACTTCTAGACTTACCAATAAAGTCTAAATACATCTTAATGAGACACAGCCACACAGGACAGATACATTCCTATTCCATCACATCAGGGACTGTTCAATATCACATTTAGGTCATTTAGACACAGATGAGACTTCCATCTGTCCTTAAAATGACAAAGTAAGTATAAAGTATACCTTCTACCTTCTAACTGTAAGACGAGCATTCACCGGGTGGATATTGCCTCAAAGCCTTTCCCATAAATAACCTTCATTCACACATGGAACACATAATCTTGCTGCCTTTCTTCACTTGTTAAACCAACAGCTTCCTGTCATTTAGACATTGATCAGTTTTGTTTTAATGTTCCTCACAGCTTTCAGCAATAAATCCTTTGAAAAGTTTGTATTTCACTTAATTGACATCCCAGGCTCCCAGATTGATACGTTTGAATTCGACTCCATAGACATTGTTAACTGAAATTACAGGACCACGGACACAGACTAACTATGATGTGTATCCTATGTTTTCATTTTAGTTTCACATAGAGGTGGTAGAAGTACACAAACTCAATACTTTACTTACTACAATAAAGATGAAAGCGTTTGCCTGAAAATACTCCAACACAAAAAGTACCACTTCACATTCTTTTCTCAATTTGAAGTACAAAAGTACATGATTTAGATTGACCTAAAGGAAAAAAATAACAGTAAAGTATTCCACTATGAAAACAATGTATTTCTAAATACTATTGTGTTGTGTGTAATGTCGTTAACACAAATTTACCAATAAATTTAACTAAAACTTTTAAAATAAATGCAGTGGATTACAATTACTATATTATTCTTTCGATTATAGTGGAGTAAAGGTAACCTGGAAATACTCCAGAAAAGTACAAGTACAATAAAACTGTACCCAAGTACAGTACTTCAGTAAATATGCTTAGTTTCTGAATATTTGTGGAAACGATAATAAAAATGACAGAGGTGTAACATACATTGGGGGCTCGTCCTTCCTTTTTCTCGTCGTCTCCTAGAATTTTTGTTTGGTAAGTTCTTTTGTCATTGCTGTTCATTAGCAGTTTTTGTTTGTGTCGGGACACAGTATGGAGTGTGACATGGATACGTTTAAGGTAAATCCAACCCTTGACATGTTGCAGTGATGCACCAAGTCAGATTTGTTATTCATTGCGGGCGTTTTTGATGTCTCTGTGCCTTTAAATGCACGTGGGGCAGAAATTAGGGCAGTGTTGTCAGAGAGGTAATTGACCCCTGAGATAATTGAAAACCCCGTCGCTGTCTCATGCTTTTCTACTCCCGCTGCTGTCAGTTCGCCCTCTGTATTTCCTGCTTTTGCTGTTACACGTGCACAGATGCGCAAATTTGATGATGTGATGGATTTGTGTGATGCAGCCTTGTTTGCCGAGGGTTCTAGGAAAATAGAGCCACGCTTAAATAGCTGTGAAAAGCCTGTAACTGCCAACTTACTGCCTACTGCTGCTGATCTGTCTTTTGCTGTTAACAAAACCGAGCTTATCCACGAGCAACAGACCGACCCATGTCTGGCTACCTGTCGCCAGCTCTGACAAAACAGGTCCCTGTGCATATAACATTGAAAACGATGTGTTAATGCACAATTGACATCGTCCTCTGACCAGTTCGGTTACAATTTTAGTTCAGCATAATGTTGTGCCAACAAAATGTTGTTCTCAGGTACTCAGCTTTGCCCATGATAGCTTTGCTGGTCATTTAGGAATAACAAAGACTTACTAGCGCATCCTGCGTTACTTCTTTTGGCCAGGCTTAAAAGCCGATGTCGCCAGATTCTGCCGCACCTGCCATGTCTGTCAGCTTTGTGAAGAACCAAATCAGCTTAATTCTCCCGCTCCACATTCCAGTAGTAGGAGAACAATTTGAACATTTATTCCTTGAATATGTTTGTCCACCTTCAAAAACGTAATACTGTCATCAGTACCTTAGGACCTTGATGTACGGAGCAACCCGTTATCCCAAGGCCATTCCATTATACACACTCAAGAGCAAAGCTGCTGTGAAAGCCCTCATAAATTTCTTCTCCACTTTCAGCTTACCAGAGTTCATTCAGACTGACCAAAACTTTTTGCTCAAGTCTTATCCTCATTGTCTATAAAACAACAAAAGTCCAGTGCTTATCACCCCCAGTCCCAAGGTGCGCTTGAGCGTTTCCACTAAATATTAAAGTCCATGTTAGACCATAGTCCATAGAAATAGTAATATTGTTTGGAGTCAGAAAAAGAATGGGATAAGGGATTACCATTCCTTCTTCGTGCTGCACATGAAAGTGTGCGTCCACCAGTTTCAGCATCTTGTTCTTGCTGGTGTTAACAACTGTAATGTCTTTCTTGATGATGTAGTGGCATTTTCAAGTACATGGCTTGAGCCCCTGAATATACTAAAAACAATCTTGGCAAGGTTAAAGAAAGCTTCCCTCACCTTGAATCTGGCCAAATGTGACCTTGGTAGAACCACAGTGACATACCTAGGAAAAGAGGTGGGCCAAGGACAAGTGCGTGCAAGGCATCTTGGATTACCCTGCACCTAAAACCAGATGTGAGCTTCGCTGTTTCTGGGCAATGCTGACTATTACAGAGGTTTCTATAAAAACTTTGCAAATGTTGTTGCTGCCCGCACCAGTCTCACTAGTGTCACCAAACCCTTTGTCTGGTCTTCAGTTGGTCAAAATGCTTTTTAGTCTATCAAAGCTCTCCTCTGCAGCACACCTGTTTTAGCAGCACCTCATTTTCCCTGCCCCTTTAAAGTGGAGGTAGATGCAAGTGCCAGTGGTGCTGGTGCAGCATTCCTGCAAGAGGATGAGCAGGGTATCAATCATCCTATCTGTTTCTTCTCCAGGAGACATAACACTGCTATGTGTCCTTGGGCAAGACACTGAACCCCAAGTTGCTCTCGGTGGGTCAGGTGAGCACCTTACATGGCAGGCACCTCCATCGGTGTGTGAGCGTGTGCATGTGAATGGATGAATGGGAATCAACATTGTAAAGCGCTTTGGATGAAAGCGCTATATAAGTGGCCATTTAGCATTTCTTCAGGAAATTCAACCAACAACAGTTAAAATACAGGACGATTGAAAAGGAAGCCCTCTCATTACTTCTAGCCCTCAAACACTTTGAGGTTTATGTTGGCTCCAGCTCATTGCCAGTTGCTGTGTTTACTGATCACAACCCTCTTGTGTTCTTGGCACAGATGCAAAACTGGAACCCGAGATTAATGAGTTGGTTCTCGCTCATTCGGGATTTTAACCTGGAAATCCATTTCAAAAAAGGAACTGAAAATGTTTTTGCTGATGCTTTGTCATGTGTGTCTACCTGTTCCTAATTATCAGAGCTTTTTAGAGGGAGTGTGATTTGAGTGATTTTTAGGAAGTGTTTTGTGATGTAAATTGTTGTTACTTTGAAGTTGTGTTTTGTGTGAATGTTTGGGAGGGACTACTCCATGATTGTGAAGTTTGGATTCTGGATTTTGGTTTGGGGACCAAGGAGGCCTTATTTTATCTAAATTGATAACCAGAATAGTAAAAGTGACAAAGCCAACAAGACATTCAGGTGATGTCCAGGTAATGACACCTGCTTGTTTTCATTCCTGAAGTGTCAATATGTCTAGTCCCTTTGCCTCACATGGTGATGTTTGGGGTAGTCGTTTGCACGAGTGATCAACGCTCTGAGCTGTCAATGAAGTACAATGGAAACCCAGAAAGGAAGTACACTTGTGCTGTTGTCACTGTTTGTAGCTTTAAGTTTTTGTAAGTTAACCTTAACCTGAAGGTTTTGTGCCTGACCCCAACACAGTTTTTGTGTATATATAAAGTCGTTCCCACGGGTTCAAATGGCGGCACTACTGGAGCATTAGTATTACCAAAGTGTATCTGTAGCCTCAGTGTGAAACACCCAAAGGACATAAAACAACTGAGCAATTTGATGCCTTTGGAAATGCGATTATCTGATGCTGTGGGATGAAAATCAGTGTGATGACAAAAACGGTGCCTACATTCATTGTAGAACTAAATTGAACCATTCATGGATGTCGTGAATGGTTACGTCACATATGATAAAAATCAATCAATTATAATATATGGTTCTTTTGGAAATCATTTTGGTGCCAGACTGATAATTTATTTGTTTATTTTTTCCTTTATATATAATTGAAAGGTTTTTCTTTTTTTAATACAAAATGTCAGGTTGGTAAAAAAAATAACAGTTTGATACAATATGGTATGAATAGCATAAAATATATAGAGAAAACATTTTAGAAGTTTATTTGCTATGAAAAATATATATCTCTTAGTAACAAAGTAAAAAGTGGGCAGCAGCTTAGTCAGACACTAGACAGACTTTACTTCAGACCACTCAACGATTTTATGATGATCATGGGGTGTGGGAATTCTAACACCTGCTTCAAACTGGAGGGAAAAGAAACTTGAAAAGAAAAATAAAAAGACAAGAATGTAACGTCACCAGTGGTTAGATTTGAATCTGATACCCTCATTCATCATAGGAAAGTTTCCAGACAGGGAAACCCCAAATGTCAAAATACCAGGAGAGGAAGAATGTCCGTTGTCTTGGTAACTGAGTAAATATTTAAGGATGTGGAGAGTTTGTTCAACTGGTGAACTGATGACTGAAAGCTCTGTCTCACCTCCATGACCTCTGTCTGTCTATGTTTTTGTCTGTCCTCGAGTTTGCTTGACCCTCTGTGTTAAATCATTTATTTATCTTTGTCTCAGTCCAGTTAACAAAGCTGCTAATCAACAAAATGTAATGAAAATACAGTTCAAACTAAATAATCTACACTGAAAACCTTCAAAACAGTTGGCTAAAGTACATAAAAATCCCATAAACACAGTGTCCAACTTCTGAGTGAATGTAAATGGGCTCAGTGAGCTGATATATTTTTGCTTTTGCAGCTGGGTTAACTGACAGCTGGGGGCTAAGCTCTACTTCTAAAATCAATCCAGGTTTTTTTTTTTGTTAAAACAACACTAGTAATTTTCAGTGGAAAATCTGCCACTGTGGTCAATTGCCTGCAACCTGTTAACATGGTACAGATACAGTAACAAAGATGGCCGACTGCTGGAAGTTGTAGATATGTATTTCTGTATACATCATAGTGCCCCAACATTTGTTTGATACACATTGTCAAAAATTCACACGATGCGTAAAGGAGATGCAATCGCGTGTGCGACTGGTGGAAGGGGGTCATCTCAGCACCACCTATTTTAAAGTAAGAACAGCAACTGCCTTAAGCCCCCATTTAATCACAGCAGATCATCATAAGAACAACTGCGATTGCCATTGTTGTACGTATATAGAAGTTCACGAGCAAGAGATTCTGTTTGCAGCAAGCAAAGATGAGGCCTGTGTCTGGCACAATATGTACACACTGACCATAAAGAAGTATGTGATGAATTATCCACGCATACGTGTTGGTAAATAGAAAGTACAGTATGTTCTTCTCTATACTGTCACTTCACTATTACTGTGACAAACCTGCAAATCTGCAGTGGTTCACATGACAGTGAAGAGTACTTCTTGTACTGATACATCCTTAAATAATCACCTGACTCAGCATTCCTTCAGCTCTGTGTTTTTGAGCTCAGCCAAATCTTTGGGAAATGGTTTGGATGCAACTAATCCGATGCTAAGATCAGTGCAGCTGTCAATCATCCACAGGGTAAGTGGATCAATTCTTAGTTTCTCCCGGCCACAGGTTGAGACACTAAAACCCCATGTAATAGCTGTGGGGATCAATATCATCTCAATATCCTTTCTCTGGTGTTTCACTTTCATGTGCATTCAAAAAATAACCCAGTTTATAGCTTTTAAAGCAGTTTTGATGCTTTGGTCCAGGGTGTTTTATGACATTGTGTTTTTTCCATTCTATTTTAGAACTGATGAGAGTTCTAAATCATCATTTGAAAAATGATAACAATACACTCGGTCACAAAGTTATACAATCTGGGAAAAAATAGCCAGAATGCAGTAAGATGAACATCAACAGTATCTCCTGTGTTTGTGTGTTTGTGTGTGTGTGTGTGTGTGAGGAAATGGATAGGGATCACATTTTCTCCAGCACTCACCGATGGTCAATGTAACCATCAGTTGCCTCAGCCAACTTGTCGAACATATTATTGTCTATAGAACAATGATGGACTCACTACCTGGCCTATGAGTGATAGAGACACGCATATGATACTTGTTATACTCAGAGCAACATGGCGGATGTCAGTGTAGGGTGAATATTGATTATGCCTAGACAGCCGAAACACAAAACTTACCAAACTTACCATGATGTTCACCACAGTACTTTTATATATAAGTTTTAAAAAAACACATGTAACATGAATGTAGGAATTATCAGCTATGTGGGAAATATTTAAATCTAACGGCCCCAAAGTTTTACGTGTGTTAGCTGATCAAATATGTACTATTCTAAGGCAAGTTAGATAGTTTTGCACAAAAAAAGAACTTGGAGAACTATAAACATAGCACAATAGGTGCAATCTGTCCTACACATTCATACTATTGCTGTAACAAACACTGGGTGACAAAAGGTGAGACTGGAAGAAAAGACTCACATGTGATGTTACTATAATGGCAGCTGCAGATCAGAGCTCAGGAAGGATGAAACCTTGTGCACACACATAATCACACGTATATATACACACAGGCACACACACTTCCACCAGACCCCACATTTATCACACTGCAGGTGCGACTCATTTTCTACTAGCTTTTTCGTGTGTGTGTGTGTGTGTGTGTGTGTGTGTGTGCGCGCATTTGTGTGTGCATGCATATAATTTTCGGAAAGCAAAAGTAAAAAAGGTGAATAGAAAAACAAGGAGAGTAATGCTTATAAATGGGAAGATAAAGTTCCAACTAAATATAATATACTGTTCTTCAGTTACAGTGGGACTTACAATTAATCTTTATTTTTCACCTTTACTGTCGTTGGAAATCAACATTTACATGTGTCTGTATGTTTTGCATTTTCCATTAAGAGTATATCTTGTTGCTGCTGTTGTATTTTGAGAGTAAGAATGTGAAATGGCAACAATGTAATATTAAAGACAATTTGATGGATGATTGAGGTAAATAAGGTGCAGTAAAGGAGAGAAAAAAGAGGCAGCAATGAGGGAGGCTGGGGTTGTTCCCCCTGAACATCTGGCCCTGCAGCTATGAAAGGACTCCCTGCCACACACGCAGATTTTTCCTCCCCTGAGTAAATCTGTCTGGCCAGGTGATGTGGTTGAGAGCAGCTTGTACTTAGCAACCTACACACAAAAAAAATGTCGAAAGGCAGGACATAAGCCTGAAAAAAAATAAATAAAAAAAATGCAGCCAGAAATGTTGGTATAGTTTAAACTGAGCCATTTCTTAGTTTAGCTTAGTTCTTTGTACAAAACCTTGTGTTGACACTACCCCTATCTTGCCATACAATGGTAAAAATATAGTGGGCAGCACTGAAGCTGCTGCTCTGTTAACGTCTTCCTGATACTTTTCTGTTGGCGTAAATATACTGTGACTAAATAATTAATAAAACCAGGTTCTCAACTTCTTCTTTTCCTTTCGGCTGTTCCCTTTCAGGTTCACTACAGAGAATCATGTGCCTCAATCTAACCCTGTCCTCTGCATCCTCTTCTCTCACGCCAACTAACTTCATGTCCTCTCTCACTACATCCATAAATCTGTGTGTGTGTTACTTTAAATCAGGTCACATTGATTGAGTGCTGTCTCCAATCTGTTGTGCACAAATAAAAAGGTCAAAGGTCACATCAGAGACATGTTGTGCAGCTCCACTTTTACTAATGAAATTAATTAGGATTAAAACTATAGAGTTAATATGAAGCAAATGTAATAAAAACGAGCCAGAGCCGAGCAACAATCTGGAATCATCTCTGTGGAGGATTAAAGGCTTGGAGACTTTTACTCTGATTATGTGATTTCATAATGAATGATGGCAGGGTCATGATGAGCTCAGGAAGATGTAACGAATCTTCTGATGCCTTGGATGTTAAATGTCCAAATTTACCCATCAACACAAAAACACATTTGCCCCATTTGTTTTTTTTTCTATTGTTTGAATAACAAAAATAAGGACATTGGGAAAGATTGTTTTTATTGTCATGCACTCTCAGCGGCCTTTTTTTAAACTTTAACATCTTTATTTCTATCTAAGTTTTCTTATATAAGAGACAAACATAAGGTATCTTGTTCAGTTCAGTATCTCCAGTTGAAGCGTATTTATAATTGTCACAAACAGAGCAGCATAACTATAACAGAACCAATAACTTAACGCACAGTGATGACCTGAAATGTCTCGCCCTGTTTCCATGTTACACATTGTTCAAAACAGAATATTCCAGTGTGTTGTTTCATGTGGGTTATGTACCAGACAGTTTTGTTACTAGGTCCAGTAACATCCTGAAGTTTCCACTGGTTGCCTAGCAACTGCTCAGATACTTCTTGCTTTGTGAAACAGTCCGGCACAGAAAGCCTTTAAAACTACTGTAGTTTCACACACTTTAGATGTTATCATGCAGTTCATTTAAAATTATCAGTTGTTATGCCTCAGAATAAACAAACTGTATTGTAGGCAAGAAGAAGCATGTCATTAAAACTGTCATCTTCTGGATACTTATGTAACCTCTACTGGTTTGGCATTTATGACAGGATCATTAATCCATCAGTAGACAAAGTGTCCACCTGCCCAATCAATGATTAGTGTTTTTATGTTTCTCCCATGACATGCTGATGCACATCCCTAGGGACCACAGACACCATGTCCGAACTAGACCTGGGTGGATTACGTTCGGGTACAATGGATTTGTTTGAGTGAATGAGGTTCTTCAGCATTAGTAGCACATGACATCACAGACTCCAGATATACACGTGTGGTTTACTTTGGGTAAAGTTAGGGAACGTTTTATGGCTTAATTTTAAACTAAATATACACATTGTTCTGCGTTAGCCAAGTGCTGTAAGTGCCTAAAATAAACCCTGTGACAAAACTGGATGCTGTACAACAAGTTTGGTTATTTTGGCGACGAAAAAAAAAAAACTGTCTGGGAACATTTTACAGAAGAGTTGATTTATTCCTATCAACAGCCAGACCAGATGAGATATAAACCCCTCCAGGGTATTGTCTGCCCTGGGTTCTCCTGCCTGTTCACCCCCAGTGGGAGGCACACAGGAGTCACCATGATGAGATGTACCAAATAGCTAAGCTCCAAGGTCTCCTTGTTTGTCTGAACTTTGGACTGTGGGGCTGAGACCAGCAACCCCATGGATGAAACCTGTTTTAGCTGCTTGTATCTGCAGTTTCATTCTTTCAGCCACTATCCAGACACTTGTGACAATAGATTAGGGTCAGCCAGCAAAGCTCTCAATTCATCCCCACCATCTGGTAGAAGGCCTGCATTACCGCTGATGGGGCAGCTTTTTTACATTTACTTGAGGACCCCCCCCCCACACACACACACACATACACACACACACACACACACACATAAAAAAGAGCAATACATGGTTTTCAAATAGTGCACAAGAACAATTTGCCCAGTCAAGGCTTGTCTGGTCATTGTGGGGTCAAGACCTCCAAGTAGAAGTATCTAGGTCAGGTGGCATGGAGCATGACGGGGACCTAGGCATGCAAGTCCCTGGCTTTGTCGACAGTAGCAATGTACTTGTAGCTAGGCATTAACTTATACGTATCCTTATGATTTTAATAAAAAAACAGAATATTGTTGGGCTTACGTTTCCTATATGTATTTGTAGTTGCACGTAATTTGTATAGAAACATAAATAAAAAGAGACACGGTTAGATGGTCGATGCCATAGCTGAATTGAAAAATTACAATAGAAAAAAAAAAACCAAAAACATCAATAACATCAGGTGAAGCAATCTGATGCCTCAGTGGTTAGTAGATAATATACATATTTTGTGACTGCAGTGTCCCCAGTTTGAATTATGCATGTAATTCTGAATAGGACTGTCTTAACACACACACCCAAGCAAACACACACACACACACAGTAAATCTTCTCATCCAATCGATAGTCACGTGGATTTCTGTCACTTTTGAGACGCTCCCCAAAAACTTTGCCTCCCATCTCTTCCTCTTCTACTTTCTCTCTGGACTAATTATTGTCGTTGTTCTGCCGCTCACGCTGCTGGCTGCCAAATGGAATTAAAAACCAATTATTGATAAATGAAGAGTGGCTTTAGCTGTGTGTGTGTGTGTGTGTGTGTGTGTGTGTGTGTGTGTGTGTGTGTGTATCTGGAACCAAGCCTAGACCAGAGTACTACATCTGTCATCCAAACGCCGTGACAGCCACTCATGTGTGGCGTTGCATCCTGTGCATTCAACACACACATCTGCACTGCAATGCCTTCACTGCAGGAGAGAGAGAGAGAGAGAGAGAGAGAGAGAGAGAGAGAGTGTGTGTGTGTGTGTGTGTGTGTGTGTGTGTGTGTGTGTGTGTGGAAATAGGTTTCCCTGTGCATCTGTGTTTTCATATGTGAGTTCAGATGTGTGTATGATGCATATCTGTGACATTTTAGCATGTGCATATGTACATGTTTGCAGGTGTGTGCGCAGATGTGTGTGAGGACTGATGCCGTCTCGTATTTGTTGTGTGTTTTCTGTGTTTGTGTGACAGATTGACGTGTGCACAGATGGCAGATGATAAACATATGAATTTCACTTCACACTTTACGTGTTGACATGACAACGGTGTTAAAGCACACAGGATGAAGTGATTTCATAAAACGAATCGAATTGAAACAAACTTTATTTATCTGTGTGGAGGATTTTGATCGGCGTAGCATCATTAGCAGGGACATTTTGTGTCGATCCATCCAGGAAGGAGGATCACTCCTCTGTTATAAGGATATATTTGTCATTTGAGTGATACTAAGCAGAACAAAGCAGAGTCCACAGTATCTTTCAGCTGCTATGTCAACTTTTGGTTCCAACAGGTCAATGCCGAACAAGCAACAATATGAAGACACAAACACATTTTCACTCAGTCAATCTACTCTCAGACTGGAGACACTTCTTATTCTTCTTAATGGAGACGAAACGCGTGTGTGTGTAGAGGACAAAAAACATCTGATGAAGACAAACGGAATAAAACACTTCTAAATGTATCAAAATAAACAAATAGTTCTTGGCGATGTCCTGATCTGGACCCTGTTATTGGGTTTTTTGGTCTCGTTTGCTCCTGATCGGTCTTCACTCTTTTTTCTCTCCCAACTCTTGTTTCTGCCTGCTCTCTCCTTCCCCTTAGCTCCTCGCTCTCTCACTTCCTCTCTCTCTGTCTGGCTGCACTACCTGCCAGTCTCACCCAGGTGTGTCTTCTTACCTGATTGGGACCTCAGTCTCACAGTCGCCCCCCTGCTCTCTATCAGCTCATCAAGGACTCCATTTTAAACTCCAGCCATATCTCACCCACTGTCAGGTCCTCTGTCTTAACTTTCTGATGAGCTCCCAGTTTTCCTGTTCTGTCTGGTTCTCATTCCTTTCTGCTGTATTTGACTTTCATGGTTTTTGGTCTCAGGTTTGGATTTATTTGTTAACCCTGGTACATGTTTCTCCCTTAGCTTGGGAATTTTTTCTCACACTTAGTACTTAGCCTTCTGTTACCACACCAGGTTTGTCGTCTTTCTTCTCTTGTGTTTTATAAGAAACTTCACTTCCGTTGTCACACTCGGGTCCATCTTTGCACCAAACCCTGACAGTCAACGTAGGAGAAATTTGCTACTTTAAATGCTTCTATTAGGTTTCAGAACATTTGAAACTGAGTATCTAAAGTGTCCAGGGGCGACTGTGAGGCAGTCCCACAGTTGTTGGTTTGATCCCCAGCTCCTCTGGCCATGTATGGGAGAATAGATTAAATTTAGTCAAAAGGTTAGATATTTAGCAAACCGACAAACAAGGTGGGTTTATTAAAGGTGCCACAGAGAGGACAAGATGTCACAGGGTGTGTCATGTTTAGAGGACTGCTTAAGATCACTGTGGGCACTTTGTATAAGGCCCAAAAGAATGTAGTAGACAGTGTTTCCTGGGGTCACAAGATCTATAAGACGTCACAATTAGAGGATTTTATTGCTTCACAACTGGCATGAACTGATGACATATAAAGGGACAAGAATGGTGACCATCACTGCATGCACCCGGTTTCTTCGTTCATGTTTTGTTCACGGCGCTTCCTTTGTTGAGTTTGAGAATAAATAGAAGGGGTTTGAGAGAAGGAAAAGACCCCAACATCCATGTGTTCTTCTCCATGTCTCCATGTATTAGTCCGAATGGGTGAATATGAAGCAGTGCAAAGTGCTTCAAGTACCAATTTGTAGAAAAGTGCAGATCAATTTACCGTTTTTCGGTACCATTCCAGATGTTCTCATTCGGCAGCAAGTCATATCATAGACTGCTGAGCTTTGTAGCTTTTATTATAATTTCAAACCAACCAGCACCTAAAGAGCTGGATGGTAGAATGTAGCAGACACAAAAGGATGGGTTGATTTTTGAGTGCTACTAAAGATTTAAACAGTACTGCTGAACCACCAGTGTCTACGAAATGGGTGGTAGTAAATGAGAGAGGGAGTGATTTCCAACAGTGTTACAGCTGGGGCATGAAATACCATTAAACGGAAACCAAAAGACAGGCTAACAAATTTTCAAATCTGTCTCCAAACAACAGTTAGGTGACCATATGAAGACTCAAACAGGTAATTTTTCATCTTGTTAAAACAAGACTTTAAAATATTGCTCCAAGAAATAATTTCTATTCAAGTCAGAAGGGCCAAAATGTACAACCCTGCATCTGTTCAAACATGTATTAAAAAGTTTTCTGAAGACAATAAGTGTCAGTCTTCCAAATTAATCACATTTAATAGATTATTTCCAGTTACGTCACTTTTAGTATATTACTTTTTTAAACTAAATTCAATGCAATTAACAGGGAAACGCACAGAGGGAATTCCGGCCTAAAAATGCTACTGACTTTTTTTAAACTCGGATTGCTAAAGCCTCAAATTAGTTTTACATACACATTTGAATACATTTTTCCAGAGAACAAGGTCTGTGGATATTGGCCCCCATTATTTCCATCTTAAAATGGTCATGTTCATTAAGAACAGCAGACTGATTTTAAAAAAAAAATTTCTTTGTTCATATGAGGACCTAACCGTTGTTATAAGACAACTTGAAAATGTGTGAACCTATGATTTAATGTTATAACTCTCTGTTGTTGTCTTAGTTGATAACCCTGCTTTTCTGCTGCTTCAATTCAAAACTGGATTCTAAGAAACATCTGCATAGCAGAAATTTGTATTTTAGATTTCTAATTTACAATGTTGGCTTTTTACAAAATCCCTGCAACACGTGACGCTGTTTCTGAGCTGTAACCACATTTCCATGCAAAAGACTGTTAATGTGTAGAGAAAGACGTTCTGCATGAAAAACTGCTTCAAACACAATCTTAATTTGAGAACAAATATTGAAATGATTAGCCTTAATGCTAATGCTGACACAGAAAACTGACGCACACAAATGTCTACATATGTACAGGCTAAAACATGCCCACAGACACACAAACAGCAAATAATTATTTATTCGGCTTCAGTATGAATCTATCAGCTGATATTTATCTGTAAGGCCTGGGCTATTTTTAGACCTGCTGCAGGGGAACATTGGTGTGTTTCTGCATGTATATCTATATTTGTGTGTGTATGTGTGTGTTTGTGGGGGTCGTGGGACCGGAGTTGTTTTCCAGAAAATAGTTTTGTAATTACATCTGTGAGGGGGGAAACTCGTTATCTACGCTAGCGAGCGGCCAACGGCGAACGCTTTGAAATATGGCTCCTCTTCAGCACGGCAACGCCAAAATACTGGTAATAACTGCTGATAAACAAGGCGAGTGTAATTGCATCTATTTGCATTTTTAAATAATGCTGCTGAAAATTAAATGTGTTTGCTGTAGACTGTGGCTGCTAGGTGTAAACCGTGGAGTCGCTCACACAGGAGGGAGCTGTTTTATTTATATATATTTCTTCCCACATTTCTGCCTGTTTTCATTTTAGATTATCGTTTTAGCTTTGTAATAAGCTGATAAATTATCTCATCATTTTTAGGATTAAGTTTATTTAAGAGGTTGAAACCAGGGAAATGATGCTGCCCTTGAAAAAGTAACAAATGTCTTTCATTGAGGAAAAAACTTCAAATTTCTCTGGTACTTTCAGAGGAGCCAGCTTTTTTTTCCCTGTCTCTGTGTTAATTTAACAGTGATTCTAACAGAAGGCATTTCTGAAATGTACAGTTACATGTACTTAAGAGCAGGAAAACATTAAATTGTAATTATTGTTTCCATGTACCTTATCAGTAATTGGCGTTATTATTGGAATACAGGTGATATCACAAACATTCAATGTGAAAACTGCATCTGCAGCTTCTTGGAATAGTAAGATTAGGGAGGCTACAGTTTGTGGCCACCTGCCCAGTCAAAACAACCAAGATGCTGTAGATACTAACAAACAATGTCTGATGTGATAATCTTCTTTTCTTTCGGCTGTTCCCTTTCAGGGGTCACCCCAGTGAATCCTCTGTCTCCGTCTAACCCTGTCCTCTGCATTCTCTTCTCTCACACCAAATAATTTCATGTCCTCTCTGACTACATCCATAAATCTCCTCTTTGGTCTTCAACTAGACCTCCTGCCTGGCTCCTCTAACTACCTCAATCTGGCCTCTCTGACTATATCAAGAAAACGTCTAACATGACCTGTCCCTCTGTTGATAGAGTGCCCCCATGGCTGCAGGCATTTTGTTGAAATTACACCCCTTTGGTGCCATTATTTTTTGTTTAATTTTTTTTTTCCTTTCGGCTTATCCCTTGAGTTCAGGGTCGCCACAGTGGATCATTGTCCGCGTGTGGATTTGGCACAGTTTTTACACCGGATGTCCTTCCCAACGCAACCCTCCCCAATTTCTACCGCGTTTGGACCGGCACTGCACAGCTGGGGATGGAAAGGGGCAGTTAGGGGTTCAGTGTTATACCCAGAGAAACTTTGACATATAGTTGGGACCGGGGATGCAGGCACCAAAATAGGAACCTTTTTTTCCCTAGACAGTCAAAAACGCTGGATTATAACTGTGCAAACATTGTGGTTTGGTTAGGTTTAGGTAAACAGACACATGGGTTAGATTTAGGGCCAAAATCAACATGGTTATATTAAGAAAAAGATCATTCTTAGGCCTAAAATTACTTTTTCCTTAATGTTATACTACAAATGTCATGTACATACCATAACTTACATGTGTAAAATTGTCCTAATGCATTGGTTTTGAATTGAAAATGCAGCTGACGGACTTATTAAAAGTTTGAATATGTGGAGAAATTGAAGTGTATGCGGAATGCAAAATCAGTTATATCAACAATAGCTGGAGCTGATTGAGCATGTGTTTTACACATTTAGATGGAACCATATTCTCAGAAAGTTTGCTCTGAAAACCCCACTTAAATATCTTCTACCTAGATGAAAAGTTTATCTAAGCTACTACATAGCCTGGAATGGGTTTGGTTGCTAGACTTGTGCTAACAGGTCGGGTTGAACCCACATCTCACTTAGAGATGATTGTGGGTATGGTTTCAGTTCCTGTAGCATCTGTGAGGTAGTTACAGGACCATCACTGCTTTTCCCTTTATTTTCATGTCTTTTTTTGGTTACTTGTTATCCTTCTTGTCACTATTCTTTCTTCCTCACTTCGCCTGCCTTTATCATTTTTGATATTTGTTTTCTTTCTCCACTGCCTCCTTCTCTCTCCCTCTTTCTCTTTCACAAACCGTTTGTACAGCAAAGGTGAGTGTGTTGGGGTTGGTTTAATTAATACCTCAGCATCTCCCTGCTCTGCTCCCCTCTCTGGCTCCGGACATTAATCAGAGGTATTTTCGGGGGAACCGAGGCGGCGCAGGTGCAGATCGTTGGGGGCAGAGAAAGAGAGTCAGATGATGTATGGAAATACATGGCAGACCCTGATCCGGCCAGCCAATCATCATCCATCACCATCCGAAGACAATCTATTCCCACCAATGAAAAACAGGGAGGCAACAGATTTACGTCTCATTTTATCAGGACAAACAAGGTGGATGGTTTGTAAGTGGAAAACAGGAGGCAAAGTTCCTTCAGGTCCATCTGGACACAAAAGAAAACAAATGAATTCTTTGGTTTCTGACCATGCTGTGTTTCTGTTAGTGGTTTCCAGCATTTCACAGAATGCTCTCTGACAACAGCACAACCAAGAAATACGCTAGAGTGTCACAAAATGAGATTGGACTGGTTTTGATTTACATTTTTTCAGATCAACTTTGAACAGCGAATCTAGAGGGCAGATAAATCATTTTGCGTCTGCTCAAAACAACCACTTTCAAAATCTCTGTCACCATAAAGTCAACTACACATGTGCATGGCATAATAATAATAATAATAAGAAGAAGAATCATTTGTTTTAATGATCATTTGCTTCTACAGAGGTCTGACATTTTTCCCAGCAGACATTTTGGCTTAGTAAGGCAGGATACATGTCAATCATAGCAGCCACTGCTGTATACTGTATAGTCCTTTTTAATATAAATATACTTATTTCTTTTATTTTATTTCTATTATTGTGATAGGAGGTATTGCTAATAAGAATTACATTGTACCGTGTAACTGGCATGTTTATCTTGTCCATATGACCAAAATCTTTTGACTCATAACATTGTATGTGTTTGCAGGCAGGCCAGTTACAGGGTCTTGATATAACATACTGGAAAACTTGATGAATCTGTGTTACTGTAAAAAAAAAAAAAAAAAAAAAAAAAAGGATTTCATTCATCTTTTTCCTTCCATCTCTAAGTTGCCCCGGTCTCAACAAAATAAACTGCAACACAAATGTGTTTGTGGGGAAGGTAATTGCAAAAGTATTAAATTATCTCCACATACTGTAATAATGCGTTGACAGTTAACATAAGTGGAATGTTGCAAATGCTTTGATACTAAATATGTGGAAAACATGTTCCCAAACAATGCTGTTCTTTTCAGAGGCATTTGCAGTACAACATTCAGTTTTTGTGACTATGATATAAGTACATTTTTATGGTTAGCATTAGGAAAAGGTTGTGGTCTGGCAGAGCAAAACATAACAGTAGGTAACACAACATTTTTATTTAAAACTAAACTAAAATCTTTTCCAAACATTAACCAAAGTACTTTTCTTGGGGCGGCTGTAGCTCAGTTGGTAAAGGCAGTTGTCCACGGACCACAGGGTGAGTGGTTTGATCCCCAGCCCTGGCTATATGTCAAAGTGTCCCTGGGCAAGACACTGAACCCCCAACAGCCCATTCCCCTCCCCAGCTGTGCAGTGCCGGTCCAAGCCCGGTAGAAATTGGGGAGGGTTGTGTCAGGAAGGGCATCCGGTGTAAAAACTGAGCCAAATCAACATGTGGACAATGATCTGCTGTGGCGACTCTGAACTCACGGGATAAGCTGGAAGGACAAACAAACAAACAAACAACCAAAGTACTTTTCTTGCCTAAACCTAAAAACTCACAAACCCACAAACATGGAGTTAAACTCAGGTCTGTGGTGCAGTGGTTTTGCATTTGGTACACTCATCATATACCCTAATCCCCTTGTTGCATTGAAGGTGATCCACACTTGGACTGTGCTCTACGCAAAAAGCAGATCACTTGCGGAGGAATGTAATTTTTAGGAAAAGACTTTGACTCTGTTTAGAACTAGTGTTAAAAAAAATTTTAAGCAATCGGATTATAGGTTGATAGTTCAAATCCACCAGACTAATGTTTCACACCAGCATCTCACATCAAAGTTTAGGACAAGTGAATTCAATATTGTCAGGAACAGAATAAATAATTTGTCGATATGACTAATCAGCAACTAAAGGATGATGATGATGATGAAAGTTACGATTACAGACACAATGAGAGGACAATAACAAGCAGCAGGCTACAGATAACTGTAATGGTAATTGCTACACCAATAATGTCACTGTTATCTTATTAATTATGATAATGTTGTTAAACCAGCCGAACACACTTACTCCACTACATCTCTCTGTCATTCATTCTCACCATCTCTATGAATATAATTTGATTTGCATAATAATAATGTCTTTTATTATGTAGGCATTTAAGTCCCATCTTTGTGAGTGTAAAGAAACTGCATTTCAATCTTTTTTAACACACACTCAAATACAAACATGCTGTCAGAGGTGTGTGTGTGTGTGTGTGTCACGTCAGGCTTGGTTAATGCAGATCAAACAGTTCTTGCTCTCTAAAATAGTGCAATACCCTTCATCTTTGCATGTCTAAAATCCCTTAAACAGTGGGCAACATAAATTTTTACCAATTTATGACAGTTTCATTTAATAAAACTTCAATATTGAAACAGGATGAAAAGGAGAAGTGAGCTGATAAATATGAAAATAATGTGAATTGTATGCTATGGCATCACCAGCTCTCAACCCAGCTGAAGATCTTTGGGAGATTTTAAATTGACATGCTAGTAAATGGTCTCCATTACCATCATCAAAACACAAAATGAGGGAAGGTTTTTTTGGAAGAGAGTTGTTTCATTCCTTCGGTAGAATCCCAAGGTGAACTGAAGCTGTTGGCCACACATGTACACATTAGACATTTCTGTTGGCTTTTCTGTAAATCACTGTACTTAGATCAATTTATCTTTACAATTTATGTAAACAACAAGTTAAATTACATTACATTAATTATTAATTATTAATTATGCAACACAATTACTTTTAAAATCACATACATTCCACCGCTGTGTGTCACTATTCAACAATTGTCCAGGCAAAATATAAAAGTAATAAACACATCAAACAATGCTGGACATTTTTATTTTAGATCCTTATCAGACTGGAAGTGCTGCATTTACTGTAGTGCGGTAAATAACTTGTAACTACTACAAGTCACAGCGATATCTAAGACCAGCAGTTACTGCCACCAGTAAAATGCACTTATACTCAGAGAGCAGGGGCTGTAGCTTATGCTGTTTATCACTTATGTGTAGATGAGGATTTTTTTTTTAAGAATAGCATGTCCTGAAAGCCCTGAAGATCCTAGCTTATATTAACAGGCAGGACATCAGTTGGGATTGGGGATTAGCATGAATGGATTACTGACGAGACCTAACGGAGACAGGTTCAGGGACCCAAGAGGTCAGAGGGTCCCTGGGCTTGTGCCCACTGGGCCTGATAAGCCTCTGTATGAAGTGAGTGTTCATATTTCTTGTTCGAAAGCTACATTGCTCAGTTAAAAGGCAGAAAATAAACTCAGGCATAAATCGACCACGCAGACAAAAGGTGGACAAGTAATTACTACGAAGAAACATGCGCTATCAAACATCGACATAAATTAACCACAGACATATTGTAAAATGGCCAAAAAGAGACAAAACATTTTTTCCAAAACAATATGATGGCCTCAGATGTTTTGTGTCTGAGGGTTTTATGAAGGAACGGTGTATGGTCACATTCACCTGCCACCTGCCCAAGTCCACTCAAGGGCATTTGCCTCAGATGGCATTAACTAGTGAAACCAGGCAGCTGTTAGAAAACATCTTTTTGTTAATCTTTTTGTGTTAATGCACACAACTCCACATCGAGCAGAGAAAGCTACACAATCAGCCAGCACACGTCACTGCATCTGATTAAATACTATGACATGTGTGACTAAACCATGTACTACACAAACTGCTTCATTGGACAGCCTCACTGTTCAACAAAGGTTAAAAATAAAATTTAGCTACTCAGTATTTCTATAAATGTGTGTTATTAAAGTTCTTAGACTCAAAGACTAGTGATCTGGAAACAACAAATACAATTTTAAATCAACCTTTTAGAGTAAATCTGTGATGGTTACATGCACCACTTGTGCTCCTTAGAAGTGGCGGTGAATTGGATTGTGGATTGTAGTATCTTCAATTAGTATCACAGGCATCTGCAATGTTTTCATCAGTCATTCAGCCTATTTGAATGGTGAAGAGTCCTCATAGTGTTGTTTGATATCATTGTGTGCACCACACTAAACGAGACACGAGAAAGGAGTAGAGCACTGTCTGAGCTAATAAGGAGGAAAATGATTACAAAGGAAGATCAAAGTAAAGGCTGCAAGGCCATAATTCAACTCCAAGTAGCTTACTATTTCTGTGAACCCCAATCCTTATTTTAAGTTTAACATACACTGAACATGTATTTGGTCATAAAACAAAGTTATATAAAAGGGTTAAAATGCTCTGTCTCTGCTTTAAAAGTGGGGATCTTAATGCAATGTCAGCAAAATTGTAGAAGTGCTCAGATAAATATGAGAAAATGAAGATGGATTGTGAAGGGCATGTGAGCTGACACACAAGACTGTACGCGTCCCAGAAGTGTGTCGCTTCTATGAGACAGACAATCAGTTGAACAAAAGTAAAATTCAAATGATGGAATAAATAAATACAAGCTCATCTCCAAGAACACATTGCCCAGTGGCAGCATGCAGTACATGAACACCTGAATGAACTCATACAACTGGACATCAAAGCCGTTTCCTCAAGAAGCCAAACTACCTTTTGAGGAGCGACAAGTCTCACAGATACTATGGTTACTCCTGATCAACAAACTCTGGTTGGTTGACCTTTTTGGTGCAATTTGTTTGGGCAGAACTTGACCCAGTGATGGCATAGTGCTGACCAAAAGAAGCACATGAAGAGGTTTTTGCTGCATGGGGTCTAAAGAACTCTGTAGCACATCATTCAACATGGCCTGTCATGGTCAATCTGGCCTAAAATACCAGATTTTAGCCAAACAGCCAGTTTACAGCATGTCTTCTTTGGAAATTGTGAAACAGTGTTGTTGTTTAAGGACATTTTTCAAAGTTTATTCAGTATTCTGTTTTTAAAGCTTTGCCACATGATTATGAGCAAATGCCAATTGCGCAGTTTTTCCATGTTGCAGAACAAATTTTCACTCATCGGAATATTCACCAGTACAGAAAGGGATGTATTTGCTATATTTACTTCGTCATTCTCAGCCTAGATTCATTCAAGCAATGAGAAGACAAGACTATTCTCCCCTTACTTACACAGATTTTTTATGTGTGAAAGGAAACTGAAGCAAGCGGGGAAATGGACCTAATTACGAACTGTTCCTCAGATTCCAACCAGAGTAAACTTAGCTAAAGGTTTAAAAACACTGCAGGAGCTATAAAAAGTGATCTTCAAAATAATATGCTAATTAAAGTTTAAACACCATATGTGAGTTTGATTAACTATGAAATACTAAATGGTGGATGCCAATTAAACTGGTCGGTTTAAACACATTAACAGAATATGTGGGTTTTCTTCAGGATGCCCTCAATGTGCAGCATATTTTGCTATGAAACAGTCAGTCAGAGTTTCAAAGTACATGATCAAGTGTGTTGCTGAATGTTAAGCCAAGACAGAGACTGAGAGAAATGTGATTAAACCCTTAGAAGTTAAAACTAACTCACATTTACAATCTTTCTGTGCTTTGTTCACTGATTGCACTAGGTTGGTTTAAATCTTATCTAGCTGACAGATTTCAATTTGTTTATGTTAATGATGAATTAGCTATGGAGTTCCACAAGGCTCTGTGTTAGGACCAATACTTTTTACATTATATATGTCTCCTTTAGGCAACATTATTAGAAAACACTATATACATTTACACTGCTATGCTGATGATACCCAGCTATATCTATCTATGGAACCAGATGAAAAAAAATCAGCTAATAAAGCTTCAAGCCTACGAGACACAAAGGCCTCGATGGCCCAGAATTTCCCACTTCTAAACTTACACAAAACTGAAGTTATAGTATTTGGGCCCAAAAATCTCAGAAATATGATGTCCAACCATATCGTTACTCTAGATGGCATAAGTCTGGCTTCCAGTACTGCTGCAAGGAACCTTGGAGTTATTTTTGACCAGGATTTGTCCTTTACCTCACATATAGAACAAATCTCTAGAACAGCCTTCTTGCACCTACGGAATATTGCCAAAATTAGGAGCATCCTGTCTCAAAGTGATGCAAAAAAACTGTAGGCATTGTTACCTCTAGGTTGGACTACTGTAATTCCCTACTGTCAGGATGCCCCAGTAACTCACTAAAGAGCCTGCAATTAATCCAAAATGCTGCAGCAAGAGTGCTGACTGGAACTAGCAAGAGAGATCCTATTTCACCTTCACTAGCTTCTCTCCATTGGCTTCCCATTAAATCTAGAATAGAATTTAAAACCCTGCTTCTTACATATAAAGCTCTGAATGGTCAGGCTCCATCATATATAGAAGACCTCATTGCACCATATCATCCCAGTAGACCACTTTGATCTCAGAATGCAGGCCTACTTGTGGTTCCCAGAATTTCCAAAGGTAGAATGGGAGGTAAAGCCTTTAGCGATCAAGCTCCTCTCCTGTGGAACCAGCTCCCAGTTCAGATTCAGGAAGCAGACACCCTCTCTACTTTTATGTCTAGGCTTAAAACCTTCCTCTTTAATAAAGATTATACTTAGTTATAGTTATGCTGCTGTAGACTTAGACTGCTGGGGGACCCACCCACCAATGCACTGAGCTCCTTTCCTCCTCTTGACCCTCTCTCTTCTCCTCTCACCCTGCAATTGTCACTACTGTACGACATTAACTCTGTGTGTTTTCTTCCGTAGTTGCCTTGGTCCTTCTCTGTCGCCCTCTCTCTGTCCCTTTCTGCAGGTGTCCCCGGCTTTGAAGCTGTGTGTCTTCCAGCGTGCAGCTACTGGTCCTACCAACCTGCCAGATGTTTTGTTGTTGCTTTTGTTGCTCTTTTTCTTTTCTTTCTTCACTTTCCACTCACCCCAACCGGTCAAGGCATATGGCCATCCACCCTGAGCCTGGTTCTGCTGGAGGTTTCTTCCGTTAAAGGGAGTTTTTCCACTCCACTGTTGCCCAGGGCTTGCTCAAGGGGGATTTGTTGGGTTCTTTTTATACATGTTTATAGTCTTGACTTTAAAGTTAACTTTACTACTCTGTAAAGTGCCTTCAGATTACTCAGTTGTGAATTTGCGCTATATAAATAAATATAAATAAAATTGAATTGAATTGTTTCAGTGATTGTTTGGAATTGGCTGCAACTGCGATTCAGGGTTCTCTCAAAAGATAGATAGATTTTTTATTCATCCCAATGGGAAATTCACAGTAGTGTAATAAAGTAATGAATGACCAGTTTCTCTACATATATAAGTAGATTGCACATGTATTTCGGATTTGTTTGTATGTGTGTAGCTGATTTGGTTAATTTGTCTGTATCCACACTTTGTAGTATGAGTGTGATTGTGTGTGTAAAAGCAGAGCGGCTAATCTTCTGCTCTGGTATTAATTTAGTGGGAGGTTATCCTCCTAAGGTTGTTCTGACACGGCCGCTAATCTCACTGCCGGCTCTCCTTTTAATTTAATTACAGTTAATTGTGTTAATATTTCATTAAAGTATTAGATAGAAGAACGTGTGTTTTAATCAGGCTGATGCGGCTGTGGCAGTGTTAATATAGTCCAGTGTCACGCTTCAACCCTCCCCAGCCATCATGTGCTGCCTGCTCATCCGTTTGTTCTCAGGAGACTTCTTCATCCTTTCATCCCCTCTTCTGACAGAAGCTGGCACAACACACACACACACACACAAATGCAAAAATACCAAAAGAAACATACACTTATGCAATCGCACACAACCATATCAGCTAGAAGCCCAAGAAGAAATGTTAATGAGAAGTGTTATGTGCAACCTCCCCACACACGCGCACACAAACACACACACAAACACAGCATTCCCTCCACAGGCCAGAGCAGATGTCTCTTGTCAATGTGAACAACCGTCAAATGACCAACCTGTCACATTTTCATATTTAACTATTCATCTGATTCTAATTTATGGAGTTTGAAAACACACTAAAATATCATCAGATATTTAACCGTAAACATGAAAGGTTTCTTGCAGGACACTTGAAATATTAGCATTTTTATTTGACCTTAAGTGTAGCATTTATTAGCAAAGTTATTCTTTTTAAATTAAACTGCTCATCAAACTTTATATAACACATTGATAGTCTCAGTTCAATCTTAACATGGTTATTATTTATTACTATTACTGATGTTATTATATTCCTTAAAATTGTTTTTTATCCTAATGTTTTAAGTTAATGACACCGCAGATGTGTGAGCCCTGTCTGCAATATACATAAGAAAATATAATGTATTACAAAGAGTCACTGTTTTGAGTTTATTACAGTAGTCTCCAGTTGTTCACAGGTCATACATTAACCTGAATAATTAAATAAGAGTAATAAAATAAAGCACGTAGTGTTCATAGGAAAGTGGAAGGAACATTATTTAGGTTTTATTATGTTCCAGAGTAAAGATAAGGGTATTGCTTCAAGCAGGACTGCTCAGGTAATTTCTACAATAAGACTGATTTGACACTTATTACACCATATAAATGGGCATTTTAAGTCCATAATTATGGCTTAGTAGGTGGTCTTCTACCTTCCAGACTAGGGATGGACAGGCAACATCTAATATTAAAAATGGCAGAAGCTGAAGTGACTGTTGATGGTGTCTTTTAAAAACCAAATCTGCTGAAGGAAAAGGGCAGATAAGTAGATACGGGGACTTTTTTTTACGACTTCAAACTTGACAGTTAATGTTTACATGCCAAGCTACAGTATGCAACGTTTTTCTAAATGTTTTAATAGAAATGTGCTCCATAATTTATTTTAATATAAAGAAGTGCTGCCAAAGCCTCACATGACACTGACTATTTTATCAGCACTGGCAGCAGATTTTTGAAAAAGGCTTGTCCCTCCTGCTTAATTAGTACATTTTGTAATATTCTTATTTACTGCAACTTCATCACGATGACTACCTGAAGGGGCTGTGCAGAGCATGGTCAAGCAAAAAGAGTGAAGGAAAGCTGTTTCGGTGCAGGGAGAAAGAAAGTCTACGTAGTAAAACTAAGTAAAGTTTAAGTAATTTATCCCCCATCACAATATTTTTGTAAATATAATCTTGATGGTTTTTGTCCCTAAACCTAACAACATTGTAGCTCTGTGTATGTATTTGTATCTGCAACTACTGATGATACTAAACCTACTACTAGCTAGGAAGACCCGTATTGAACGGTGATTATGGGCTGACAAGAACTCATAAGGTACCAGTAATTAGAGTGAGAACTTCCTAACTGTGCATGCAAGAACTTCTCTAAACCAATGAATAAATAAGACTGTCTGATAGTTAGAACTGATGCGAGTAGTGTAGAAAACCTTATCGTTCATCTTAAATACCACTGGTTATTTTAATGTTTGATGAACTTTCATTAATTTGTTTGTCCATGTTGCCATTTCACAAGATATTATAGCAATCAAGAGCCAGCATTTTGGTTTCATGTGACGCTGTGTGTGTGCATGTGTGTGTGTCAGTCACAAACTGTTTTAGGATGTTTCTGAGCTTCTGTAGAACCAATAAATCAGAATAATTTTTCAATTTTAAAAGATTTTTAAAAATTCATCATTAGACCTAAGAACCTTTAGAAAGGTTAAAATGATGTGCTCACTACAGGTGTGTGTGTGTGTGTATGAAGCAGATGGTCGGTTTAGATGTAAACCTCTTACATTAAAGGGGGGTTGATAGAAAGAGTGAGGAAGGAGGAATTGAAGAGTAAGAAAGTTTTCCTTCACATCTGATATTAATATATCTGTATGATTTGGTTCATGTACATCACACACACACAAACAAACACACACACACACACACACACTCCTGTATTAAAATGTGGATGTCAGTAGTAATATGTGAGGCTTTGATTTGCAGATGGTGGTGCTGTCTACACCTGCCCTCCACTGGGACTCAAGTGTGTGTGTGTGTGTGTGGGTTTGTGTGTTGGTCTCCAACACTTGAAAGAGACTTGTCAGCATTCCTCTCTGAACTACCTCTGTCGTCTATTAATCTCTCTTTCACTCTGTCATCCCATGCTCTCACTCCTCCCCTCCCTCACCTTAATTCTCGCACACTTATTTTTACCCCTACTCTTCCTCTCTCCCTTACTTTAATCTATTAACGTCTCCCTCATTCCTCTCTATCCCAGTTGTCTCGTTGTTTTCCTGCCATAACCCTTTCCGACCCTTTCTCCTGGAAATTACATTTATGCACAACAAAATCAGTGTGCAACAGTAAATGCAATATGTTTTAAAGGAAAGATAATTAGGACAGGATTGTGTTTTCTATTAACACAATGAGGAACTGTTAATGTTAGACAACAGCAATTAGAATAACTAACTGTTATAACCAATATTAATTCTTTAGTGTGTTTGGTCTCAGTGATTGCAATTGAAAACTTGCTGCTCTACTAGTCAGCTGTAATAACGGCTAAGGCCCTGGATATACTGGCTTTTAACTTCGCACTGCAGTACATGAAATAAACTCACTTAGCCTGAGTTGATTTGGAGCACTGGTTGTTCACTTCAGAAATTAACAGTGCATGTACGCAAAATGCAGCTTAAATCACCAAGGAGAAAATTTGGGGGCTAACTTACTGAGCTTGTCCACAGCTACCAGCATTTTGTGATCATTTTGTCATTGCTGCAGTTTTCTGCTGTGATTTTAGCATTAAGCTCTTATAAAAGTTTGTTCAGGTAGCGACGGATTATAATTTACAATAAGAGGTCAACTGTCCCACATTCTGCAAGTAATAAAAATAGCAATGATAATTTTACATGTTCCATGGCACAGAATCAAACATAAATTACTGATATAATTCTTACCTTTTTAGAAAAAAACAAAGCTATTCATGAACAAAATGGAAAACGAACATGAACAAAATGATTTCCTTTGTGTGTCCCATCAAACCACTACGACACACACACACCCATACACACACAAGCACACGGCATCATTGCCAAGATAAAACCCATAGGTGGTGTGAACTGGATATGTCTTTGTATAAATAATTGTTTTCTTGGTTGTGAGAAACATAACTGAGAAATTCACATATGGACAGGATGAGGGGGAGAAAAAAATGGTGGAGATGGAGTTGGGGGGGTGGCGGTAAAAAGGGGTAAACACATTTACAGTGAAAGAGTTGCACGTTAAAAGTAAACTGGAGTCTGAAGTTTATGTTTTTTAATTGTATTGCAACTGCTATTTAACCTGTAGTACTCATTAGTGCTGGTACCATTACTGTTACTATTTCTGATATGCAACTACTTCTTGACGTTAGTCCTACTGCCCCTCTTAATGCCCCGTCTACTACAACTTCTACTATTTCTACTACTATCACCATGATCATTGCCACTATTGGTACTACTGATGCCTATTGACTTTTACAAGTTGTTATTGGAACCACAGCTAAGGGTTAACACGGCCCTACTCCACGTCCTACTAATGGACATTCCTGGACTGACCATAGCAGGTTTACACACAAAACAACTTAGGTTTATGCACGAAAACTACTTTCATGTCATTGTTTGGGTTAGTAGCATTATATTATGTTTTAAACAGGAAAAGAACAGCTGTCGCATATTTTAGAGTCCTACCCTTTGCCATATTTCACCAATAATCCAACCCAAACATCCTCCCACTGCAGACTTTGTATGTATTTTTACTCTTTCATCAACTAATTTGTGCTGCTGTCATAATTATCGTAGTGACCAGAGGTCACTCAAGCTGGTCAGTGGATGAGAATACTGACATTTCCATTTCCATTTCCATTTAGTCATCCTTTAGCCTGCTGGAAGGTCCACTAGCCCACACTATGCATAATTATAGGAGTAGCATCTTATAATGCTCAATACATGACATGAAACAAATCCCTTGATGCCAAAAATATGAAGGGAAATTGTGTGTTTCAAACTTAGTGGCAACAGTTTGTAAAAGACCTTTTTTTTTTTTTGTCAAAACATAACTTTGATCATTTTCTAATTGCTGCATTATTGGGGTATTGTGGCTGGTCAGCTATTCATGTGTGACATTTATAAGGTAAAATTACTTAGAGTGGGATCAGTGTGGACAGTTTTCACAGGTGTCTTGGTTTTGGAAAGAAAGAAACATGTCACCCAGTGGAGCAGTCTGTGTCTGAGGCTACAAGCTTACAACTAACCAAACGTGAGAGGAGAAGATTCTATGTTGGTTTTAGGGTCTGTATCGAGATTGCAGACAAGGTGCATGGATTAGGAAAAGCACATGGAAAAACATCAAACCTCCAGGAACACGTGGCGATTATTGAACTATCATTAAAAGAAGATGTTCAATAAACTAAAAGCATCACAATTTAACCTCTTTCATATTAGTTTTACTGAGCTCATTCCACTCTATTTACAAGGCATCAAGTGCTTCTATTGTAAAAAAGCCACAGGAAGCATTGCAGTTTGCAAACCTCAGAATCTTACTACCATGACTACAGAGACAACTAATGCTAATGGTATTAAATTGTACTAAAGTAGTTTAGAGCCAGTTACATTTCTACAATGAAATGTAACCATTTTTAGTATTCTTGCCCTAATTTCTTTGGTTTGTAGTGAATAATTGCAATGTGAGGTCATAGCTGGTGATTACTGCAGACTGCTTACTGTTACATCAGTAATTAACCTTTCAACTATTAGTCCTGTTTAAACACACAGGCTGACGCTAATGCAGCATGCTTTGCAGACTGGTTAATTGGGTTTCTGGCATGAGAGTGGTCAGCCATGTGTGTGTGTGTGTGTGTGAGAGTGAGTCTGTAGTTTATCTTTATAGTGTGTGTGTATAAATCTAAAAGAAATGCATGATCCATTTGAGAGGGTTTTGTTTATAGTAGAACGAAAAAAGGAAAACACGGAAAAAACATAACTGGAGTGTACATGTCCATTGTGTGTGTGAGATAAACTGAGAGAGGGACCCTGACATTAGATGGCTTTTAGAAGCCAATCTACCAAAAAAATATATTAATAATAGGAAATTACCACTTTTACATTGCTGCACCACGCTACAGATCTGCACCCTTTAAATGGTTGACAGAGTACAGCCATGAGCCATGTTTGTGTGTGCTTTTCCAATACACACAAAGATGAATTTAGTTTTTTTTTTTTTTTACCAGTCTATTAATGATTATCATGCAAATCACTTTAGCTGTGGGTGTGACAGTGTTTCACTGGTTTTTATTAACAATAATGAACAGGTTATAACAGTTACTGAATGCTTTTTTTCTTTCAAAGTTGGAGCTGTATTAGTTTCAATCTGCCCTAAACACAATGGAACCCAACTAAACCAATCAAACAAAGAAATACTTGTACGTTCATTTACAGGGGAAAATAGTCCAATCTAACATATTGATGGTTGCTATTAGTATTTTAACGGCAAGATTATCAGTTCTTTTGAAGGGAAATTAGAGGCAGGTCACTGTCAGTCAATTTGATGACGATCAGGTGTCAGGCTGGAAGGTCCTGTCCTATTTAAAGAAGAGACATCTGCACCTTCACTACCAAAGTCTGATCTTAACACAAGTTAGTACCAGTGTGTCATGACATGAAAAAGGACATTTCTTAAGACCTTAGAGGAAGAGCTGTTAATGCTCACCAGGGTGGAACAGGCCACAAAAGGATTTCTATAGGGTTTGGACCAGGGGTCTCCAACCTTTTTTTCCCCCTGAGAGGTACTTTTACGAAATGAAAATGGCAGAGAGCTATTCATTACTCAGAAACTGATAAGCTATTTTGCTGAACCTTTACAGAATTATTGTGTCCACAATTCACAATTTGCATAAACACATCACACAAATATTTGTATTTGCAGTATGTATTTTTGCATTTAGTGTATCTGTATGCATTTCTCTCCGTTGTATACTCCCACTGGGGAGGGGGCCTGGTGGCTCAATGAGTAGAGCATCGGTTTGGGATACAGAACTCTGAGGGATCAAATCTCATCCAACCAGGTGTGGCCCCACCCAGCCACCTAGGGTAACCTTGGTGCTGTTCCCGAGTTCGGATTGCTGCAGGTAGAGCACCTGGCATAAAAACAAATGCCAAATCCACGTCCTGAACACGTTCTGCTGTGGAGAACTTCTCCAAAAGTCTGCAAAAGTCTCCAGTAACACCAGAAAAAGTCACTAGATTTGTCACTAGTCCCTTTTTTGAAAAAAAGAGTTGACAGCAATGCACTGTTGGATTAACAACTAGTTGACAAATAAACCTTTTGTGTAAGAAAGGAGAGGGACACTTATGAATTTGATTTGGCTTTACATATAAGTTGCTTTGCCAAATGACCATTCAAATTTATGTAAGATTAATTAACCCGTTGGTGAGCTTCTTGGAAAGTGGTGACAAGCTACCAGTAGGTCAAGAGTGACATGTTGAAGACCCCTGGTTTGGACTTTCAGGCAGATTTTGAAGACATAGAGACCAATCAACAGCTCCCCACGGGTGGTCAACCAACAAAAATCACTCCCCAAAGTTTCATCCAAAGTGCACCACACAAACTGGTTTTTGTTTTAATTCACTTTTAAATTTTGGTGGGAATCAGTCATCTGTTGAGCCTCCACCTCAAACCAAGATGCCATACTTCACATCCTTACACCGTAATCTCCTACACAGGTTGTGTTCACAGCATTTTGTACCAAGCTCTTGTCACTGTGGATGCCTGCAGGTGCTAATGCTCATTAGTATTAATTGGCATGAATCTATTAATACCTTCTTGCAAGAAGGTAAAAAGTGGTAGAGGAAGACACACTGTCAGATTGACAGTTCGAGGCTGTTATGGCGTTGGGTTTGATGTGAGTAAATGTGTTTTACATCTACAAGTGAAGAAGCTCCTTCACACCTTTAAGCAGTAATCACCTGCACTAGGTAACATTTTTTTTTGCTCATCACTTGCTACATATTTGTGTTTCCTTATATGACATGTTTGATCTAGCATTTCCAGTGAAACTGCCATTCATTTTGATGTACAGTAATATCTGAGTGAAAATTTTCACAATGCATTATCTAGTTTTTGTTTGTATTTTTTGTATTTATTTATGTGTTTGTGTGTGATTACAGGGTAACAGAGACAGTGGTGCAGAATGACAACAAAGCCACCTATTGCATTTTATATGTAGGCTACATGCTTGTGTGCAAATTTGCCTGATTCACATGTAAATGCAAAGTGTTGATGGTAAGGGTGAGTGTCATTGCCTGTGTGTTTAATGTGTGTGACAGCAGGTCTACGGCCATAAAGCACCAATAAACCCAAACCTGAAATCATCAATAAGGGACCACGCTGGGACTGAGAGACATGGAGACACTAAACCAGGAGCAGAGTTTGAAAGTAAAAACGCTGGAACAACATCAGTTCAGTTACGACACAGTGGAAGTACAAGAGTCTGGATCACCTGTGTACTTTTGTGTATCCCCAAACACTGCAGACGGTGTTGGAATAATACGAATAACTGTCATATTTGTGTGTTCAAAATTTAAATGATTACATTCATATTTGGAATTGAGCGAGCAAAGGTGTTCATTATGGAGAGAATGTATGTACCTGGAAACTACTGTCCTGATGCTTAACCAGATTCCAGCTTCATCCCAAACCATTTACCTCCGTCTACTCCTGAACTGCAGTAAACCCACAATTTCTTGCCTTTACCCAGCTGGAAATTGAAGGGGTGATGTTCAATGTTGTGAGTGGTTATGCCCCACAGGTAGGATGTGAGATAGAAGAGAAGAAATTCTGGAGTAAGTTAGACAAAGGGAGGAGCTGAGACAGACTCTGGGTGGTCAGGGGGTGCTTCCAGATGATTGGACCACTACAGCTAATGTGATCAGGGAGACAGGTAGGAGGGTACTCGGTGTGTCATCTGGAAAGAGGAAAGTGGACAAGGAGACTTGGTGGTGGAACGAGGAAGTTCAGGAGTGTATAGAGAGAGAGGTTAGCTAAGAAGAAGTGGGACACTGAGAGGACTGAAGAGAATAGACAGGAGTACAGGGAGATACAGCGTAAGGTGAAGGTAGAGGTGGCAAAGGCCAAACAAAGAGCATATGAGGACTTGTATGTTAGGTTGGACACTAAAGAGGGAGAGGTGGATTTGTACAGGTTGGCCAGACAAAGAGATAGAGATGGGAAGGATGTGCAGCAGGTTAGTGTGATTAAAAATAAGGATGGAAATGTATTGACAGGTGCCAGGAGTGTGATGGGAAGATGGAAGGAGAACTTTGAAGAGTTGATGAACGAGGAAAATGAAACGGAACAAAGAGTAGAAGAGGTGACTGGTGTGGAGCAGGAAGTAGCAAAGATTAGTAAGAGAGAAGAGCGGAAAGGCAGTTGGTTCTGATGACATACATTTGGAGGTATGGAAGTGTCTAGGAGAGGTGGCAGTAGTTTCTGACTAGTTTGTTTAACAAGATCTTGGAGAGTGAGAGGATGCTGAGGACTGGAGGAGAAGTGTACTGGTCACAATTTTTGAGATGTGCAGAGCTGTTGCAACTACAAAGGAATAAAGCTGATGAGCCAAATAATGAAGTTGTGGGAAAGAGTAGTGGAAGCTCGGCAAGGAAAGAGGTGAACATTTGTGAGCAGCAATATGGTTTCATGTCTAGAAAGAGAACAACAGATGCAGTACTTGCTTTGAGGATGCTGATGGAGAAGTACAGAGAAGGTCAGAGGGAGTTGCATTGTGTCTTTGTAGATTTAGAGAAAGTGTATGACAGGGTGCCGAGAGAGGAGCTGTGTTATTGTATGAGGACGTCGGCAGTGGTGCAGGACATGTATGAGAGCTGTAAGACAGTGGTGAGGTGCTGTAGGTGTGACAGAGGACTTCAAGGTGGAGGTGGGTCTGCATCAAGGAGCAGCTCTGAGCCCCTTCATGTTTGCTCTGGTGATGGACAGACTGACAGATGAGGTTAGACAGGAATCTCCATGGACTATGATGTTTGCAGATGACATTGTGATTTGTAGTGAGAGCAGGGAGCAGTTGGAGGAAAATCTAGAGAGGTGGAGGTCTGCTCTGGAAAACAGAGGAATGAAGCTTAGCTGCAGCAAGACAGAATACATGTGTGTGAATGAGAGGGACCCAGGTGGAACGGTGAGGTTACAGGGAGCAGAGGTGAAAAAAGGTGTAGGACTTTAAGTACTTTGTGTCAACGGTTCAGAGCAACGGAGAGTGTGGAAAAGAGGTTAAGCAGGTTGGAACGGGTGGAGAAAAGTGTCCGGTGTGTTGTGTGATAAAAGAGTATCAGCAAGAATGAAAGGAAAGGTGTTCGTGACGGTGGTGAGACCAGAGATGTTGTTCGGCTTAGAAACAGTGGCACTGAAGAAAAGACAGGAGGCAGAGCTGGAGGTAGCAGAGCTTAAGATGTTGAGGTTCTCTTTGGGAGTGATGAGGACGGACAGGATCAGGAATGAGGACATCATAGTGACAGCTCATGTTAGATGTGTTGGAGATAAAGTCAGAGAGGACAGATTGAGGTGGTTTGGACATGTTCAGAGGAGAAACTGTGAATATATCGGTAGAAGGATGCTGAGGTTGGAGCTGCCAGGCAGGAGGTCTAGAGGACGTCCAAAGAGGAGATTTGTGGATGTAGTGAGAGAGGACATGAAGTTAGTTGGTGTGAGAGAAGAGGATAGAGAGGACAGGGTTAGATGGAGGCAGTTGATTCGCTTTGGGGACCCCTGAAAGGGAACAGCTGAAAGGAAAAGAAGACCCACATTTTCACATTCTTTCCCAGCTCGTTCGCATTCCCAGGGCGTCAAACAGTCTCGCTTTGTCAAGACCTTCTGCGTTATATGCTGACGCTTAGGGGACCCCTTTGCATTAGTGACTGATGCTCAGAGCTTTCAGTGTAGTTAAATAGAAATGTTGAAGCTCTAAAATTTGATGCTTAAAGCAATGATGTAAAATATGACGTGAAAAAGTCTCATAGGGAGGTGGACATGGTGGTGGATGGTACAACAGGACATAGGACTTTTTTTGCAAAGGAGATCTGGGTTCAACTCTAATGCAAGATTTTGTGTGATTTATTATTATAATTTTTTTTTGTGTTGTTCCTGTGGCATAAGGTTTCACTCCTGGAGCGTCCAATACCAACGCAGTTGTTCCCAGGCCGTCAAACATTGGTGCTCCGGGAGCGTTCAATAGTAACTCGAACGAGCGGCACAATTTGGCGCCTTAGGAAGCGTCAATATCTGACTTTTTGGAATGAGAACGTGTTGACATTCCATAATGCTTGGTCGGGGAATCTTTATAGGATAGTTGCCCCAAATGAACTGTATGTGCAGTGCATTTGTAGCTGAGCCATGTTTGTACAAAATAATGGTGAATCGGGGCATTTGTGGCAACAATTGTTTAAAATGTCTCCACCACGCATTTTAAAAAAAATAATGATTTCATCTTCGGGAGCAACATGTCCCACCGACTATTTTTGATTCTTTTTGGACCTAAAGGTCTGATGGTAAGCGTCACATGTCTAATACAGGGATGCTGACAGCAGTGAAAAAGAATACTGAGGTGACATTTTGTCAACTTTGTTTCAAGTTCTTTAGCCTGTTTCTTGTGGCTCCCTGGCTTGTCAAAAAATGTGTGTTTTCACATTTTGCTATCGTTGCGGTAGGTCTAGGTTATTCCTATGTTATCCAATGGTTGTGCCAACGTGAATTAAAGTTAAAACTGAAAATGGTGAACAACAGAATAGCAAACAAATGAAACCACTGTGCGTCGCTGTGAGGAACACATCCCTCTTCCATAACTGGATGGTGAAGCTTTTTCGTCAGTTTTCTTACTTTTGGCACACGTGTGTTTCAGTACAAAAGCTCTTTCTATCGTCGTATCAAATTCAGACAGGAAGGAAGAAAATTGCACATGCGTATCTGGGTTGTCAGTGATATACATAAACATACACAGTCACACCTGTTATAGTGAAACCCTGGCAGCGTTTCCTTGTGCCTGTTCATCTGCTTGCCAATTTAAAGCGTCCCTCATCCGTCTCCACTAATAGACTTTGTTACGATGCCAGAGGTTCAGCACGTCTTAAATCACTCTGCCTGTCTAACTCTGACCGCGTGTTCTGTGATGTTTAATTAGGAATAATAGTTTCTAATATTGCACCAATTAGGGTCCATCTCCCATTCAGTCAAAGGAGTTGTGTTAAGGGAAAAAAAAAAAACGGGAAAAGAAGGAGAAAACTGGAATAAAATGACTGTACAGGTAATGCCAGGTTGGTGCCACCCTGGGGTTTTTATGTTAGTAAGAAACTGGCACTGCTGACGGATTTCTGACTAATGATTCATTTAAGCTCTTCTCTGAGGAAATCTCTAATTAAAACGAGGCTGAAAGTCCAACCGTTCAAACCAGCAAAATATGGACGGCAAAAAATAGACATATACTAAGGGGCTGCTGGTAAGTACCTCTGTGTGTGTGTGTGTGTGTGTGTGTGTTGCTTAAAGCTGCAACTTACAAAGGCTGGTTGTTGAACTACATTATGTTAAATCATCCTGCAGCCGCAGAACCTGCTGTGTTACCTTGTCAAAGCCCGAAAATGTCTCTAATGTAACGTCCGCTGAATTAAACATGTGGGTTTTTCAAGCAGTTCGCACTTTAACCGGTAACAACCAAATAATTATTTGGCCCCATGTAGAGACCACTGTTCATTTTGGAACCTGAATTTGAATTATACAGTTGATGTATGTTTAAAATATAAAGATTTTGGTTTTAGTCCTGGTGTTGTTTTGAAGCTACAGCTGTATTTTTTTGTTTACAGCACAACAACACTGCATTTTGGTAAAAAGGCAACATGTGTAATCAGACTATGATGACACAAATTATTTGTACGTGTTTGTGCAAGTTTTGCATCTCTCCATGCTCCTTGGCTTAGACAAGTAGAACTTTTATTATGGTCAGTGTACCTCATTTTGTGGCCCTCGAGACCATTAGCAAATATTATCCAGGCGATGCTATGCTAGTGTGTTTCCAGAAGCAAGATTGAAATAAAAAAAAAAAAACACACACACACACTGACACCAGCTGTCTCACCATTGAACCAACACGAAGGGCCTTAATAAAATCTTGTGATTCAAAAAATTTCTGACACTCGACTGGGGAGATGAAAAACTGTTCTTTCAAAAGATGGTTCCTTATTTAGTGTTTATAGTGGTGGAGATCTCCAATAGGTGTTCAGCTGGGTTGAGATCTGGTGAGTGTCAGAGCTGGACATAACATTCACATCATTTTAATTTTAAAACCTCGTGTGCTATGGATGGGGGCATTGTCATCCTGTTCCTTAACAAATAATTCTTTGGTTCTTTTACACATCTTTGTTATTTTACCATGCAAACCTACATCTACTACCAATATTCAGTACCAGACATGACTTAATGTGGTTTTCTCTCATCTTTTGTGATGTGTAGACAACCTCCAGACTCAAGCTCCATTCTGTAAAGGCTGCAGAGAATCCTGTTCTGCCTTTGTCACACATGGTGCCTCCAGCTGCTCTCATGCTACAGGTGAGGGGCTACACCTGCACAGTGTAACACCTGGAGTTTCACACACTCCACCTGGATCCATCACCTATGTTCAGGTCGACCAGTAGGAGTCACTGGTGAAGGTCCAACTGGCTTCCCAGTATTCAGACCGTTATATTCGTGGGTTTTAATGTTTGACCCATTTTACTTTGTTTACCGTGTTTACAGCTTCAGACACAAAGCACATGAAAAACAGGGAACAGGAACGTCACAAAAACAGAGGAGCAGAACAAAGGAAAACTGTTAAAACTGTATCTTTACTTACTCTCAGTATGTAGTATATTCAGCTTTTTATTTTTTAGATAAGAACAAAATGTGCGAGAATAATTTGTGCATAATGATGTCAGAGCTGTGTTTGCATTTGCTGGGGCAAACGGTTGGGTGACAAAAGCATAAAATGCTCTGATTTCTTTTTTGCTTTTTGGGTCACAGAGGGCTTTTGTCCTGTAAATAGGACCAAACACATGCGTACACACACAAACGCACACACACGACATCAACTGCATCAACAAAGCACCAACAAATAAACAATAAGAAAGAAAGAAAGAAAGAAAGAAAGAAAGAAAGGAAGGAAGAATCACCCCGAACGGATTTATCAACCCACTGAGAGAGAGAACGCTGTGGGTTAGGATGTCCATTCCATGAAAGTAGGTCACACAACACTGACCAGCCTAAACCAACACGCGCACACACACACACACACACACACACACACAGACTGGAACACTTTTTTCCCTTCATTATTAAAGGATTTATTTATTTATTGAACTACGTGCTACAAGCTGTGTTAGTGTGTATATGTCGTGTATCCGTGTGTGTGTGTGTGTGTGTGTGTGTGTGTGTGTGTGTATCTATCTGTGTGTTCAGAGTATTTGAAGATATGTTTAAGAAAAGCGAAGACACTTAGTCCAGTCTTGTCTTCCTCAAAGGACTAGTAAAAGTTGGAGATTTTTTAGGATTAAAATTACTGTTTTTCATAGTTTTATGAATCAACACTGTCTCTACTAAATGGGCACTGTGTGCTAGCTACCAGCTTTTACCTGAGATCTTCTTGAACACGATGCCTGTGTTTGCCAGTGTTGGGGCTTTGATAAGAGAAGATAAGTTTAGTTTCCACAAAAAGCCACTAAAAATTCTCTCTTAAAGCTAAAATGTGTACAATTTTTGGTCATTTAGATGTGAAGTCACTGTCAGGACACTGGCCCATTTAATTAATTTCAAAGGTTTTCGAGTCTCTGGTGTGAGTCTCAGCCTTCTAACCAGAAAAGGAAAAAGGCCTAAACCCTGTGAGTTTCATGGGGAGAAGGTTAGAAGGTTTTCAGTTTAAATCCCCAGCCAGCTGTGGCCTTCCTGTGCGGAGTTTGCATTTTCCCCTCCGCGCTTGCTCGGGTTTCCTCCACGTACTCTGGTTTCCTCCCACAGTCCGGAGACACGCATGATGGATTCATTGGCGAGCACTGGAGAAGCTTGTTGTTTAAGATGCTTGATCCTAACTCTTTGTGAAAAGGACAAGGGAACTGTCAGGTAGCCAGCGCGATAGTACTGGAGTAAAAAACATTATATATTTATATAATAGTATTTAAGCAATTTTACTATATAATAAACAAATCTGTAGTTGATGTGGACAATTTAAAAGTAAGTAGTTTCTGCCTTGTAAAATAGAATTTTAACTTATTGGATCTCACCAACAGGTAGAAAAAGTAATTTATATTATGTTTGATTTGCAAGTAATTACCCAAACACTGTGCAATACAAGGGGCCATTCTCATTAAAGTCAGGATGTCTTCTATTCTATCACTAACCTGCTGGAATTCCAAACTAGGAGGGGGACGTATTTTGTCCTCACAAGTACTATAATAACGTGTGTGTGTGTGTGTGTGTGTGTGTGTGTGTGTGTGTGTGTGGATGTCTTTTATCCGGATTTCACTCAGCATTACTTCAGGACAAAAATGCATCTTTCAAAAGCAACATGAGATAAAATAGGGAGAGGAAATTGCAGAAAAATGACAAAACATAAAAACAAACGCACCCCCAGGATTCTGCACAGCAACAGAAAATAGCTGCTGTTTCCAGGGCGCGTTTGATTAATGTTTTTTATTTTTTTGTGTGATTTATTTATTTATTTTTATTCAACCAACGCCTAATAAAAGGTTCACAAACCATCTGTTTCTCTTTCCCCGTGATGCCTTGCCCAAAGGTCCCCCCATCTTGGGATTGGCACCACGCCCAAACACATCCATCCATCCATCCATCCCTTTCTCACCCTTCCCACTCCTATTCTCTACTCCCCCCCCCTCCACTCTTGTCCTATCCTACACCCCTCCTGTTTTTTTGTCTCTCTCTCTCACCTCATCTCACTACCCACTCTTTCCTTTTCCCGTCTTTTTTTAGTCTTTCCTTCCTCCCTTCTTGCGTCTGGTGCCTCTTCGCCTTCCTCCTCACTCATATTCTCTCTTTTAACTCCTCTTCCCCTCACCTTTTCCTTCTCACCTCTTTCTCCTCCTATTTTTGTCATAAATTGTCCCTTCTGTTATTCCTCCTTTTCTCCCTCCCTAGCCCCTTCTGTCTTCTTCTTTAATCTTCTCATCTGAATTGTCTTTGCTCTCTCCCCCCTCCTCATTATGTCCTTTCTTCTGAAATCTGGCCTTCCTGTTTTCATCCCCCACTTCCTCACTTTTTTCATCCTTCTTTCATTTCTTCCTTGTTTTTTCCATCCTTTCCTTCTCTCCCTCATCCTCTTTTCCCACTTGCTTCTTAGCTACTATCTTGTGCTCATACTTCATTCCGACCCCCCTCTTCCTCCACCCCCCCTCCCCTTTCTGTCTTCCTTTCCAACCCATTTAAACCTCTCGCCCACTATGCATATTCATAAAGCTGCAAACATTCCCGTCCAATAGCGTTTAATCCCTCCCTGTATTAGTGTGTATGTGTGTTTTCTCCCCTTAACCCCCTTCACACACACGCACACACACACACACACACACACACACACATCCTCCTCCCAAACATCTAGCAGCTGGCCAACAGATGGGGCCCGCAGCCAAAAAAACAGCAGCGGCAGCACCACAAAAATAAAAATTTACAAGACGCCAGTGGAATTTATTTAAGGGGGTGGGGGTTGCGGGGGTGGTACTCCTCCTCCCTGCAACTCCTCTCCACCTCCTCTTTCTCCTCCTTTTTGCCCCACCTCCCTCAATCACTGCCGTTCTCCCTTGTTGCCAAAAAATGTTTTTATGTTCTAAATTCTGAGCTCTTAAACCTCCGTCCAGTCCAACCCTTTACCATCATCAACACGTCTCTACCACCTGGACTCAATCACAATAACAGTAGTTCCATGAGTGGGTGGGAAAGGGGGGTCTCTAAATTCATTGTACAAAAAAATGTTTTATTTTCAGTCCCTTCTCTAATCTTCGCTTTTTATTATTAAATTAAACTTAAAATGGGTCACAAGCAAAATCTAGAGCTTTACATAATACACCCAGTAGTTTATTCTGAGCAGCAAATTAATATAATGGAGACTTACAGAATCATCATGATTTTGCTTCGCTAAGAACAGGTGTATTCTCTGCAAAGGTGTATTTATCCATCCATCTATCCATCCATCCATCCATCATCTTAACTGCTTGTCCTCTTCAGGGACTTATTTTGGACAGGTGCAGTTTAGAATTGCTCAAGGGAAAAAGAAATGAGAACAATAAGTATTTTGTCATCACTTTTACTTTATATTATATATTGAGCTGACAGAAGAAGTGACCTAAAAAAGAGATTTTCAGGTAGGAAAGTAAAGTTTTTAATACGATTATGTTGTCTAGTGTTCATGAAAGTGTGTACAGTATACATGTATAACTTGTATAACGGAAAGTAACAGTTTCTCTAGTTTTATTTCAATCTTTACAGAAATTTCAAATCAGGCCCACATGGTAAAAGTAATGCTTGCTTGTCATGGGGAGAGTTTTAGCAGTTCAATGAATATATTACAGCTAAAAGAGGTCTTTGTCAAGTGTGTATGTTGCAAGTGTGTATGAAACCCTGCAGCAGCCATCTACCTTTGCCACAACTGTGACTGAAGCCTGAATGTAACACATGCACATTCAAGAACACAGTCGCGGGAATGATGCTCGCATTCACTTTCTTTAGTTCCGAAATGATCTGCTCAGTGTCCATTGTTTTTTAGCTCATTCCTGCACGATGCTGGTTGTAAAATCAACTGTGACTGGAATCTGTAATTGTGTAAATCAGTTTAATTTGTAGTAGACTGAATTACCACTTTAATCCTCTGGCTCCCATTATTTCAAATAGCCTCACACTCCTGACAACGTACAACCACCAGCACAACAAAGCCTGACTGAGCTAGATTTTAACAAGCAGTAGATAATGCAAAATTGAGCCAACTGTAGTAAAAGTCAACACACACACACTGTTATTTGCCCCGTAAAGTTCTTCTACATTGTCAGTGCTTGGTATGTCTAGTCCACCCAGTGTCTCTTGATCCACTGTCCGTCCTTTACAGCAGATACAATGATGGTCAGAAATAGGAATAAGGTCACCACTACAAGATCTACAAGTAAAGGAAGACCCAGCATGTACCAATTGACAAGAAGACTTTCTTTCTTTTTTTGTCAACTGTGTCTGGCTTTACCTATAAATTAACAATCATCATTACTGTCTTAAAGGTCAAAGCCCATGTATATTTCTGAGAAACAATTTCTGTGTTTCAATTTAGTGCAATGGAATAGCCACCTCATCCATTTTGAAAAACTGAGAAATTAAGCTGAGAAATTATAACCTTGTAATAGTAGAATTCATGTCAGAGCCACTGTACTGAATTGGAATAAAATGCAAAGGTGGTCATGATGCCTGATCAGTGTATACTGTATATTGTGCAGACAATTTCCCATGAGCCATTTAACACATAACAAACCACAATGTGGACAGTTTCTTTCATTCACCTTTTCTCATTTAAAATAGAAAATATAATGTCTTTATTCATCGTTTCAAAATGTATCATTTGTTTTCCTTCTATCTTTTTATCTCTTTTATCTTTTTTTCTTGTTAAATGTGCTTTTATTTTGAAATTTTGTTGAGTATTTCTACAACTTTCACTGTCTCAATATCATCTTAGGATATAATTATTTTTTGGGATGCTATTTTGTTTCTTGTTGTCATTTCTTTTTCTTACTTTCAAAATGTTTTGGCTTTTGGTTTTATTTGTATCTGTATGTGCACAAGTGTGTGTATATAATATATTTGAACAAATGTCAATTTAAGTGAAATTTAACCTCTCCCCATTTAATCTACTGACATATCCACACACACACATTAGGAGCAGCAAAAGGGGGGAGGCGCAGAAATGAAGTTGAAATTGGAGAAGTGGAGGGAAAAAAAACGAGTCAAGGGAGAAGGGAGATGATGTTTTCATCCTGCTGAAGTTGCAGGTGGATTTTCTTTGGCCGTGCCAGGTGAGCCCTCTCCCCTCACTCTCACATTTTTTTTGCATATCTCCTACACTCTTCCACTTAGTCTCTCCTCCCATTCCAGTGGCAGACTTTGGTGGAAAAACACAAAGATGTTCTGAGGAACATAGATGGGATTTAGTGGGAACAAGAAAATTAAACATAGATGTTGTGGGGAAGGAGAGAAAAGGAGGAAAGAGAAAATTGAGGCGATAGCGGGAAGAACAAGGAGAGGACAGAATAAAGGAACAGAGACTAGAAGGAGACTCATCCCCAGGGGGCACTGTTTGTCCTTGTAGAAAAATGAAAAACTAAACACACACACACACAGAGAGAGAGAGAGAGAGAGAGAGGAAAAGAAAACATAAGTGACTTGTGTGACTCTTTGGTCAAAGACTTATTTGAAGGTATGAAGTGGTGTGTCTCTCTCTCTTTTGATTGCTATGTATTAGCACATTGCTTCTTGACTTTATTCACATCAAGCGTAAACACTCAAACCAAAATCAAATGTTATTACCTCAAAAGCTCTGCATTGTTTTACATGACATTATCTGATTGGCTGTTCAACACATGCAACATGACCTCTATAGTGCCTGGGACAAATTATTATCATCATTCTTGTTCTTGTTCTTGTTCTTGTTCTTGTTCTTGTTCTTTTTTTTCTTATTATTATTTGTAGTAGTAGTAGTAGTAGTGGTGTTTTTGATGTATAAAATATTTAATATATAAAAGTATGTACCGTTATATTTATATAAAAAAGTCTAAATACCAAATTAGAAGAAGAATTCATTAGAATTAGAATTATGGATTATGTACTACTAAAATATCGAAAAACAACCACTGCAACTTTTAAAATATTAGCATGCAGTAATTATTTACCCCTTATTACTGATGCACTGCTGTTTGTTTAGGTGGAGTTATTTTACAGGCTGGCAGTCAAATCTGTATTAGCAGCATCCGCCCTCTTTTGCTGGGTTGATCTTGGTATGTAAAATCTTCCAAAAGTAAACCATTGTCATCTAAAATGTAGTATCATAAGGTGACAGAATAAGGAAATAATGAAGTAAATACAATTAAGAAACTGTTTTACTGCACTACATTCTTTATGTCCTGTATTTATACAGGATCTAAATTGTAACACCAGCAACCTACCACTTCCCACTAACATTAGCTAGTACTATTAGTACTGGAGACTGCAATTTGCCAGCGTTTGGTCATGAACAAAATGTAGGGGTTTCCTGGCAATTAGCAACACTGCAGCCAGATGCCTCATTTAAACTTAATACAGACATTAATGGATACCTGTAAAACTTTGATCCAGCAAACAAAGATCAGAGAGTGGCAACAAGATAACTGACTGGGCCAAACCCTCTTTAGTTTTCTGCGACTTATCTCCTAGACCAAAAGCCTTCCCTGACCCTAACCACGTGAGCTGCATTACCTAAACCGAACCATATATATGTCCAGCTCTATTTTGGCCCCAAAATTAACAACTTCCCAAGATCAATAGTCACCTGTTTTGCAACCAGATACTCCTTTGTTTGAAGGGTACTGCACACAGTAAAAAAAGAGTCTAGGGATCTAGACATTTAGTCACAACTACAAATGTCAATAAGGTCACTTTGACTATGAATATCTTCAAATTTCAATGGCAGTATCGTCACATCCGGGAGATGTAAAGCAACGTATTCAGTTTGAGTCAGGATGGTGGCGGACAGACCATCCACTCCCAGACCTTTATATTTGCTTGGAAGATAAAGAGCCTCCGCAGAGTCTGTTAAAATAAGTGACTTTTCTGCTTTCAACATTTCACCAGCGTCAGTTCAACTTTGGTCTGTTTACGGGGAGATTTTGTATTCTCTAGGCCAGATTCTTCAAAACGTGTAAACGTTCCTATAACCGCCAACCACGGACAAACTTTCCACTTTATTTCCACTACTGGCTATGAAACAGGTAAATCAACAATATCTTTTTTTCTCCTGACCTCCTCTATTTTATTGTGACTGTAATAAACACTGCATCCCCCAGGGGACGCTATCAGCACTTGGTGTTCCTCTGAAGCAAGAGATGCATTTCACAAAAACAAACAGCAAAGCAATGCCTGCAGCCCTACTTTTGCTTCTGGTGCTGCTGCTGCTGCTGCTATGTGTCCAATGACATCAGGTGTGTTTATTTTGTGGACCTTTTCATCCCCTCCCCCCTGCCGCCCACCTGCGCTGCACCTGACGTCAACCCCACTGAGACGCGCACTCTCGGTCACCACAACAAACACACATGCAGACGTGCACAGAAGTACATGACCAAAGAGACAAAAAGAGCCTTGAGCTACTCTGTACAGTACCCTACCATCATCATCTCTGTCTCCCATCTGAATTCTTTTCAAAGCAGTTATTCTTTCAAAGAGACATTCATGGCACAACTTGTGGCCCACACACACAAACGCACACACACATGCACACATTTTTGTCCCCATCTGGTCACCATTCAGCAGGAAGCGTGTTCTCTCTGTTGCTGTCGGTTGAAGCGTACACCCTCACAACCCTCAGTCAGCTCTGCCCCGCAAAGGTTCATTTAGTGGTCTTTGACCTTTTATGACCTCCATTGGTGGTCGGCAGGAAGTGCATCAAGATTAAAAAACTTGTTTCTCAGTAATTGCATTCGTCCCTATTTTTGTTATAAAGCATATTTAACATGATGCACATTTTGAGTAATAATAGGGTTTTTTTTGTGTTTGTGTGGAAACTCGTTTTCCTTTTTTGAGCCACTTGTGATGACTACCAATTTCCCTGCTTTTACTTTCTTGCTTTAAGTGGCATCCATCTGTTCATTAGAACATCTGGAGAAGACACACAACCAACTAGAACAAACTATAAGAGACCCATTAAAACAAGTGTAGCAAGGCTTCAACTTAATAAATACCATTAGAGAAATATGTGCATGCAATATTCACTTGGTCACTAAAAACGAGATAGTCGCTTTTTCCTCAGCCACACTTCTTTCATGGCTGGACGATGTTTGACATTGTGAGAACGTTGTGATGTCTGTTCGACATGCACAGGACTGTCCGAGCGACTTAGGTTTGAGTTGGACTTCCAGTTTAAAATGCCATGTTGTTCTTTTTTTGTACTTTGAGTTGTAACTTAACTGCAACAATGGGTTTAAATATTACACAACAGCAAAATGTAATAGAGAATATATGTAGGAAACCCTCCCAAAATGTTTCTGAAGAGTCCTACGAAGGAATGCGGTCAGTCCATGAAGGACCTTTATATTGTTTTTGCCGAATGTTGTCTGACATATGCTAATCAGCGGGCTAATCGAATAGATGATTGAATATTTCTCTGTGCCTTCAACTCAGGATGGTGGGCGGAGTCAAGATTTCCCTCTTCTTGTAGAAACTTGACTTTAACTGGATCATTTACCTTTCCGCATGGGATTAACATGAAAGAAACCCAGCGTTGCATTCGCTTCTGTCAAAAGCTGCAGGTTCGTCTTGCAGGCGAGGTGTGTTCAGGGACAATACAAAGTGTAGGTCATGTGTGTGAAATGCTCAGGCAGCCCAGAGACAATGACCCTTTCTTTAAGCATTTAATTGTCATGGTTCAGGAAATGTATTATGTCAATGAATGTCAACTGTAGAAAGAGTGTGTGTGTGTGTGTGTGTGTGTGTGTGCCTGAAGGCCTTGGTTGACAGTATCTAAAATAAGCAGCTTTTCCTGATTTTGAACAGCCACCTGTGGACAGTGCTACAGTGCTGTGGTTGTGTGCATGTGTGTTTTCATTGGAAATTTCACTGTATGGCTTCACCCATGTCATTACATTGATGCGTATTTCTGAGTATTTTCATGTCCCGCCTTATGGTTGCATGTGTTTTTGTGCATGTTCTCATATTTTGCCTCACCGCTCCTCCCACCCTCTGGTTTCCCTTATTTGGAAAGGGTGGGTTATTGGTCATCCAGCCCTCCAGATGTTTCTACACACTAAGCTGTTTCACAGACTGCTGACTCCAAAGCAGTGGTAGAAGAAACCAGAATCCAGTACAAGTGAGGCTAAAATAAGTATTGTATTTAGCAGCATCACATTCCGATATTTACCCAGAGTGTACAATAAATGCAATCTTAATCTCAATAATACACCTTTAGAGCACATTGTTTATCAGGCAGAAAGAAAGACTTATATACTTTTCTGTGTGTGTGCGTGTGCACTGATGAGCCTGGGCAGTCCTCATTTATCTCACCCCTCTCTCCTTTCTCCCTGTGTGCTGACGTCAGTATCAGCGGTGAACCAGACCAGCGGCTGCAGAGCCCTTTGATCCCACACTCCACTCTACAAGAGCTCTCATATGGACTTAACACTACATTGCACACTCCCGCACACACACACACAAACACACGAACACACACACTTAGTAGGTAGCCTGTAATTTGCCTGTGGTTTATATAAAAGATGTGTATGACAGACTGACTGGATGCTGGAGTGAACTGTTGTGTGGACGAGAGCCTTAGACACGACACAAGATCTAGAGTCCTACAATACGGATTTGCGTATGTCACCATCCTGTAGAACTACATCGCCCCTACATTAGCACACAACGCAATTATCACACTATTCACATTGCACACTAGAATTATTAAACACTGTCACATCATCAGCGTCATTACTGCTCATAATGATTTTGTGCTGAAGTGTTGAGTTGTGGTCAAAAGCACAGCAGGTTGTGTGCTTTTAGGAGTTGACAACAGCATGCAGTAGAAGTGGCCTATGAGAACAGAACCTTATACAGATGCACAGAGTTGGCAGCGAAGGCTGTTGCAACGAGTTGGAAGCCAGTCTGCGCAGTGAAGGCTGGCTGTGTGCTTGTGTTGGCAGATCCACCAAACTAGGCATAAGAGGTGGAAAATATTGGGTGGCTGTTGAAGACTGTTTGGGTTTCTGGTGGCTCAAGCCTCCTAATTGGCATGTTATTGTGTTATCACATTAGCTTAGCATGTTAGGTGGCTTGTAAAGATTTAGCACATTTAACAGTGTACTGATACAACAATTAGGGCTGACAGACACATTGGACACATGTGCTCTGTAAAACACTACATAACTTCAGTCTGAATTTTATCAATATGATTATTGCATAAAGCATAAACATAAATAAAACTGTATTATTTATCTGCTGCTTATTGTCACTTGAGGGCCATTTGACATCTACCTCCATGTCAGTGGAGCTCTCAAGCATGGCAAATGCAAACTGTCGTGGAATTCGTTGAAATGCCGGTGAAATCTCTGAAAAGCTTAGCTGGTGCACACTGAGTTAGGAGTAATTTGTAAAAATATTATTTTCAAGATCAAGATCAAAAAAGCTTAGTTACTCAACTAGAAACGTAGCGATCCTACCACTTTAAAATAAAATACTAATGCACAATTATATGCATTCCTGCAGGTTTTAATTGTGCACAGCTCTGTGGAGAATGCTGGGCGCACACAGAACAATTCACAGCCACAAACCTGTGGAAAAATATTTATTTGTGTAAAATGTGTCACCTCTTATTAGAGCCTAATACAGTTTTCCACTCAGGTGAGCAGTACGGGCAATTATTGTCTGACAACTTCACAACTACATGATAACAGGGGAAATAAATAATTCCCCAGTAGATCAAATTATTAGCTATCATCGCAGTTTTTTATTCTGCTCAGTCTACAGATATTCATACTATCTCCCCTTTCACTCTTCTTTTCGTACCTTCCTCCCTCATCAGAGGTGAAAATTTACCCAAAGGGAGTCTCTCTTTCCTTCCTTTTCTCATCTTCACACCTTCCTCATCAGTTCTGCCAAGTTTCCCCCAAAGGTGTGCTGGAGCTCGCTGACTTGCTGCAGGGAACGATAACGAGCTTGAAAGAAAATTTTTGTCGCCTGTTCAAACGGTTTATTTCTGACTTAGAAGCTAAAGATCTTTGTTTAAAGACTTTTGGATACACACTTTGTATTTATTGTTGAATGTTGCACCTCTTTGTCTTCATAGTTTGGGATTGTTTCGTAACATTGTATTTATAATAGAAGTTAAAGTATCTAGAAAGATCCTCTTAGACATTTTACAACAAACAACAACAGCCAAACAAATTTATCTCCCCAGTTTTTTCCACTTGCTATTCAGCTGCACCTGATTCTAACAACGATAATTAGCCAACATTTTATGGCTGACTATTTGAAGTTTGAATGACAGTTTGACCTCAGATTTTCATGTATTCAGTTTTCTTGACAAGAGGCTGTTAAGGTGAGAAAGTCTCACTTTCAGAGATTCTGTCATCCCCCACGCTGTTGTTATTATATTGTTCTCTGTACTTTTGTTCGTGAAATGAATATGGCGGTTTGTGTAAACCTCTAATGCAAAAGTCATGGTTTTCTCGAGAAGAAGAACAGTGGGACAAAGCACATACAAAAGGAAAAGAATCTAAAAGCAAACACACATTTTTGACTTTTTAGTGTAGGTGCAGTTCTTTGATGTTTGTGAATTTTATCGTAAATGTATATGCACTCAAAGATGACCAATAAAGCTTCTAATTCTACTTGTACTTATGTGGCGTCGTGTCTCAATGAGTAAAGATGAGATGCAGAAGTTCCTCCGTCTATCTGTCTATTATCTTTAATTGCTTATTGGTTATTATGCTTATTATACAACCATACTTTAGAGTCACCAACGAACCTACCATGCATGTCTTTGGACTGTGGGAGGAAACACATGCGTGCAAAACTCCAGACACCAAGGTCCCAGCCAGCAGGTAGATTCAAACTGAGGACCTTCTAGCTTTAAGGTGGCAGTGCTGGATACAGAACTCTCCTGATTCAAATCCCAAGCCATGCACCGTAAATGTAGTAGAGGAAGAGGAGGAATGAGGAAGGAAAGGGTAAAGAGAAAGCGAAAAGGAAAAAAAGAATTCTGCCGAAAAATGTAGCAGAAGCAACAGCAGAATATGGAAGAAGAGGACACAGGAACAGAAAAAAAAGAGGAGAGCTGAAGAAATGAAGGGAGGAAGGTTGGAGATAAAAGGATATAAGCAACAGACACAAAGCACCCAGGCTCAAAGAAATAGATGCAAGTGCGAGGAACCAGTGAAGAGACGGCATTTGCAGCAGCGTGAAGCAGAGCTCAATGCGCAAACAACTTGTCTCCCCTTCTCTCTTCTTCTCTTACTGACAGGAGCTCTGTGAACATGCATCTTAAAATAATTTCTAATTGACTGTGTGGACTTTTATTTACACAGTTTTGTTCTCTGTTGAAAGACACCTGCATGTACCAATACACACAAAGAGGTGTGTGTGTGTGTGTGTGTGTGTGTCCTTCTGTATATGTTAATAAATGTTTTCTACCAACGTACTTCCTTGTCTTCATCCCAACTTCATCCAAAATAAATAATTTCTGTCAATAATGAAAAAACTATGAGATAACATTGGTCAAAGTTTACACACGTTTGACAAATGGTCTGCACTTATGAATAAATGTAGTCACACATAATTTTTAATATATACTCCCTGGATAAAAAAAAGTCACCACTTAGTGAATTTAACTAAGCAGATAGATGAGCGTCTCCCATCTGATCATTACTTCAGTGACTATTCATCCCTAACTGATGCAATGAGGAGCTCACTACCTGAATATACTGAATGAGCAGGTTTTTCCATCAATGGATATTTTCTTCCCTGGTGGCACAGACAGATTCCAAGACGCAACGTGCAGCAGACAACACTTGGAAAGTCTTCCACAACCTTCACACAACACTCTGCAGGAGTTTTGGTTCATTCCTCCAGGCAGAACTCATGCAACCGTGTCAGAACGGTGGGTCTCTTTGCACAAATCAGTGTTTTCTGTTGGGAATTGCCGATGCATAAAAACACAATCCCGTATGAACACTAATACAATTGAATGACCTAAATTTATAGCTATGTCTGCTTGTTTCTTTTTTCACTTGAGAAAAACTGCTTTAAAAATGTAACGAATCCAATTAAGTTAATGGAGGCTATTCTATTAATGTGCTGTCACACAACCCTGTCTCACTAAAATTAAGTTTTTTAACACCTATAATGCAAAGCGACGCGTGTTTTGTAAGACTGTCCTCCTATAAAGTATGACTCTATAGATTGTTTGGACATATTAAAGTATGGGGATGTGTAGTGATTGTAGTTAAAGGGGGCGAAATCCAACATCCAACGTGAAACTATTTTCTGATGGTGTTATTTTAGTGTGATGAAGGCACAACATATGTGACATGTGCATTTATTTAAACCAAACCACGAGGTCTTTATTAACCCTAACCACATTTATTTATTTCCCAAAGCCCAGCAAAACTGCTATGTTTGCACAGTTGTTTTCCCCAATTTTGACCATGTGGAACAAAAAATTGTGTCACGCCAGCTGCCGTGTAAGGGTCGTAGTGAGAGATGGCAGTTGCCATCACAGTGCGTTTACGCGGCGTTAAGTATCCAGGTTACAGTTGGCTTTCTTTAGGAAGTTGATTTCTCAAGTGTCATGCTAACTGGAAAACCCCTAAAGTCGGGGTAGAGGATTAGGGAAACGTGGGATCACTAAATACATTTCTGTCAGATTTCTTTGCCATGTATTTGCGTAACCAGCTTTCTCCAACGGCGCATGTGTGCTGTCACTCTGCTGCACAGAAACAACACAAACACAAAGAAAGAAAAGTCACAAAACGGAATTTCTGTTACTATACAGTTACTATACAATCTGTGAGCCAGGCCAAATATGTCTGACGTGAGGGAGAAATCAGGTTTCTCTGCTTTTCCCAAGTAACCAGGTTTCTTAAAAGCATGTAAACCCTGTTCCCGGATTACCTGAGAAAGCTGATTTCTCCCAGTACCAAGTTACTTAAGAGCATCTAAGCGCAGTCCATGTTGGTGCCGGGCAGCAAATGGGTGCAATTTTATCAGATGCACATTTTAAAATGTGTTCTTTGTCCCTCCCATCCTATATGACCCACAGAGACATCTGGTTAAAAGAGGCAGTCTTAAGAGATGGTACCTTTGTAAAGGTGCTTCTTACACAGGCAGCAAAATAGTGTTTGATGTAAACTTTGCTACATCTCTCTTGGTGGCTTTTTGCTAGTAGTACGATTACCTATATTATTTTAAGGCCAGCTATATCAATTTTCAACTAGCTTTCTATGGCTTTAGTTTAGTCTGTAAATGTACATAAATGCTTTTAAACTTCCCTCTTACTTTTTTATATTAAAATATTTCTCTGCTTCTAGCTGAAAAACTCCTCCACATGACATCACCCGGAGGAGTTTTTCGTCGTTTGGGGTTCAGATGATGTCATCTGGGGGAGCTCTGATGTCGTCTGTGAGGCGTGTGGCTAAGTGGCACTTGTAGGCACAGACCAACCCTTACAAGTGTCCAACGCACTGCCTGCTTCATCAATAATGGTCGCAAACATGATGACACCAAATGTATCAGTTTAATGGCCTTTGACAGTGTTTCTTGGCTGCCAAAGTATGTATTTTGTGTGTAATGGTGATTACAGCATAGTGAAACTCGTCACATGTTTAAGGCTAGAGAAGAAACTTCATAATCCATCCAGTGATAACACTTCCTACTGTCGCAGTTTATTGGAAATGAGTATTTAAAAGTCAGAATCAGTAGTGTTTTTCTTGTTCTTCCCATTATGCCAGCATTTTATGAATGCAATATGAGCGATTCACATGGTTAAAGTTATGACAAACTGAAATAAAAATCAAGTTAAAATCAACACCTTCATGACAAGTGTGTGTGTGTGTCTATGTGTTTCCCCTCAGGCTGACGCAGGTTGTGGAAATCTGTAATCCATTAACCGGTTTAGTTTCAGACCCAGCCCTCTTCTCACCATGTTTTTGGTGCACTGATGCTCACAACCTGCCGCTGCACCACATATGGTTGTTCAAAGGCCCCGATGTGTGCATGTGTTTTGTGTGTTTGTGTGTGTGTGTGTATGTGTGTGAAGGTATTTTCCCAGCAGCTGCCTGCAATCTCTGCAAAGTGCTTTGGTGTCTCTCTCACACACTAACCCATACAAACACACATTATTAAAACCATTAGTCGATGCGAAAACAGCCTTTTATTCTGCCTCACAGCAGCATGTGGATATGCGTGTGTGTGTGTGTGTGTGTGTTTGTGTGTCTCTGTTCTGACCAGAAGAAAGGAATGCACATGTTACCCTATAAAACTAAAAGGTTAATGAGAAGCAGACACTGTATAAATGTGTTTTTTGCTGCACATTTGGAGCAAAGTAACTAGTTTTATTGCTGAACTGAAAAAAGTAAGACAAAACCCACCTTTTGTCATTTAAAAGTAATTATATACCATCTAGAATTGTCACACTCACATCCTTTATGGATGGTAATGTCTGGCTATTCTGGCTGCTGGTCCACCATGTGATCCAAACTCAACTTTTCTCAACAATCACTGGATGGATTACCATGAAATAACACTATGAAATGGATGGTGACCCCCCAAACATTTCCTCCAGTGTCAGGTCAAAATGTCAACTTTTCCAAAACTTTCAACAACCAAATATCTGCTAAAGTCGCAACATTCCTATAATCTTCAACTTTCTCTGTATTCGGTGCTGTTTATCAGGTGTTAATTGTTTTTGCTTTTTTGCATTTTTTTTTTTTTTGTCCAACTCTCAGTGAACTGTATGTTAATTTAGTTCGTCCATTTCTTTAGAAGATGAAGACAAAATGTTACTGAAGGTGAGAATGCTTCTTATTACCTTTTATCAACTGTGAATGGGATTTTTTTTGGTGGAGGAAGAAACATGTGCTTCATGTCCATTTTGAATATAACAGTGGTTTCATTTACTGAACAAACATTTGCAGATTTCCTCAGAGTTCCCTATTTTAGTTTCTTTTTATGTAATCAATATCTGTCATTAGAGCTTTGCTCGCCTCATGCCCCTTCTCTCTACCCTGTTTCCTGTCAGCTGGTGTCTAATAAAAACATCTAAAAATAAGCAGGTTCTAATGAATTTCCATTTAAAGTTGGTGATCAGCAACACACACACACACACACACACACGCACTAACAGAGCACACAATAACTGTAGAAGGTGACTATTTTTAGTTTTCTTGACGCCAAATCAGATATTTTTGCTCCACCACCACAGCTTCCACCTTTGACATGAACTTTCTGATCTTTTTCTGATGAGAAAAAAGATGCTTTCTACAGCCTAACTGTTTTACATAATGCTGTAAAATTGCTTACAGTTTGTGTGTGTGTGTGTGTTTGTAAGAATGGTAGTATTGTGTTTGCACAAACAAAGATTATTGAGGAAGTTTTACCTCTGGCCAGAAAAAAATGATTGATTGATAAGGATGGGACAAGTTATCGGTAGCAGTTCCTATTGACAGACCTCAACAACAAGTCAGATTGCTGTGGTGTGGGCAGGACTGCCCGGGAAAGGAAGAGACATAACAAGCTGGTAGGGAGGACCAGCTTTGTCCTGAGCCTTCCGCTGGACTCTGTGGAGGAGGTGGGTGAGAGAAGGATGTGTGCCAAGCTGACATCCATTATGGACACTGCCTCTCACCCGCTGCATCCGACAGCGAAGGCTCAGTGTGCAGCTCCCTCAGCAGCAGACCGAGCGTCACAGCAGATCTTTCATTCCCACCACTGTAAGACTGTACATCTCAACATTTCAGTGGAATATCTCATTCTTGATTACTGTAAATCCTCTTGGCTGTGTGTTTGTTTATGTGTGTGCTATATATATATATATATATATATATATATATATATATATATATATATATATATATATATATGTGTGTGTGTGTGTGTGTGTGTGCAGGTCCTGGATTCAAACATATCATGTTATAGCTAGACTCCATTTGCGATTGTACAGTAGATACAGATGTACAGATGATTTTATACTTGGTGGAGCTGGAAGGAGATGGTTGACAGGTGTCAAACTGCTTAGGCGAAGCTTTTACTGATTTTGAACCTGCATCTTTTGGTTCTAGTTTGTGTAGTACATGTTCATAAATGCCACTAAACTTGCCCCTGATTTCCCTATATAAAAATCTCTCTCTCTACTTCTACCTGAAAAATGCCTCCAGATGACATCACTTGTAGGAACCTTCAGATCACATTATGGAGGTTGTAATCATGGTCAACCTGCTTTTCCAGAGCTCCCCCAGATGACATCATCTGAACTCCTAATGATGAAAAACTCCTCCAGGTGATGTCATCTGGAGGAGCTTTTCAGCTAGAAGCAGATACTTATTTTAAAATAGTGAAGTCAGAAGGAAGTTTAAAAGCACTAATGTACATTTACAACCTAAACTAAAGTCATAGAGAGAGCAAGATGAAAATTGTTGAAAGAGCCCTTTAATTCATAGAAAACATCGGTGTAAACACTGAACTTGATGAAATTTAGCAGCAGTGATAATTTGAAAAGTCTAAATGTAATTAATAAGAATGTGTTCATTGCATGAACTAGCGGTCAGAAAAAAAACGGATCAACAGGAGATTATACTGCAATCTGCTCAATGACAATACACATAGATATAGATACACAAATAGATACACACACACACACACACACTCCCACACACACATATTCTGATTAGATTTTGGAAGCTAAGCTTTCCAACAATAGGTGACCTTTTGTTTAAATATCAACACACAGAAGGTGTTCAGGCTCACGGCTGCCAAAAATCTGAGTCTAGTCATTAAGATGTGTCTTTATTAGAGAGATCAGCTAAAAATAAATAATTCCCCTAGTGGATCAACAGTGTATGGTGCAGACTGAACCACAATACAACACAACGAATTTAAGATTCATAATGGCGTGAAACCTAAAAAAATAAAATAGAAAGAAAAATAAAATAGGAGAAAAGCACCTGATTTGGATTCAGTGGGCCATTATCTTTTCTTATCAGGCCACATATATGAATTAGAAGGTCCCTTCTCTGCCTCCCAGTAGGTCCTGTCGGTCATTATCATGTGCTATCAGGTGACTGACCTTTGCTGGCATGGTGACTTTGTTACATTTACGCCACAAGATTAATTTTAGGCACAAAAACAAGTTGGTTGGGGAGAATGTCATAGGTCAGGTTAAAAGGAAGGAACAACATTAGCTCAGTGAAATCCATCCATCTCATGAAATGGAAACACTTCTTCTGATAGGACTTTGCTATGATGTTTTCTCCTTGACTTAGATTCTTGCTGCCTTGTACCTCACTTGTAAGTCGCTTTGGATAAAAGCATCTGCTAAATGACTAAATGTAAAATGTAACATTAACTAAAATTACTGCTGGCTGCTTGTTTGAAACAGGATTGGATCACTTCAGTGTCCTCTGTTTTTTACTTCCAACCTTCCTCCCTATTCAGATTTCATTGCTTTTAAAGGATAGCTTTGGTCAAATGTCTGTATTCCATAATCACTTTCCAGACACTAAAACCTTCATTGAATCTTCCCTACTCATTTTGGATTAGTTGTCAGTCAGCAGCCTAAATTAGCTTGTACATCTGTGCCATAGACCTCCACTGTCCAAATCCAAATATAAATACCTTCCTGTTTTTTTTTTTTTTTTTACAAACGTTGCTATAACTAAAGCAGCATTTCCTTGTACAATGGCTGCACATTTGTTCTTTTTAATTCTTTGTGCTCCATGGCTGAAGAGAAATACTATCTTTTGGATTAAATCTATATTATTTATTGTGGAAATCTTGATGGAGTCAAGGCTAAGAGTTAAGACAACACAAACACAATGCAAACAAGCAGAACCAAACCAAGGAAATAAGAATTAATCAATTGAGGCAATGATCAATAATGCTTAGCAGTATTACAAAGAAAACGAAGAAGAAACACAAGCAACAATGACAGGAAGATCATTAAACGCTCTCATGTCACCCACCTTCCACTCGCCTAAGGACACCTAAGGTATGATGATATTTTGGAGGACAAACTGTTCACTCTTGCTCCACTGTAGATCTGGGCAAGCCCAGACACAACCAACCAAAATAAAAGGGAACCTATCTTACTTGTGGAGTGGCAGCTCCTTATAATATAGGACCAGACCAGAATAAAAACCAATGGTCAGTGTTCATGAAAGACTGCAACCTGATCAACTGTGTCTGTTTCAAGATGTGCACTATGTATATGTTAAATCCCTTTGCCCAGAAATACCCACTTGTATTTGGTTGCTAAAGGGGGCGATAAGTTGCACAGTTTGCAGACACACAGAGGTGTAGTTCTGCAATAATCTACTAATTCATTACCATTTCTTGTTATGTTGACCATTTGAAACTGTAATGGAGGAGGCTAAATAAAAGTGCATGTTGCAACAAAGCTAATGCATTGTGTGCCACTGAGCAGCTTCCATAGGAGTGAATGAGCACCACAACCAAGTTCTCATTTTACATCCATTACTGAACAAGATTCTTGGGTCAAAGGTCAGTGAGGTTGACAAATTGAAAGACTCCTTCATTTGTCTTTACTCCCTGCAAACAAGTCTAGTGATGTAAGCAAAATGAATTAATTTTGCCATAAACTTTATCTATGTAAACTGCTAGTGTGAGTAGGCCTTAAAGTCAAAAACTGGACTGCATGTATTAATTCATTGCCACTTAAATTTTTGTTTACAGGATATGAGTTCACCCATAGGGAGCCCTGTGTGTGTGTGTGTGTGTCTGTTGCGGCAACAAACACACTACAGCTGAAGCAGTTGAGCCCACGCTTTGCCACTGAACTTGTTCTGTTCTTTTTATATAGCATCTGAGCACACCACAGCTCTGCACACACACCACAAAGAGCAGACCTCAGCGGCAGCCGTGGCTAGGCTGCATGTGGTGGCAGAATGAAACAACCTCTCTTCATGTATCTCCGAGTGTGCATTTGTGTGTGTGTGTGTGTGTGTGTTATGGTGCTTTAGTATGATAGAAACCAACTAAATCCCTGGTTTAGGGTTGGGCTCCCCATCTTCCGCTCTCATCCCTCTCTCCCTTCGTTTTCTCTATTTTTACTTTTCTTGCCTTCTCTCGTCTTTTGCTGTAGGTCATTCTATCCCTCACTCTCTCTCCCTCTCCCAGAATATCTCTCAACTTTCCCCTCTTTCTCTCGCTCACTCTCCCCTTTCTGCTTGCTGACTTGGCACCTCTACCTTCCTTTTAAAACTCTCAAAACATGAACACACACATACATACAGACACACACACACTCACGCACACACACCTCAACATTGCACTTAAGCACAATAGTTATATTCAAATGTGCTCCCACATGGCTTCTCTGAGTTGTCCACGTCCAGTCAGCAGAAGTTGCAGTTGAACACAGCAACCTACATTTGAAGTTAATAAATCAAAGAAGGTAAAAATAATCAGCTGTTGTTTTTGTTGATTTTGGTTTTTTTTTAAGGTGGGACATGGTTTTATTAGAATGGCTTCAGCAGATGAGAAGCGTTAAAAATGTAATATATTAAAAAATATCAATAATAACCGCAAAGAAATTCATAATCCACGGCAGAGATGGTGATGTATAAAGTTGAAGAGACGATGTTTGCTGAAGTTAAAGTTAAAATTATGATAAGGCAGCTAATTCTAATGATAATGATGGTGGTGATAATGTAGTAAATACAGTGGTATTGGATTCTGATTGATGACTGAGGACAATGAAGTGTAAGTAGCGATACTACTAGTGACTATGATGATGTCATGATGGCAATGTGACAATGGCAGTGAAGCTTAAGATGAACCGGGGGCCCATACAATGACTTAATTGGGCTTTACTGGCTTCACTGAGCCTAAAAATGTCCATCTTGGATCGATGGTACATTAAGGAATCATAGCAATGGTAATACTAGGACAGCAGTATTTTTTTCAATGATTTGATTGGTCTGTGGTTGGACTGTTTTTGACTTGATTTTCTGAAGTTAACCTGCTCCAAAGCAAGTTAACTTTATGGTATTCGAAAACCTGAGCCCAAATAGAGCTGGATAAATCACTAATCTTACTTCATAGCTCAAACACCTGGTAAAGACAGTGATTATGATCACGTGATCCCGGTACCTCAGGTTGGGCTGTTGATGGAGCTGGTACTAACAAATGATGATGATAATAACAATAATAGTGATGACAAACCTTAGATTAGGACACTGATTAAACCAATTACTAATGTTGATGATGGTGGTGATGATGATTATTATCATAGGATGATAATGGAGCATCATCATGATGATGAAGCTAGTGAAGAAAATGATGGCAATCCTTTAATAAGGGTGCTAGTGTCTACCCATACTAGCTATACAATAACCGCTAAAACATAAAACTCATTACTGAGAAAGAAAATATAGATTGGAAACTATCGAAACATGATTTGCATAGGGTACATACAGTACTTACTGCAATTAGTCCCGAGCAGCTCAAATATGATTGCCTACATCTGGATGCCGCCATTTAAAGACACCCACTTCCAGCGGAAGGACCCCTCTAAACAATGTTACCGTACAGAAAAATATACATTTAAAAATTAAATGCCTGCATTTGCGCTGTTTTAATTACTTCTTATATGCTGATAGGAATAAATAATGTACTTTAGAAGATGGTCAGTGAAAGATTGGTCTGCCATATTGGTGGAAGTGATCCAATATACAAAGCCCATTTTCAGAAAAGTTAGGACATTGTTTAAAAGGTAAATTAAAAGTGAATGCAATGTGTTGTAAAATTTGTTTTAATTAAAATCACAACATATCAAATGTGGAAAATTAGAAAATTAATTGTTTTGTGTAAAATATATGCTCCTTTTAAATCAATTGTAAAGCCCACTGCTAATTTGATAATTTCTGATATGATGATTGGTTAGTGATTGTGCAAAAAAATACCACGTCTTTGTAATTTCTTCTCATGTATGTCTTACATAGCAGATCTTAATTTGGAAGAGATTTCCCAATTTCAAAAACCTTAACTAACAATGTCTGCAAAGCATTTAAAAAGTCTTAGCTAAACAACAGATACTCAGTCCAAAGATGTAAAAGAAAGATGTCACAAATATTCTATTGTATGTCAGCTTTTCCACCTTGGCCAAGTTTGCACATTTGTGATGGTGATTTGCAGAGATTGCTTCAACTTTCTAGTAGAAGAACTTCTACCATCAAATTGAGCATGCAAGTGAACACTAGTGAACAGAGGAGGGGACAACTTTTATTTTGTAAAGTCAAGGAAGTGGCCTGAACTTGACCCCAGCTGCCTTCTTCAAGTCTCACGCTCCCCCTCACAAACCCGTACAGTAAATACATACTGGAGACACCTGTGTAAACCACTGCTACCACCTGCTTAGCACCCACCGCCTTATCCCCAAAAAGAACCCACAGGCCAGGGATAACACACACACTCACACACACACACACACACACACATGCACACAGGCTTCCAGAAACTCCTACACTCACACTCATACACAGACCAAAGGATTTTGCAGGAGAGAAGATTAAACACACACAATCTGACACCTGCTGGGTTTCACCAAATGAATAGAAGCTCAGTTACTTCTCACATCGCTAACTGTTAATAATTGTCCCTTTCACCTGAGAGAGCAGGTGGGGCAGCTGAGCCACATTAGGTAATGTGGAGCTCATTACATATGCTGTGTGTATTAAAGCAAAAAACTAGGGTTGGGTGGGGGACAGGTAGAATTTCATGTAATTTTATTTCTACACAATCAATGACCAGCAATCACATACCAGGGAAAGACTTTGACCATCTTGCTCGATTTCAGCTGCTGTTGTTCTGTGGGGGAAAAAAGTATTTTAGTCAGATTCCTTTACATTTTGTCTCAATTATTATTCACTCGTTTCAAATGTGTTATAGTGTCGGATAAGTTTAATACAGTGAGATTTTTCGAGCAGACAGCACTTGTTGAATGTTAAATTATTAGCATTTCATGTCGGAAGGCTGCTACACTTTTATAGCAATCCAGGTTCTTTTTGCACCACCTTGTCCAAATAAAACTGCAGGGCATCTATTTAGTTCATACTCTTGGTAACTTCAGATACTATTAACACCACATTACTAAATATAAGATTTTTACTGATGGTTGTGCAACAGGTCGAGCAGCTAAAACTACAAGAACCGGAGATTAGATTTTAGGGCGTGAAGAAACAGTTTTACTGAACAGTTAGATTCCACTGACGCTGCAGCTCACTGAATAAGACTTTGTATGAAGGTGGTTTTCTCTTGTCTATTCTTGCTTTCATTCATGAGATTTTTATTTAGTTTTCATTTATTGATGAAAAATATAAAACTTTAATATCATAGTTTTCATTTTAAAGGATAATTTTGATTTTAGGTTTAGTCTCAAACTTTTTTATCATTGATTTTGTTAATGAAATGAACACTGAATAAAACCAAACTAGACTGGTGTATAGGCAACGTCACTACTTGTTTAACTATAATCTTTTCAATTTGGTTAGAAACACTGAATACCACTTATTTATTCTGTGACAGCATCTATAAAGGCCGAGCTTTGCAAGATTTACACTCAATTTCCAAATCTCAGACCTGAAGGGGAATTCTTTTAGTTGTGGAAGTCTAAAGTTTATGATCAGATTTCCATTATGGACATTAAATTCAGAGTTGTGTTCTACACATATGAAACACGGTGGGGGGATCATCCAAGTCAGCGACCTCACTGAAGAAACTGCATAATTTGTGCACAGAAGAGCCACAACATGATGGAAAACTTGTTTCCTGTGGATGTGTGTTTTGCTTACAGCAAATTGAAGTTGTGCATCTAAGAAAAAAAGAAGAAAATATCTTCAATAAGCCCATTCATTGGCTTAAATCCTCCTGACAATTTGGTATAGAGCAGCACATATTATAGACTTAAACTGGGGGCTCACAGGATAAATTCCAGATACAGTTGGCATCTCCCTCGGACATTTGCATTCTCACATATACCACCTACGGATAAAGCCAGGAGAAGTTTAGTGCATGTGAGAAAGGGGCTTAGGACTTATTTTATCCTGTGAGTTCACGGTCGCCACAGCAGATAATTTTTTGTCCACATGTTGATTTTGCACAGTGTTTACACAGGATGACCTTCCTGACACAACCCTCCCCAATTTGTACCGGGCTTGGGACCGGCACGGCATGACTGTGGATGAGGATTGGCTGTTGGAGGTTCGGTGTCTTGCCCAGGAACACTTCAACATGTGGTCAGGAAGAGCGGGTCGGTAGGCGGCTACCAACTGAGCAACTGGTGTCACTTGAAAGGGGCTCATGACTGTAATTGTAATTCAATTCAATTCAATTCAACTTTCTTTATATAGCGCCAATTCACAACAAACTAACCTCAAGGCACTAACCCCAATACATAATAGTCAAGACCTTAAAGATGTACAGAGAGAACCCAACAATTCCCCCTGGAGCAAGCCATAGGCAACAGTGGAGAGGAAAAACTCCCTTTAACGGAAGAAACCTCCAGCAGAACCAGGCTCAGGGTGGACAGCCATCTGCCTCGACCGGTTGGGGTGAGTGAAAAGTGAAGAGAGAAAAGAACAGAGCAACAAATAGCAACAACAAAACATCAGGCAGGTTGGTAGGACCAGTAGCTGCACGCTGGAAGACACACAGCTTCAAAGCCGGGGACACCTGCAGAAAGGGACAGAGAGAGGGAGACAGCGAAGGAAAAAGACAACTACGACAACACACAGAAGTAATGTCATACAGTAGTGACAATTGTGGGGCGAGAGGAGAGGAGAGAGGGTCAAGAGGAACAAAGGAGCTCACTGCATTGGGGTGGGTGGGTCCCCCAGCAGTCTAAGCCTATGGCAGCATAACTATAACTAACTATAAGCTTTATTAAAGAGGAAGGTTTTAAGCCTAGTCTGCTTCCCGAATGTGAACTGGGAGCTGGTTCCACAGGAGAGGAGCTTGATCGCTAAAGGCTCTACCTCCCATTCTACCTTAGGAAATTCTGGGAACCACAAGTAGGCCTGCATTCTGAGATTGACGTGGTCTACTGGGATGATATGATGCTATGAGGTCTTCTATATATGATGGAGCCTGAACATTCAGAGCATGGTTTTAAATTCTATTCTAGATTTATTGGGAAGCCAATGGAGAGAAGCTAGTGAAGGTGAAATATGATCTCTCTTGCTAGTTTCAGTCAGCAATGGAATTACGGCAAGTTAACTGATTATTTTCATCTGGTTCCATAGATAAATATAGCTGGGTATCATCAGCATAACAGTGGAAATTTATGGAGTGTTTTCTAATAATGTTGCCTAAAGGAGACATATATAAAGTAAAAAGTGTTGGAACTCCATAGCTAACCCTTGTGTGCTTAAAGGATTCACTATTAACATGAGCAAAAATAAAAGAAATCTATCAGATAAGATTTAAACCAACCTAGTGCAGTTCCTTTAATTCCATTTTCATGTTCCAGTCTCTGTTATAAAATGTTGTGATCAATGGTACTGAATACTCTTAGATGGTCAATGTCCCCAGTCAAACACGTAATACAATTAAGGAATTTTATTTCTTTCTTTGCAATATTGTGAGTTTTTTCAAATAAGCCATTTTATGAAGCTGAAATAACAGCACTGTGCTGCTCTTTACTGCATTTGAAAATAACAGAAATATACTGTTATTATTGCTGCACTGTTTGTTTGATCTTAAATTAACAGCAGTTTTCAAGACTGCAACTGTATTGCGAAGATTTAGTTTCAGTTTGTGCACTTAAATTACTCTGTTCACATGGGTAAATCTGAATAACATTGCAACATTATGGATTAGTTCTAAGAGTTACATTTGTGGCAACAAAAATCCAAAATCCCTCTTCTTTTTTTTTTTAGCTTTTGCAGTGAAGGCAATGCACAGACTGAATTATCTTCCATTGGTACTTGTTTTTTTGAAATGAATGAAGTACCAATAATTAAATCATTACCTAATTAATAGAAAGCAAGTCTAAAGGAGATGGATGGAGTAGAAGGATAGTGAACAAAGAGTAGGGTTTTAATGTCATAGTTCAACTGTGCGAATCCTGTGTGGGGGTGGGCTCAGGCAACAAACGGTTAAAGTAAGAAAACTAGAATCTGCACTGCAACATAATCTCTACATTTGATGGAAAAACATACAGCACATTGTCCAGAAACATGTGATTTTACTGGTATGTGTAGTATGTTTGCAACTTGCTATTAGCATTAACTGTCAGCATATTTTCATTATGTCAGTAGAAAACTTTATCTAGCTCCAATTCTGTTCCCTACAAAATACATTTGCATTTGCAGTATAGTTGTATAGCATCACAGTTTTTGTGGTGGCACATGTTAGAGTTTATAGGTCAGTGTGTGTTGTAAGTGGCCAAATTTTTCCTGGTTGCGAAACAAATGTTACTCTTCTTGTGCAGGAGTTGATCCAGAAATTTGGATGAAGTTTTGGTTGCATCGGTGCATTTCAGATGAGTTATAGTTTTGAAAAACTCTGTGCACAAGAAAATGTGTGTTACAAACCGTAATGGATTTCTATGTCTCTGAAAAGGAAGTTTACATTTCAAATCAACAAAAAAATAACAATTTTGCAGGGAAGAAGTCACAGTTGCTTCTTCCTCATTGTTGGATGGTTTGAATTTTTTTAGACAGAGGGGGCTCGATGAGTTCAGCTGGAGGAGGAGGATGATGGAGGAATGTTCCAGAATGCTGATACTGGGGACAGATTACACACATGCACACACACACACACACACACACACGCCCCACATAGATATACAAAACAAACCTGGGCCAAAACTCATCCACTCTTTTGCTTTTCCTCCCCCCCTCTCTCACACACTTGCACACTTAAATACTTACACACACACACACACACACACACACACACACACACACCCAGTGATCCGGGTGGAATCAAAGGGTATTAGCTGTGCGGTGTTCAGTTCCCCCGGTCCTTTCCCAGCATTCTCCACAGCTGTACGATTACACAGGTGTTTGGCAAAAACACACTGTTAGAGACCGCAGACGGGCTGAGTATGAGTGTGCGTGTGTGTGTGTGCGTGTGTGTGTACACACACAAGTACAAGAAAAAAACGAATATGCTTGAATGGTTGTGTGCATTTACTGTGTGTCTGCTTGCATAGTTTCTCTGCAGAAGTGTGAGCTTTTTCATTTGTGTGTGTTTATACAGTACCATTAATTCCTCATAGTGACTCAGTCATACTATACTCTGACCATCATCATCATCATCACTTTTTATATTCAGTCCTGTCGTGTTTTTCTTCCATTCTCTCAGTTGGCATTGGTATTGTGTAGTTTTTACTCTCTCTGTCTAATACATTAGATCATCACAAAGTTGCTAAAATCCACTAAATGGACACACGTGCCATTGCCAGGGCAAAGATTTTTAAAAGGCATATGGACTATTTGAGACACAGGGCTCTGTTGATGTTCATGTACTTGGAGTCCAATGCTAGTAGATGTCAGCCTGCTTAATTTAGCATGCCGACAGTTGCCAATTAGTACTGACAACATTGACACCACATTAAGATGATTCTTACAGGTCAATCGACTAAATCCATTTAAACTAAAGATATTTTGGGCGGCGGAGAACACAAGACAGCTATAGCCAAACAGCGAGCATTATTATTATTATTCACTGAGGCTGATGGTAATGTCATGAGTTTTAGTATTTGTGATGAACCAAACTGAATAGAAATAAATAAATACATTTTAACCTGACAAGATGTAAAACTTTACAATTCATTCCGAGGGCACCATGGATATCTGAAAACCCACAACACTCAATTCAATTGTCCTATTTTACATTGACGTCAGGTAGTAAACAGTCTGTTGCATTCTGGGATTGACAGAGTTGCCAACTAAAGTTATTAGGAGCTGGCAAAAACATGTAAGTTAATGGATGTGTTTTTTTGTCTGTAAATTAATGGAAGCGCAGGCAGCATTTTTTAGCAGCTTCACACAAACATCAGCTACTTCAGGGTTTAATGTGTGTGCTCAGCTGATGGCTTAGTATCTGCCATAGCAATGCAGCTGCATTGGCTACAAACAAGACAAACAACTTAACGGGATACGCTAATAGGTTATGTACCTATGCAGTAAGATCCCTTAAATCATATGCTGTCACTAAACACATGCTTAATGTAGAGGTCTTCCATGACTTTGCTTGGAGCCTGTACTTGAAGCACTAAAACCTTTGCACTTGATCCTCTGGAAAAGACATTAGACATTATTTTCCTTGCCAGCATTTGTGAACAAAGAAGCCTCCGTCACATCACCCCCTCATTCGTCTTCAGCACTATCAATCCCAGAATACAATGTGATGTTCACTCCTGGAGGTCACTGTAAAACTGGAGTTTTTTTGAGATGGTTGTTAACCTTTTTTCTAATTATTATCCTACTAATATAATTAATCTGATGAAACGTAGTTGACAGGGTTGACAGGTGCTTTTTAGTTGCTCCCAGAGACATTATAGTTACTATTGTCATCTGCGCTCCTTGCAGTGCATTTCTCCATTCGGTTGTGTACTCGAGATTGGTATTTGTCTTGAGATCGGTCCTAAGACCACTTTTTTAAGGTCTCTGTCTCGTCTCAGTTGCATTTTCACGCTGTCTTGTCTTGTTCTCAAACAGGGAAGACTGGTCAAGACCACAACTGTGGCAAGATCACTAAATTGCCTGAGCTTTTACTGTGATTTGATGTAAAATGTCCTGGTTCATATGCAGCCAGTAACTTCACTTATTTCTGACCACCCAGTCCCCCTTCACTCATACTGTACTTCTGAAAATTATTGAAACTGCCTCCTATGAAACAGTTTTGTAATTAAATGTCTGAAACATCTTCAGTTAGACTATTAAATGTTTAACCTTTTTCGAATCTCGTCAGTAACTTTTGTTCGTTGAAAACATCAGTGGTCAGACATGTTTTGAGGCTGACTTAAATCTGTAACAGATTGTCTGTATGTTGAGTGTTTGCAGCTTTTCTGCACTTCAGCTGTTGAATATTTGACATCCTTTGTACTATTTTCTAAATTTATCTATGTAGTTAGCAAATTGCACACATTTACACAATAACATAATCCGCCAGTCACTTTGACCTCAATAATAAACACATATTAGAATTAGACAGTTTCAACCTAAAATCTGGGAAAGTAGAATTCATGGAGAAGCCAATATCTAGGGTTGTATTAAATTGCAAAGCTGGTCATAATGTTATGCCTGATCAGTGTATATTGGAATTAAACATAACACTTTTGAGTAATATCTACTGACGTTGTTTACATAAGTGTAAACCAGTGTGATGTTCTTTTACTGACTATTATACCTCAGAAAATGAACTCAACATTTTTATCAAAGTCTAGTAAAGTAGAGTGCAGTGCAGATACATAGGTCATTTGTCCCTACTCTCTAATATGAGCCACTAGAGCTTTAGTTGAACGACTGTCTTCATAAGTTGGCAGGCATCTGTTAAAATTAAATGATCTACTACACTGCTTCTCATTCACCCTTACAGACTCACTGTCACCTCGCACTCACACACTGATGGGGGAGCAGCTGGCCTGCACTCACCAGGAGCAACTAACTTGGGATTCAGTGTCTTGCTCAAGGACACTTCAACATGTGCCAGGAGGAGTTGGGAGTCAAACCAACAACCCTAGGATTGGTGGATGACTGCTCTACCTCATGAGCCACAGTGACTCAAATTGCACCAATTCTTGTGCCAGGCACCAAAATCGCAGCTGCCATTTTTATGGTGGCTCTGGTATAACACAGTTTTTTTTTAAAATATATCTTAAACAGTAATAAATGCTGGAATACAACGCAAACATCCAAGGGGGCCTGGTGGCTCAGTGGTAGAGCATTGGGTTTGGACGCACAAGGCTGGGAGTTTAAATCCCACCCCACCAGGTCTAGCCCAGCCCAGCCATCAAAGGCCACCTTGGTGGTGGTCCCGAGCCTGGATAAAATGGTAGGGTTGCATCAGGAAGGGCGTCCTGTGTAAAATCTCACGCCAAATCAACGTGCGGAACGCATTCGGCTATGGCGACCCTGAAGGGACAAGCCACAACCCTATCATCTTTGAGACATACAAACATCCTTGTATTTTACAGGACAGTCTTAGGCGGCATTTCAACCTATTTTTCTTATTTCCTGTTAGATTTTCTATACCAGTAAGTTATCCATGTAACTGACCCCCTCCTTGCCCCAATGCTTTCTCCTTTTCAGCTCTTCAAGTCATATTGTCTATCAAGGATGACTTTTGCACCTCAGCTTTGACTCACACGTAACAGACATATTGTGTTTGTGCCAGACCATATCTGTGTGTTCCTGCTCTATTTCAAGGTCAAACTACTCAGACAAAACCAAGATGTTTTTTCCTATGATATGTAACTTTTCCCCAAGTTCACATGCTGATAATGAAAGAGAAACAGCGAGAGGATAACAGGCCAGCTTGACTTTAAGATCTAAAATGCGACTTAAGGTCATTGACTACAGTTCCATGAACAAAATGAAGAAAAACTTTGCATTAATGTCACGAGTGATTGGTGTTTTCTTGACACCAATCACTCGACATATATTATCTGCCACAATTGAAAAGTTGATGTTAAACTAATGCTCTTCATTAACATTCCACCTGAACAAGAGCTGAACAGATTAAGTTTTTTCTTGTTTTTTGCTCTTTATTTGTCTTTTTTTCAAATCAATTTTATTCTCTCTAGTTCGATTGCATTGATCGTTTAAAGGACGCCTTCACGGCTTTTGAACTTCCTCCTTTGGCTGTAGTTTGGGTAGTAGATATACATAAATGTTATTAAACTTAACATTGATTTCCCCATATCAAACTATCTCTCTACTTCTAGCTTAAAAATGTCTCCAGATGACATCACTTGGTGAAGACACCCTTCTATAACTTAAAAATAATCTAACCCTAAAGCAGCACTAACTGATTTTTACATATATTTTTACATACATTCACATATAACATGTTCACTTTACCTAAAATATTTGTCTAACAAATGTTTCTTTGGTGAAATGTTGGAAAATGCCAGTTTCTAATCTATTGGTAGCACTCACTGAGTTTTTTGGAGCTTGTTCACAAAAAACAAAAAAACAAAAACATACTTTAAATGAATAAAATGTAAAATTAAATTGTAATGTTAGAGTAAGCTCAGATGATTAGTCTTATTTATGAACACATTATGAGAACATAGCCCCCTGGGCACAGACAGGTAAAGGCCCCCCATTCCTCATTTGGCCAGGACCCCCGAACTGAAAGAGGCACAGAATGAATACAATAGAGAACATCACCCAGTCTGTAGTAATTTTGGTGCCATTCGTTTATTTGCATTGATTTTATACATGTTTTTGTCAATTGTTGCATCTTTATGGCTCTAAGACTTTAAGACTCACTTTAATCATAGGCTTTGACCCAAAGACACCATGACCTCTCAGGTCTCTGGGTCTATAGTTAATTTTTGTTTCATTTTTGTCCCTTTTGTGTCTTTAAGTTCTTTGCGGCCATTTAATGTCTTTTAACTAAGGTTAACTTTAAAATAACAAGTATGAACAGTCACTTCATACAGAGGCTCCTTTCCATGGAGGCAATTGATCACTTGGGCCCCCGAGCTTGTGCCCAGTAGGCCAGTTCAGTAATCAACTCATTCTGTTTTTCCATTTAAAAGCAACACCTCTCACATTTAAATGAATCATTTGTTTAATTTAATCCAACTTGCACAACTTTAGGTTGATGACTCCAGTTGATTTCTATGCTTGCAGACTGTTTCGTTTCAGTCTCTAGCATCTAGCATCTATTACTTCCATAATAAGTTGCCTTCTGTGTTTGAATGAATTTTATTGATTTGTTCCGATGCAGGAGACTTTAGGGTCTCGATTAACTATTAATACAGGACCTGCACATATGTGAGTAAATTCCCTGTTAATTTTTTTCCATTACTCATATGCCAAAAGCAGCTGTCAGGAACTCTACTGTAGGTGTCTGGCAGGTTTCGGGTCAGGGGGGAGTTTCCTGTTTTCCATGCTGGGTAATCTCTCTTAGAGTTGGCCTTGTAGGATGTATGAGGTGTGTGTTAGCTTGAAAAGGTTGTTAAAACTAATGTAATGTTTTTTCTGTTTACATAATCTACAACAAGATTGTGCAATCAACACACTTAACACTGAAAATTAACCTCCGAACAGGGATATTGTATCCAAATTCAAAGGAGCTTACATTTATGTATTATGTCAAAAGTAGGTTTGTGCTATCTCTCTCTTTCTCTTTGTATAGGCTTTTATGTGGCTTTTAGTTCGTTTGAAAGTGTAGGGCTGTGGAGGGGCCAGCAGGCAGGAGCACTTTATATGGCAACAAATAAGCCTTTATTTCGTGCCTGCACCTGCGTGTTTTTGCTGGCCTTTTCTCTGCCAGAGAAACCTGCACATGCAGGGTGTAATTTGCAGAAATAGGCCAGTCATTTTGTACCTGCAGGCAGTGGGCTGCAAAAAGAAAAAAAAAAAAATTAAAATAAATAAATACAAAATAGCATTGCAAAGTGTTTTGGTGCTGTTGTGGTTAGCATGCAGGTCAAGTGTTGCACTTGTAATGAACTTTCTGGTCTAATTACTAATAACTAAAAAGCCACAGAAAACTGCCAGAAAATACACAAAGAAAAATGCATCAATCAAAATCATCCAATTGAATAAAAATTAAGCTGGCAGATATGTCACATTAACAGGAGTATGTCATTAAATTAACACCTAAAAATAAAATCTTAAAATACATTTTTAAAAGTTACATTTCGTCTAGACAGTTCCAAACTCCAGCAGGCAAAAAAAAAATCACATTTTCCTCGCTCCATTAGACTTATAACCCCGATCCAAATCAACCCAGCCAATCACCGCGCTGATCAGCATATCAATCAAACTACCAAACCAATTTTTCTTTAAAATTTATTTATTTTTCTTTCAGATTTTCCGCTCTCTCCTGTAGCAGCAGCAGCAGCGGCAGTTCGGTGCTCGGCGAGGTGGTGTTGGACTAGAATGTAAGCTAGGTGGCCGCACCAACACATTTATCACGCCGAGGCTGTGCCAGACGCACATGGGATCCGTCCTGCCTACCCGAGGATCTTCAACACGCGCAGCCGAGCGGAGGGCACCCTCAGCCCGGCCAGGAGCAGCGCTCAGCCTGCCCGCACTCTTCCTCAGACACACATACACACACACGCGCGCGCGCGCGCATATACTGAACAAGCGCTACTCATTTTTAAGGTGATCTCCTTACTCCCAGAGAGGCTTACGCAGACACAGCGTGTTATTTCTTTCTACCGTGTGTGTGTGTGTGAGTGTGTGTGTGTCTGTGTGTGTGCACTGACAGCCAGCCGCGGCGGACTAGCTGCGTCTTAACGCGGAGAGCTCGGACTTCTTTAGCTGGGGGAAAACACACGCGGAAAGACTCCCGTCCTGTCGACCCCCCCTTTCTGTTATTTCCTGTCATTTTTTTTTTTCTTGCGATTTATTTCCTGCTGCCAAACCAGGAACCCGGGACTGAGCCCCTGCTCCGAGGATGAAAGAAAACTAGATTTGTGATCGAGGCTTTGAGGTTGTTTTACTGGATTTATTTCGCTGTGGAGGAAAAGCGACCCAGGAGCGGAGCGGTGCGCAAAAAAGCCGAGGTCTTTCTCTTGTCTTCTGCCCTCTTTCCACCTTCTATCTCTCCATCTGTCAATCTGTCTACCTATCCTCTTCCATCTATCTGTCTCTTCATTTTTGTCCATGTTTTTAGGTCCGTGCGATTTTGCTAAAATGCATCATCAACAGCGGATGGCAGCTTTGGGAACAGACAAGGAACTGAGCGACTTACTGGATTTCAGCGCGGTAAGGAAACGCATCGTCTTCTTGTTGTTAATATGAATAGCAAGACTAGTATAATGACAGTACAAGTCGTAGAGGAAAATAAAGGAGTCCTGTAAGCTTCACACAGCGACCACTGTTTACACTGTATTGTATGCACGGCAGTAAGCTGCACAGCTTAGCTTTTAACTATTTGGATAAAAGTTGTGTGTTGATGTAGAGTAACTTGCAGAAAAGTCAGTGCATGATGTTGATTTTGTAATTTCCTTTTTGTTCATTTGTGTGTGTGTGTGTGCAGAGAATTGTGATGCTGCATTAGTAATTTTGTTGTCTTATAGATGCGAAACAGCGATTTGAAAATGTTCCCAACATCCATGGTAGTATATCTCATTTTAAGTCCTTCTTTCCTTTATGTGTAGCCTGATGAGTTGTGTTTTTTTTTTTACCCATGTTAGGATGTAGAAAATGTTGCTTTTTGTCTGTGTGAGTTCCTAGGCTGCACCGTGTGGTACTGTACAGAATATTTCAGATGCAAAAGACTCGATGTTGAATCATCAACCTGCATGACAGACAGATAGACAGGCAGCCGAAATAGGAGGCGTGTGTCACACTTTCTCTTCGCAGTTGAAAATGTTTCTACAGCAGGCTGTTAAATGCCCCAAACTCGCCACTCCGTTCCAAACTTTGTGTAATATTTTATTATCATTTGTTCTATGAAAAAAAAAAAAAAGAAAAAAGAATAGGCTCCGTAGTGAACTTGACGGACAGGAAATAGTGTCCCCGCTCTCGGCCATGTTTTTTCTTCGCCTCTCCTCCTCTGGGAGCAACTTTGGTCTGAAGAGGAGGAGAATTTAAAAAAAAAAAAAAACAGACACAGAAACACCCCTACATCAAGAGAGGGAGAGAGGGAAAAAAACAGATTTACATTAATTCTGTCTTTAAAAGTAGAGAGATACAGAGAATATATTATGACATATATCATCAAATATACCACAAAAAGTCACTCAATTTGCATTTGATACTTTACGTTTCTACAATAACGTACACAATAAAAATGACTATTTAGGGAGGTGTATTTTAGAGAGGTCACAAAAAGCTCCATCAATACAAAACATCTCAATATGTAAATGTTAGTGGAAGGAAAGCTAGTGATGATGCACAGGGTGCGGAACAGCGGAGAAATTCCCAGCAAAGTACCTTGAAGTCCCTATAGGAATGTTAATGCAATAAAAAAAAAAAAATATCAGAAAATCCCAGCTGAGGCCTGCGTGCTCACTGTGTTGGAGCACGGATATATTATAAAGAGAGCAAAGGAAACATGAAATCAAAACACGATTATAACCTCACCATTGAATCCGAACACACACAATACAGTTCTATAGCAGCATTAATTGTGATTGATCAGTATTATAATAATATTATGCCACCACCATAGGTGATATCCTATATGCAATAACTTGGTGTTTTACTATGAACACGATCATCTCTGGACAGTCTGCAAATATTACAAGATTGCTGAGATTTTCAACAAAAGGCATTAAATAAAACCACCGTTATGTAGGTACTGAGAACCAGAGACAAATAATATGTGTCCATAACAATAATAAAGGAACAAAACACAGAACTATGCACAGGACATAACTGGAATAGTATCAAAGCCTATGTCCATCCAGTGGACTCTAAAGTCACTGTTATGTTATAAAGTAGAAATGTTACACTGACATTAAGCAAAGCTTAATAAAAAGCCACTAAAATCATTTGTTTGTACAATTTTTAGACCCATGACAGTCACTGTTAGAACATGTTGAAAAAGGAAAAGAGAAAAAGGCCTAAAATAAGATCATTACATTTAATACTGGAAATCTATCAGACATACAGGACCTCAATAGGAATATTATAATGATACAAATCTACAGGGCATTGCATGTTTTAATACATACAGGGAGCATTATGTATATAGTATGAGGCTGAAAGTTCTATGTTATAGATAAAACAAAATACAAAAAATGGAGATAGTCCTTGAAGACATCTTCAAACAAAGGAGGGCAACTGCAGCTAAAATCGTCTCGTCTCATTACAAACGCAGGCCGAACATTAATTAACGCCATTATCTGTCTTAACACGCCCAAAGACTGACACCAGCAACTCAAACTCGTTGGCCTGGGACATCAATAGATGGCTAATAATCAGAATTAAATCCTTTTATCTCCCAAACATGTATTGTTTTGTCTATTTGTTGCAGCTGTGAGGGCAGAGTGAATACACGAGCAAGCCTCCGTATCCAGCACGCACTCTTACAGGTCCCTACAAGATCGATGACAGATCAAGTATTTACTGTGTTTAGTGAGGGTTTAATTGACTTGTATTAGGGTTAATTCAAAAGAAAAGAAAAGAATAAAAAAAAGTCCTGAGAAGCTTTGAGCATCTGAAAGCGTGACGCTCAGTTCGCGATCACTGAGAATGTGCTGACACACAGGCCTGACATTTATCCAGAGAGGTTATCTGTCAGGGTCAGATGTCTCACTGTGATACTGTGAACTGTTCCGTTGTGAGGCTTTATAGCAGCTCATATAGTAACCAAGCAGGCATGAGCGTTCAGCTCCAGTTTTTACTGTAATGTGGCCTTGATTTTCATGTAGATGTGTAGAGCAGATGGTAACTAGTTCTGATGATTACCTCATACGGTCGCAAAAAAGTAATGGCACTATTTGCAATTTTCTGATTTTCTGCATCAACTGGTCATGAAATGCGATGTGATCTTCACCAAAGTCACAAATATCAACAAACACAAACAGTCATGATCTGCCTTGTCTTTATTGAACACACCCATTAAACATTCAAAGTGTTGGTGGAAATATCGTTGGCCACAATAACCTCAAGCCCGCACTTCCTGTAGCTGTGGATAAGACCTGCACAACGTCCAGGAGGAATTTCAGACCATTCTTCCTTAGAAATGTGCTTCAGCTCAGCCACATTCCTAGGCTATCTGTCTTGAGGTCATCCCAAAGCATCTCTGTAGAGTTAAGGTCTGGGCTCTGGCTGGGAAAAGTGGATAATGGATCTAAATAAATCCATTCTGTAATACAGTAAATTAGCTTTGATCCTTAGGTCCATTGTCCTGCTGCATCACCCAGATCTTCTGAGCTTCAGCCAGCTTCACATTTTCCTGTAGGATATCTTGGTAAACTTGGGAATTCACCTTCCCATCTACAATGGCAAGTGGTCCAGGTCCAGAGGAAGCAAAGCAGCTTCAAATCATGATGCTCCCTCTATTGATCTTCACTGTCCGATGATCTTTGCATGTTTGTACACATTACACAGTGCTGTGTGACCTTCCCAAACAATATTACCTTTGTTTTATCTGTCCACAAGATATTTGCCCAGTAGTGTTGTAGAGTGTATCAGTGGCCTTCAGGTGTGTGTGTCTTAACTATGGACTCATCAATACAGTATGTAGGAATTTGGGGGATGCAGGTGTCATCTTGTGAGGTTCTGTTGGTTAGATGGAAGCTGTGTTTTGACTTTGTGTCAAAGATCAGTCGATCAGTAGTAGATCAGTAGAAGAGTGTCACGTTGTCTGTATGAGTACAACTGTAATCTGGCAGTTTGCTGGCTTGCGAATTAGCAGATCCTTCACCCCTGGAAAACTATTATTCTACATTTTTCGAAATACTTTTGTTTGCTATTGCAATTTGATTCCTCCAAGTACGGTGCCTTTTTTTTTCTTTTTTCTTTTTCATAAGTCCATCAAATTTCAACAATTTTAGCAACTTTTTAGCCAAAGAAAATCTATGGACGTAACCCATTCTACCCACTCTCACAAGCGCAGGTATACAGACCACAAAGAATTCAAGATGGCACTTGTGTCCCTCAAAGGTTATCATGACGTAAGATTACTTTGTAACCCTTCCCAGCTACATAAACCTCAACATTTTTATGACGCATTGTTCATATCAGCACATATTGCCTGTGTTCTTATAAGTCAACCCCCCTCCTCTCTTATTTAATTGATTGGGCTCCAGGTTTGCCAACACCCAACTCAAGTCGATGTTGATGTTGTCCACTGTCAGTTTGTATCTTTAATGGATGTGTTCAATTAAAAATATGAAAGGCCATGACTGTTTTATCAGCTTCATAATAATGTGACTTTAGTAAAGATCAGATTTTATGACCAACTTGTGCAGAATACAAGGGAATCCCAAATAATGCCATTATATTTTTCGAGACTGTATGTTTAAGTATAATATGAAGTTTTTAAAAAAGTTTTTCATTCCAAAATGAGCCATCCAACATTTGGCAAAACCGACACTTTCAAATGAGAAAAAGTTTCTCTCCAACGTGAGCTGCTCGTTTGAGCGGTTGAATCCTGTTTTTTATCTCATAGATGTTGATTGAGAAATTTTTTTCTGCTCTTCAAAACTGTTCCCACAGGGCTTTGGAAAAGTAATTCTCCATAGGCGTGATCACTGGGGCTGGGTATCAAGCCGTACGAGGCTACCAAATTTATTATTCAAGCAGAAATGGCTAATCTTTCTTTCTTTAGAAGCTAATATCTCTGCACTGATGATGATCTGTTCACATCAACATATGTTTTGGAGAATATAATAGGTACAGAAAGAGTTGCATACTGTAGCTTTAATGTAAACAGTTATAGCAACAGGCCAGTTATTACTGCTTCCTGAAATCTGTTGATATATGTTGATGACCATATAACAGCAGATACATTTGGTCCTCATGTCCACCACAGATACTGCGGTGGACATGACATAGATACTGAATGAGTGTCACATTCAGAAGATGCAGTTTAGTGCATATTACCAAAAAGACTAAAAAGTCAAAAAGTTGAAACTAAAAAAATGATTTCCAACATCTAGCCTGCATAATTATTGGATTACAGAACAGAGTCACGTGTCCCCACGAGTCCCCAACCAAAAATAATGCTTTACCCAGTCTTGGACTTGTTTTTTCAGTTTGGTATTTGACCTAGGTCTGGTTCGATTTCTCTTGGGACCTAATTCTGGACTTACCTTCCATAACTTGGGACTTGATGGCCAAAATTTAGAGACTTGCATTTGACCTTGTTCCACCTCTCAAAGCATCAAATCCTTGATCAGATTTATTAATTTGTTTAGTCATTCTTTAATCAATATTGTTCATATTTTAATAAAACATTATCAAATATAGATGTTAAAGGCAATTTACATCAGGCAAAGCTGGTTGTATAAAGACAACAGTAACATTTGATTTCTTTTGAGAAACCCAGCCCTATTTATTTTTTCTTTTTGAAAAGCAGAAAATTGTTCTCAAAACATAAAAATAAACAACTTTGAGTGACCAGCAAGATTATTCTGGAATGAGAATCTGGCCCGGTTTTTTTTTTTTTTTTTTTTTTTTTTTACACCAAATATTGTCCTGGACTTTTGGAATGAAGCTTTTCATGTATAGCTGCAGCGATGTAGAGATGTGTCTTGCTGTCTGCAGCGTCAGTGCTCTCTGAGGTAATATGTGCTCTGTTTGTCTTGTAGATGTTTTCCCCTCCTGTTAGCAGTGGAAAGAACGGGCCGACCTCCCTGGGGAGCGGACATTTCTCCGGCTCAAGTACGTCAGCCTCCCCCCCCCTCACTCTGCTTTCTTCACTTTCCCTTCAAGCCTCCCTCCTCCTCTTTTTCCTCTTACACCTGCTCGCTGCTGCTTTGCTTGCTGTTTGAATTTTTTGTGTGGGTAACCATGTTCTGTACATGCAGATGCAGTTTTTTTTTTATGCTATTTTGCAAATCACTTGATTTTGAGGACACTTGAAAAACAGCTTATTATGTTTACTTATATTGTTTGAATACTCTGATTTGTCTTGTTGTTGAGCTGTTTCTACTTTCTGTACTCAAATGTTTCATACATCTTACCTTGATTTAAGGATCATGCAGTGCAGCCAGGGTTTCTACTATAATTATGCATTAGCCCCTGAATCTTCTAGTAATTCCTTAACCTGTTTGTGGTCCATATCCCCTTGATTGCTACTGAAGACATAAATCATAAATATTAAAAAAACAAATATTTTTGGTGCACTCGATGGGGACTATATTCAGTGGTGGATTAAAACAGACTAGGTGCTTAAATCTGACCTTAGAGGATGCACAGCCTGTTTATGTCAAGTAAAAGTTGTATAGAAGCTGTGGGATAAATACAGTTTTGAGCTCAGAGTGTATTAATCATATTTCTTTATTTTTGGGGCAATGCATTTGTTTTCCAGCTGCTCCTGAAGGAGACTTCCTGTTTTTCTGAATTGCTGCTCTCATTCTTTCCTGTGTGTGTGTTTGTGTGTGTGTGTGTCTGTGTTGTGGAGAACAGTTCACTGTGGTGTTGTTGAACAGGCACAGTTTGGTTTCATGAGTGATAGAACATGGTCGCATTGGTTTTATAATGTTATGGATGTGAGCCTAAATGTGAAGTCAGTAAACTGCACAGTCAGTAAATCAGTTAGTTAAAGCCAGATTTTCCATTTCCTGAAAAGGGAGATTTCACTGAATTTTCAACTTGCCTTCTATGGTTCTAGCTTTGAAAGAACATCAATATCAATGGTGTTAAATTTCCCTCAGCTTTCCCTATGTTAAAATATCAGTGTAGTGGAGGAGCTGAAAAACTCCCCAGGACTCCAGATGCCGTCATTTGAACCTAAAAACTCTTGCAGATGTTGTCTTCTCATACGCAAGAGAACGTACCCTTGGTCCTGCCGATGACATCATCAGGAGGATTTTTCAAGGTAGACGTGTAGAAATATTTTAGTACATGCACTTCCCCAACCGTGGGAAGCACAATGAAAATCAGTGAAGTCACACTTTTCACACTTTTAGTAATTTAGCATCAATGAAAGGTAAACGGTGCAGTGTGTAAGATTTAGAGGGATTTACTATTTCAAGGGAAATGAAATATAGTACTTGTAATTTTGTTTTCTGCAGCTTAAAATGTGCCTATTAAATCTACATAGGGAGCAGGTTTACTTTCCACGTAGGGCAAGATGTTGCACCGCCATGTTTCTACCATGTCCCAGAATGGCCAAACCAAACACTGGCTCAGGAGACATTCTCGTCCTGCTTCTAGGTGTGGTCATACTGCCATGGCACTTCTCAGACACACTGGGGGTGGTGATGTGGTGGGGGGGTATTCAGACTGTTGCAAACTATAACCTCTCCGCTAGATGCCCCTAAATCTTATGCACTGCACCTTTAAATCATTCTGTTTATAGCGGTTTTCATTGATTCCGCCAGTCAGTCTGTAGGAACATGTTGTACTTTGTTACTGTCACTCACTCTGCAAATATGTGAGTGATGGGCTAGTTTCTTCATGTATCATTTGAAAATGTATGCCTCCATACATTGATTTATTTACTGCATTCAGATACATTTACAACCGCAAAAAGTGGGGGGTTATAATTCCAAAAAGGTTACGAGAATGTCTAAAATGTAAATAAAAACATAATGCAGTGATTTGCAAATTTCATCAAACCATATTTTATTCACAATAAAACATTAACAACATATCAGATGTTGAAATTGAGACATTTTACCATTTGATGGAAAATATCAGCTCATTTTGAATTTGATGGCAGCAACACATCTCATAAAAGTTGGAACAGGGGCATCAAAAGGCTGAAAAAGTATTTGCTGCAAAAACAAATGGAGGAGCATTTGACAATTATTTAGGTTAAATGGCAACAGGTCAGTAAGATGACTGGGTATAAAAGGAGCATTTCAGAGAGACAGAGCCTATCGAATGTAAAGATGGGCAGAGGGTCACCAATCTGTGACAAACTGTGTCTAAAATTTCCAGAAAAAAATGTTTCTCTATGTAAAATTGCGAAGGCTTTGAAGATCCCACCATCTACACTATATATTGTCATCAAAAGATTCAGAGAATCAGGATGAATCACTGTGAGCAAAAGACAAGACCAAAGTTCAAACCTGGATGCATGTGATCTTCAGGCCCTCAGGTAGCACTGCATTACAAACAAGCCTGATTCTCTACTGGACATCACTGCATGGGCTCAGGAACACTTCCAGATATCAGTGTCTGTGAACACAGTTCACTCTGCAGTCCTCAAATGTAAGTTAAAGCTGTATCATGCAAAGAAGAAGCCATATGTGAACATGATCGAGAAACACCACCAAATTCTCCGGAAAAGTTTGATCTGGAATTTCAGCAAGACAATGCTAAACCACATACTGCATCCATCACAACAGCATGGCTTCCCAGGAGAAGAGTCAAGGTGCTGAACTGTCCGCCTGCATTCCAGACCTTTCACCAAGAGAAGACATTTGGCTCATCATAAAATGAAAAATCGGACAACAAAGGCCCAGGACTGTTGAGCAGCTAGAATCCTGCATCAGACAAGAATGGGACAACATTCCTCTCTAAAACTCCAGCAACTGGTCTCCTCACTTCCCAGAGATTTACAGACAGTTGTTAAAAGAAGAAGGGATGCTACACAATGTTAAACATCACCCTGTTCCATCTTTTTTGAGATGTGTTGCTGCCATCAAATTCAAAATAAGCAAATATTTTCCATTAAATGGTGAAATGTTTCAGTTTTAACATCTGATATGTTGATATGATATTCTATTGTCAACAAAATATGGGTTGATGAGATTTGCAAATCATTGCATTCTGTTTTTATTTACATTTTACACATCGTTCCAACTTCTTTGAAATTGGAGTTGTAGCTTAATCAAGAAATTGATTTATAGCAAATTGTTCAGCAAAAACAATTGATCTCCAATTAGTTCAATCACTGATTTACATGTGTTAGCATTGATGTGTTTGGCTGTGGAAGCAGGAAGAGTGAGAGCCCATGAACAAGATGCAACTTCTCTCCCACCGCATAAATACAGTTTACCCCTGTCTGTGTTTGCTATCGAGAGCTTTTATTGCTAACTATTCTGATTTGCACATGTTTGTCTGGTGTTGTTGGAAGTCACCAAACAGCTTCTGGTGCATTACCTGAATTGGAGTAGCATCCATCCATCCTCATGTGCATGTAGCCATGAAATCTAAAACAGAAAACAGAGAGGCCTATGTGTGACAACCTGTGAAACGTATTAAATCTTTCATGGTGGAAGATTTAATACGTTTACATAATTACATGTGGAATTTCTTTGTGTAAACCACAGGTGAAACTTGTGCTCCTGCTGTATCTATATTTGGCTCTACAGTTCTACATTTTACCTCTCTGCTGTGAACATGTATCTGGCTCTAGGTCATGTTACTTTATTTCTGGAAGTGCTATACTGCTGAGTTCTTATTTTCCACTGAAAACCGTCGGGTAATTTCTGTTGCTCCCACTCATGTTATTGGGCTTTTAAACAGCGTTGGGAAGCCATTTTGTAAGGTGGCTGTAAAACCGCGACTGCTTTGTTGTGAGGTTGTTGTTGTTTGTGCTCTGCGGTTTGGGTGATGTTTGCGCCTGTGCCACGCATACAAATGTGAGGAAGGACAACACATGTTACGCTTTTTTTTGGGGGGGGGGGGCCTTAGATTTTCGAGAATCTGTAGCGGGTTGTTAGGCCTCAGCTTTGCTGCGTCAATGTGGATCTTAAATTTTTTTCTCTTTTGATAAAGAAACACACACTGTTGTTTCATGGTCACCCATCCACATGTACAGAATGCAACAAATGCACACGGACACACACACACACACACACACACACACACTCTGCTCACCCCTGCTGTGGCTTTCTGCAGGCCTCGGCATTTTGATGAGCCTGGCACTGTTTTTGAATGCAGCTAATTGGAACTCTATAGAACTACACAAACACGAGGAGCAGCAGTTTCCAAAGGCTGGTGCGGGACCAGGGGCTGGGACATGGCGACACTAAGCAGGGTCGGTAAAATATCAGAAAAGGTGAAGAGAATTTGATGTGAAGGCAACATTAGCATTAGCACTTTAGCATTAAATGTTATTTTCTGGAGGAAGAAATTTTCTTCACATCACTTCAGCTTCACGGATAGATCATGAGAAAATGGGCTCCTGGGCACAGACAGGTAAATGTCCTGTAAATATCCCTCTTTTAGGCTGTAAGACCCAGAGACTAAAAGAGACACAGTGAGGTTTGCAGTCGTAGTTTGGTTGTGTTTTGTCTCTTGGGGATTGTTTTGCATCAGTTAACAGAGCCCTCTGACACAAAATAAATACATCATACTCTTCATACGCTTTGGTCCAGGGCCCCTTGGGCTCTCTGAGTGTTTGTGTCTTTTTTTGTGTGTTCTTTTTTTCATCCCCTTCTGTGTCTATTTTTGCTCCTAATGTGACTCTAATTATTTAAATTTAACTAAGTAATTTTGTGTCTTTTCACTTGGCTGTATGACTTTTAAACGTAGACATGAACTGCCATATCAATAGAGATTCTGGCCTCTTGGGCACCGTAGTCTGACCCCATAGGCCTGTTCAGTAATCCATCCATGCTCAACCCTGTAGTTTCCCATCTTGGGATTAATCTATCAGACATACATCTGATTTGGCTTGAGGCCTATATTCAGGAGATCATCAAGGGGCCCGAAAATTAGAGCAGAATTCCTCAACTTTTTCTTTTATCCTACAATGGCATTATGTTTTTATTAACAGTTTGAGAGCTTATCGGGTTAATATATTGTCTATCATTGTACCAGCGTCCCCCAGAAATGGACTTACCTTAAAGCCATGTGTAAATAATTTCTACACTGTCTTATCTACAGCAATGTATTTACAATTAACTTGCTTCAGTTAATTTGATGCTGTCTGAGTGCTAAGACTCCACCAAGGGCCTCTAAAATGCTTGTGCCAGCTTTGTACACGCTCATTACTTTTATCCTCACATTTAACCTTTTTTTTTGACTATAGCTTCATTTTAATTGGGTTAATATCACAGGTATGACCATTCAGAGCTTTTAGAGTAAAATTTGTGTCTGCCTGTATTTTTATTATATTTTGGACAATATCCGAAGTCCTCAGAAGAATAAGACACTACGTGTGAGTAGAGCCAATTCATCATTGGGTTTAGTGTTTGTATTGGGATTGTTTAAGATACTCTTCATTTGAAAATTTCCTTTAACTCTTTATTACCTGACATGAAACTGGGAAAAGACTTTTGACCCACCGTATGCTAAAATGGACCAGGTTTTATGGACAGTTTTCCTGCCCAGTTGGTCTACTTTTTAGAGCCCTGTTTCTAAAAACACTTTGATGCTGTGTCAATGATGGCACACTTCACAACTGATTAGGCTATTTGGCAGCAGGTCGGCATCAGACTCAGGTCAGTGGCTGAGTCTTTCAGAAATCAGAAGGGTTTAGAACTCTGTGAAAGACTGTTTGGGCTGATAGATCAACAGCTAAAGAAACTGTCCTTCTGTAAGAAAGACGAGATAGATTATTTGTAATTTGCAACCCAAAAAAATGACCAAAACATATGTATTATTACAATTATAGCAAACATATGATCATCATGTGGTATTTAGAGCCCTAAATGTCTTAGTGTGTCCAATGTGCACTGGATTTTAGGGCAAACTGAAACTTTTAGAAATTATTATTTAGTCCCTGCATCTAACACTGAGGTCTCCGTGCCGAACCCTAATCAGACTGCTATGCTTGCACTGTGGTAATCCAACTGTTTTGACTGTTTAGGGTGAAAAATACTACTACACCAGCTGCCACTGGTCTCAAAAGGGTGCATTTTTAGTAGAAATGGTCCTTTTGGTTGTACGAGAGTGTAGGGACCTCTGTTGGCAAGAAGATAGGAGGACTAGTTAGCAGTTCTCAACATAACATTTGCAAAGAATTTAGCAATTTTCATCACTTTACAGTTCATAATAATATTAAAACATTTAGAGAATCGGGAAACATTTCTGTATGCAAGAGAAAAGGTGGCTGTTGCAATGTGCAGTGATTGGGCAGGTTTAATGATCTGACTGGAAGATTTACTGACTGTGAAATTAGCGACAATAACTGGACAGAGGCTGAAACATATGTCAATATCCTTTTGCATTATAGTGATTCCCATTTTAACCTGCTCTTACTTACCCAGCTAGTTTTAGCTCCGAGAACATTAACAGATGTGCAGATATGAAATCTACGTTTTGATGCTGATAACAAATTGAATCGTTTTGAAGTGGTTTATTCAGTGAGGTTCAATAATAAGCCTACTCCAATGTGGAGGTTACCACCACAATCAGCAACATTAGGGTGTGGCAGCAAGAAATTGTAATGCGGTGTAAAAATAACATGTCAGACACAGAGGCAAGGGGATGAACATATGCTAGGGTTTGGTTTATCTGATGCTTTTGTGGACAAGCAGTGACATTTTTCCCCATGAAGAGGTTGAATTTTATGATGACAGCCTTCACACAGTGCTGTGAATATATTCCAGTTGCGAAGCCATCTTTGCATTCAAGTCCTCATATTTTTGGCAATAAATTCACCTTAACACACAAAGGCATCTAAACATAAACGTGTACAATCCCCAGGGGTCCTGGCTGACACACTCAGCCCACGGTCAGCACCAACCAGGAAGTGGATTAGGTTGTCTTAATTATTGGGAGATTTTGCCGTTGTTGTTGCTGTTTATTTCGGGATCATCCCTGGAAAGATAATGCACGCTCAAACTCTGTGTGTTTCTAATCTCCTCCTGGATGAAGCCGTTCCCTGAGTGGCTTCACTCTGCCTGTCAAAACCGCCACCGCCACTCGTCTATTTCAGGTTTTGGCTGGTTTTGGTGTTTTTTTTTTTTTTACTCCCTTTTTTTTTTTTTTTTCTTTTTTAAACAAATGCTGTTATAACCTCCCAGATCCGCTGTTTGTCTCCCTGTCAGTGGTGTTGGAGGTAGTCTGAGGTGTGTATATATATGTGTGTGAATGTGTATGTCCATAAGAGAATGAGTGTTGAGCATAAAAATGTGTGTCTGAGAGATTTGAAGAGATTTTGAGCATGTGTGAACATGTATGTGTATGTAGCTGGGACCAAAAAGGGAGGATGTGAAGGGAGGTTAGGGGATGGGAGGGCAAACCATCTGATCTGTGTTGCCAGAAACATAAAGTTGGCAACAGAAGATGGAGGAAGTGTTTCCTGAAGTGTCAGCAGAAGGAAACAAAGATGGAGAGAAAAAAGTGAGGATAAAAAAGGAAATAAAAAGTAGAAAGGAAGGAAATAAAGGCAATAAAAAAAGGAAAGAGGAAAAAAGACAGGATAGAGGGACTGGAAAAGGAAATGTTGGGGGAAAGGATACTGTAAAACATGAATGAAGACAAGAATGAAAGTAGAAAAGAAAGTAGAACCGCGAAAAGAAAGAAACGGAATAGAGAAAAAAGTATTAACAAAGGAAATAGAGAAATCAATGTTGTAATAAGTAATAACAAAAGAAAGGCATAAATAATGGACGGAAGAAGTGAAGAAGAGGAGGAAATTTAAAAAAGGATTGGTAAAAGAAGACAAATAAAGGAAGAAGAAAAAGAACAAGTCTGGCGTAGAAAATTAAATATGTGTCTGACTGAAGACATAACTCTTTAAATATGATCCCCGAATTCGATAAACAATCACATTGATTTGTCCCAGAATGACTGAGAAGACGGGGGAAAAAAAGATATGAGCGTTTTCTGTGAGACAGATAGTTTGGTTAATTTTTAGATGTAAATTCTTCTCAGCTTAGCTGCTGGAAACTGGGGCCAAACCTAAAAGACCTGCTACAGTCTGAAGGCACCCAGTTCAACATTGGGACTCACTTGTGGCTTTTTTTTTTTGAGTTTTCTAACAACAACGGAGCTTCTATGGCACAAAGCTAAACAGCCCTTCTTAGTGCTCGCAAAGTATTTGTTAGTAGAAACATTTTTCTGGTTTGCTTCATACCGTAAACACATCAGCATTTTTATCCTTTAAGACCATCAACTCTCAATGAGATGATCAACAAATCCCAATCTTTGCTCTTCTGTATTTTATTTTCTTCCCACTCTCTTTCTTCCCCTTCTTTTTCTGTCAAACCCAAAGACAAACAGCAGCTCCGTCTCTTCTGCCAGCGAGTGTCACGCATTAGCAGAGAAATTTGGGCAAGGACAGATACAGCCCCGATGGCACGCCTGATTTTTGTTCCCCTAATTGGCATAGCTTATTAAGTCACAGTTCAGAGCAGAGAAAAAAAGGGGGTTGCTTTAATAATATCCCCTCTCCCGTTTGATTCGATGCACTTGTACCGAGACAGATAACACGCTTCAACGCGGTGAGTGACGCCCCCACCGCCACCCTCTTGTCTCTATTCAGTCAAATCTGCCTCCGTTACGCCCGTCACTCAAAAACACCCCGGCTGATCGCTTTCAAAATAGAGATGGAGAGCAGGAGCCAGTGGCTTAATACCTCACCCTCCCACCTTCTCTCTGCCTCTGAAGCTGTTAAATTGTCTTATTTCCCCAGCAAGGCGATGCAGAACGACTCACAAAAACACCCAACCAAGCTCTTAATTGTGGTGCAGATTAGGGATTAATAGGCGTTTTTAGCCATAATGGCAAATATTATTAGCCCCATTTGCTTTTCTAATGCTAATAATGACTCTGCTAATAATGGCAGTGATTTCAAGGTTAGCGTCTGTGAGAACTTGGCGTGGAGTTGTGCTTTTTTTTTTCCCGTTAAAGCTCAGGAGATTGACGTGCCACTTGCTTCGACGGGCCGGCTCGCTACCAAGTCGAAGCTCCATATGTTTTCCCCAAAGACGACGCCAAGAAGTGCGGAGCTGGGCTGGGTTCTTAAGTTTTGGTTAGTTTATGATTTGTTCAGTTTGACTCAAATTCAAGTTGTTTGTTTGGGTGTTGCAGCGTTTCCTTTTAGCACAGTTAGTTATACTATGTGCTCATTTATTGCAAATCCAGACCAGTTTGAGTTTACTTTGATGAGGTTTATGAGATGTAACTTCATTTTGTTGAATGTGTTTAAGTTTAAGTTCACATTTCACAGTGACCTTGTTTGGTCCAGTTCAGTTCCAATCAAATGAGCAGGTATAAAAAGGTGCCTTGGAAAAATTGACATTTTTAAAACATCAAGCTTCTTTTTCAGTGTACAGCAGCGAAGATGAGTTTCTGATTCTAATGACGGTTTAACCTCAACAAACAGTCAAACTCTTAAAGTTGAGGTTGTGTTTACCCAGTGTGCATTTGGAAAGATCAGGTTTTATGTCTCAAGGTTCGGCCGTGTGCAAGTCAGTGCAATATTTACACCTTCCTTAAAGCCATATAGATATTAAAGTCGACATTATAACAGTTTGTCTTATGTTGCTTTAAAGCGCTGTGTGATAAGACAGCCACTGTTTAATTGCTGGTCTTCCGCAGCTTTTCGATAGAGACGCTTTTAAGAAGCATCTGCTGAACACCTGCCGCAGGCTACCTGGCTGATGTGTATGTTCAAAGTATAAACCAGTCATTAAGTGTCGAGAGTGGTTAGGAAGACAGACAGCACAAATTCAAGGAACATGGTTTCCATCGCAATGTTATAGAGTCAGTATGAGAGTATAGAGGTCCATCTACTGTCTTGTTCCTGTCTCAATTAGATTTTCTACCAATTTATCAGATGGTATATTCATAAGCCACCTTACAGCAACATGCACTGTATGATGTGCTGCCTATTACCACTGATGGAAGAAAAATCGCTATAGCTACGACCAGATCACTTGCATCTACAGGCTGTGCAGGTTGTGCTGCAGACTTTCTGTAATCTCCACATTCTTGTCCAAACAAAGATTAAAGTGAATAATGAAGCTTTCACTTTTTGGGACTTCTTAAATGTATCCCTCATTGATGTGCAACTCTATTGTTTAGTTCAGTATTTTGTTTGCGTGTCAATTTTTTTTACTTCAGTTAATCTTTCCAGATATCTATGGTGCTTGTACAGATAATGAATAGCTGCATCAGCAGATCTCCACTCTATGTTAAGGCTTTCTCCAGTTCACTGCTGGAGCAGTCTGTTTCATGTTCCCCGCCTGGAACGATTATAGATTTACAGAGTTGTGACACAAAATACTTAAATACAATAAAACAAATATACTCTAATACAAGTAAAATTACGTTTAAAAACACAAAAAGAATCGTCTTTGTTAATCTACTTTGTTAGTAATGAGAGTAAATCTAATTTGTAACACCATGTGAACAAAGCTACAGTAGCAGGACTGTGTACTGTGTGAGTCAGCTGGTGAACCACGTTGGTGCAGACTGATATTCATTTTCTCCAGGGGATGAAATGAAAAAAGTTTTGATGAGGCACTACCCACAAGTTTTACTCATCCAAACTTCAATCGTGTCTAAATAGCGTAGATTGGCACACTCCATCTTCTCCAGACACACACGGTCCCCAGTAGATGTATGTTAAGGGATTGATTGCCCCTTTTCATCATCCAGTGCCACCACAGACAGTAATACAGCAACTTTTGCACGGATTACCACAGCATTACACTGTATTTAGTCATTGTGATTACCCGACTTTTCCTATAGCACCATCAACACGCTACAGTTTGTTAGACCTGGGTTTGTGACAAAATACCTACAAATTCCTACACTGCATATGTAATTAGGACATAATAACAGGCTCAGCTGTGCATTGTGTTTGGCGCTGAAAGCATTTTTCCGTGCTAATCTAAGATGTTGAACATGAACATTATACCTGCTAAACATCAGCAAAGCTCCACTCACAGAGCGAATGTGGCAGTTCACTTTTAGTTTTGACTTATTAGTTATATTCACAAGTGTCTTTTCTTTTCCAGCTCCGTCTCACAATCTGCTCATTTACTCTCCTCCAATCAGATGAAGGTGACTGAATACCTAACCCATCCCTCCTGTGGCGTCCACGGTTTTTCTCTATCTTCCGTATCTTTTGGTGAGACCTCACAGCTCCGTCGTCGCTGGTAAACAGCCCTTCTCCTCGCTCTGTGGTTGGTCTGTGACGTTGGTGAGGCAACGCGTGTTTTGGTGCTCGCTCCGACACCTGTTTGCTCGTACCGCCGCCGGTGGCAGCACAATTGCAGTCACCGAGCCTAATTACTCAGTCCTTAAAAAATAAATAGACAGGGAACGTCAACCAGCCTGCCTGGCAATTGCAGCGGCGCTCAACACCTCTCCGCAACAAACACCACTCCAATTAGAGGCAGCCAATTTATTCTGGGAGGTGGCGGTGCGCGTGTGCGAGGGTGTGTTTACGCTCGCAAGTGCAAGTGTGTGACAAGCTAAATTGTTTAGGGAGTTTAAAGTTGAACCTTGTGTGTTTTGTGTGCAGTGCAGATGAGAGGTACAAATGTGCGTAGGTGGATGTGTGTGTGCGAGGGGCTAAAGTGAAGGCAGAAGAGGTACGTTATGGAAAAAATGGCGGCTGTTAATTGAGAGGACGAGGCTTTGGGAATGAAAATCAAATGTTATGCAGTCAGAGCAGCTGATTCCACCCACGCCTTCATCTTCTTCCCCTACTGTTTCTCCTTGCAGTTTTTGCCACATCACTCCTCCTCTTCTCATTCTCCCCTTCTTCATTCTGATGCAACTCCTCAGCTCTCTTCCATTTCCCTTCCTCCTGTTCCTAACTCTTCCTTTCACCTTTTCATATCCCCTCACTTTGTCTCCTCCTTCTCCACTTTCTTGATCGCTTCTTTTCTCCTCCTTCTCTTCCTTCTCACTGTATATGTCCGGGTTTTTTCTCCACTCCTTCATCTTAACACTGTTCCTCTTCATTCTGAGCTTCCTTTTCTTCCCCTTTCAGCTTAGTTTCTGTTCTCTAACTTTTTTTTTAATCTTCCCACTCTTTATCCTTCTGGTCATCATCGTTTGTAATCCTTTCTTCGTCAGTCTCATCCTCGTCGTTGCTTCATCCATCTCTTATTTGTTACCCTGCATTCCTGTGTTACCTCCTGCATCTCATCCTTCTTGGTTTTATCAATTCTCTTCTCGCTTACATTTTTTCTGCTTTTTCCTAATGTCTTCCTAATTGTTTTGTCCTCATTCTGCACTTATTCAAGATTCAAGATTCTTTAGTCTCATTTTAAACAGGGTATTTAAAAAATACACAGGCTGAAACAAAATGTTCCTCACCAGCTTCTGAAAACCACTAAAATAAACACAAACAATCTATTCTCTCATTTACTTTCATCAATGCTTCAGCTAAACCAGAACAACTCTTGTTGATTCACTTGTTATACTCGTTATGTTTTTTGTCCCTCTAAAATTAGAATCTTATGACATGTCTTCAGCTAGTTTCAGTGCAAAACATCCTGTGGTCAGATGATTTTTTTTTGTTGTTATTTGTTTTTACATTGTACTTCCTCCCAGCCATCAACATTTCCCTGTTTCTTCCTGCTGTTAATCCACATTTCCTATTCCAGTTTCTCCTCTCTGACCTCAACACGAAACTATGTAGGCATTCTCTCCTTTTTTTTTTTTGTTTGTTTACTACAAGGCTACAGCTGGCAGCCAGATATCCTAACTTAGCATGAACACTGGCTCTTCAGCAAGGCGAGTTCTGCTTTTACACGTAAAGATCGTGATTTAATTGGGTATTGTTTTCAGTGGTTACTTGGAAACTACTCAGATCAGCTTCATTGGGTATTTTTTCCCATGTCCACACATTTTCAAAATCAAATAAACACGTTAGTGAATTTTACTTCCGATCTTGCCTTATGCATGTTTACAGTGTAAACAGGAACTGCTAGGAGCTTTTTTATTACTCTTTGTGGTGCAGATTTGCTAAAATGTAATAATTATATATTAGAATATTATTCAAATTTGAGTAAACAACAGGTTTCAGGTGTAGCCCACAGCTAACTGACGGATTCTATGACAATATTACACCTCCTGTTTAGATCACCCAAAGCATTATGAGAACAATGGAGGAAATGAAATCAATCACAATCCTCTATACTGAATTCTGTGCCAAAGTTATACTGACATTTACTATCTGATAATCAGCTGTGGGCTCAAAGTCATAAAAGTCGAACAATATCAGTTTTCGTTTTTATGCAACCAACCCAAGATATGTAGTGCACACAACTAAATCTCATCCTGAAAATAACAATATGACACCAAGATAAAATATTTATCAGACTTTAGTCTGCAAGTAAAGGGAATGCAGGCTTAATTATTTTGCATCATCTCATAGGATTATGTGACAATGGGGGGAAAAAGGGCAGAAAGATCACACATCACCACTGAAAAAGAAGCTGCATTATTAATATAATGCATTTTGTTCCATTTCATTCTTTCCCAAACCCCTTTTGCAACACATTTACAGTGTTTACCTTCATCTTGTCCTCCTCTATTTCTCATTGTAGCCTTTGTCAGCAAAGTTATTCAGCATAAAATGGAACTGAACTCACAGCGCAGATTTGCAGCTTTTACATCTATTTCCTTCATTGACTGTCTGTGGCGAGAATGTGTGTGTTGAAGGTGTTCTAAACGTGATGCGAGTTGACTTGCTGGAGATGTGCTGAACCCTTACACCACAGACATCAGTGGGTTAAACCATCTGTTTCAGTAAGGGGTGGGAAAGAGCGCAATGGTTTGTCCCGGCCTTTGTTTTATTCTTGGTCTTTGGCAGCATTGGCACTGGAGTGGCACTGCCAAGTCCCTGTGTGAGTGTGTTTGTGTGTGTGTGTGTGTGTGTGTGTGTGTGTGTGTGTGTGTGTGTGTGTGTGTGTGTGTGTAGAAGATATATTTTCCAACCAACCCCCCATTCCACACACACACACACACACACACAGTATAAATTGTCTGGAACACCCCTTGTGCCATCTGGTCTTGTGTCGGGCCAGACAGAGTGTATATGTGTGTGTTTGTGTGTGTGTGTGTGTGTGTGAGAGAGAGAAAGTGTGTGTGTTATTACTGTATGTATATACAGTAAATGTGTGTGATGGAAAAAGACAAAATTAAGACAAGAGGAGAGAATGTGTGTTTTAATTCTCTGTGTGGTATTATGGTGTTTTCATTCATCCGTGTGAAAATTAGGAGAAAATAACCAAATTTCCCAAATCACACACTTCACACACAAACTTACAACAGTCTCCACAGTAAATCTATGCCACCATCTCAGGCTGTGTTTGTGTTAATTTGGATGTTCTTCCCTGATGATTAATTGGTGCTTTGGTCCAGTGTGAAACTAGTTTATTTCACAAAGTCCCTGTGTGTTTTGTCTTGTTTTAGCCATTTTTCTAATGAAGTTCTGCTGGACAGCTGGGTGGAGCTGAGCAAAGAGAATAGCCAAGCCCCAATTAAGTTCCCTTGATCAAGATAGTGATTCTCTCCTAGTAGTAGTCGATTTCTGTAGCCAATCCTGCCTTGCTCTAAACATTTTAACCTCTCACCCTGGTAGTGCTGGTGCCTTGACATTGGACAGTCTGCAATCTTTGAGCACGTCATTAATAGAACTGGGAATTTTGGCAAACGCATACCAGTGATTGTAGCGAGTACAGAAAACTGATGACAGGAAGATGGGTAAGACCTAGACCTTCTTATTGTGTGTGTGTGTGTGTGTGTGTGAATGTGTGTGTGCCTCTGAGACACATGCAGGTTGACCTGAGGAGACCAGTCCGCCCCTTTCTTATTGGCTGAAGAACATCTGGCGGTGTGTGTGCATGTGTGTGAGTGAGAGAGATACTACATTGATCTCCCCTCTCACATTCCACACTGTCAGGACCTTGAATTGAAAGAACTCCTCACTCTAAACATTTGTCTTTCTCTGATTTTCTCTCCTTCACTTTTTCCTCTTTTCATCATTTTCTCTTTCCATTCTTTCATTCTCTCCTTTCTTCGCGCTCTTTCCTCTGACTCCTTTTTTCCTACTCATTTTCTTCTGTCTTTTCTAAGTCATCCTCTCTCTCTTAAACTTCATAGCAAACATTTTTTCACGTTCACTTTTAACTTCATAAATCATGTTTGAACATGATTTTGTAGGATTTTGGAGTGTTCAGTTTTACAGTTTTCAATTCATATTTATTACAATTTTTTAAGTTAGACATTGAAATGCTTGTCTGATATATCATAATGTATGTTGATGAACCTAAAACTTCAGTCTACAACAAATTCGAGACCTTTTTCCATTTAATTCATAATCACCTCAGACTCGGACCTGGCAGCCCATTTGTTTCTTGTAATGCTCTTTAGTGGTTATTGAGCCATTCGTTTATTTTGTTGATATGTGTGGTTATTTGGTGACATTTACAGCAGTAGTGATACTAAATATGATATGAAGCGTGTCAGGTGGTCATGTAAAGGAAGGAAGGGGGGCCGGGGACCGTGGTTATGAGACAAAACAAGACTCAAGAATATGAAACAGGTCTGTGTTGCAACTGTATTCAGTGTTCCAAATCCACAAACTTTCCTCTAACCCTGACCGGATTATTTTGTCCCTTAAAGTAATGTTATAGTTTTTGAGCTTAAATCTTGCTCTAAATTATTATTTATTACATTGACAAGGAATATCCATCCATCCATCCATCCAATACCTTCACTGCTTAATATGTTAAGGATCACAGTGAGCTGGAACCCGTCCCAGCAGTCAGTTGGCGAGAGGTGGGTTACATCCTGGACACATCTCCTGTCTATCTCGGGGCCGACCCAGGTGGACTCGTCTCGAGTTCATGCAACATGACATCAGCTTAGCCCTAAAAATGAGACCTGACTTAGTCTTGCTTTGCTTTTATCAACCTTGAAACAGCTCTGTTATGACTGGAAAGAGACTAAAATGCTGAATTGCCCATGCACCAATATGTAATGTAATGCTAATGTAGCTGTTTGTCTTGTTTGACAGCTTTGTGTTTTCAATAACTTCAGGCTAAAACCTCAACTTCTACACAGTGTGTTTAGCCATTGGTTAAGAGGACTTTAAAGAGGACATTAGCGTGTGTTTTTTTCCCCTGTTTGACTTTCCTTTTCTCTCCCATTTTCCGGCCTGCTGCCTGTTGGATGGCCATCCTTCGACAGCTTGAAGCCATTTGAAGGACCAATTATCCAATAAATGCAGCTTTATGAAGTTGTTTTCCTGCTGTTTTGTTCTTGGAAGGCAGAGGTGGATATCAACAAGATTTACAACAGTGGAGCTTTGAAAGAAATAACCACCATTTGAAAGGATGTGACACCTACTCCTGCAAAACAAACATACACATATTTGCATTATTATGTTTTATTATCTTGGTTGTAAATGCAAAACCAAAAGTAAGTGGGTGGAAAAAAATCTCAGTTACGAAACAAAAGTATATGTAAATCTTAACATTCTGGTCGACCTTAGCTTTTCACAATCATGGCCATTACAGTATCATCTTCCAATCTTCAGGGAAGCCTTTCACCAAGCTTGTTTGCCACTGATGTTGGGTTATAAGACCTAGTTATGTGTCAACAGCAACTCTCCACGTCGACAGAATCTCACAATAAGTTATGGAACATACATTTGAAAAAAAAAAAAAAAAAAACCCCAGACAAATACATACTATAGGTTTATGGTAGTATTTATTCTTATTCTTATATCTTACATATATTTGGGGTTTCACCGTTTCATATATTATTTTCATGATTACATTTTGGATTTAAATTGATTTTAAGACAGAAGAGCATCCTAGGACCCAAATTGTTTGACAGTTTTTGCACAGTAAACATTTTATTCCTTCTTTTGAACATCAGTTGATTGAACACATCTACTTTTAAGGCTCTGGAGGTTTTTCTTTTTCTTCTCTTCACTGTGGTGTAACTCTGTCAGACAGAAGGCTTTGGGTGTGGCTAGAGATTTTTTTTTTTTTCAGGACTCAGGAAGCAGAACTAATTGCTTCAGTGACTCTGTAAGAGAGGGGGCACGGCAAAACCAGAGGTCTGTCACTTTGCTGTGCGTGTGTGTCACAAAATTAGTCTGTGAGCATGAGCTGAATGAATTTCTGTGTGAGTGTGTGTGTGATCAGTGAAACTTGATTAGGACCTGCTTGTTGAACTAAATGAATCATTTCTTCTGCTTGTCTGTGCAAAAAGTACTATGTGTTTTAGAGGCAAACATTTTAGATCAGTAAATGCTCATTATGAGGCATGAACATATTTTCAGGAAAAAGGGCTCTCAACTTCCCGTCTCCTCAATAAACTGCAAAAGGATGAATTGCAGACAGAACTTGAATTCAACTTTAATTTCCACTTGAGACAACTGGGCATCAACGACACATGTTTCTGTGTGTTGCTCTCAAAGGAAGGCTTCAGGTTTTGGGGGCATTTTTTGTTCAAAACAATGTTGGTTGTCTAATAGTAAAACTGGATTAAGACATACTGTCCTATGCCATCAAGTTTGTCTTCTTTATTAAAAAAGAGGCATTGTGGCTTTGGCAGGAAAACAGGTGGAATGGACTAGAGGTATTTGTGGACAAGCAACTGCTGTCTGCAGTGACTCCAGTCTCTAAAACCTACTCCTCAAAGTAGGATTAAGGGTTCAAGGTGTATCCTAACTCTACTGTCAACAAAACACAGCTGACTCTTAGTCTGATGAATGACTAGGTTGTTTGCCAGCAAGACTTTTGAGATGCTGTCACCTCACCGCACCCTTCACTCCTCCTGGTTTCAGACTATGCACCAGATGTTGGAGCGTGGCTGGAGGAATTTGCATCCATTCATCCACGGTAGCATTTGTGAGGTCTAGCACTGATGTTGGGTCAGGCCTGGATCACAGTTGGTGCTCCGGCCTATTTCAGATGTGTTGGATGGGGTTAAGGTCAAGACTCTGTGCAGGCCTGGGAAGGTTTTTTTTTTTTTCCACATGAAAGTGGGAAAACCATTTCTTTATGGAGCTGGCTTTGTGCATGGGGGCATTGTCATAAACAGGAAAGGGACAAACACACACTCTTGCCACGAAATTGAAAGAACACTATTGTCCCAAACATCATTGTGTGCTTCCCTTCATTAAACCTAATGACCCAAACAATAAAAGCAGCCCGAGATTAGAAGTACAGTAAAATAAATGAGAAGGGTCCACATACTTTTGGCTTTATAGTGTAGTTGTTCAGTTCAGTTCAGTAAAGTGTCAGTAAAATGTTTTTTCAGGCTACTGTCCTATACGTAAACGTGTCTATATGTCATAGCGTGCAAGCTGCATGTGGACACAAGGTCTCATTTGGCTTCTTTTCTGTAAGAATGTAACTTGAGAGTCTCTCTCACTCAAACACACACACACACACACACACACACACACACACACAGGCGTTCCCACAGTACCTCTCCCTCCCTGCCTCTCTCTCTCTCTCTCTCTCTCTCTCTCTCTCTCTCTCTCTCTCTCTCTCTCTCTCAGATGTAAGCCTTTTGTCTGCCCTCAACCTCCTTTTTTTTTCTCTCTCCTCCTCAGTCGTTGCAGGTGTTCATCATGAGGCAATAAAACAAGTAGTGACTGTTCTCCGTCCCAAACACGGCCCACGCTCACACGGCTGCAGACCCTCTACCCCTAGGCCTGCTCCACACTCTCTTATAATTTCTTCTTATTTTAGCTGTGAAATGTGTGCGCGTATATAGGTGTTGTGGTAACTATCTTGTGTGAACTCTGTCATGTAGGCACAAAAGTCTGTGCATGTTTATTTACAAAGATTATAATATATAAGATAGTTTTTTGTTAAACACACTAAATGGGGGTAACTCTGTATTTATGAATGACTCTTGAGGCAGATGTCCTACCATGTTGTTCCTAAGTAACAGCAAGGTTTCCGTAATTTGTTTTTGACATTACCCGTTGTGTTTTTTTAATAATCAAATTGGGATCTTGGCTTGACAATATACATCTTAAACTGAAGAAATAAAGAACCTTTTTAATTAAAATATGCACTGGAACATCTTGATATAAGAAGATAATGTCAAAAGTTGGAGGGGATTGATTTTGTTATGTTAGATTTCATATCAACTTAAAGAGTAAATATCTACAACTAATGTCTACAACTAATTACTTTTCTAGGTATTTGGACACAAAAGAAAAATACGTTTTATTAAATATGAAGGGAATAGTTTTTGAGATGTCGCACTAAAACCCAACAATCTCAACCTGTTGGCAGTGTGGAGGAAAAGTCAGGATAATTAATGTCTGGATTGTGCTGCATTTAATGCACGTTGAAGCCAGGAAATATTCCAGTTAATAAGCTCAGAGCGTTCCACAGCTCAAGGTGCAATGTGTAAATAACCAATATCAGACTGCTGGAAGCCAAAAACAAAGAAGATATATATCTTACCGCTTTGCAGTATTTAGTCCCTGCAAAGTTTGCACAATGGCAGGTTAGTCACAAAACTAGCGTTTGAGCCCAGTGTGAAAAAAATATTCTTGTACAGTCACAGGATGCCCACAAAAGTACCAAGGTTTAAGGCAGACCCAGACTTAATAACCGTAATATCTTTTAGTGCCCTCTCCAAACCTCCAAACGTTTGAAACTGGATGCCAACTGGGTGCCATTTTGGCTCTATGGTAAGCTACGATATCTGCTGTTTGGTCAGTGTCCGTGCAATTTAGATGCACAGCTCATTGTATAAGAGAGTAGGGACGTGTTGGACTGTGGGTTGATCTTAAAAAATTAGAAATCAGTTTATCGGATATTCAATAAAGGCTTATCAGGAAAACTGAAAATGTTGCCAGATTGAGTGGGAAAGTAAGAAAAGCAGAGAGAGCCAGAGCTAAACAGAAACTGGCACTGAAACTTGGTGCCATATTTAAAGACATATAGTTTACTGGAACTCAGTGAACTTACATAAATGGTAGCAGCCTTTAAAATGTTCATATATGAGGAGGCATGAAGCATGTGTGTCCTGCAGGATCCTGCTGCAGCACTGAACCGCATACATCCGCTAAACTCTGACTCAGTTTTTTAGGAATGCTATCTTATTGCTATCAAAAAGACTCTAACAAATAAGTTCATGATCAGAACAGGACATTTCCTCAGACACTAATAGACGAAGTCAAAGGTCGTGTTCCGTTTTCTCATTCACTGCTTGTTTTCACTGTGATCACTGTTCCCTTAAATCTCAGTGTTTACTGTAACACAAAACTTAAATACAAGATTCCATTGTTTTCCGCTGCATTTTTGCAAATTCACATGAAGGCTGTACGGTGTGTTGCAGTGTGTAGGCCAGGCTGCGGTTCTTTTAATAGTAATAATGTGAAATATGAAGCAGTGGGTTCTGTTCTCTTTTAACTTAATGACTGCAGTTATAGAATCTGACACACACACACACACACATACATGCAAACACACGTGTATTTCCACCCAAACTTGGGCCGATTTTGAGTTAATACCCACAATATGGGAAAAACAAAACACAAAAGTGTCTAAATACAAATTCCAAGTGCTATTTTTTTGTGTTATGTGTTATAATCCCACGTTAATATTTTTATGCTTGTACAAACAACCTGCTTATTTGTGTTTTCCAGGAGGACCGCCCTCTTTTTCATGCCATGTTTTGACTTGCACTGAACTTGTAGCCTTCTTCTTCCCCATCTTTGCCGCACATTTGTACCTCGTACTACAAGGTACCGCCTCTTAACATGTCTGCAATTCAGCTAAAACGTGGATGTGGATCACGGGTAGTGTGTGTTTGTGTAAGTGACGTTATTATGAGAAATGACTGCCATACGTCAAGATGCTGCCTGTTCACTTCAATCAAAGTTGGACACCAAACTAGCCACCTACTACTTATTTGCTCAGTTGTATTGTGGTCATGTTACCCTCAAGCCTGGTTGTCCCTCAGTAGCCGAAGTGTTTCTAGTTGTGTTTGCGGCCATGCAGTCAACGCCACATGTGCATTACTATCTCTTCTCCTTAGAGTTTTACAAATATTAAACCTTTAAATTTAAAATGAACACTACAAAGGATGAAAACTGACCTTGCAGATGGGCCTTGTTGACATTTGTTTAATAATAGTTGTCCATTAGGGCAATGCTTTTTACACCACAGGAAATTAGTGTTTATATGGTTTATAGCCCTAAGCTGCATCTGTGTCCGTACAGCACTGAAACTGAATCACACACCACTTCTTGTGTGGAGTCAGTTGTTATGAGCTTGAGCTAACTTAAAAACCTTCAGGGAGACCAGCGGTCTGTTTGGAACCTAATTCAGTTTTGGCTTTAGATGATTGCTATTGTTGTCATTTTGAACAGTCCAACATTCACACACACACACACACACACAGACATACTTTAATATGTTTAGAGAGAGCAGCAGAGCTCTCCTTCCTGCGTGCCCAGACATGTATTATGTGGTTTTCAAAGGGGAAGCCTTCACTTTAGTGTGTGTGTGTGTGTGTGTGTGCGTGTGTGTGTGTGTGTGTGTGTGTGTGTGCAAAAGTGGGTGTGGATGCTTTCTTGAGATCAATGCAGTTATAGAGTGCAGCAGCTTTTGACTCCACACATACAAAAAAACACGCACAAACAGAGACATGCACGTACGTGCACACACAGACACACACATGCACACACATTTTCTCTCTCTCTCTCTCCAGTGAGGCCTGTTTTTAGTCAAGTGTCATGCTCTGCCCTTCTGACATCTGGTCCCTGAAACCTTTGGAGTCCCCAGTGTGTGTGTGTGTGTGTGTGTGTGTGTGTGTGTGTGTGTGTGTGTGTGTGTGTGTGTGTGTTGGAGTGCATGTGCATGTCTGTGTTTGATTAACTAACCATTCTCTGCCTGTGTGACAGATCCTGCCAATACACTTGTACTTATTGTAAACCAACCTCCTCCCCCTCCTGAGTGCAGCTTGCACTAGTGCTACACTTCCCTCGGAACTGTTGTGTTCCCTCGGAAACTTGAACGTGTAGCTCATGGAGCAGCTTTCCGTTCTGAAGGAGGCCTCTTGGATAATGCAAAGAGTCACAATGGGTTTTAGAAAAGAATACAATCAAGGTTTTACAGCAGTGTCCTGTAGGATAATTGTATTGAGGGGGGAAAAAAATGGTGCCATTGTGCATAACATGCTATTCCATGTGTTGCCACTATGGCAGGACACCTCACAACCTCACAGTGTTGTTCTGTGTCCCATTTTAAAATGTTCTTAAAAACAATATCCTCATTGCTCTTTAGCAGAGAATCATAGGACTCTCATGCTTTATGTTATGTAGCCCTATAGGTCTGTTTATCATTTTGACATACCAGACAGGTCTAAGTACTGCAATACCCCTGAACCAGTAACCTAGCTTGCTTGTCCTCTTTAGGTGTGTACAACATGTCTTACATTTGGTAGCAGCGTTGTGGTGGGGGGATTAGTGCTGACGCCCGGTGTGCATTCCCGGTTGGCCTCCGGCCTTTCTGTGTGGAGTTTGCATGTTCTCCTTGTGCTTGCGTGAGTTTCCTTCCGGTACTCTGGTTTATTCTTCTACATCCAACGAGATGCATGTTGGTTAACTGGTGGCTCTAAATTGCCCTTAGGTGAGTGTGAATGGTTGTCTGTCTGTGTATGACTCCCTGTGTTGGCCCTGCTGCACCCCTCCTTTAACAAAATGACAGCTGGGATAGGTTCCAGCCCCCAGCAGGCTTGAACAGGATAAGCAGTTAGAGAAAATGGATGGATAGATAGATGTCCTAGGTTGTCTTTTAAAAAAGACAGGCGAGAGACATTCACTTTGGCTTTTATCAAGCTACAGTTGCCATCATCATAGATATGGGACAGTAGCTCCCTGCTGCACCTGCCAGTTAGATCAGTAGATGTGCTATCATGTGAAATTATGCGCTCGATATTTATTGTGTTTACAATAAAACACTGCCAAGCTAAAAAAAAAAAGTCTCACACAAACGACTTTTATGTTCAATGGTCTTTAGCTTTGATTACAGCACACGTTAGTTTTGCTAAAATGTTTCACTAAGATCTCGTAATGATGTTTAAAGCGACAGATCACTGCATATTAAGCTTCTCAGTTGAGTTAAGGTGGCAAATCTATATGTACAATTTACAAATTCTGGCATTGTCATCTTGAAAAATGCCCTCAGCCTTCAGGGAAGAAAAAAATCTTTTCTTAGTCCAATGTACAGCTCTTTACGATTTACTTGCTCACTACATAAATCATAAATCATAATGTATGTTCTGGCCTACTCACAGGCAGTAGGCGGCCTACTGAAGCATAAATGTGGGCATGATGATGACCAACTTTGTAAACCAACCGCAGTATTGCAGCTTCATCACTGCAATCGTCATAGCATCATTGCAAATACAACAATAAATAGATTTATGACCACTCAGATTTTACACCGTGTACTGTCTGAATTTGATCCAACCATGTTCTGATATTGTTTTTTTTTTTTTGCTTGCATGCATACATTACATCACATCAAACATTTTAAACACTGAGCGCATTGGTAACCATTACATAAAATCCACAATGAATACCCATGAGGACAGCTGTTTATAGGAATTAATAGGAGGACTGGGACCTAGGCTGTGTTCTCAGAGTGCCTCATGCTTGCCTTACATTTCCACACCTCACTGTTTTACCCACAGTTACAAAAAAAAAAAAAAAGAAAGAAAAAAAATCATCTTGAGGATTATTTCTACATCACTTTTCTCACTGTAGATATTTTAAAAGTAACAGAGGCTGCAAACGACACACTGACACACACACACACATAGCGTGTTAAGTGTGAATTCATCAGATTGCTGCTGTTGCCAGCCACACTTTATGAGTCTCATCTGTAGTATGATATAGAGTTTGGTTTGAAACAATACAAATTGGCCTGATGGCAAACAGACTGGAGCAAATTACTGTAGCACTGAAAATGTTTACCTGTTTTCTTAACAAGCTGCCTTCTCACTCTGATGAGGCTCTGATTCTCTTTGCACATTCGAGCAGACTAAACTGTTGTCCTCTGAGTGTAACAATGTTTTTTTCTTATTACACGACTGGAATTGTTTTCGTGTTGTGTATTTGCGTGTTAGGGAAATACAATTTCAAACTCTTCTCAAAGAAACTTTGGTTTTATCTAAGGTCAGAACCTTAAATTACATTAGTTGTTGTTTGAGGTTGACTCTTCCTGGCATCTGCATTTGAGATTATCTCTACTGCTGCTTTGATTTTTACACTTTTAAAAATTTGCCTCCTTGTAAAACTGCAAACTAAAATCACTGAAGTGCTCCGACAAAAGCATCAAATCTTTACTTTATAAGCTGTTCTTTTTCTTTCAGGCTATTTATTATATACTATCGATCATATTGTCTCTGGTTGTGTGAAATCAAATTCTCTTTTTAGGATAACTGAGTATATATTGATTCATAAGAAGCTAGAAATATATATAAATAAATATAAATATAAAGTAATGTCAAACAAATGATTGCAGTTGACCACATTTAAAAAAAATCTTTCAAGTATCTCTACCAGTCTAAATTATAACAGTCTCTGATTGCAGCACTGTATACATTTAAATAAAAACTTTTCTACAAGTTTTGCTTAATCTCCAAATGCTGTAATAGAAATAACAATTACAATCAATACTGTATTTGCATATTGATTATCAGAAGAATATGAAATAGGAGTATACGAAGAAAATGTTTGTATATACTCTCAACAGAAAAATAGTATTCTGGTAAGTGTGGAAGCTCATATCATCACATCATCATGTGATTCTTGTACTTTGTAGGAATTTTTTATTTTTTTTTGAAAACCCTAAAGGTCCAGATTTATAAAGCTTCATAACTTTATAGCTTCATAGCTACTTTCATAACTCTCTGCGTACATCCTGTTCCTCTTTCTGCCACCTCCATCTTCCTACAGGGGAACAACATTTCAATCCCGCTAGAATGTTTGCAGTTACAAACGCAAAGTTTCTTAAATTTCTATATAAAGATTTATGGCTAAAGGCTGTAAAAGATTTTCAGACAAGTCAAAATTATAAATGAAAATACATCAACAATGTAACTACGGTATATTGGTATACGGTATACTAGGGGTATACTTGTCCTAGTTGTCGTGGTTTCAAGATGAAACTTAGCAAACTACATATAATATGAAGTTTTGTCATTAGAGTCAGTGGAGAAAATGCTTTTTGGGGGCTCAGGGGGATTTTTTGTTGCAGTATTGTGAGTGGCCACTGGGCTAAATTGGCATACACCTATGGATTTTTTTTTTCTCCTGTGCCATGTTGCCTTTCTCTTGATGAGTTGGAGACTTTCGACTTTACCTTAGGATTCTGAAAAGCATCACCACAATTCATAAGTCAATGGTGCTGCCATAGTAGATCAGCGGAGGAGTGCTGCCTTGCTTTTGCACCTTCTCCATCAACTTTGGACATTTTAAATGACTATTTTTAGCCCAAAAAAAAAAAAAAAGTGTGCAGGTAACCTATTGTAGCAGGGCGAGCACCTACCTCATGGGACGGCACCACCGTTCCCCAAAAGTTGATAGAGTGTGACACAACTTTACATTCTGTAGGCCAGGGGTCACCAACGTTTTTGAAACTGAGAGCTACTTCTTGGGTACCGATTAATGCGAATGGCTACCAGTTTAATACGCACTTTTGAAATAACAAATTTGCTGAATTTAGCGTTAATTATGTGTTATTATTAATAAATAATTAAATGAATGATATTCATCTATGTGAAGACATGGATCATGTTAATGATTTCTCACAATAACTTTCAAATGTGATTTAAAAAAGAATAGCAACAACACAATTAGATGCAGCTCATTGGTAAATGGTGTTATGGTAAGATAGTTTTAGAACAGGCCCGCGGGCTACTCATGGGGTCCTCGTGGGCTACCTGGTGCCCACGGGCACCATGTCGGTGACCACTGCTCTTTACAGTGTATTTAGTGAAATTTTTGTCTTCACTGATAACCTCATTGACTACTGCTAATTTTTGAGCCTCCAAATTTATTAAAACACACAGTTACATTCCAAGGTAGCTCCTTTTTAGCTTTTACATGTTTGTTTTTAGAGATGAGGGGGTTTTCAAGTCGTCCCAGGGGTCCTTCAGGGGTTTGTAAGGGACTCTCAATAAAAAGGAGGAACAGCTTCATCAGAAAGTGAAAAAAAAAAACAAAAAAAACGTGGTTGTAATCTATATTTGACCAGAAGTTTTAGTCTTCTCACATCCGCATAAAAAAAGTCGATACAGTAGAGGATATAGAGGCAAATAATCACATAGATTTATATTTTAACTTATTTTATTTATATTTGGATACAGTTTTTTTATGACATTGTTTATCAGATTATGTAAGTGGTGATTATAAAGCAATTCAGCTTCCAAATATTTTATTTAATTGCTATTATCAAGAGAAACAGTAACATAGGCTGAGGGAGCAGACAGAGTGAAAGACAGTAAGAAGAGAGAACTGTCTCTCTCTCTTTGTCTCTCTATTACATTTCACAAATTAAAGTGGTATTATCTTGAAATATTTAAAGGTTAGATGAATGGCGATAATGGATCTTGACAACCATTAAGCTGTAATTGCTCTCTAATGTAGTTAGTGCAATACATGGGATACAATTTTGCAGCAACATGGGGTGGATGAGGGGGGTGGGGGGGTGTAGAGAGATGAAGTTGGCTTTTATTTATTGATTTTAGTCACAGCCTCTGAGTTAAAGCAGAGCTGTTGTTATCTGCATTAAGGCTTAATAAGGCAAAAAAAACGGAACACGATTAACTATTCAGTAAGAGACAGAAGGGTGAGAGACCTAGACAGAGAATAAGGGAGAGATAGAAGTGAGGGGTGGTTAGAGACGCACATAAAGAATACGAGAAAAACAGAGACATTCGGCGGCAGTGAGGTTTAACACCAGACGGATGTCATTTTTCACAAGTTACCTTCAAAATCTGCCGCTAAAAAAATGTAGGCTCACTAACCAAACCCAAAATAACTTATGTTTTATTGTTATTTGTGTGGTGCACAAGGAAGCTGCTGCGTAATTTCAATACAAGCTGCAGCATGCTGCTTTCAACCATTTTCAAAGTGTGACGTTCTCACATTAGGGATTGTTGCCCATGCACCCAAAGGAGTTACAAAGGGACCCTGTGAGGGCTATGAGATGATTGATAAAATAGTCTCTCAACAATGTTTCAGTCCTTTAATCGGAGGTTGTCCTTCTGTACAGGATAATATGGCTCTGTAGATTGTTTACACCGGCAGAAGAAAGAAATGTGTAATATGTGTAGAGGCTGTAGTGAAAAGGAACCTAGAGTTTGAGTCCAGTGTGAATCATACTTGAATTTACTTGTTTGACATAGCGTGACATTTGTGACACTACATATATTCATTGAGTAACATAATGGAAGCAGTGATTTTATATTTAACTCCAACAGTTTTCTTAAACCCATGTCTCTTTGGGCCTAAACCCAACCAAACTGATATGTATTCACAATTGTAAATCAGCATTGTTCAGTGTTGAGTAGGAATAACAGTGTTTAAACTGGTTGCTAGCTTGGAGCCATTGTTAGAGATGGCAGGTGCCATTTTGATGCCTGATGTCAAAAGAGTGCAATTTTAACGGGCGCATTATTACCAAAAGAACAAACTAAGAATTGCAAACACCTATTTCTCTGATGTTCAGTGGTTATGGGATGGTGGTGTGATGGTGTGATGTGGGACATCAGCCAAAATTAATTGAAGGATTGGTTTAGTTTTCAGTTTCATTTAGAGTTTGTTTTAAACAGTCTGTGTTAAAGGAATAGTCAGGTGTTCATACAATATGAACATTGAGGCAGGTTTTGCTTGGTGTAATAATTTCCAGTGTTTCCCATTTTACAAATGTTTGCTTTCATTGTGAGTGATGGGGGTAACAAAATCCACAGTCCTACCTCTGTAAAAAAAAAAAAAATGAAAATTACAATTTGATTTTAATACAACAATTAGTCATTTAGCAGACACTTTCATTGAAAGTGACTTCCAAGTAACGAGCACTCATGGGGAACTTAGAGTTCAGTGTCAAGAGTCAAACCAGCTCTGCCAACTGAGCTACAGTCTGTCCTCTTCTCTGAAGACAACAGAAAATGTTTGCTTATTTGGGACATTAACTGAATATCTTGCAGCAACAAAATGTCCTGCTATGTTACTTTCACTTAACAGCAACACAACAGGGGAAACAATGGCCAGGGAAACACAAAGAGAGGAATTGTCCTTTAGTTTGGAATATTTCTAGTTAATTTGTTTAACTCAGATTGCAGAAGCATGATTTTAGCTTCAGATACACCTTTGACCAGACTTTTGTACAACACTGTGGGCCCTGAAATTTTAAAGGACTCACTATGCTTGTTCACTGATTACAAGAAGCAAATTGTCAGTGTTCTTTTCTACAATTTAATGACAGAACCAATATTTTGTCCAAGCAATGTCCAATATCATGGAATTTACCTTGCTAGTGTTTAGCTTTGCACAAAAGATGAGAAAATTTCAACCAAACATCTACTGTTACCCAGTGTGCCCAGGGTACTGAAGATATGCCACTGTTAGGTGAGACGTGGATTTTGCCACAGAAGTTGTTCGAGATGTTTTGTTTGACATTTGCTCTGATTCAGAATCTACACTGATGACCAAAAATGTTCCTTTAAAATATGAACTACTGGCCCATGTAGGCAGAATTTCAAGGAGCCTTGTGGGGTGTTACCTTATTTCTTTTCTTAAACAGGAATAATATTTCTAAATTTCAGTACCTTCAGCAGATTGTGGAGTATTGACTCAGTGAAGTACTGTAGATGATGCTACGTCTGTGTTATGCAACATTTTGGAAACCTGAATAACTTCTCCTTCAGTGCATATTTATAACTCTGGGACATAATTATGAGACAGAACTGACTTTTCAAAAGGTCTCCCAATGTACCACTGTGATGGAAGTGAACGCGCTCCTCTTCTGCAAAAATCTAATCAACAAGTGCAGACAGACTGAGAGAATTTCTGCAGGCACGATCTGTGTGTATTGTGTGTTCTTGCCTTTGTGTGGGTGTGTTTTGCCGTTTTAGTCTAAGTGTGTATCATGCTGGTTGTGTGTCAGTGTGTGTCTCACTGTGTGTGTGTGTGTGTCCCTGCAGCCTTGCACCCATGCAGACATGCTAACTCGTTAACGGCTTCTCACTCCTTGTTTCCAGAAAAGGAGGTGCCATCCAGGTGGCAGTCCCACAATGCACCTTTCCCCAGTCGGCGTTAACGGTCGCTGTTGGTAACAACCTTGTCAGGGGAATAAACAGAGAATCTGCATTTTACAGAGGGGGGGGTGGCACTTTTCTCAGTCTTCTTGACTGCAAGAATATATGCAGTATCTGGAAATACAATTAATCATAATAACTTAAATTTGCTTTTCAAAAAAAAAAAAAAAAAAGTAAAAAGATATGTATAAATATATTGAAATAACATTTTAAAAGAAGACCTTAAACTAAAAGGCACCCGAAATAATTTTTCCTCTCACTATGATGTCGCAGTTTTCTAGATTTTGATATTTGACTCAGCAGCTTCAGTGAAGCGCAAAACAAGCACAAACAGGAAGTAGAATCATCATGCAATCACGGCCTTTTCCTGGCATTAAAGTCGTTACGTGGAAATTTTAAGCAGAGTTTTACCAGTGGGTTCCTGGTAAATCACATGCTATTTAAAGATTTAAGTTACGCAAATTGTTTCATTTGCATGCTGTGCTGCAGCTCTTAATACACTCATCACACATAACCGCTGAAGTTAGGTTACTTTATGTTAAACACAACAAAGTAATAACTGTATTTATTATCAACTAAATCTGGTGTTTCGTTTATTGACTAATAGTTTCATCTTCAGCAATTACTTGCAGGTACAGTATATTTAGTGAAACGTCTGTGCCTGTGGTGTAACAATATAAAATATACATCACAGTATTGCTGTGCAGAACTGTGTAGCCACAAACTGGTCAAAGAATTTTGTTGCCCCCTGTCACAACAACCACAACCTTAAAACCCAATAACCACCAAGTGGTATTAATGTGGCACATTAGTGAATGAGGCTGTGGATGTTTTGGGCACCATAGTTCTAGTGAAAGAAATAATTGTAATGTTGCATTATCTAGTGATATTTGACAACTATGAATTTGGCTCTTTCCACTTTCACTATGACAGTGGCTAAGTGCACAAATTAAATAAGATGAGCATGTTACAGCAAAGGGTTCAGGGTTCGTGTGGGTGCTGGTAATCCTTGAAAATGCTTGAATTCTAATGTTGTATTTTCAAGGTCTAACATTTGAACGTTTGGATAAAGTGTTTAAAAATGCTTGAGACTGTAAAAGTATGTTTTTCACATAAATAGTAGTGCGACCGAATAGTTAGTTCGCTTAGTGGGAGAAAAAACACCTGGGCCTCTACGTGTGACTGTGATTGGCTAGTGTGTTTTCATGTTTGACTCTGCCCTGACACCGAGTCAGATATGGTTGTGCCAACATGCCGGGAGGTTGTCGTTTTAATGAGCATTGGCTCAAAAATAGTTTAATTCGGTGGATTTAGCTTTTTAAAATCTCAAACAAATAGGCTACAAAGCGAGGTTCAACTTGCAGCATATAGTGTAACACTGCGTGTTTCTTCTGAGGCAGGAATTTGAAAGCTACACTTCAGAACGTGCCAGACAATAATCACGTTTTCAAGTTTCCTTCGTTGATATGAGGAAATCAGTGAGTTATCTTTACGTCCAATGGTACAAAGCGAAAATGAACCGTTAGAAGCCAAGTTGACATATAATATGATAAGCAGTGACAGATAATGGATGGATGGATAATCATTTTCAGTATTTATCTATTTGTGCAGATTTCTAATTTACCACAGCTGTAAAGTGCTGGAAAAGCTTGAAAAATGACCTTGAAAGTGCTTGAGAAAGGTACTGATCTCAGTGGAGTAGTGTTGTATTGCAGAAGGAGAAGAGATGGTAGGTGAAAAGCCTGATGCTAATTAATTAATTAATAAAAAAAGCCTAAATCATTAGTTCAATATTCAACTACTTTATTGACCGAAAATTAATCAACACCAATTTGAATTACCTGTTGTCATTCATGAGTCTCTGATTCCATCTTTTATTGGTTTATATCATTGTGAATTTATTTTCTTTGGGTTTTCTTAGTGTTAGTCAAGTAAAACAAATGTCACTTCAGACTGTGGAATCTGTGATGGATAATCCCTCTTATAACCCAAACCTGCCTCCTCTCAGTCTGTCTGTAGTCCAGATGGCAGGTTGGTCACTGATACCCTGCTGCTCGATCAGCTGGTCTCTAACTGGAAGGTCACAGGATTGATCCCCCACCTCTCCCCTCATGTCCATCAACAGCCATCTTCTTTCTGTTACATTGTCCTTGAGCGAAATGGCTTTGGATTCGCTTACACCCGTTCATGTCTGGATGCCTCGTTTAAATTAGTAACAACACCAGACTAGCCTGTCAAGGCCGTCAAGATGTGGATTAGTTTAATTGCACATTTCTTTTAGGCTGAATTTAGCTGACTGAAATCTAATCTGAAAACAAGTCCTATAAGAATTAGTCATCATCTGATCACTAAAAAAGATTTTCTTTGACTTGAAAAGTTCAGTTTCAGTCAACCAAAAACTGTCTAAAATAAATGGTTAGAGGTTGACTAAGAATAAATCTCACAAACTGAAAACTAACTCTGCTGACTTTGGTGATCTCCTCACTTATTCTCTAGTGGCATTAGATTTTCATTCCCTGCAAATACTTGATAATCTCCATCGGATGGATTGTACTGTGAAAGCCTGATGACCCATTTCGTTCCAATCTAGTCCCTCTATCGTACATTAATTGTACATTTTGCTTAAATCTACTCATTCTCTGTGCTGTTGTAAGCATTTATACTTGTGTGCATGAGTCTGCATTAATTATATCACATAACCACTAGTTGGCAGTGGGGATTGCACAGTGTTGACTGTTTTGTGTGTGTGTGTGTGTGTGTGTGAGTGTGTGTGTATGTGTTTGTGTGTGTGTCTACAACAAACAATGGCAACTGTAACTGAGTAGGCTATGGTGGACTTGGAGATGTTGAAGAGCAGCATTTTTCCAGAAATGACTGCAGTGCAGAAAAGACGGCAGATACTGAACCCACTGAGACACAATGTGCACGACCAGCCACTGAGAGACATGTGCAAGTAAATGCACTTTTCTGAATGTCTGCAGGTAGATTGGATTGCATGTGCCTCACACCCGTGAATGCACAGCATGCCTGTAGACGTGCAATGCTACCTGGTGGACCACCAAAACCACAGGTGCACATATGAAGTAGCAGCTAGATTCGATGGGGGAACATAAATTAGCAGTTTGTCCTGCTTGTGTCATTTCCCCAGTTTATTAAATATTTGCATGGCAATGCATGAAGTCACTTTATGGAACATGTATTTAACTACATCCATCCCACCCACAATCACTTGTGTCATGGGATTATTGTCTGCTGCTAGTTGAATGCCAGTCTGTGTGGAGTGTGGAGGAGTAAAGTGGAGTGGTTTAAACTGTGGGAGCAGGTTATACGTAGCTTCTTTCTTCACAGAGTGACAGATTTCTCAGTAAAAGGCTGCTAATGCTGTTTTGGTTTCAGTGGCTATCTATTATTAGCGAGTTGGAGCAGAGCTGATGGAATTCACCTGAGCCCTGCTCTCACTTCCCCATCACCGCTGCAAAGCAACTGCTACATAATGCACAGGGCCCTTCCTGTACAGGTGCATGGGGTGCAAGTGTGTGTGTGTGTGTGTGTGTGTGGCTATTTTTAATCCCATCCCAACCACAAAGATTCGCGACACCCAAATTTATCACGCCAAACTTGTGGTAGCCAGTGCAGCAACAGCTCATTTTTCTAGCACACACTCACTTCTGCTTCACTCAGAGATGAAAAAATCAGCAACATCTTTCATTTAGTTGTGTTGTTAAACCATTAGAAGAGTCAGTAGATATACTGGAGATGTAGGGTGGATTCATTGGTGTTTTGTTGTGTTGTGGTACTGTGGAAGCCCCAATGTGAACGACAACCACAGCTAGTAAACACAAGTAACTTTATACATTACTCACAAAGATAATTACAAGTGATTTATGTTTAATTGAATATAGAATTCTCTGGAAACAACCCTCTTTTATAGCCCTATGCAGATTCCGTTATAACAGAACATGGCCACTGCATCCTAAAAATGTGTTGGATGATATTCTACAAAATCAAATCAAATGAATTTTGACAAGGCAGTTTAAAGGTGTGGCCCCAAATTTTACTTCATGTGGACCATCCACACTACGAGCACGCTGCCTACATGCTCATCACACAAGTAAACTGCATGCTTGAGAGGTTTCTTCCGTGTTTTTTCAGCAAACTCGAGCTACCAAAGGAGTGTTCCACTGTTTTTTAATGCAATGTGTCAAGTGTCAAGTGTCCATGACTGTAGCAGGTCCACAATCCGCATCCACCTGATGAGAAGCGGAAACCTTTACACTACTACAGTGATGAGAGAGTAACTTTAAAAATAAATTGTTTGTATTCTTTGGAGCTGACAGTTCCTTGGGAGGGCACTATAAGGCAGTTGAAGAGCTAGTATCATCATGGTGTTAGGGTTGGTTAGCTCTGGTTGGTTTTAGGTACTGAAACTGGTAATAATGGAAGTAATATGACTGTGTGGGTTTTGTGAAAATAGAGGGGTGGTTCTGGGAAGGTGGAACACACTGTTAAACCTTTTCAGGGTCTGCTCTTCGGCTGGGTGAGGTGCCATGGGCCACAGAGGGTGTTTTTCTGATATACCTAGTACTACTAGCAGAACTGATGAAATACATAGGGGGGGATACGAGCTGTAAGATTGGTCGGGCTGAGCCATTTGGATATTTAGCTGCTAAATGCAACACTGCAATCACTATCTTGTCACTAACTTTGCTTGCTGTTTGCTGCTGTGCAGGTTCTGTCTTTTTAGTTTATCAGAGATGTTTCTCAGAAGACACTTAGCTGTCGGTGCTAGAAAGGACAACAAGTGAGCCGAGATTAAACCATTACATAAATGTGCCATAAGACCAAAACGATGAGCTAAAAGTGGCTAAATATACAAACTTTATGAAACTGCAAACCTCCATATAGTGACTGGTAAGAAATTTGAAATATATTAAAATCAAATCTGTTGAGAAGGTTTCAGTTTGTAAAGGTTACAAAAGCCTCAGATGCTCTTTAGATTTGCCTGTGCTGTTTTTTTTTTTTTCGTAAAAGCAGTTGTCATATTTTCTAGTTCTCATGTTTGGAGTGAAGCTCATCATTTCCTCAGTGGTATCAGCAGGAGGGGCGTGACTGGAGGACTAGAGCAGTAGAAGAGCTGATAGGAGTCGAACCCCTCTGGCTCTGCGCTCAGTCATGTTTACACTTGACGACAGGACGCCATGAAAGAGCGAGGAGAGGCGAAAGATAAAAGGGAAAGAAGAAAGAAAGTAAAGACATGAAGGGAGAAGAGGGAGGAGGAGCAGCAGAGATGGGTGGGGGAGAGAGGAGAAGAAAGGAAAGAGGAGGAAAGGTTGTTTTTAGTGTTAATGAAATCAGATAAAGGTGTGATTCAGGATGAACAGTGTCAGTGTGACACCAGATGACAAATTTAAACTGTGCATTTGCAAGACTTTTTTCTTATTGGGTCAAAAGGCATTGGCATGTTATCATCGTCTATGCTCTCATTTGATCCTAGGTAATTACTCAAGTGAAGGTCTCATGAACAGTTGTTGCATGAACCTAAAAAGGGGACTTAGAAAGTAACCTTTGTGATTATTGTCTAATCAATCAAACTTTTTCCTGCATTCTGTTTGTACGAAACCATTTTGAGCGTCATTTGTTTCCTGGTGCGATGATCAAAGACCTCTGCAGTGTCAGACGTCCCCTTTACTTTTTCAGGGAAATTCCTTCTTTCATCTTCTGGGGACGTCCATAGTCCCCCAGAGGATGGAAAGACATCAAAGTTGGTAGACATTCATCCACCCATCATTGGGACTGTAATAACTTCCTAGTGATCTCCTGACCTCTCTGCACCATCTACAGTAGCACCATCATCAGGTCAAAACAATAATTTATACAATAAAACTTTGGTTCACTACATAAAAGATCATTACATTCCAATTAGCTTCTACTGTACTTTGTGTTTAGCACTTATTAGCAAATTTTAACTTACTAGATAACTTGACAACTCTTATTTAGTCACTCTGCAGATGTTTTTGTGATTGTTGTGGCCTAAAACCGCTGAACCCCAACTTAGTTGCTCCCGGTGAGCGTTGGCCAGCTGCATAGCAGCTCCCCCATCGCTGTGATGTTGTATATAATTGTAAGTGTGAATGGGTGAATGAGAAGCAGTGTAAAGCGCTTTGAGTGCTAATAGGTAGAAAACTGCTATTAAAATGCAGAAAATTTACCATTGATATACCGTTGTTTTAACCAACATTATGGTATAAAGCCTTCTAGCCAGCATTCCACTTACATTTCTTAGTTTGATATCCCAGATATTTTTAACCTTTACAATATCTCCCTAGAATCTATATGGAGTGTAAACCTAGTTTGACTTGTATGTTAAACAATCCTGTTTTAGTTAGGCAGTAGATGGGTAGATGGCAGCGGTGTAATAATTCATGGTTTGGTTCAAATCAAAATATTTATAAAATTATATAAATATAAGTCATACCTTGATTTTATTAGTGCTAGGACAAATAAAAAGGGTGAATAAAACAACGAGTTTTAGGTTAACAAGACTGAAATAAAGTGCTTAACTAATTTTTATCTGGTTTTTATATATCTGGGTTTTTATATAAGCCTGTATGTTATACTTTATTACATGCCTTATACTAATTATCTTATTAGGAGATATTGAAATTCGCTCAATACTTTTGTATATTATGTATGTATTTGTCAAAATCTGCATTTTTCACACACTAAACCCAGAAATGTTAACGTTTATCGATACTAATTGATAATTTAAAACTCAAGATGAATCGATCACGTGATTTAGCAGAAACCGAGGCCTCGTTTGTGCAAGTGTCTATGCAGCTTAACTAGAAGCTGCTGTAATTGCAGACATCTTATTTCTACCCTCTTCTCTGGTGAGACTGGGTGACAGTACACAGTCCAGAATAGCCTTTTGTAATTTGTAATGGACATAAAAAAACAAAAAAAAAAAACATTGTCAGTGCTCTTTGAGTGGAGTTTTGCTAAACTGTCCAATAACGATGTCCTTATCTGGCAGTTGGGCTGGAAAAACATGAGACAACATGAAACATGTGAGCAAATGATGAAAATGTAGCTGATGGAAAGGGTGGGACTCCAGTAGAAGCTCATGAGTAATCCTTGATTACAAAGTAAAAACATGTGGCCACCCTTCGATTATTCAATAAAAAAGTTGACAAATGCAAAGTTTGTCACAAACATTTATAGGAATATAATGGACCGAGGAAACAGAAGGGATAAATTCGGAGCAAGCAGTTAATAATTTTTGTTGTCGATGTTGGTTTTGCATTGGAATCAGTACGAGAAGACAGATAGCAGCAAGGACCCACCTGCCTGTGTACTGAAGGAGGAATTAGCCACTTTGCTTCTGCGGAAAAAAGAAAAAGGTAGAGAAAAAGGAGAAAAAACAAGTTGGAGTGCTGTTTTTTAGCTTCCACGCTAATTAAAAGCAGATGTCAAGGTACAATTCTCTGAGCTTGTTTAATGCAGCACAACTGTTTCCTGATTTACTTTCTAGGCTTCTCTGCACTTGTTGAGAGACCATTTCGCTTCTCTTCATCCAACCCACTGGACTTCCTCCAGTTTCAAAAATCTCTCGGCTCCCCTCTCACTGTCTCTCTGAATGATTAATCTCACTCGTTCCTCTGCTTGCAGTAGCTCTAAGCTGGCAGGTGTCTATGAGATAGAGTTTTATAAAGCCAACAAACACAAAAACCTCCGCAGAGAGAAAGAAGCCTTAATTGAATTGTCAAACACAAATCTACCAGGAGATTCACTTTAACAAAAACTCATCCCAAACACTGTCTGAATCTCATGGTGATGGTTTCATCGCCTCATTGTCCACCTGTCTGTCTCTGTCTGTCTGTCTGTCTGAGTCAGTTTAGGGTGAAACAGGTCAAAGCAGGATGCAGGTGTTTGCCTAAGGTGAATATGCAATATTTTTGAGCAATGAGACAAGTCTGGACAACATCTTAAAATGTAACGTTTGTATCATGTTATGCATCAGGGAAATGCTTATATATGTATTATTTATGTTCTTTGAAGAAAAATGCTCAGGACACGATTCTAGTGTGGCTAATGTCATGTCGTATTTGAATTTTCAGATGGATATACAACTTCATTTACACTTTGTGTGTCTTCGATTAGACATTAGAGCTACTGTATATGAAATATGTGTATCTGCATCCAAGGCTGATTTGTTATGTGTTTCCATTGAAATGAATTGCTGGGGGTGGGACATACATTATATAGTACTGAGTAAATAAAGGAAAACAGCAGCGTCAACAGCGACTTGAAGATCTGGTGTCAAAAAAGAAGACCTAACATCCTTTTGTGGTTTTAATCGCATCCACGGTCCGTTTAAACACTGACCGATGTGTGTGAGTGAGGGATGAGTGAGAATGAGACTGTGAGGGCATCCCAGTGATAACTTATCATGGACGGATTACTGAATGGACCTACCTATGGCACAGGCCCAGGGGCCCAAACAGTTAGGAGGCCCATGGGCCAGAATCTCTAATGTGATATGTGTATTTCTTTTTTGAAAGAGCTCAGTTGGAAACCACAAAAAATGCTAAATCAATGAAGTCTGAAAGCATCTGAAATAGGTGTGAAGACATCTTATTTAAAAAATGACCCAAAATGACCAAGAACAGGCATAAAGTATCCAAAATAGAACTTTAAATAACTGAAAAAGACAAAGGAGCAAAAGCAGGCACACAACTTTTCAAAAAGAAAAAAAAAAAAAAGGGATGTTACCACAAACAGACTCAAAACAATCAAAAAAAAAAAATGTGTGGTGGTTCTTCCCCTGTCAGGACCCAGGGGCCCATTTTCTCACGATCTGTCACTGTTGTCACTAAACAAATGAAAGTACAAAGCTTCTCATTTTCTATATAAGACACTTGAAAGGGCAGATGTAAATAAGGTCATAGTTTCATACATGTAGTATGCCACTAAGTGTGAATCAACCTAATTTTCTCAAGGCTTTTCAACATGTAACTGCTTTAAATAACTAGTACATAAAGTAATTACTAGTAAATATTGAACATTGAGGTAACTTGTTTTATTACTGTGTTAACATGAAAAGTAAGGTTTTGTTTTTGTTCCTTTAGATAAAAGTATATTCCACATGAAGGCTGTGACATAAGTTATGCATCATTAGCCTTATTAGTAATTAGTTCGGTTAGTGAATTTCTATTTGTATAAAATAAAAGAAAAATTAATGTGTCCTCAGTGTGTGTGGTAAAAGTATCACAGTATTTTATGAAATGTTTTCGATGACTTCTGGACACTAATTGACAGATTTAGAAGGTTTTGGCAATGTCAAGCTCTAAAAACATGAAATGTTTCAGTTGTTATTCTACAATCATGCCTTCAAATCATTTTTTTTTTTTTAAATTGTGCTTCCAAATAGTTTCCCGCGAGCCTTTTGCTCTGTGCCTTCATCTGCATTGTTCTCACTTACTCTTTATAAAAGTTTTACTAACTCTTGCGACCAGTTTGCACACTGATTTTTTTTTTTTTGTCTCTTTTTTTTTCGGCTTTCCTTTTGTTCCTCTGGTTGTGATGGTGTGTAGAGATCTAAGCCACAGTTGGCTCAGCTTCACATGGGCTTGTGTGAAGAGAAGAGGGGGTTTGTCAAAGGAATTGCTTGCACCGCTTCTTCTTCCTCTACCACAGAGATGGGAAAAAAAAAGAAAAAAACAAAACAAAACAAAAAAAAAAAAAAGAAAAAGAAAAAACTAACAAAAAGCACCGGCCTTCTTATTATCAATATTAATCTCTCTTTTTGGAAAGGCATCTGTAGGCTCTGAGTCTGCCTGTCTTTAAAACACACACACACACACACACACACACACACACACACACACACACAGACACACACAGAGCGGCTGATTTTAAAAAAAAAAGTCATGTTTGAACTTGCTAATGTGTTTTTTCTCTCTCTCTCCCTCAGTTTCTCTTTCTCTCTGTCTACACGAGCTATTCTCTCTCCCTCTCTTCATTTAGCGTGCCATTAGCTCTCCAAGCTGTTGTTTGTTTTCTTACTTTAATGTGCTTTTTTTGAACAAAGCAAGAGAAAAAAAAAAAAGCAGTGACTGAATAAATAAAAATACAGGAGTGACTGAAGCATGTACAGTTTTTGTGCGCGTTGGTTGCTGCAGTTGCATGGTTTGCAAATGTTTGGTGTGAGTGTGCGCGTTTGCATCCTTATGGAAATGCCTGTGTGTGTGTGAGAGAGTGAGGGCACTCTCACTAAACTTACTTGGGTCCAGATGTTCTAATTATAGAACTGCATAGAATGACTCTGCTGCCTAATGACAGGAAGCACTGGCCTCTGTATGTGTGGGTCTGTGTACTTGTGTGTGCGTGCGTGTGCACACATAGGTTTTTGACAGACCCTCTAAAATTGAATGTGTACGAGATAGAGACTTGAATGAGATTCACGTCATTAACCTCTTGAACCCTGATTTCCTCTTAAAATTTCCCCCCAAGTCGCTCTGAGTAGTTTAGTTTGAGAAAAACATACCTACAGGTTTACGCTACAAATTAGTTTCACTAAAAAGGAATGTAGGAAACATAATTGCAGTGCGGATTACATCTACCATCAGCATCTCTACAAGTACAGGAGAGGTCACATTGTTACACTTAGGGCGGGATATTGTTAGAACATTTTTCGTTACTAGTGTCAAAATGATTTTTTAAATTTCGATACCCATAGAAAATTGTTACTTTCTCCCTCTACTTTGACAAATATTCCTATGTTAATTGTCTTTACAAGCAGCTGTACTTTATTTTGTTTAGATTCGACAGTTATAAACCGAAAATCTCATCATATGATAAGCAAACAAAATTATGACCAGATATGCATATTCACCACGGTGCCTAACTGCATTTTGAGGTTCAATACTTAGCAGTGGAGTCTGGGTTTAGATGCTCCACCATATCCTGTCTGGTGCTTGAATACAGTCTTTCAGTCCTGTCTCCTGTCTCCTCTTTTAGTGAGTTTCAACGGCAAATAAGTTATAAAGGAAGTAATAGATAAAGCTGGTTGATTTCTATAAAAAACATGACACAAGGGCTGTGTGTGTTATCCAAAATGTCTGAATCCTCAGCCTGGTTTTGCTCATTGCCTATTGCTACATTCTGTTACAAATAGATCAGGGAGACACACTGCTACACTACGTGATGGGTCTTCATTAAGAAAAAAGCAGGATCTGTCTTTTTGTCAAAATGCTTACTTTCCCCTGGTCCTAACAGTTGTCATTCAATTTTGTCACTGTGATCTGTTGTTACCAACACCACAGCCATTAGCAAGTGTAGGTGCGTCCTTGACATGCTAGCAGGCTCAGTAAGTCATTATCATCCAATATTATGTGGTTTGGTTATTGTGCAAAAAAAAATGCTTATGTTTAGAAATTAACCATTCAATTGAAAAATTCAATGGTTAGGGCTCATTCAATGGTTAGAATGTAGAATGTAGAGAAGGTAGAGTGAGGTAAAATACTGAAACACAAACTGTCCACACATCACGCGTATAACTATACCAGTAAGTAGTAGGAGACTTACTGTACCGAACAAATACAGGTGGATGACTGACACCATTTAAGGGCATGAAAATGCTCAATTCAGATAATGCAAAGATGCAAAATATTCACTAACCATGTTTTCATCGGCATTCTTGGGCTACCTGCTAGTAGGAACATGCCAAAACATTTAGAATAACCATCATTTAAAGGCCATAACATTAGGACATGCCAGGCAAGATAGCTTAAACAGAGGTAATCACAGGATGTGAAAAATATTTATGCAGTGTGTGAATTGAATGCACTTACACTTGCGGTTTGAATGGGTTGACAACAAAGACCTTAGTTAGTGCAGGATTTTTTCATCTGGTCTTAATACGAACTGTTCAGGACACTGGCTTGATTTAGTGTAGTGGGACTGTTAGAGTTTCGTAGGCATTTTGCTATGAATAAAGACCATGTCTTGGGTCTTTCTTTCAAAGACCGGAAGGTTTTGACGACAATAGGAGACACGCTGAATTTGACACATGCACATGCACAAATAAAATCCCGAGTTGGAGTGAGTTTAATAAACTTTTTTTTTTTGGGGGGGGGTCCCAAATAATACAACACCTATTAATTCCACAATATTTGGCTCACATCAACCTTTGTTCACAACTTGTGAAGTAAAAAGCCAAGGATCACAGCAACTGTTGGAAGGTATAACCAAGTTGTAGCTTGTAAGAATCGACTTTCAGATTCTTTGATTTGTTGATAAAACAAATTGTGGGCAGGTCAGGACATTTAAGTTGAGCATTTTAAGATCTATATAAGTTAAAAGTAACTAGCTAAGCTAATTTATAACAATCAGTCTGGATTAACCATAAATGGATGGAGTTCTGTCCTCTATTCCTATATCAGATACGTGCTTTTGATGATGGTCATTACTGTCTCCTTGTTACTATGGTAACATGCGGTGGTCTCCAACTGTCCTCTTGATCAGAGCTCTGTAACCACGGAGATGATAGTTTTTTGTTTTTCAAGCTTTGTGTAACGGGAGGATGTGGTGCAGAAGGACCTGCCGTCTGGTGTCTTGCCTTGGTCAGAGGCCCCTTCAGGCAAGTTCAGAGAGAGGACAGAAGACTTCATCAGCCGTGGATTTAAACTAGCAACTCTGTGTTCGTGATTTCCTTGATTTCTTAGCAATATACTCTGGAGGATGAAGGGAACGATAGAAAGAGAAGGAAAGACTCAGGAGTGGAAATGTTTAAGGAAGAAGAAGTTGGAAAAAGAGAAAAAATTAGAAGGTGAAGAGCAGAAAGAGTAAGTCAAGCGGAAATGAAGGAGGAAAGAAGTGGAGTACTGGAGACTAAAGGAACAACAGAAGGAAAAGACAAGAGGATGAATGAGATCTAGGAAATGAATGAAAGTGGGTAAAATACAAGAAGGAATAAATCAAAACAGAGGGAGAGAAACAAGGAGACAAGGAATCAAATGAAGCTAGGGAAAGAAACAGGACATGATAAACTTCCTGAATGTTGTCTCTGCATGTCCAGCACATGCGCACACACACACACACACACACAGAGACAGACACACACATACACACACACAGACAGACAAAGTAGGATTGGTGGTGTTAGACAGTTTAAGCCGCTTTAAAGGAGAAGGTACAGAGTCATAATCTGACCCTTAATTATTACTGTCTCATCTTAGTGTGCGGTGTGTGTGTGTGTGTGTGTGTGTGATCACCCAGGATATTAACATGTAGTTCAGTGAAAGTACAACAAGCTCCTCTTTGCATTATATAAAATGAGTGAACGAATCTGTTGTCCTCTGTGTCATCTCTTATTTCATCCTTTGTCTTATTTAAAAATCACTTTGTTTCTTTCTACAACTTTCTTTTTTCCCTGCTTTTCTGTCATTTCCTTATAATTTCTCTTTACCTTGTGTCCTCATTGTGTTGAACTTCTCTTGGAATCCCCCCCCCCCCCCCCCCCCCGGCCTTGATCCTCTGCTTGTTTCCTCATTTCATCTTCTCTTGTTTCTTTTCTCATGTCATTACTTTTGTTATCATGTCCTTGTTTTGGATCTTTTCCTCTTATCTCGTGCCTCTTCACCTCTTTGTTAGATGACCGAAATCATTTCGATAAATCTCTTTAATCACAACCTGGCTTTCTGCATAATTTACTGCAATAATTTCAGTAGTGCAGATGAAAATAATAAAGATGAAGATAAAAAAAAAACGCTACTGCTATAAATAATGGTTTATAATGCATTTAGCCTCTGAGTGGCAAAGTACATTTGCACTGGCGTTCGACCGATCACAGCACAGACTAGATACTGAATATTTTATCACCCTGCATATATTTGTAGGTTTACACAACAAAGCTGACTGACAGCTGTTCCAGCTGTGCAACTGTCATCAGAAACGGACGTCGCTTCAGAGAAAGAATTTTCCTAAAAAACATATTTCCTCCTTTCCTCTCTCCTCACATCTTGAAGAGGAGGCACTACGATGCAATTGAAAGGAAAGAAGGAGGGAAATGTGGATGCGTTAAAGGGAACTGAGGTTTAATCTTGTTTTCTACTCCCCCTTTCATTTCCTCTTATAACTATTTACCTCATATTAGTTATACATATGTTTATGCTAATTGGGGGACACTGGTTTAATAATTTCTGTGTATTTTTATATGAAAGCTTTTCTTTGTGTCTCAATGTCCATCTTTCCCGTGAATCCCCCGTTAATCAAGCAGTGGGAAGAGGAATGTGGTGCCGGTTTTCTTTGGATATATGATCGATGCAATTTGAGCTGCTGTAGGTGGCCTTCTTTTTAACTCAGCTATGACTATGTTTTTTTCATAACTGGTATCACAGTTTTCCCCCCCCCTATGCTGTAAATGATTTACAAATATAGCTGTAGTCTCTGCAAAGTCACCTACAGTTTTGTGTGGGCTCCATCACTGTTAATGATGCAGCCCTGTAAGCCTCCCTTCATTGTTCATGGCCAAGAGAAAAAAAAATGCATTGCTTATGCTTAAGTATTGCACTTTATTTAATTATTCTTTTTATAATTTCAGTGTCTCATTGTGTTGAGTTGTCTGAGCTGCTAAAATGTCTTCTGATGGCAGGAATAGCTAAAGCTAAAGATATTAAGTTAGTTGAAATTAGGTGGAAGTGGACGTGGAGAATTACTATAAAAGTTGAAGTTGGAAGTGAAATTGTAGATTAGACATTCTTCAACATCATGTTGTCCAATGTGCAACATCAATTGAGAAGTGTCCATTAGACCAGTGACCATTAGAAAAACTGCATCTTTAAACCACTTTGACTTTAACATTCAACCATGATGGAGTTCGCTCCTTCCAAAGCAACGGTACAAGTTGAACAAGTGATTTTAATTTTGAAGTGTCGAACTCGTAGTCACTTCAAGTCACTTCCAATAAATGTTGTCCTCATAGCTTTTACAGCTCATTACGGCTGCATTTGGTAACATGGATATAGTCTCTGAAAAGTTGCCACTTGGGAGAATGTAAATCTGTTTGATTACACAGCACATTTTGGCTGATGATATGTTTTAAGAGTATCCTCACATTATATGACGATCAGGAAACCACTAGTGTTACGCGCAGTTTTTTTTTTACTTCTCCGCAGTCGTGATTTAACTACTGAATCTTTAAATAAAGTGTATGTCAAACTTAAATCATTTTATGTTTTAGTTTCAATACCTGTATGTAAAATGCAACAGAAAGATCTGATGACAGGTAGTTGTCTCTTTGCTTACCATTTATTGTGTATGTTGGGGAAATGGAGCAGGGCTACAGGTAATTACAGGGCTGATAACAGAGGGGCTACAGAGCTCACACAGGTGCACACACATACATGCTTCATGTTGTCATAGCATGACCACTGTCCTCATTTCTGTCCATCAGAGAGCGTTTGTTGCCATCATCATCATCGTGTGTGTGTACGTGTATGTGTGTGTGTGTAAAGCTCTTAAGGGGTCAACACACTTCAGATTGGTGTTTGTTACTGGTAAAAGTTAAAGCTCATTTTGATGGATTTCTGAATGATGTGTTTCTTTGAATGTTTTTCTTAGCTGGTGTAGATACAAGATCCACTCAGCCTGCCAGACTTGGGGTCCGGCGCTAACTGATGACATTACACATAATGATTGGCTAATCGGTTTCCGTGGGATTTTCATTGATTGTTTGCATACAGAAAGAGAACTGAAAGAACTTTTTTTTTTTTAATTATTAAAAGAAATATTTTAAAAAGGAGAAGTTCTGTAAGTTCTGTATTTTCATACTTAAAATAATACTTTCACTCCAACTTCTCAGTCCATAAAATACCTGTTAAACTTTCAATTTCCAAAGGCTAGCAGTATTAGCATAGTTCCTTTTATATAGGCAGACAATGCTTGTTTATTAAACTATAATCTTCAATCATGTTTAAAAATGCACATTAAATTGTTTATTTTTTAAGCCTCCATTTTATTAGATATACTATATCCATTACACTACATACATTATCTCTTAAAAAACCAACCCCCTGAAAAAAAAGTCAGCCAATCATCAGACAAATACCTTTTCAGCAAATTTTTACGCAATTTGCAATTCAGCTGTTCATGCGTTACGTATGACATCGTCGCTAAGTGCCGGAGCGTGAGCCGATCTGGTACCTACCCTGGACAAATAGGGTCTTGGCATTTGGAGTTTGCCTGTGTGGGTTTCCATTTAGAAACCGTTAACTGATTTAACCTCATTGTTACACATCTTGGTTAGGTTTTCAGTGAGAACTGGAAAATGAAGCAGAACCAAAAGCCAACAATATTTTTTATCTTATGTCTTTTTCTTTATTTTGGAGCAAGCAAAATAAACATAACAGTAAAGGTGACCAAAGAACATTGAATAAGTAGGTAGGTAATTGGTTTTTAATAGCTTCCCTACCTCATGATTTTGTAGCACTTGGTATTTGAACCACTCAGGTTTACTCAGGTTCTGAACTCTTAGCATCCTTGGCTGTATTTTTAGAATAAGTCTTCTCCTACTTTATCCACATGGATGTGGAGACGTTAAACACTCCTGAAGTTGATAATCAGCACTGAAATGTTTTGCTTTGTTTTAATTATAGTGTGCTGAGCGAAAATCATCGGAAAAAAACCTTTACTGTGACTTGGGCCGTACATGCACCGCAAGAAATTTACCATTTTTGGTTAGTCATAGTCAAGCTTGACTGGCCATCACACACACGTGCACACGCACACACACACACACACACACACATAGGCTAACTGTATTAATAGGAGTCTGTTTTGTGTCAGGCAGGTCTTAATAGGATCAGTGTGAGAGACATGGAGCTGTCTGTCAGTCTAAGTTCATTAACTGATGATAGATAACCTGCACTGTTGTGTGTGTGTGTGTGTGTGTGTGAGAGAGAGAAAGAGGGAGGTATGTGTGCTTTTAAGAGTGTGTTTTCCTGCTTGTGTGTAGCTCTCTTTCTCTCTCTCTGTGGTGTAATTTATAGCCCTCAATCGGAGGCCTTATCAGGTGCAGGACACATGGATGCCTCCTTCTCTCCTCCTCCTCCACATCTTTCAACTTCTGCACATCAACTTCTATTTTTCCCTCCTTCTTTTCCTCTCCTCCCTTTTTTCCAATCTTTACCCTCCTCTTGCCTTTCTATACTGAAGGAAGCTTTCTTTAATTGCTCTCCTCCTCATCCTCTTACTCCCCATCTACACCTCTACTTCTCCTGGATCTGAACCAGCAATCATCAAACTCTCCACCTGTATTTCTAATTCCTGTAACTATTTTCTCTTTCCCTGTGATTAAAACACTGGCATAATAAACCAGCACAATCATAATTGGTAGATTTTAGTGGTTGAAACAATACTTTTTTTTTTTTGCTAAATAGCCAAACATTGTGTTGACAGACAAAAGCAAGCATTACTGCAATACTCATTTTTGTTCTATACTCCAGTCAATCCTGTATATCTTCCCCATTCAAACTGATCTTGCGGGTGTTCACTATATCAGTCTTTTTTAAATGTGTGCTCATTGAGTCACTGAATTAAACTGATCAAATTGATTGGTTCTGTATACCCTAAATAAATCCATAAAACCGATCAAGTTTTTTTTTTTCCTTGATTCAAAGGGATCAAGTGTTTTTCCTAGAAAATGAAAAACAACTCTGTGCCTTGATCCATCGGATCAAGTTGTCTAAATGTTTACAGTTGGTGCATTATCTGTGTGTGCGCGCGTGTGTTTCGCTAACTCAAATGTCAGTGTGTGTTTCCTGTACAAAACAAATGTGCATCCCTGAAATCTGATTGATTATGTGTTCTAGAAATCAATTCCAGTTCCCCATTCTCAAAATATTTCCATGGAATCTAGAGTGCGGTGTATGTACCTTAAATACATACTGTTGTTGTTTTCTAAATTCAGATGACTGGATATTCTCCAACATCATTCAATCAAGTGCATGTTGTAAGTTGTCGAAATCTCGCTGATCAACTTTGTTCTGATCAAGTGTGTGGCCCATAAATACAGGTGTTCATGAGCTATTTCCTTAAAACAAAAACTGTTTGCCATCAAATATCTGTTGCCCCAACACAGATAACAGTTCAACTTCCAATGAAACCGACATTTGCAAAAGCCAATTTACCATCAAGTGCTTTTTGTGTAATCTTCACTAAACCTACATAAATCCTATTCTATTCTGTTCTGTTCTCATCTATGAATAGGTAGCCCAAAGGCACTTTTAATAAGATAGCGACTTGTGCTTGGAAAAAAGGATTTTTTGGAAAGGAAACCAGTTTGTTTCTGTTTCTGTTTCAAACACACACACAGACACACACCGATAAGCTGACATTCCAAATGACTCGACAGTGACTATAAGCTGCTCACTATACACACACGGACACAATGAAGAGCCTATTGAATAGAGATTTGTGCATCACAATGCATGAGATGACTTGGTGTGTGTGTGTGTGTGTGTACTGTACCCTAAAGCTGCATTTACACATTTCAGTGAACCTAGACAGACTGATCCACCTGTCTTGTACAACATACATCCCACCTCGCTCTCTCTGTTGATGGGTGACGTGGGATTTTTGTCAGATAGGGTTTAGCAACTCAAACTACTTTATTCCACGACTTTTCACTTCATTCCTGTTTGGTCACCCTGGATTGAATGTGATGACAGCGGGAGTTAGCTGTCTGTTGAAAGGCCTTTATAATAAGTAATGTTTAATGGCATGAGGTTTAGTAGTTGGAAACGTGGATGGGTTTATTGGGTAGGTTCCTTTTTTTTTTCTTTTGTTTTTTTTTTTGTTTGTTTTTTGTATTTTTAAAATGTTCTGCCCCGTTGCGCTTCCTGTCATTTAAACGTGAATCTGTCTTTCTCACACAGATATGGAGGAAAGGACGAGTGCAGGGTCCTGGGCGAGTGGAAGTCGTCCTTCCAAGGTAAGATGTTGTTTACACAACTAGCACTGAAACACTTGGGATGTACTGAGTCAAGCAGACAATTAATCATCTTCAACTGATGACTCAGCCATTGAATTCTGTCCTTAAAAGGATCCAGTTGTCACTTGACACAATCGATGAGAAAGTAATATGGACCATGAAGTTATTGTCCACAAAATATTAAAAACACATTGACACAAGGGTCGGAGGAGCCGGGGATCCATTCACTGACAAAATGTCCTCCACCCAAACTGAGAATTTAATTCATAATTAGTGTACAGACATGAGAGAAGCCAATGTGTTTTCCAAATACCAGAACCGTTCATTCCCTCACTATGCTCTGTGCAGCTATATTATGATGGAGGATACAAGTATGAAACTGATTTTCAATATCCAGAGACTCATATCATCTGGCAGTACCATCTACTGCTGGTACTACACAACCAACAGTACTGGCAAATAGATAAAATAAGGAAATCTAATTGAAACACGTCTGTCTCTCTCTGCAGAGTTATGCAGATGGGTCACAGTACATGGCATCACATGACAGCCTCTCACCTCCATACGCCAACTCCAGGCTAACAGGTATAGTGAAATCTTTGCTTTTTACTGTGTGTGTGTGTGTGTGTGTGTGCAGAGAATTAGTGAAATACTAGTGAACACTGAAGGAGACAGGTCATCTGGCATGCAATTTCTCTCCCTCTCTGCCGTTCTCTCGCAGCCCACTGTGTGGAAAACGCCAGGCAGTGTGTGCTCATTTACCCATGATGCTCTCTGCCTCTGGCTCTCTCCAATGTGGTGCCAGTTGTGAGCAAATGGCCACTGACACAAATAATCTGCCTCTCTCTCTCTCTCTCTCTCTCTCTCTCTCTCCCTCTCTCTCATACACACACAGGCAGACAGATATACATATACACACTCTGCACACAACTTAATTACCTTTGACTGGATGCATTAAATATGGAAGATGTCAGCTCTCAGCTATCTGATTCTACCTGTGCTCTCTCTGTCTCTCTCTCTCTCTCTTTTCTTTCTCTGAAATTCATCACACATCTTGTTTGACATCAAATCCTAACCTTCACTTTTGAAGCCACGAAGAGTTCAAATGGGTATGTTTCATGTATTTCTAGTGGGTAAACACGCGTTTGAGTTGGCTTGTACTATACTTTAGAAGCATGTATTTAAATGAGACAAAATACTATTATCATGAGCAATTTTCCTGTATTTGTATACACTATGTGACATGGACATATGAGCAAACAAATTCAGGCGTTTCGAACGTGCATCCAACCTTTGATGCACCTTGGAGGTTTTCAGAAGAAGATGAGTCACATAAAAAAGAGTGAATTCTATGCGCACATGTTTATAGATTGTGACTATGTAAAGCTAATCTTTGAAATCATGAGAAGTAAACAATGATATCAATTACGGGAATTCTTAAATATCTCTAGTTTGTTGTCCATGCAAAATGAAAATATGCACATATACAGTGAGCGTTTTGCAAAATGTCAGTTGTGTGTCCTTTTGTTTGAACGATCCATTGTATGTGCGAAATGTTTTGACAGAGTTGTGATTATGGTATGGAGCTGCAGAGGCAGAGGAGAGAAGCGACAATGCAGAGTCCAGAAATGGAAATATTGTATTCTTCATCTGGCACAAGGGAGCTGCAATTTAGTTTGATAATGATAACACTAAGAGACAGAGACAGCCAGGGATATAGATATGAAACACACACACACACACACACACACACACACACAGTCCCACCCTTGCCAACAGTGTTACAGAAAACATCCCCTTCTACCTTTTACTGCTCCGACCTGGTTAAATCTGATCTTTTACAGTGTGTATGATGCTTCTCTATTTTTTCCCCCATGTTCTGAAAATGTGATTTGAGTATCAATATCTGCTCTTCAGTGACGGTGTGTTGCGAGTGAGCCTGGCACGCTTCTTTGCACATTTCTTAAATCTACTTCTAGCTACTTAGTTTTAAGTTATTTCATTAATGTACTGATTTGCATTTCTATGTCTTTGTAAATTAATTTGATCACCACTCACCATAAACTGTATAGATACTGTTGCTAGTTATGAAGGTGTTTTTAGGTTTTTGCAGTGTAATTGCTTGATGATTGTTAATCAGAATACAGGACAATGTACTGTGAGGTGGACGTCTTTGTAATAGAATATAAGCAAAATCTTCACATATGAACCACTATGTTTGAATTATTACACCTTAATGCTTCTTAGTTAGGTTTCCACACCAACATACCAATGCGTCCCTGGCTGCAGCCTTTCGGATTGTAGCTTCTATGTTCTTCCTGTGCTTGCGTTGGTTTCCTCCCACAGTACAAAGACACGCAAGTCAGGTTAACCGGTGACTCTGTGGTTATTGCAGATCATTTGAAAGCTTCAACACTCCCAAAAATGCAACCTCTGTATGGTTCCCGAACACCTCACACCAACAACACATGAATGAGTGAGTGTGCAGACGCAGACCCTGTGTGTTTCCTTCCCAAGCTGCTGAGTTCCACAATATTTTGTTGTTAGGTGTTTGCTCAGCAGCAGCTAAATTCTTGTGTGATAGTTTGTGTTGCCTTGTTTCTTCAGGTGCATCAAATGTCTCAGTTTTGGATGATAAAGTCACGTGCTACTATAAAAACAGTTCTCGTTTGTGGTAAATGGTTGTAGTGAGTTCTGATTATTCGCTGGTTTGAGGCTCGACTCTCACCCAAAATGAGCTTAAAGGAGAAAGAAACAGCACAGTGTGTGAAAGCAGCCTCTCTCTCCGCCACTCTAACCTTGTCTCTTTCTTAACCCCCCCCACCACCATCAGATTAGAGTGATGTTATGCTCTAGATAATCAGCGAAGGGATTAGTGTCATCTCAGTGACCTCACTAGATTAATCTGCCGGCACACACACGCACGTGCACACGCACACACACACACACACACACACACACACACACACAGACTAAAAGCTCACAGTGATCTACCAATCACAGTGTGTGTGTGTGTGTGTGTGTGTAAACTATATATGTAAGTGTAAAACTGGGCACTCACATGTTTATCTATATTTGTGTCTATGATACATGTGTGTGTTGTTTCCGTGTATCTTTGTTTCTGAGTCTTAATGATTATTGTGTGTGTGTGTGTGTGTGTGTGTGTGTGAATTTCCTGCATGCCAGCTTCTTATGTGTTTGCATGCTAGGAGGTTACTATGTCAGTATCTGATTGTATGATATAATGTGTGATTGTACGTGGTAGCTGTGTGTGTGTGTGTGTGTGTGTGTGTAAGTCATGCCCGTGTAAGTCATTTGTGGTGCCTGTTTCTTTGTTGTATGCACTGAATGTAGTGTGTATTTTATTACATTATCCTCATTTTCCTCTGGCTCTGTAGTCTGTATTATCCTCTCCTTAGTACTTAGTTGACGCCATGTTTGATTTGGTACAAGAACATGTGAGAATTTCCTGCTCCTGCAGGATTTGGGGCTGTGTCTATCTACAGAATGTCCAGTTGTTCCTGACCTGTTTACTCAGTGGTCAGGTGTGTGCTGCTCCCAGACTGTCCGAGACTAGAAATCTGTGAAAGTTGGTGGAAACAGTCTTTAAGTGTGAACCGTCCAGTCTTTGCTCATCTTCAGGTGCTTCCCGAGCTTAAGCCAAATGAAAGATTTCATCTACTATCTTGCTCTTTGAAAACACAGCTGCTGAGAGGCTACCTGCAACTTTTAAGGTGGAATGTTTTTCACATGCGATATTCCATGTGTGAGTTTCACGTTGTGAATCATTCAACTCAGTTTTGCACACGTCTGTATAACTTTTGCTGCACAATACACACTTTATTGATGACTGGACCTTTCAGCGATTTCAAAAATATAAATGAATTACAACCGGATTATGTAAATCTTTGTCCTCACTTGGGGAAAAAAAAGGGGGTGAAGCCTGAAGCCTCTGTGCTCCAGCAGCACCACCACACCTGTGCCCACATCAGACTAACACCACTCTACTACCACCGATGCAAGAATCATATCAAACAGTACAGAGATAATCTTCAGAAGAAAGCCACCAAAGTATGCTTGGCAATTTGTGACATGTTTAATTGAACATTTGCACCTCGAGTCTAAGTTAAGAAATAATCAAACATACACCTAGAGTCTAAGAAGACCATAATATTTTAATTGAACCTAAACTGTGTTTGTACTTTCATGTGCGCAATGTGTAAATGTTCTATATGAGGTTTCACATTAGTATGTGTGTGTAAATACTTGTGTGTAGTTGCTTTGCAGAGCAGGTGCAGCACCCTGACAGCCCCCCTTCTCCAAACTGTAACTGTCACCTACATAGTAAATGAGAGGCTCAATGCTTTCAGCCTGTAAGCAGATTCTCTTCTGTTCGAAACAAATGTTCTCGTGTGGCTTCAGTCTGACTTTTGATGCACAGCGGCTTCCTCGCACCAGCTTCTGTGGCTTTTATTTTCGAATTTAACCTGATCTGCTTAGGAAAAGGAGACGTTTACCAAAAAAAATAGATTTTTTTTTTTTTTTTTGCCAATTGTTGTTTCAAATTTTAGGTGGAGCAGCCAGGTTGTCAGCATATTAAAGCTAAGATGTGCAGGTTCTAGAACTCAAACTATCTTTAGCAAGAGAGTCAAGGACAAACCAGTCCCCACTCTCCACCTCACCCATGCACTGTGCTCCGTGTAGCTCTCCACGCACATCTTGCTGTCTCAGCGAATGCAGGAATCTGGAGCTTCCTAGTCTGTGAGTCACCATTAACAACCTCTTCCAGCAGCTAATACACGCTGGAATTGTGTGTCTGCGATAAAAGGATCGTGATGATTTAAAATAATAATTTATCAAATATATACAAAACCATACACCAGAAGCAGAAGCTGTAAGCTCCTAACTCTAACTTTGTTGGTTCTGCTCAAGAAACTGTAGAAAGAAAAGAGTCCTGCATGGTAAGATATGTTAAATAACAGCAGTTTCCGTTCCTGTGGCTCCTGTATTTGTTCAGCGTAGTATGTTCAGCATAAACACAAAATACGGCTAATACGTCATTGCTTTGGTAGTTGTGTAGCTAGGAGAATCCATTTCGACCAACTGAAATCGTGATGTTATGATAGCGCTAGATGAAATGGCTATGAGGTCCCCAAAGTACAAAAAAAATAAAAAATAAAATTAGCAATAATTAGTCAATCTCCAGTGTCCACTCTCAGGGCCAACGCAGAGAGACACACACAGACAACCATTTACACTCACATTAACACCTACAGGCAATTTGGCATCACCAGTTAACCAACCGTGCAGGTCTTCGGACTGTGGGAGGAAATCGGAGTATCTGGAGGAAACCCACAGGTAGATTTGAACCTTTGCTCCCGTAACTGGAGCTGTGAGGCAGCTGCTCTAACCTCTTCATCACCACGCTCCCCCCATAAAAACATTGTTATTATACATTGTATTAATATATTGTTTTATATTACATTGCAATACGTTACATTTATGTCCAAATTGACCTACACCAAGTGCATTCAAACCGCATAACAGTAAGAGGTATATGCCAACAAATAACTGGGCTGGTTTCCTTATTATGTTCAAGTGAGGGTTGCTGAGATGTTGTGTGAAAAGCTGGGTTATTGTAAGAACAGCAAATAAACAGTAAAACAAAATCTGGCATAAACCTGATGAACTTGGCTCTTTCATCCTCTTCCTTCTCCTCCTCCTCTTGTTGTTTTTGTTGAAATGCAGTGAGTCAGCCGTCTGTCTCACCTCTGTGTGACCTTATTAATGAGTGTTGAGCCACGAGGCCGGACCCCCTCTGAGGAGGTCACATCTGGACACTTTATATAGAAATACATATCTGTCTCTCTCTCCCTTTCCCTTTCTGTTTCTTCAACCGTCTGTCTCTCCATTGTAGCTCCTCTTTTTCCCCTTTTTTTCTGTTTTGCCAGTCCTCCTATATTATATCCTCTTGTTAGTTTCCTCCATCACTTCCTCCCCCCTGTTGTGTCATTTCTTGTCCTCTATCTGATTTTTGTCTATTACCCTTCGTCTCTGTATTACCCTCCACTTCCCTCATCCAGTCTTTCCTCCATGGAGACGAGGTCCTCCTGTCTCCCTCTCTACCCCAGGAGTCCCTCACCTCAGCTGTGTGGGGTGCCAAGGTCATCCCCCTGTCTGTCCCTACTGGGTCTGGGCCTTTGTGCTCAGAATGTTTAAATGGAGAGAAGAGGAGAGGGGGTAACGGGAGAAGAGGACATCACCACAGGATGAATAGAAGGAAGAGACATGTTTGCAGAGGCACAAATTAAATGAGGATATAGGGTTCCCCTGTAACTAACCACTGACCAGTCCTAAACCCGAAGATACCCACTTCATAATAGCTAAAATAAATAAACCAGCCAGTCGGTAGAAAAACATATTTGATAAAGGACACATCATATTAATAACCAAAAGTTCTAATAAAATTGCTGAATTCAAAGATGGGGTGTCAATGTAACAACGATTACCCATGCGGCCCCCGTTAGGTCACATGATTCCAGTGATTTTGTTTCAGTTGTCTCTGCTGATCATCACTGAACAGTGATGATCTCATTCTAAGAGCCCTGTGAATAGATGTCAGGCATTTATTAGTGCTCCACTGTATTAACATGGATGCACATTATGAGCTACTGCAGCGTATTTAGTATATTATTGTTTTGAATAGGCCGTGTATCACATGTAAATTGTCTGTGTAATTAGAACTGACATAGTAATAATAGGTCTTGTCAAGGCAAGAGGGCGAAGGGTGGAAATGTGAAATGTACCCTCTGAAAGGAGTGTTTCACTGGGAAGCAACAGGGACCGAGAAATATCCTGGAGGCTTTTGTGATTAATGCCCTATGGTTTGTTTTAAGGGAATATTTAGAGTTTAAGAAGAGTAATAAAGCAAACTGACGTTAACAAGTCTACAAACCTCAATGTACTGCCAAAGACAACAGACAACTTTGTGCATGTGTAGGAGAGACGACTGTACCTAACATAGAAAATGACCCGACCACAACATCACCACAACTGAATCACAGCCTCCATCAAGCTGTTATTTTCATATTGGACGAATGGCACGAGTGGAACATTTGGGTAGAATAATTGTTGAAAACTGGAGACAGCGACTGACAACTTGACACTCAATGGCATGATAGCGATGGACCAACAGCTAAAACCCCAGAAATGTTGAGTTTACTCTCAAAGTACTTGTTTCATAAACTTACAGCCATACTGTGACAATGTGTAACCAGTAGATGAAGCTTCCCCTAAGTAATTATAACCTAAACCATAATCCATCCCTAAACCTAACGTGGATAGAAATGACAACAATAGATTTTCATTCTGTGAATCTGTATCTATTTGTCTAGCTGTCCTTCTATCCATCCATCCATCTGTCTGTCTTCTCCATCTTCTGCCATCCAGCCAGATGAGGCCTCTAGAGACCAAACTCAGGTCATTGATGTTACACTGTGTGTGTGTGTGTGTGTGTGTGTGTATTCCTGCCTCTGTGTGTGCCCGTTATCTTTCTAACTCTGCATGTCTCTTCTGCTATGTGTGTGTGTGTGTGTGTGTGTGTGTGTGTGTGTGTGTGTGTGTGTGACAGACTGTGAAATGGTGCGTAGTAGCACCTGGGCCCTTCAGTGTTGATTGATCGGCTTGGTCATGTGGAAGAGTCCCATCTGGCCAGCCACGCTACAGTGTGTGTGTGTGTGTGTGTGTGTGTGTGTGTGTGTGTGTGTTTGGATGGCAGAGGGAGAGTGCTTGTTTGTGAGTAAGAGGTGAGGGAGAGAGATAGAGATGTGCAGCATGAAACAGTATGTTTATTGTGAGAGGAAGAGAAAGGGAGAGAGCTCTTCAGTTATAACGGTAGCTCCCAGAGGCCAAAGATAATCTGTATTTTATCATCTGAGAGGGAGAGATAGAGGCTACATTCACGCTGCAAACCTTAAAGGAAAGTTCCACTGTTTTTATAGCCGATAACAATGTGTTCATAACGAGTTTGTTGGTGTAGGGTTGTTTTTTTATGGTTTTGGGCAGTTAATCCTACCACACACTGATATTTTAGAAAATATTTTGCTCAATGGTGGCAGCAGTTGAGAGGAAGGTCTTTTCTCTGTTTCATCATGATAATGCCACTGGGCACAAAGTCAAGTCCTAGTTTGGTGTGGGAGGACTTGACGGACTTTAGTCTCATCCAACACTTTTAGGAAGCCAGACTGAGAGCCAGGGCTTATCATACAACATCAATGGCCACCGTCGCTAATGATGTTGTGGTTTGAATGTATAATGAAAAGTACAACAAATACGTCTTGTGGTTACGTTCACCAGTGCCTTTGTTTACAATTTATCAAACTCTAATTTAAAGTTTTTACCCTTAAAGGGTAACTTCACACATTTTCAAGTTGCTTCTAATGATTTAATTTGGGAGAATAAATCATATATTTTGTGAGAGTTGTAACAAACATCTCTTTGCTTTTCCTTTGCTGATTTCTCTGTCTCTCTTTCAACGACACAGTACGTCATTTAAAGCTACAATACACAATTTGAGCTAGCGCTGGCATGAGAATCAGAATCAATGTGCTTTGCTCTGCCCTACACTGAAAGTATTTTTTCTTATCAATTTACAATAAATATAAATGATTCAAAACTTTCTAAAACATCAGAATTAAACAAAGGAAATTAAGAAATTATCTTTTTGTTTCCTTCAGTATATACACACTGAAAGTGTCTTTTTTGCTGTCTTTATCCCAGGTGTCCATCCCAAAAGTGCATAACAAATCTTCTCCCAAAGTTCACTGACCTTATTTATAAAGATTTATTATCCTGATATTATTATATTTTATAATATTATTATATTTTGGATATATATTATATTTTATTTCAAAACTTTCTAGGCCAATGTCCAAAACAGTCAACAAACAAATACAACAGAGGACAATGACATGACAATGCAATTACAGATTAGCGTGAGTAGGCGATGAGAGCATGAGAGTAGCCTTTGTTATAATACTAAAAACAATTATTAACATGATCGTGTTTTGTGTTGACTTTAGTCCTTCCCTGCGGGAAAAAAAAAAAAAAACTTCACACAATGTGCAGAATTTAATGAAGATAACATTTTGTGGTTGTGTTATTGAAATGCAAGTTTTTGAAAAATTAAAAAATTGTCATACTTTTAATCCAAAATAAACTTTACTTTACTGTGAGGTACAACGTTATAAATAAGCAGTTGCTCTTAACATATTCACCATCCCAACCTTGTTTTATTAATTATTTTGTAGCAATATGTAATATACCGTAGAATATTTACACATGTATTACATTACACTCGGATTGTAATATGCATTGAATGCCTCCACTTACGTCCTCCATCAGCTGTCCTTCATCTTTCCTCGGTAGCACCATCATCATCGTGAAAGCCGGACCACACATGCCAGAGCTTAGTAAAAGTCACAAGAATTCAGATATGGCTGTTCAAGCTGCTGTCACATTGTCACAAAGCATGTATTAGATTTAGAATCGCATCATAAATATGTGTAAATCACAAAGGATTTCACACTTGCTTCTCTTTCTGCTTTCTTTTATTAAAAGAAAAAAGGTCTGACTCAAACATGACGGACGGAAATGTCAATTTAAAATTGGAAAAGAGCGAAAAAGACAAAGACAGACACAGAGGCAAACTAAGAGAGACAGACAGGGAGAAAGACAGAAAGAGAGACGGTATGCATTTTCTGAAACGAAGCCAACTGATAATTAATGCCTCTGACATCATGGTGCTCTAATTAAGCCTGGCATTCATTAAGCCAAGTGAGGGGGGTGTTTGTTAGTGGCTTTTTTGGAAGGAGGGATTTGGTAAGTCTTCATTGTTACCCCTTTTAGACAATAGAGAGCAAGAGATGGAAAGAACAACAAAACAGACAGGTAAGGACAAACATAGACTGCAAGACGGGATTTTTAGGTGACGTAACACAACTTCTGGCAGCCATATTGTACATCCACAACTTGTGGGCAACAGTAAGTGTGATCAGCTGGTTGCCTGTACTGTACCAGAACTTAGCAGTACTTCAGTTGCGAATGGGTTTTCTGTTTTCTCAAAGAAAGCAAACGGTTGTACAACTTGAGTTTGAATTTATCAACACCAGTTTACTAGTAATACTTGATCCTAAGTGTTTACAAACTGCAGATTTCATTGTAACGTATTTGTTCTGAAATAAATGATGAAGTTTATTACAGCTAAAGGTATATCAAAACCGAAACTGCTACGACTAAAGTGGCTACAACAAAATAATATGGGCTAAATAAGCCCAGTTTTGGAATTGGGATCAGAGGTGGCAGAACAAATATCACTATCGGGAGAAAAATGCTATGTCCAAATTCTAGCCAAAAACAGAAGTAATAACCTTTAGAATTAATAACTGCAGTTATACAGAGAGTCAAAGCCATTATGTCCTAGTGGCACCTGGACCGTTTCTTTTTACCTATGGAACACAAATGCAGAATTTCTGGTTTCAGCTCAGCTCTTTTAGGACTCAATTATGTGCAACTAAAAGCAACTAAAACAAAAAAAAAGACATGAGATTATGAGATAGAAATTGGACCAAAGCTCAAGGACTAGCTTGGAGACAAGGGTAAAGGTCAAGGTCTAAATGAGGTGGACCACATCTGAAAAATGTACAGAACAAAGTACCACTAATGGAGCTAAAGCAAAAGACAATTCAAATTCTGAGACTAAAAGTTACATGTCATCTACATACATGAATGAGCTTAGACAGCGTAGACATGTAATGTGAACAAGGGTTAAGACCACAGGGCTCGTCAAAGGTTCACCAGTTTTACATTTTACAAATGTATATTTGCTATAGTAATAATGAATGTGAAAGTAAATAAATGTGAAGATTTTAACATTCCTCGAATTAATTCACAAAACAATACGAAATGCAACACTTCCATCAGGTTTTCAACATTTTCTTCACAGTTAGAAGGTTTGACAGGTGCTCTTTTAATTATGCCATCTTGTCGCGTCCTCGGGAAACATGCATCAATTAGCATTTCCTCTTACCAATTTTCTCCAGATTTGGTTACATTGGGATCCATTGGGACACAAACATACTAGTGAAAGCTTGGTCATTAGTCTAGAATGTTGGTCTTACATTGAACTGTCAGGAACATCCTCAAATCGATTTACACCTCTGCCAATCAAAGACAGCCTGCATCTCAAGTCAGGTAGTAACTGAGAAAACAGAGATACTGGGGAGAGTAAGGACGCTGTGGTGAGAGACAAAGTGAAAAGACATTAAAATAGGGACAAACAAAGGGGTATATTGAACCTGTAAAGTTATGTTTCTAGAAAATAAAAGTGGAAGTGAACAATTGTGATGGAGAAACAGAAATGAAAGAGGCGTAAAAAAAAAAAATTAAGTTTGGGTTCCCTATCCATTTTTTTGATCGGAGGATTTTCTGATAGCTAATTAGGCATGGAAGGCCAGCCATCGACAGCTGCATTCATCATCATAAAACGTAATAATTAATGACATTCCAACAAAGAAAAATATGCAAATGAGCTCCCCTCATTAGCATTTTCATATTCAGCTCCCATAATGCTTTTGCTGACAAGGTTGTAATTAATGAAAATTCATGTCTCTTAGCCGAGGTCTAGATTGGATCGCATTCATTCGCAATCCCCCAAACAAGGAGCGGGGGGGAAAAAAACACGATGGGGATCGCTGCCAAGTTTTTAGGGACGACCGGGTGGGGCGAGAGACACAGAGAGACAGGGAGAGAGAGAGAGAAAGAGAGAGAGGGGTAGGCGAGGAGAGAGTTAGAGAGAAAGAAGGAGAGAGAGAGAGAGAGAGAGAGAGACAGGAAAATGGAGATGGAGGAAAGCAGATGGTGAGAGATGAAAGGAAGACAGGCAGCGAGAGACAGACAGAAAAACAGAGAGCTGAGAGAGAGAGCTAGAGACAAGCAGCATTGTTTGGCCTTTGTGGACTTTGTGCTTTAGTTAGACTTCATTCATTCCATCCCACCGTCATATTTTACTTAGCTTAGGCTGGAAGCTGGCAAAAGTACATTCACCTCTGCATGTTTTTGTTTTTTTTCTGTCCATTGCATGTTATCTTTAGTCTAGAACCGACTAAACAAATGTACATTTCTAATCAAAGTCACATGTTACAATCACATTACTTTATAACATAATAAACCACTTGTTATGTTTTTCTATGAAAAGGAATCACGAGTCAGACTGGAATCGCTTCACTGAACCACATGCAGGCAGGTATATTCCCTCTTTCCATGGCCTTATTTTAAAGACTGATTTGACCTATTAGCAGTACTCAAAGTAAGCAGGTATGCAGTAATTTTACTCTTTAGCGTCTTGTGCTGAGTTTAGTCCGTCTAGCTGTGCATTGACTGCACATCAGCACACACAGCTACAGTGAAAAGCCCCCGGACTAATGGTCTATTTTGACCGGGGTAACTAAAGCCTTCGAATGGGGATCATTGAACGCGGTGCCAAATTTACTCTGCCACGTCAAAGTCGATCAAACAATAGAACGACCGGCACTTGAAGCGTTTCCTGAACTTAAACTTGGCGTTGCCTTTCTCTCCATCTTGTCTGTGCCTTGCACGCAGGAAGATAGAGACATGAAGCAGAACAAAGCGAGTTTTTGGTGTTACTGCCCCCTCAGAACTGGGGCAGAGTGGTCCCTGCTGATTCACACATTAATATGATTGATTTACTGATGCAAAGTTATGTTCTCGCCTCCGTCTGAGGAAAGGCAGCCGTATGCATTTACGCACGGCCGTCCACCGTGTTTACGGGGAGAAAATCAGGTGCAAATACCAAAATAATGCCACAACAGATCCACAAACCTTCACACTCCTGTTTTCCACACTCATATTTCTGCGGCTCATTAATTCTGTGTGTCCTGACCTTATTTCCAGCTCTTTTGCAATTTTATCAGCGGTTGCATCCGTGTTTTATTCGTAAACTTACAGAGCTGTTACTTAGACTGTTACTGTCACTGTTTTATACAACATGAGTAGCTTAGAAACTGACAGACAACACAAAACAACACTGCTCTGTTTATTCTGTTTTCATCTCTGTGTTACTTAGGTGTCAGTAAGACGGGATATTATAATGTGACTCCAGCACTTTAACCATCCTTTGAAATCCTGCATCCTCCACGACAGCCGCCCCAATACTTTACTGATGGATTTTGCCCTGTGTCGATCTGCAAGGAGATGAAATGGGGGGGGGAGGGGAGATTACTTACCTGACTCTCTCCTCCTCGTGTTGTCACTGAGGTGACGTCTTCTTAATTGGTTCATCATGTGAGAAGTTTTCCTGTGAGCAGAAGCCACAGGTGCTGAAGTGATGCGCACGGGCAGTTTTTTCCCCCCACTTTCTTTCCTTATTGTCACAGTTAACACTAAATCTGTTTCACTCCCAGACTTTCCATCACAGCTCGACTCGCCTGTGCCAGTTTAACTGGGTTCTGTACGAGGCTTTTAACTAAGAGAATTTAGGCATTTTTCAAGGTTGATGTTTCAGCACATTTCTAATTGACCGAGTGCTACGACCATGACCAGTAAATTGAACTTTACTTGAACTGCCCCAACAGCTTTAACCCAGAACTACTATACGGCATCACAACCTTTCTTTTACTATATTTTACAGTTTGCAGGTCAGACTGAAAATAAATTTAAACTTTACAGCTATTGTAGTTTTTTTGCCTTCGATGAACAGTATTATTTATGATGTTCTGTTGCCTTGTGACAGATTAACATACAATATTATTTAAACCTAATTAAAACAGTTCAGAGTCTGTTAGGCACAGACGGTGCCACTGCACTTCAGTATGATTGCACTGCCCACCTCGACCTCAATAATAAACACTGTGTAGAATTATCACCCTTCTGAAAGTTTCAGCTTGAAAACTGAGAAATTATAACATTGTGAATTCATGGTGCAGCCGTTGTATTGGATTGCATTAGATTGGACAGTTGTATCTAATGAAGTGGCCAGTGAGTGTATATTAGTTTAGTATCAACCTTTGGACAAAAGTAGGAAAAGTGCAGGTGACATCAGCTGCAGGAGTTTTTCATCATTAGGAGTTCAGAAGATGTTCTCTGGGGGAGCTCTGGAAAAGCAGGTTGACCGTGATTACAAACTCCATAGTGTGAGCGACAAGACGACATAATCTGACTTGAAGGTTCTTCTAATTGATGTCATCTGGAGGTGTTTTCAGCTAGAAGTAGAGAAATATTTTTATACAGGGAGGTCAATGTGAAGTTTAATGATATTTGTGTACATCTACTACCCAAACTAGAACTTTTAAAACCCAGTGAACGCGTCTTTTAAGGTGTGACATGCATTACTTTTTTGTAGTAATCCCACAATTCAGTTCTCCCTGTTTTAGAGATGACATCACAGCTCAAACAGTGATGATGCAGTATGAAGATGGTTAGAAAGTGTCCGAGCTGGCCGCTCAATGTGTGCAATAAATATGGAGTTGTGACTGCAATTCGACTAAAACTGAATTAAATCACATGCTGAAATTAATACTGGGTGACAGTGAAAAACATATACATTAACACCAACTGGTGGTTTTGTTGTGGTGGACAGTGGTCTCAGTATGTGAACAGTCAACTGCAGCATGCTTTCAATCATAGCCAGCATTAAACTCCTGTCCACCACAACATTAATACTACCAGGTGGTATTGATGGGAGGATTAGTGTGGTATAAATGTGATGATGATTGGTCTTGGGTCGTGGGATGATGGTTGGGTGAAGTTCTGCAACAGTGGGTGGCGGCATTATGCCGACACTGCTGAAAAGAGACGGAGAAGTTGAAGAACAACAAAATCTGTTTCTAATAACCTGTATCTTTAACTTTGTCTTCAAATTAACAGGAAAGGTTTCTATTTCAGGCAGGTGACTTTATTTTCTTGTTCCTTATAATTGACTTGAACCTGGTACAGTGTGTGTGTGTGTGTGTGTGTTTGTGTGCGTGAGAGAGAGAAAGAGTGAGATAGAATGAGCAATACTCCCTTTGCGTAATGCTGCTGTACACCTGCAAAAACGTAGAGTCAGAGCTTCTCTAAGAGCTTATCACTGTGTGTGTGTGTGTGATGATGATACTGACAGATAGCAGTATCTGTGGTTTGGCACCTGAACACAGTTTAAAAGTGATATTTTGCTCTTCACTCTGCAGCAGCTTGTAATTGTCTTCTGCTTCTGTAATAACAATATTCAACAACATGATGTCAGTTTGATCTGCAGCTCTGTCCTGCACATATTGCACTAATTATGTAGTTGGGGTGTCCATCAGTTGAAAACCCTCTTCATAGATGATCAGGTTTGTTTGGTTGCTGTCCTAGTTGATGATTCTAGTGTCATCAAACCTGGCACTTAAGTCAACTGTAATTGTATTTATGTTGAGTTTTTCTCCAGCAAAGTGCAGGTTTTGGTGAGGTTTTCAGTTTGCTGTTGGATGTGACTCGAACAAACATTGTTTAATTGGATACAAGATTGCTTCTCGTGGTTAAATTATTAAGTATGTACATTTTGTACTCCTTTTTTTTGCATATTTATTAAGTACATCCATATACCGTGTATGGTTAATGAAAGTCTCAGAAATGCGTGAGTACATTTCATTTGTCCTTTCGGAGTAATGCAGAAATCATATTCAGGTATGTTTAAGAGAATAATCAGCTCTGTACCACATGCTATATTTACCAATGTGACTATATTTAAAAATATAGCATATGGCAACACACAGAACACACACACATACACAAAAGGCACAGTTTACTAACATACTTAATATACTGTTCTTAAGTAATATTTACACAGACATGTTGTGGTCATACACAAACATTAAAAGTAGGTCTGCACTGGTAAAAATGGTGTGAAACTAACTGCAGGGAAATAAAATGTGCTATTTGATTACTTTTACTCTTAGAAACAAATCAGGAACATGACAATATATAACATCATTAGTCATTATCTGAGTCATTTTTGATGAATACTTTTATGTCTACTTGTTTTTAATCTACTCGTTATTTTTATTTGAATCCAGGTTTTGGAAACTCCACACCCAGTTAACTCTGGATATGAAGCCATTTTTAAAATACTGTCTGCTTAAGCTTAACTTTGTTTAATGTCTTTAAGGTAAAAGGTACTTTTTTTGAAAATGCATGGAGTGCAGCAGTGTTTAGTAGATTATAGTCAGAGACATCCAGTAGCTAGATGCAGATAGAGATGAAGAGAGGTAGAGTGCACATTAATCCTTTGGAAGAATAAAAGTACAGATTAGGTTCAGGTTAAAGTAGGATAATCTCAGTAAAGTGCTTCAACCTCCTGATAATGTCTGTTTAAAGTTAAGTACAATTATTTAATACAGTGATGACACAATTGATGCACAGGATAATAATCAGTCTTTCACACTGTGTACACAAAAAACTAAGTGCAGCATGGCTCTCTCACTTTTGAAATGTTTTATACCCGATTTGGTGACGTGGTTCTTACTGTAAATACTGTGCTCTATAGTGAGACTACAAAGATTTTGGAGTTTTTCCCCAAAGCACATGTCGGGTTTGAATTCGTGTTAAATCTAAACATTTTTAACCTGGTTTCTTTAGAGAAAACGCGCAGAGAACATAAAGCCACTAGCCACAAAGCAGGCGGAGGAGTTGACTCTGCAACAATGCTGGAATACTGATGTGTGTGTGTGTGTGTGTTAAGTGTTGGCATAAGATAGCAGTTGCCCCCTGGGCTTTGCCAACATGGCACTGCCCCCTCTGCAGCAGCATGGCACAGTCTCCGTCTTTGTTGTGAAACCATGGCTGTATGTGCTTGTGTGTGTGTCTGTGTGCGTGTGTGGAAACTGGAGGTATCCGGAAAAAAAAGATTTACATTTTAAAACAAACCAGTCATGCGTTTCGTTGAACTTAACATTTGGACATTGAATTGGAAAAGAAAAAGTGCATTGTTTTGTGTTTTAGGTATATTGATTATCAAGAGATGATTGGTGTCAACTGTACTTTCTTTCTCTATCGTTGTCCTTGTTCCTCTCTCCCTTTTCTTTCCCCCTTCTGTTTGCACTCCGTCCACCTTCCTTTCTTTTTTTATTCCCTCACCATCAGCCACTCGTTTCCCCGACGTCTTTTTTATTCCTCCGTTCATGTCTCTCTCATGCTTTCTTATTTCATTCACCATTTTCCATTTGTCCTGTCTTCCTTCTCCATCGTGCTCCTTCATTCCTTTGTTTTTTCTGTGTCTTCCCTCCTTCTCCATTTGCCTTTGTCCTGCTCACATTTCACTCTTTCCCTTTTCGCCATTTTATGACCACGTTGTTTTTTTTTACACCCAGTGAACATGTTTGCTGTTTTTGGAAACCTGCATATTGCTCTTGTGGCCTTCTTGTGTAAATGACCTTTGACCTATAAGCTCTTGATTGAATTCTTCCAATAATTCTGTAAAAAGGTATAAGAGGGTATTTGTAAAGAGAGATCTGCACAAATCCTGTTGTACTGTATCTATGTATTACACTAACACATGCCTGAAAGCTACACCTGTAGCATATATTCATTACACTGTAATTTATCCCATTTTAATTGGATGATGCAGTTTTTTCTCAAACCCGCTAGAAGATAACTATCCTGTGAAGCCAGAGTTACATAAGACTAACTTAAGTATCTCTAAAAAAATTGTTACTGCAGAAATTATTCCAATAGATCACAGCGACTACTCTCTGTACCCACTGTTACTCTATGTACTGTGTGTTTGTGTGTGTGTTTGTGTGTGTGTGTGTGCGTGTGTGTGTGTAGGTGCCCTCTTTGTGGTTTTATCTAAACTGAATGTATCTGTTTTGTCTGAACAGATGTTTCCTGTGGCAAGCTTTTAGGTAACAGCCAACCAATGCTGTGCACACGCCTGTGTGTGTGTGCGTGCGTGTGTGTGTTTGCATGTGTGTGTTTGTATGTGTATCTGCAGACAAGCACCAGTTTTTGGAAATAGAGATGTTTTGTCTGATTTTCATTGCTTCCCGTCATGTTTGAAATTCAGTGACAGCCACAGGTCTGTTCACTGATTGGTGGAGTATTTTTACTTTGTGCAACCTGTGGGGCTGTATTTCTGTCATGTGGGATAGATGGTGGAGATGAGAAAGATACTCATGTTACCTTGTGAGTGTCTCCTCATTAAGACACCTGCCTAATTATGAAGCTTGTTTCAAAAAAATAAAATATTGTGCAATGACTATGTAATTAAATATTACTACTGAACACTGATCCACTGGTCCAAAGTTTTACTATATGTAAGGGAAAAGTCAAATACAGTAAAACAGTTACAGTAACAGTGATTCTGAATTCAGAATTTCATCCAGACGTTTAATCACATTTCATAAATTGACATTAATTAGTGTGTTTGTTGCTTTATCCAGTGAATAGTCACTTTCAGTCATTATCACACTGTTATGGTTCAGTAAAACCTACTAATACTACTACTAATTCAGTAAATATAAAGTGATCTATTTGGCATTTCATACACAGAACAAATACTTTATTATTTATAGACACATTAGGATTTTATTACATTTTTAACTGAGATGCCTTCCTTCTTTGGATGTGTGTTGGAGTCTGGCCACCCCATTAAAAATATTCTGGGCAGATGTTGAACTTCTAATGTGAGGTGCATTGTATGATTAACAGAAGTTAGTAATAACACCTTAAATCTAAACATTTAAAGTTAAAGTTAAGTTTTTAGTACGTTGCAACTCAGTGGACCTCTGTACTTCTAAAATCCTGGATCTGGCCTGGAACTGTCCAGTTACATTTGTAGATGCTTGACGAGACACAGTTATTGTTACAATACACACATTTGTTTTTACAATAATAAACAGTAGTTTCTTAAGTATGAAGAAAGAAAATGTTGAGTAAAATGCTTTTTTTGGCCCCGTCATTGTTTTTTCGATTATTCCTTAAACAGGCCGCAGACTGGGACTCAGCTTTAAAAGCACACCTTAATTGTGATGCACTCTCTCTTTCCTCATTTTCTCTTTCCTCATTCCTTTAACCCTCCCTCATTCAGCCTCCCTCTCCAGTTTACTTCTCTCTCTCTCTCTCTCTCATTCTCTTTCTCTCTCTCTCTCTGTACCATATGGTGTACCATGGTACATTTAGCTTGTCAGTGATAATGGATGGCCATGGAAGCCCAGTTTTGCTTTAAGCGCTAGCTTGCTGCTTGCTGTCTCGGTGTGTGCATGTGTGTGTGGTGGATGATGGCTGCTGATGCTTTCGGCTGTGGGATGAGGGATCATGAAACAAAATCAGCTCTCACATGCACTTAATACACACTCTGTTCCGCACACAGACCGAGCCTCGTGCATCCTTGTCGTGGTGGCGGACAACTTCCGGGTGGTTCCATTTAAACAATTTGATTGGTTGGTCGGTGTGTTTCTTACCAGCTTTTTTTCCAAGAAGTGCCTCAGCATTAAACTAGACAACTGCATATTTTGAAAATGAGAAAAATGAAAACCACACTTGTGAAGGTTAGAGAAAAAGACTTTTGTCTGCCTTGGTAGCGAAATAGTTAAAAGTAACTGCACATGCAGAGCGAGGTTATTTACTTTTAAACAAAACCACAATCTTCCTCAAACCCTAACCAAAGTGCTTTTGTTGCATAAACCTGCAGTCCAACTTTGGTCTGTAGTGCAACAGCTGTGTGCTTTATACACCCGCCATTACCCACATCCACCTCTTTGTTGCTCAGTTTTGTTACTTTGTTAAGTAAAGCACATTACAAGACAAAGAGTAGTTCATTTATTTATCTTTTCAACTCATTCAAATGTAGTTTTTACTCTCTTTTTATTTCCTCTTCCTCTATACCTACACGTTCCCTTATACATTCTATACAGTTAAACACACCTCTAAACTGTCTGTAATTGTGATCACTGCCTATTTGTGTATTTTGTGCATCTTCTCTGCAAATTCTGTAAAAACTTTCCAGATTTTCTGATTCCTAACATAAAGGTCTAACTATATATTACAGTGTTGACCCTTAGGAGCGACAGAAAAAATATGTAATACACAAAATACTCATCTTAAAATTATTTGTTAGTTGCTTGTACTCATTTTTTTGTGTGTGTGTGTGTGTGTGTTTGTGTCACACCACCGGTAATTTTTCACTGATTTTGTTTCAGCTTGTCACTGTGAGTGTGTCCCTGATATAAAAACAGACAATCAGTAAAACCCATCTAAGCCTCATCTTTGGACAGAATTTTCCTCCTTTTCACTTGGTACAGACCCGTTAGTCATCCCTGACAGCATATCCCTCATCTTCGTAATCATTATAAAAAAACAAAAGGACAAGAAGAACTGAATTTAGAGGCAAACAAGAGCTGAGCACAGGAACAGGATGCCTCCTCTTCCTCCACTCGTCCTCATCCTTTCTGCATCCCTTTGTTACTGCCTTTCATTCACTTCATATCTCAAAGACCCGAGACAAGAGACAGTGATTGTGTGTTAATACGAGGAGGATCTTACATACTGTAGATCAACTTGTCTGTTTTCAGCTTGTTGCTGAAATTGTGTGGCAAAGCGTAGCACTTCTGCCAACACGGAAACACATGAAACTGCAAATCAGGACCAAGTTGATTTAAATTGTTTTATTTTAGTCTTCGGCACTATAAACTCTCTCAAAGCACACATGTTGTGTCAAACTCATAATACCCATGAGGACACTCTTTACTGGGGTCTCCGGGAGTACTGCAACTGCTGATGGCCCTCAGCTCTGCCTCCTACACACTGTCACCTGCATAACAATTAACATATTTTTAGTTATAATAATTCACCATAGACTTTTTTGATTAAACAGTTTTGACATATAATGTTAGTTCCAATTTTTTGTTTGGTTGTGTCTAGATGGCTTTCACCTAAATACACAAGGGACACAGTACTAATATTGCCGTGGTACAGAGACTAATTAATTACAATTTTTGGAATCAGTGTCATTAACAACAGTGTTAAAATAGGTATAAACTGTGATATCAAAATTAGAGATGACCAAGATTCTTCCCTTCTACTGTTTCCGCCCCTTCTTTCTCTCCTCTCCCCCTGCAGCTGTGTTCTCTTCTCTCCAGCTGTTGCCAACCAATCACCTGCTCCCACTTCTAGACACACACGTACACATAGACACACACACACAAACACATGCAGACACAAACACACACACACACACACACAGAATAATTATAGGATACAGGGTGCTGGCTGGGGATCCATTTGAACACATGAATAAACGGAAAAGCAGAGATTTGCATAGAGAGCCCAGAGAGAACTTACCACACTTATTAATTTATCTATGGATTGAGTTTTCTCTCTTTTTAATACACTCTTATCCAGAGGTGTAGATCAGAAGAGGCAGACTACTCAAATTTGGTGCCCTCGATGAGGTTTAGGAAAATGGGCCCCTGATAGCCACTCATAAACCTCCATTTGAATATAGTTTGCAACCCCCCCGTCCCCATGTACCAAGGAGCCTCTGTAGGGTACCTTGCCCAGGGAATCCTCAGGGTCTATGATCACCACTGCTCAATAGTTGATTTCTACAAATGAAGAGGATTAAACAAATCCTGCAATTATAGTTCCATATTTTGGTTCCATCAGATTCTTTTATGTTACATTCCCCAATGTGACGATTTGTTCGGGAAAACTGTGACAGACATTTTCCACAAGTTTCTGATTAACATTTAATGGAAACAGGCCTTAAAAGTAGCCCCCCCCCCCAAAAAAAAAAAAAAAACTAATCTCACTTAGGCATAAATTTATGCCGTATTCAGAGTGATAATCAACATTTCTAAGTAAAAATGTAAATACATGTAAATGCAAAGAGAATAAATATCAGTAAGAAAAGAGCCTGCACAGTGTCACTCATTAGTCATCCCACGCAGACTGACCTCTGTGATAGAGAAGTACCAGAGTGAGGAGCAAAAGGCTAAAAAAATCGAAAGTAGAGCAGTGTCAAAGTGGCCCACAAACTTTCCCTGCGTATCACTGCCTTAATGTCCTGACCGTTGGTTGGTTTCCATGGCAGCAGACGAGGGTAGAGTGGTAGCTTATCCCTTTTTTTTCCCACGCTTCCAGGGCAGCGCCATGTGAAAACAGCGAGCGGAGTTTTTTTGCTGGCACACGCTGAATGGGAAGACGACTGACAGAGAGCTGAACACCCATGCTGTTAGTGTTAAACAGTCCAAACCTGCCAAGGTGACAGGTTCAAATCCTGCTCCACAGTAACTCAGTAGGTGCAGCAAGGCAGTGAGTGATGTGGGTCCACACTACTGTCTCCAGGAAGGTATTCTGGTTTAGTCCACCTCAGAGTGTGCTGTGCACGCCGGACTTCATAAAACCAGCAGTAGGTGTCGTGCTGTGTGTCAACCAATCAGAGCTTTGCAGGCTGATTTATTAAAGGATAACTGTATAAAGATTGAATGGCATGACTTGAAAAAAGTGGGACTAAAATAAGTAGCTGGCAGGGTTTTAGCAGCATATGATTTTAAATCTGACCTTTCAACTGTAAAGATCATACAACTTTACTCCATATTTGCCCTTTTCAAAACATTATTAAATAGCTGTAAATGGATAATAAAAGGTCATCTGCACCAAAATAGGCAAAAATATTTGGGGAATGAACTTGGGTACATTAAAGCTATGTGTTGCAATTCATAAGTTAAGACCTGCACTGGGTCACTCCTGGCAAGGTGTGTGTGTTCTTTGGACCAAAGCCAAAAAACCTTATGCCAATTTTGTTTGTTGTATTTTTAAAGTCAGTTCTTAGCAAACTGGCTTTTCTGTTTTTATTTATTCACTTCAGATCTTTAAGCAGGTGGCTCTGAAATGATGTCATTGGTGTTTTTTTTATGTGCATCTGAGCTAATATATGCCTATGATTTTTATTTCTTACCTGTTGAATAAATTATAATAATGCCTTCAGCCTTTTTGTTATTATCACTTTTTCCCTTTTTGTTTATTTGCAGTTTGGTAAAGTAAGAAGGTGACTTAAATCTCAGACTTTTTACGTGGGCGCTCAAATGGCTCCTTTCCACTCCCTACCTTTCTCCTGCCGTCCATCCACTTCAAACCTCCTCTCTTCTTCCTCACTGTGTTATGTCAGGTGGGGTCTGCCCCGCTGTGATGAAGCTGCGCTGATCACTGACTTCTGAACAGTGTGTGGGAGCAGATATGTCATTATTCTGCAGCCAGGTGGCTGTGCTGAAATCACACAGAGCGCCTCAGTGGTGTGATGCAGCTCCCAGGTCTAGAGCTATAGGCAACCTATCATATTACAGCCGTCCAGGTGTTCAAATTCTATCACATTTGTCTAAATACAGGTATTAAGTTGGGAGTGAGGGTGGAGGAAGAGGTCTGTCTCTGATGACAGGAGGGAGAAAATGAGGGAGGAAGAGAAAATTGCTCAGCAGTTTTAACTGGAGGGCTCAGTCCCTACATCTTAGACCAGATCTAAAATAGGCCACGGAAAACCTGCCTGCACTACATGCACGGTAATACTTTTTCAACAAAAGTCCTGATGGGATCTGGCAATACAAGACAGGCCAATTGGATAAAATATATTTCAGACCTGGCACAATTGCACTGCAGGACTAGTTCTTGTATTAGGTTTTAGAATTCAAGCAGATTGGCGAAGAGCTTTATTTCCTACACAGGAAGTCAATTCATATGTTTCCCAACATGACATAATAAAAGAGACTAAAAGTTTTAAAGGATGAACAAAGGGAAAGAAAAGGAAGGTGACTTTACCAAAGGAGAGTTTGAGTCAAAACTAACGATAGAGAGGAAGAGTATGATCACAGACACACGAACAGGAGAAAATCAGAGGGTGATGCTGAAACGCAGGATTCTTTCACCTTTGAGCAAAGTGACAACAGTGACCCATCATCCATCTCTTCAGGGTTGCCCCTACTGCCCCTCTCCACTTATAGAAACAGTGACAGACAGGAGTTAAATAAGGCTGAAAAAACAATATCATAGTGTAAACTCAGACCTTATTAATGAATAACTGAACTTATAGGACTCTTAAAAGACTGTTGCTGTGCTAAAGTTAGACACTTGATCTTCTGAATACCACTTTAAAACTTTTAAATAAAAGTTAGCGTTTAAAAAAATTAGATTTGTTAACCCTGGTAGCTTATTAGTTCTCATAGCTAACGTTGTGGGTCAAACATGCTTCATATAGATGCTCACTCATGGGCTCCTCAGCAGCTGAGTGCATGCAAAACTAAATATTTAATTTCTTTTGTCATGAATTGTATATATAAATATTTCCTATCACATGATCGTTTGAGTCGGTTTCCCCTCTGATTTAGAGGCACCTGGCCGTAGACAAAATCTGTGTGCTGACAAGATTGCAATTCTATACTTTTGAAGCAAAGAGCCAATCAGCAGCCAGGAGTAGGGGGCTAGTGTGACACAAAGTGTATTGAGGCATGATTAAAGCAGGCTATAGCTTTCTCAGGTTTTCTGTTCCTATTGAAGACCATAAAAACAAGTTCAAGTTTCAGACATTAAATGAAACCCATTGACATAATTAGCTGAAAATATTATTTCTTTTTCTGAGTGTTATAGCATTTGAAGTGAGCGTGACTTACAGTTCTGAATCAATGGAACTACAATTTCTGAATTGGAGGAATTGCAGTTCTGTATCTGATAATTATTAATTATTTTGTCAAGTTGATGTAAGAAAAAAATATGAATTGGAATATTGTTGGAACTGCACAACCAATGCAGTTTTTAAAATGACTGGGTCTCAAACTGTCAAATCAACATGACACTGACCCTCTCTTTTGTTTATTCACATACAAATATCAATCCTTATCTAAGTTAGAATCAATAAATCAATCTTAATGAAACTATTTGGACTATTTGAACAAAAACAAACCTATGCTGAATATAACAACACAAAGCGCAACTGTAGAAGACAACTCCACCGCCAACCTGTGAATAAACAGAGGGAACCAAAAAGTTCAAAAGGTTAAAAACCTGTAGCTTTATCTACACGTGAACATGGATTATATTTTATAAGCAATTTTAGAGCTTGGTGTGATTCCCTGCAAAAAAAAAAAAAAAAAGCTTAGGAAACACGTACATCTATTTTTATACTATAAAAAAGAGCCGTGTTAACGTTCACTTGGCTTCCCGGCCTGTTCATGTTTGACACATGAAAACCTTGTGAGCATGAACGTTGTGTCTTTATTTAGTCAGAGTGTCAGTGAACATTCTGCTCACTGCTCATTGTGCTTCACTTTAATACTTCCATATTGTGCTGCTAATTCAGAATTTCACACCTTTTCTCTCATCGCTACCTCTCTCTTTGTCTCCCTGCATCGTTCGCCTTCCTTCTCAACCCCGAAGACAAGAGGAAAAGTGTTAAATCCACCTCTAAGAACCTTTTTAATTCAACATTAGCAGTCGTCATCTGTCTGCCGAACAATACCCAAACACAATTTGCAGCTCTGACTGGAGCATCCTGCCTTTGTTTACTCTGCTGCTAAATATTGTTCCCTCCATAATGGACTCCAAATACAGCATCAGGCTTTTAGTTTTGGTAATCCTGAATGTTTTACAGGAGTTTTTTTTCTCTTTTTGCTGTGTTTTATTGTCTTGGGAGCATAATTGGAGTATGTTGTTTTCTTCATTTGTTTTAGGTTTAGGAGGAACATGGGCTCAGTGCCTCATGGATGTAACTCCAGATGCTATTGTGTCCGAGGTATTTGTGTAAGTGCTGCCTGAAATCCCCAAGACAAAGGCAGCAGATATGATGGGGACAAAATATATAAACCCTGGAAAGAATCTAATCCTTCGAAATTCTTATTCGGCGACATTTTTCAAAAAAGGACGGGGGGGGGGGGGGGGGGGGGTTAAATTGGAGCACAAAACAAGGTGATGTCCAAAAAAGAAAAGAAAAAACAAACAGCAAAGCCACATCAGTGCAGCAGTCTACCTAAACCTCCTGCCGTCTTTTCAGGTGCCATGTTTTCTACTACCCCCCTTCCCTTCCGATCACAGCGAGGTAAAGACAGATTGATAAATTCACGGATGGATCTGAATGTTGCCAAATCGAGTCAGACCCCAACCAAAGTAAACGCCGTGCCACGGAGCGAGAAAAGAGAAGGAGAAAAGAGAAGGAGGGATGGAAAGGGGGGGAGAGAAGATTTGGGGCTCTAATGCCAGCCTTATGCGTCTTTTAGTCGTTCCGCCGTCGGGGCTTGGCACCAGCTCGGGCGCTGTCAGCCAGCCAACAAAAATCTGCAGTGCCTGCCGCATTTCTGCAGCCCTGAGACCAACACGCACACATGGAAAAACACACTTACCGCATACACACTCCCCTGCAAATCAGCGGCGTTTTTCTATATACGAAACTGATGATTCTATAAAGAAAATTTTTTAAAATTTGAATTCAAATAGAATCTGCCAAATTACTGGGAGAAATTAAATTGCTTCTTATATAGTTTAAAGATTTTTGTTTATTCTGTAGGTGCCACAACTACACCACAGTGATGAAGCGTATTAATATCAAATATTCTTGAGTTCTCCTCTAGAAGTCCTGCTGTTTGGAGCGATTGGTGGCGTCGCCCTATTTGTAGCCTCGTTGTTGTTTGTGTTGTTTGTCTATTGATTCCAAGGTGGAGGAGGGGTGGTGATTGTGTGTGTGTGTGTGTGTGTGTGTGTGTGTGTGTGTGTTGAGATGATTGTGGTGGGGGGGTTGTTGGATAATGAAGGCTGTTCTGTAATGAGGGAGGGAGCTCTCATATACATGACCGGGGAACTAGTGTCATGGCTGCCGTTGTATTTTAATCAATCTGCATCTTCACTTTCACGCAAATGTATAAAATCGGTTTCTGTACACACAAACACACAAACATAATTTCTTCAAATAAATAGTGTTTCTTTGCATTTACATTATCAGATACTTTTCATTCATTTCGAGCCTCATTCAAGTTTACTTTTCACATTCTCTTAAAAAGTATTGCCAGCCCACTAAAAACTACCTATTTCATCTCAGTGTGTCCCAGAGGTCTTCTGCAGACTCCAGATCCTTTTGAGGCAAATCTGTGAATTCTGGTTCCAATATTGACTTGACCGGACTTGACTTGACATAGATTAAAATACAATAAAATAGTACAGTCACCTACTCATACTGGGTCCAAAGCCAGGGAGAAAAAGTGAGTTTTCAACTTTGATTTAAAAATAGACAGTGAGGAGGCCTGTCCAACTTGCAAAGGCACTGCATTCCACAAATTAGGGCCTGCAACAGCAAAGGCTCTGTCTCCCCTGAGCTTCCGCCGTGTCCTCGGCACGTCCAGGAGCAGCTGGTCAGCAGACCTGAGCGACCTGGAGGGGGAGGGCGGAGCAAGACCATTTAAAGACTTAAAAACACATAAAAAGATTTTTAAAATGAACTCTAGGTGAAATAGGCGTCAGTCACACTGCAGCTGCCAAAGCATCGTGTTTTTGTCCACAATTATTTTGTTTATGTCACCACCATCAGCTATTTCACTTCAACATGTCACTGTAAATGGCTTCATTATTTTCTTTGTGCAACGCTTTTTGAGACACTACATACAAAAAGAGTTCTATATTTACCATCCACCATGTTATCCGAGTGACCAGATGCACTGCGCGGATAAATGTGGAAAGTCCAAGGCACCTGCAGGCACTTGTTAGTGATGGTAAAGGGAGGATGATTCACAAGTGACAGAAATCTCAATGCACTTCTCACTGTAAACTACCACTGAGTGTTCGTAAGTAGAGCAGCTAATGATGCAGTAATATTGAAAAGACCTTGCTCTTACTACTAGTTTGGACTTTTGAAGGCTTTATTATTCAAAAAATAATGATTTAATAAGTTGTTTAACCTCATGGATTTTTAAAACACTGGGCCTTTTTCTTTTTGGATAGAGGAGCCTGTGCTTTAGTGGCAGATGTTGTTTTTGGATTTTGGGAGAAGAAACAAAGTTTTTTTTGTTCACCTTGTAGAAATTGTGTCATAATTTGCGTTTGCTTGCAACAAATATTGTTTCATGACTGAAACTGTGTATCCGCTCTGTTATAAGCCAGTGTGGGCTGGACACAGTGTTTGCATTGTACGATAACAGTCTTCAACACATAACCTTTTTTTTATTAGGGAAAAGGCAGTTTTTTGATTCAGTAACAATTCGCTTTTTCCATTTTGTTGAATTTGAACCCACTCTAGAAACTTGACAAAAAGTTTTCAGTGTATTAGCGTATATAACAATGTATCCACAAAAATTATATTTTACAAAAAAATACCACACATGTAATTTTTTTATCCACCAATCATGCTTTTGTATAATTCCATCCTCTTTCAGCTACAATTCCTAAATGTTTTACTGTCTTTTGGACTGGAACTACACCACAGCAGCAGCCTCAATAGACCAGAATGCACTGCAGGAGTGTGTAACTTGCGTGCTTTTTTCTTTTTCCTTGACTAGAAGTCTTTTACGCAGTATAATTTGGTAATGATGACCACCTGAAGCACTGGACAGAGGATGACACAGTGTAGCAGAGTGTAGCAGAGTAGGGAGAGGTTGGGGCTGCTCAAACTGTAGCTTAGGTCATCCTAGCACAAAGACAGCCTGTTTTTACTGAAATCACAACAGTTGGATTATGGGAAATGGGACGTGTATCACAAAAGAATTATTATCATTAAAACTATTACAAAGACTGGCATGACACCAGGTAGTTTAAGTGCTACGTTTACAAAATGAAAAAAACTTTTACAAACTAGTAGCTAAGGAAAAAGACCTTGGTAAGTGCCTTTGGTTCAGAACCCAGCGAGAACACAGCCGCTTTGCAGAAAATAAAAGAAACACAAAGTAGAATTGTTTAGTTGTCTATTAAAAATATCCACAATAAGTTAATTAGTCCGTGAAGTAAGTGATTTTTAATACACACATTTTTCAATAAAAATTCCAAATGATTTAAAGATAATTTTTGTATTAAGAAATGAACTTTTAACAGCTTTCGATGTGCAGAATCAAACATTTTAAAGCAGTAAAAAGAAGAATGCCAGTTGTGGTCCAATCAGCAGTCTGATCTGCTCTGATATGGCTAAAGGTAGAAGCCAACAGATGTGAGCTGGATGCTGTGTCTCTCGAGTCGTCCCCGTCGCTCGTATACGTTCATCTGTTGTTTGATGTATTCACTCGCTCCTGTGCCAAGAAATCAATGCCTGCTGGGATTGAAAGAGGGGGCTGGTGATGTGTGTGTATGTGTCTGTTAAAGTGTGTGTGTGTGTGTGTGTGTGTGTGTGTGTGTGGTGGTGGGGGGGATGTCTGTTAGAAGACGGTTACTCATCGACCATCGTCTGTTAAATTAATGTTGATCCCAAAAAAATGTTACACTTTACACTGTAAGACAACAGCATGAATAAATATATAGATTATTTGAAATTTACTGCTGGCAAAATCACTTCAGAGTGTCTGTTAAAGAGTGTGTGTGTGTGTGTGTGTGTGTGTGTGTGTGTGGTACCTCTCAGACTTTGTAGAAACTTCTGGACCGGTGCCCGGCGGTGTCATGGAAACGCTTGAATCGCTCAGAATGATTCATGTCTGCACAGTCCAACCCTCCCCCCATCTCTCCTCCCTACACACACACACACACACTCACACACACAACGCAGGAAGAAATAGTTTAACCCGTCCTCTATCCACCCCCCCACCTCTCTTTTCTTTCTTTTCTCATCATCTCACCATCCTCATCAAATCGCACTATTAGTCACATAGTTTATTAAAATGGACTCATTATATGGGTGTCAAAGGAGATCACGTCTTCTGAGTGTTTCCTTTCACACGCAGAAAGACTCAACATGTCTGTCAACCTCTGAAAGAAAGTCTACATGTCGACAGCGAGTACTTGAACAACTCCATCTAATTTTTCTTCCTCTTTTTCTTCTTCTTCTTCTTCTTCTTCCTCCGTCCTGGTAGATCTGTCAATACTGACAAATATCAGATGTGATGGACAAAACCGACAGAAACACAAATTAAGATGTCAACACTTAATTCCAGAACATAGCTATTTTTCTTCCTTTTCCAAATAATTCAACAATAAAACAAAATGTATATAAGTGAAAATGAGGTCTATAAATCAACCATCGTTCTTGTTGTTGTAATTAACAATCTCGGTATAAGAAAATGACAAAGAATAGGGAAAAGATAGCAATTAAGCTAAAAACCTGTCAGGCTAAATAGATGGACGTGATATGGAAACTTGGGCAAGTTCATGCCTTCATTTCACACTTTTTTTTTTTTAAATTTAAGACTGAATTGTATGAACTGTCAGGATGCAATGGACATCAAAATGACAAAGACTTAATTGTCTTCAAACTAAAGTGTCTACAGAAATGACTGACCAAACTAAATGAATAACACAGTCACAATGAAGTGAAGATAAACGTTTTCAAACTTACACTTTCAAATTCAAACAATAAGCGAAATGGATAAATAAATAGTATTTTATCAAAAAGATTTAAAAAAGAATAAAAACCCTGTCTACAACAACTTGATATATCCAAACGATTCATGGAATCCATCTGTGAAAAAGAAAAAACACCAAAACAAACTTGTTTTGTTAGATTTGTCGTTGTTGCTGTCAGAATCAGTCATTCCTGTGAAGTTAGGATTCGATGGCCTGTCAGCATCACAAAACGGACAAGCACACACTCTCTCTCTCTCTCTCTCTCTCTCACACACACACACACAGCAATTATCAGCAAATATAAAAAAACTGCTTTTCGTTTTGTCTTTCTTTTTTTCCACTTCATTTGTCTTCATCTTTTCCCGTCTAGTCTCCTTCACTACTTGCTTCTCCTGTTTTTCTGTCATTAATTTTTCTTCTCTTCTTTGTCTGTATCCATCTTCTCTCTTTTCCTCTTCAGTCCTGCATCTCTGGTCGACAGACTAACTAGTTTACGGCTCCTTATCGACGTTGCCGTTTCCTTGTGCTGTTGTGAATGAAACTTTATTAACACATTAAGGTTAACATAAATATGAAAGAACTCATTGATGAAATATAAAACACCAAGCTTCCATTCTCACTGATTTATTGCGTTGATCAGAAGAGATTACTCTTCCTGTTGGGTTGGGTGTTTAGAGCACCTCACATACACACTTCCTGTCTGTCTGCCTGTCAGCTTTTTCCCACTTCTCCACTGTTTTTAATAAACCAAAGCCGCCATCTTTCTCAGACTTTAAAAAATTGTTTGAATAGCCTAAATCTGCCATGAGTTTAGTGAGAGGACACTATCTCTTGTCTGTGGTGTTAATGTTGTGAGCTGTATAAACCCCATCATCCACCCTTGTTTCCCTCATGAGGTACGAAATGTAAAAAACATGGCTGCTCTTCAATCATGGATCTAGTTTCCAATGGTTTTTTTATACAAAAATTTGGTGTCTGCTACACAGATTTTGACGGTTTTCTTTTTAATGGTCCCTTGGAAGTCTCCATCTTTCTATTATCTAAGTCGCTTATTCTGTTAGGAGTTGCAGGGATGCTGGAGCCGATCCCAGTTGCTATTGGGCTAACAGCGGGGTACACTCTGGACAGGCCAGCAGTCTATTTCAAAACATACCCCCCAAAAAAACCCTGTCAAAGGCCCCACAACTGCATTTGGATCCAGTTCTCAATCCCCTCATGAAATTGCAATTGTTTCAATCATATACTTTGGTGGGCAAATCCCATTGTTGGCCCACCAAAGGCCCCTGCCCTGTTTCCCAACTATCCCTGCACTACCCACTGATGATTATCTGCAACAGGTGGGTTTACGGAAGCTGGAAAAATTGACTTTGTCTTTGTCTAATTGACCCTGACTTCCTACAGTAGTGGTTAAGACAGGGATAGTTGGAAGGAGAAATGCTGTGTTTATATATGTGGATTTCTAGTAACCAGGTTTCTTAAGTGCATGTAAACACTGTTCCCCCATTACCAGACAAAGCTAATTTCTCTGAGTACCATCGGTCACTTAAGTGCAGCTAAAAGCAGTCAGTGCCAGTATCAAAAGAACAAAGTGAAAGAAAGCAAACAACAGATAAACACTTGAGCTACAACAGTGTTAAGAAAGAACACCACAGGTCTCAGCGTGGTTCTGATGTAGGTGTCGATGAGGCAGACCTGACCAGAGTACAAAGTGATGGTTTGTGGCCGTCTGTTGTGTAGGCAATCCAAGAAAGTTCATTATGTACACACACAAACACACAGTATGAGTAAGTGTGGCTCTGCTTTTGTATCATGTTGTGTCTTGTGTCAATTTTATTTTGTGCAGATTAGTATAAAATACTTTGTGAATGGCCCGAACTTGTTTGTTTTGTTGATCTTGTTCGGTCGAATGTGACATGAAGACAGTCTGAAATGGTGCATGTACGTTTGTGTTTTCCTTTCTTGTATTTTCACATTAAACCTGGATTGCATGGCTTCATAGATTCTGGAGTTGAATATTGGTGCTCGGTTTGATTAGGTTTAGAATTAATAATAATATGGGAGAGTTTCCTGGTATTGTCCGGACATTTAATGCCATTTTGTCATTTAGTGATTTAGCAGTGACTGTGAATATTAGAGGAGCATTAAAGCCATTTAAATAAATTACATAGGTCATATGTTGATGCATAAGCATCTTTTTTGTTCAACATAACATGGCGACGATTTAGTACTGAGCCATAAAGGTAAAGGTCTCTTGAGAAGTTGTGTAATAATAGCGAATAGTTCAGCAGAGTGCCCTGGTTCCTGTTAGCTCATGTAATGGAGCTGATTTGTGTTTCCGCGCTGTCTCTCTGCGTTGTGGATTAGCAGGGATTTGGTCCTCCTGGCTGACTTCTCTATGGGCTTTACACAGCAGAGTGGGCTGACCTCCCCTCCTCCACCTTTTGTGCCTCTGCAGCCAGCACACTCTAACGACTGGCGGTTTGTCTGGGGGTCCCTCTCACAGCCAGTGATCCTGTTTAGATTTGTCACCCGGGGAAAAAAATGTCACAGTGGGAGTCCTCAGAGAAAATGCAGAGGCTGGTGGACGTACGGCAGAGTCCGTGTTAGAAAACCTTTCTTGAGTTTTAAGGGATTGTATGGGAACAGCTGATAGTGAATGATTGATGATTGATGATTTAGAACCAGCCAGAGCTGAATGACAGCAGCAGTGATTGTCTGTTTCAAACCCACTGCACTTATCTGCTTACATGTGAAGATGCAAGAAATGACCTCAGTTGTGAGAACATTTACATTTACATCAGCGTCTTTAATCAACTGTATTGCCACCTACAGAAGGGTGAATTTCTTTGAGGTTTCTAGGAACAGCCAGGATGTGATGGATGATTGCAAGTGAGCTTTCAGAGGTTGAACTTGTTTTTTGTCCTGTGGTATGGGGGTTGCCTTTATGAAGTACCTTTTCTCAGTACTCCCAGTGTTAAAGGTTTTCCAAGGTTCCTGGAAGGATGGTTCCAGTTTAAGAAGCTCTTTAAGTTGTACAGAAGCTCAGAACATTCAAATCCCACATCTTTGAAATTGTCAGACACAATCAACATAGTCGACCAAAGACTAAACTGAAATCAATCGGATGTTCTTGCAAGCACCATCACTAAAATGATGAAACTAGCATCAGAGAATGTGATATACAAAGAATACGCTAAGGTTTTAAATAAAACTGTTGATGTGAGCTCCCAGAAGTAACTTCAGATCACAGCACTCACCAACTTGTACACAACAGTTTGTGAGTGGTTGAACAGGTTCCCTAGAAACAACAACAGGGTCCATTAGTCTTTTATCAACTGGTTTCACACAAAAACATCCCTAAACAGTCACTCATTGTTAGCGTTTGGCAGAACACTTCACTTTTAAACAAATTATGTTCTGCTGGGCTTCGGAGGTTTTTAACGAATTGCCAGCATTCGAGCAATTATTACAAAAGTGTTTTTCAGTGAGCCATCTGACATTGGGGAATGTCTCTGTCTTTAGTGTTGCTTGAACTGTTACCTTTCACGAGGGCCGTTGTAGAAGCCTGTCATAGGTTCCAACAAGCAAAATGTCTTTTTTGTTATTATGTCAGTTAAAGAAGAGGTTCTCGAAGGTACTTTCTCTTTCTCTGTATAAAAAACCTTGATATCATGTCCTAGAAGTAGTCTCAGATTCTATCAACCTGTTTTCTAAGACAATTTCGTGGAACATAGAATGAGCTTCTGAGGTGCTTTTATTTTGAAAAGGGAGGAGGCTGACAGAACAATGTGGACGGAGACGTTTCTGCCGGATTAGATTTAAGGTAGTTTAGTAGAATTCAAGAACACTGTGAGACTGCAGGTGGACTGCTAAAATATAATTAGTAATTTCGAATGTAATTGGATATTGATTTTTAATAATGACCAGCTAATTTCTTGACAGCCTTTCGGGATTGGATTTTAAAGGATTTTGACCGTAAATGTAAAAAAATTAATAAAAAAATTAAGATTTTTAAGTAAGTGAATGGCCACATTTTATATACTTTTTAATCTCCTCAGATTATTTTAGTATGTCAGCCTATTTGTACACGTCTCAAAATTACATCACAGCAGGTCCTTCATCTGATGAAAAATAGAAAACTCAATTATGTCATCATAATTGAAAAGAAATGTTATAGTCATTATTAGTTGAAGGTCCTTTTAGCAAACACTGGAAAATGTCTTTTCTAATTTGAGGCAGTGAAATCAGATGCTTCTCTGTTGGGTTCTGTGTGTGTCCATTCACAGTGTACTGTAACAGTGTGTGTGATCTTGTGGCTGACCTCTTCCCATCCTGCTTTGCTCGGTCCCTGCCCGTCTTTTTTTTTTTTTTTTTTTTTTTTTATGTATTTTTTTTTAATGTTGTGCCCTCTTTAACAGCCAAATTAAAATACCAGGAATTTTTGTTTGTGTGTGTAATACAGAAGCTCAGGCTGTGGGGATGGTGGAGGTGAAAAGGTCAGTGTGTTCAAACAAAAGTAAAGAACTGGGGTTTTGCAGGGGTTTTTTTTGTTGTTGTTGTTCTTTTGTAGTAGTATGTATAGTAGCTGTTGTAATTTAAACACTCGTATGTATCGAACAGCTTGTAGTTGTGGTTTATTTCTCATACTTTTTGTTTTGGTAAAATCCCATAATTCACAAAGAAAATTACCAGCAACAAAGGTGCGTATTGACAAATTGTCAGCACAAAGAGTAAAATATTCATAACACACTCTGCAGTGACTACAAATTCATCAGCAATGTCTGTGTGTGTGTTTGAGGTTATGTGAATCCCTAGAATTGCTTAGGTGTAGTATATAGTACAAATATATACAGTGCTCAGTGAGGTTATTTTATTTAGGGCTTTTATGGCAGAGGAGACAATGCCCCAGCAAATGTTGGCCCTCCTCCATTTTAAGGGGGTGGGGGAGTTGATGATCAGTGCCATGAATGTTAATGCTACAATAAAGTTATTTTTGTTAATGCTGAAGTGGATAGGGGTCTTACAAAAGACAAAGCTTAATCCCATATGGCATATGTCCTTTTTTTTTTTTTTTTTTTCTCTTTTATTTCCTACAGTCTGTGGTCCGGCAGCTACATTTATTTCCCAGCAAGGAGATTTTTAAAGTATTTAATGATGCAAATTTGTGAGTGAAAGTTAACAACTGCTAATTCTGCAGATTTTGTGTGCATTTTTTTCACAGACAAATTTATGAATTAAAGTATAGTTTTGTGTAATTTGCTGTGCACATGCTGCTAAACATCTGTGTTTTTGTACAACTGAATAATTCAAATTAAGTATCGGTCATAATATAAATTTAATACAACCCAATTTTCCAAACAAATTTTTTAAAATCATATTTGGATGTGTGATGTGAACGAATAATTCTAGTGATAAGATAAAAAGCAAAGACAATGAAGCCAACAAATTTATATCTTTATATCTCTCATTATATCTTTATTATATGTGATAAATAAATTTAAACCAATAAATATTTTTTCTTTACAGTGTAACCTTTTTGAGACTCAACAAACAAATTGTTGGGCTTCTGAATTTGTAGGATAGAATTAAAAAAATGATACAAAAAAGTGCTTTTGTGAATTGTTTTTTTAAAAATATTTAGTTCATTTTGTAATTTTGCTAATTAGCCATGTATTTTAATTAACTATATATTTAGTGAAATACTTTTGTTGCAGAATGTCGTATTTTGCAGATGTGTATGCAACGTCAAATCTAAACTGATCCTCGTGTGTTACGTGTGTGTGGTCTGGAATTAGTGCTGGTAATGTATGCGTTTCTGGGACAGTATTTCGGTACCATAAAAATGTGCATTTATATGTGTGTGTGTCTGCCTGTGTATACAGGGCTCTATATATTGTACACATTTACACATATGTGAGTTTTTCTATGTGCATCTGTGCCAGTGATTTCCAGTATTTTGTGTGTGAGCTGCGATGTGTGTGTATGTGGGAGTCTTTGTATACATGCCAAACCGGTCCAGCTGGCATCAGTTGTAGCTGAAGCCAAGGCCGCTGTATCGGTCACACACACACACACACACACACACACACACGCGCATACACATACACGCACACACACACACACACACACACACACACACAAACACACACACACAAACAGTCAACCGCATTCCCATTCTGTATGCCTGTAATTATCAACCTCTTCTGCATCGACTACAGCGTGGATCTATACACGCCTGATTCAAACCTTTCACCACATACACGCTTCATTTTCCTCCACACGCTCACTATAAAACCCCTCCATTTCATCTCGTACGGCTGCACCGACCACAGAATGTAATTATACACTAAACCGTGGTTTGATATTTAGACTGGCTGAAGATTTAAGGTTTATCCGAAAAGAAGGCCTATGTGGTAAAAATAGGCACCGAAGTGGTCCCACAGCTCAGAGGAGAGGGAAGCCTGTTCAGAAGCTGGAGAGGAAATGAGCTTTGTTCTCTACGTGCAGCAGCGGTCGCAGCATTTACAAACTTCAACAGACCCCTTTTTTCCTAACTGACATGCATGGTTTGTGTATTAAAATTATGGTCGGTTACCTGCCAGAAAGGCTTCACCTTCTTGTCGTTTATTGATGAATTGTTGGCCTGCACTGAAAGAGGTCTGATGTGTCTTTTAGCCAGAAACCAAAGATGTTCTATAAAAACAGATGGGTAGGTGAGCATGTTTCTCGTGGTAATAAAACATGTATCTGATGTAGGTTAGGGCTTAAGACACAAACATTAAAAACAACAAACAAAAAAAAAACAGAAAGACAGAACAAACTGATTCAATAGCGTATTTACTTTATATGTGTGAACGTAAAGAAAAACTGTCAAGAGAGAACCTTAAGTTTTGTTGTTAGCAAAAAACGAACACAAAGAAATACACCTCAGAACTAAAAGTACAAGCTACAGAAGGACCCATTTTGTAAAGGCGAATACATAAAATAGTTGTTAAGGCATCGATAAGGTGTTCACTCAGAACACCGTCTCACTTTCTTGAGACATGTTGTTCTCCTTTTTAAATCATTTTTTCTATAAGGTTTTAAATTATATTATCATTATTATGTAAATGTTGTGACATAAGAACATAGCCTAGCACTGCACTTTGCTGCTTTGGGAGACTGCTGAGACTGGTTGGCAGGGCATTACAGGATGTAAACCGATTGCCTCAAAGCAAAAAAAAGGGATTTGTATTTTGTACTAATGCCTATTTAGCATAGTATAGGGTATAGAGTACTTCATAATTGGCTTTAGATGTATTCTTGAGCTAGTAAAGAGCACTCAGATTTTCTATCATTAAATTTGGGTTCGTTCAAGTGAAATATACTGTGTATTCCAAACAACACAGTTATTTAAGCTGTGCTACTGCTTGTACAATCTTCTTCAGCTGTAACAATTTTTCCGTTGTATGTATTTGAACGGCAACGGATGTATTTGAACGGATTTACCTGGGAAAATGGTCATGATTTCGTAACCCCGCACCTAAAATACATCAATGAAAATGTATTACCACACTGACCGTGTATACTAGTGACAGAGTAAAGAGCGAATCCAACCACATTGTGACATTTTCCTGTTTAAGCTGTCAAATCAGTGGACGCTCCCCCTTTCTCCACCTCTCTCTCTCTTTCTCTCTCTCTCTCTCTCTCTCTCTCTCTCTCTCTCTGCTGTGCAACACGAGTTCTCGTTGGGTTGATTAGCTGTAGCAATGCTCAGATCTCTCACCCCACAGTGTAAAATGTACTTCACTGCTGAAGCATTGAATCACCAAGAAATATATATTTTTCCTGCAGGGGGCACACCAAGGACGGGTGGAGAGAATAAAAGGTCAACTGTCTTGGCTTTTTGACGGCACTGGGTCAATGAGGGGTATTTGGCCCCACTAATAGTTGCTTCTTTTCATCAGACTACGCACAGTTTGGTGCATTGCCGTTTGTTGTTTTGTTTGTTCTTATGTGATTGTTTTTACACGAGAACAATAGATACATTGTTTTTTTTCATCCAACAATTCCCTATAACTTGAAAGAAAATTGTAAGAAGTACATATAGATAACCAAAGTAAAGTTACATTTTTCAAAGTTCGAATAGCTTTTAGAATTAACATTGTGGTTGCTAAGGCCTTTGGGGGATTTCATTCATCTTCTGCGCGTTTGTGGGAACCGTAGCTTGGTTTTCATTGTCCAAAGGGTCTGAGCAGGGACTTTGGTTTTCTTTTCATCATCCCATAACTGTCGAACTCCGCTGAGACCACTGTGATCACTACACCACTCACACGATCAAGAACGGAACATTTTTGAAGCAGAACAATACCACACATGACAAAGCTTCAGAGGGTTGATGCAGTACAGATGTAACGTCTTGAAATGACTTGTCTTGTGAAGACCGTCTGCAGACAATTGGAGATTTGCATCAATGAATACTTTAGAATGCCCTAAAATACTACAAGCTAATACATCTTATATATTGTAAAGTCATTCTACCTTCTCTTTTACACAGTACATGAGACAAAAAAAGGAGAATGAAAAAGCTTTTTCTCTTTTCAAAGACGGAGCCTGTAGCAAAAAAGATTTCCTCTTTCTGTTTATAGATCTATGCATTGCAGGCATAGCAGATGTCTGTTTGGTTGTGCTGGGAGATCAGCGAGTAGAAAACATACAGAACACACATGCACATGCTGTGAACACTCAGAAGCGGAAAACTGGCCTTGATGGTTTTCTAATTTTACCGAGTTTCCTAAACAAAGTGTGAATGAATAATTCTCTTCAATGAAAGAAAGATGGAGCTGTGCTCTCAGAATTCCAGGAAACCATTTCTCTGTGGGGTAAACAAATCAATCAAAACCCATAACAAAGTTTATATGTCCAGTTGATATTTTATAGATATTTAATGTTGTTTGGAATATAAGGAAATGATCAGTGAAATAACGGAATTCTGTGTGTACTGTATGCACAGCACAAGAGTTTGTCTTTTTCTCTTTTAGTTTCCCTTTTCTAACTTCTTCTTCTCCTCCTTCTGCAGGTAAAACAGAGAGGGTGTCATACTCATACGGCAGAGAGTCCAACCCACACTGCCATCAGGTCAGTCTGACTGTCTTTCTGAGATATTAAAGTGGTGAACATACTGAGCGAGAGATAGCAGAGAAAAGTCTGTCTAGGTTCGATCTAAGGTCAGCGGCGGAAGATGCCGTGGTAATAAAGCACTTGCCCTGCATCCCTGGGGGATGAGAACACTCATGCCCAGTAAATGCTGCTGTGCCACATGTGTAAATCGTGCACTGTGCCCCCCACACATTATCAGGCAGGAGCCATCCTGCTGCTGTGTGATGCCTCTCAGATATTTAATGCACCGTTAAATCTTCGTTTGTTTGGTCAGAGTGAGTCTGAGAGACAAAAGTGTGACTGCGCCAATGCTGTGATACTACTGGCGACAGAACTGACCTCCAGCGTGGTGTCACGTGGATGTCAGGAACCAGACATTAGCTCCAGTAGGAGGGTTTTGGAGAAGTGTGGCACGCAGTATTATTTATGACAGTTGAACCCAGTTCCTGTGCAGCATTTTGCACTTTATGCGACGACTTATGACACCACGAGCCAGTCGTAATATTGATATGTATATTAAAGTGAAACAGTATAAATTATAAATGATAAATGAAACCTTACACACCACCTTCACTTTTAAGAATCGAATCCATTCCATGTATCATTTCACCCTTTATTAACGTCAAGAATGTACCAACTTTATAGCATCTGACTCAAAAGTTATTACTTTGCTGTGTGTGTTTGTGTTTAGTCCTGCTTACTCTTGGGAAATAAAGCTTCGAGAAAACTTCATCTACTCACAACTTTTCTGGTGTAATCACACAGGTAGTGGCAAAAAGGGAGGATTCCATTAGTTATTTAAAGTTCACATAATAAAAAATTATAGGGCCACTCATCCTCACAAATACAGCATTATAAACAACAGCTGTTACATGGTTTTTTAAATGATGTTTTCCAGAGAGATGCTTTACTTTATCACATATTCCCAACTTAATTTAATATTATTATTATTTTAAGCTTTAGGAATTTGTTCTTGTTTTTAAAAGGATGATTTGTCGCTGGCAGTGGTGGCAGGTGTTTTGTGGACTTAGAATCAGCAATGTAATCTTCCTGCTCACTTCTCATGGACCATATGCATCCATGAGAATATACACATCCATAATTAAAAAAAAAAAAAAAAACATACAGATGTTGGCGTGATTCTCTCCGTGGAATATTAAACAGAGAGAGGCTTGATGTGCTCGCTGTAATTTGATGACCGCCTTTTTTTTGGGGTTGTTTTTTTGAAATCATAAAATCACATACGTTCCATTCCCGCACAGGGTGTTGGATGCTTGAGACTGATGTTGAGGATTTATATTTCCTTTAGTCTTGAACATCTATTAATTAAAGCTTATCAAAGAAGCACATTTCCTCACTAATGAAAAAGTTATGATAAAAGATGGAACAGATTAGAATGTAGACGTGAACGCTGTTTCACTTTCTCCTGCAGAACAAGATGTTTGGATTTTAGATCGGATGAAAGCTTTTGATCACTGAGGTGAATTACAGCAGATTGGATTATTTCATTGCTCAACCATTAGACATACACAATGTTCTGTGCAATACACAACTTATTATACACAATAATACCTTTGGTTTCGCATGTAGACATTATATCACCATTAATTGTGTGGGTTAATGCAGTGACATTTTTACTGTCCTTTTTTCTTTTTACGATTTTTTGAAGATACAATTCTTTGTGTTTCTGTTGCTTATTTGAACTCTCAGTGTAAAATGAGACGGTTGTGTCCGTACACTCGACTGTAATCACAGGTGGTGTGGTCATTTTAAGCATGAAACTCTGAAAGACTTGATAAAACAGGTTTTCCCCTAAACCTAACTCTACAGATTGTGTTCTTATCCTCGATGTCTTAGGTTTTTGTGCTTCAATGTATCAAAGTTGTAGCCCTGTTTTTACTATTGTGACCATAAGGATATGCCCACTGTGGCTGCTAGCAGGTAGAGTAAGGACTTACTTAACCATGTGTAGGGGCTGATAAGAACATAACTAGTAATTTCATTTCTTATAAGCGATTGGCTCATTTAGACGTCCACTCATTCACTGATCCACCAGCAGATGTGCTGTGTTCTTTTTGCTGTAATGTTGTTGTTCTTTCCACAAAGACATTTGGACAGGAAGCGTAACCTTAGCGGTTCATTTGATCACTCAGTCATTAGATGTGTTATCCATACATCCATAAACTGGATGAAAGGCTTTCAGCTTGTCCCTTCCGGGGTGGGGGGGGGTCACAGCGGAATGCGTTTCGCACGTTGATTTGGCATTAGTTTTAATGCCGCAACCCTCCCATTTTATCCGGCGGCTGGGCGGAGCCCCACCTGGTGGAGTAGGATTCGAACCCACGGCTTTCTGCTTTCCAACCCAATGTTCGATCACTGAGTTCCTAGGCCCCCCTGATCCATACATCCATAAACTAATTTGCTAATATTTTCATATAGACTTTTTAGTCACCTATCCATTACTACATGTGATCAAACAATGTGCATTCATTTGTTTGTTCGTTTATTAATTTCTTTCACTTATTCACTCTTAGCTATTAGAAGACTTATTCATTTGTTCATTTATAAAGTGCAACATGTCATCTGTAAACTTATTCATTTACACATTAATACATTAGTCCATGTGTTGCCCATTTGTCGTTCTAATCATTTTCTGACAAATCTATCCATCGTCCTGCTCATTCATTCACTATATTTCATTCATTTACTGTATTCATTTGTTCATCTGGCTGTCCATTTGTTGACTTGACTACTCTCTCATCCATCCATCCATCCATCCATCCATCCATCCATCCACCCATCCATTCATCAGCTTCTTGCTGATCTTTTATTTATAACCACCTCTCATATCCAGCTGTGGCCTTTGTACGAGGCTACAGCAAACCATAGAGGACAAAAATATGAAATAAATCAAACATTACTGCCTCACTGGCCATTTTCCTACTGGGCTGCTGTCAAATTATCCTGCTACACTGTCTGAATGGCTCCTGATGGAAATTGTTTGGAAATGGCAGATAAATTTACATGCTGGGCTGAAGTCCAAACTCCTCTGGCTTCATCCCTGCCTGTTAGTCGAGAGAGAGGGAAAAAAAAAAAACAACTTAGATGGGAGAACAAGCTCACATGCTAACAGCAGGAAGACTTTCAATGACCCCAGTTTATTCCGCCAATCTCAGATCAAACCAAATAGATTTGTGCCATTAAACAAATGAGGTAATGTAGATTTTCCTTCCACATTTGGCTCCAGTTGTTTTAGATCAAAGAAGTTTTGAATTTACACCTCACAAATGTGCTTATGTGCTGAATAGCAACCACAAATCTGCTAATTTTCTCCAGATGAGTTGCTAAACATTTAGCCTGATAATTCTATAGCACATTTCACATTTCACTACATTATTCAGCATGACATTATGTTAACTGTTTTCATTCTGAGAGTCTTTTTTTTTTTTTTTTTGTTGCCATAACCAATCCACAGTGACGGATCTATTTGTCTATTTCTAGTGGACACAGTAGCTGCATTTGAGTTAACATTTGTCATCTTGAGCAGACAGACATGTCCCGTGTTTAAGAGTTGCAGTTTCTCTTAAGACAGCTTACAGACACCTCGAACTCCTTCATGCATGTTGTCATTTTTGCAGCATTGCCTGCTCTTTTTCAACTGGGTTGAAATTTTCTGTTCTAGAACCACATTCTGTTGTAAAGTTGGTGGTAAATTAAATTCTGACCTGATGACGGCTAGTTAAAACATCAGGTAGACAAGATTTATCTTCTCCAAATGATATCGATGAAGTCATTGTCAAATTTGACCGAATTATTAAAAAACTGTTAAACTTGCAAAAAAGTAACGAGAGATTTGATGGTTCTTGTGACTCGTTTCTCTCGAATTCCTGCATGTGTGGCATTTCCATTTATTTCATTCGCTCAGGCCCCAAAGCAAAGAATGTGAACACGGACAGTTTGAGCTACGCAAGCTCAATTTCACATGTTCTGTACCGTATTTGAGTCGCTCTCCTGCAAAAACCCAATGTGACACAAGCATGAGGGTGCAATCTAAGCGCCGTTGCTATAGGAGCAGATGAAGATAGCTCAGCCCATTTATTTAAATTAATTTCAGCTGAAAACATCCACCAGTTTGATCATGTTGTAACTGAACATATCCATATGTAAAGGAACATTTATTAGAATCAGCCAGGAGTGCAATCAAAACTGCAGGACTTAAATGGATTTTTGCTTCCTTCTGTGCTATAAGCAGCCTGCAGCTATACGTATTATTCCATCAACACTGTGTTGATTTAGCAGTGCTCCGCCTACTGTATATCAGCAGAGCTGTGTCATCTTCACGTGTACGTAAGACCTTCACCAGGGACACGCTTCAGAACTGGTTGGACCATGCACTGTTATTTGTGTTCGCTTACTCGCGTAAAGCGTGTTTGGGGCCTTACAAACATGAATGTGAATGTGATCAACACAGATCAGATGTAAAAAGAATCAAAATTGAGTTAACAAAAACTTCATTTCATGCACATTGTGGCTTTGTGTAGCGCTGGTACATTTCTGTATTTGAATTGAACCAAGTGCGTGTACTGGGTGTGAACTGGGAACCTGACAGGGTCACAGTGATTCTCTCCTGGCTCTAGATAAGTGGTGGGGGCTGGGAAACATGGCCTTCTGCCAAGGTATGAGCCCAGCCCCCAACAGCCAGCTCTACTCCCCTAAAAGCATCCCACCAAAAGCCAGGGTCTGCTGGCAGAAAGTGTCATGAATAACACCCGGGATGGACCGAATGGACCGAATCTGTTGTTTGACTGTGTGATGTCTGGGATGATTTTTTTTTTGGGGGGGGGTTAGTTAAATATTTTACTTTTAAATATTATATTGTTTTTGCTGGAATATAAGTTACGAGTGGGCATTCATACAAACATGTGTGGACTAGAGGCACCAAACAAACATGCTGTTCATTTTATTACATCATTAGTGAATAAAGTTGCCTTGTGATAGAACTGTACTGTAGATGTGAAGTTTCCGTTTTATTGTTATTTTTGGGGGGATTTCTTGTTCAGGTTGGCGTAATAGATAACTGGTGCAAAGTCCTTCTAGACCTTGAAGCCAGTAGCTGACAAATCCATATCAGGTCAAGGTTCACGTGGGGACTCACCCCATCATATTTCTTGAACCTCATCAGCTGATGGAGTTTGGTCCTGACTCTCTCCCCTCTTTTCCTGGTGCTTCATTACGATTTCTGGGCTGTGGTGCTGCAGGGTTTTGCTATCACATGTTGGGAGCATATTTACACCTGTCAGGGAGATAAAATAATTGCGAAGGTAAGGCTGCTTTCATTAGAAAAATATTTACCTTTTTGTGGTCTTGAGAATAATTTCTTTTATGGAATAATGACTGAATAATGATTCTGATAAGCTAAAGGCAGCAGTTTGAAATGGTTATAGTCAGACTATACATTTTATAATGTTCAACGGCCATTTGGCCTTTAATTTTAAACATTTTTACAGAGCAGAACAGCCACATTGCTGGGCATGGACATGTATGTATGTATTTGCAATATCCTGGTACAGTTTTTTGGCCCTGACACTGATCTGATTTGATCCCTCTTATATTAAACACATACATATTATGTATGTGCAGATACCAATTCTGATTCTGTACATTCACCCACAGAAAATGTAGATATCAAACTGATCCCCTGTGTTTTTCAGGATCTACTTGGTGATGTCATGAGGGTTTGTGCATTTATTTATATAGCTACATGTTGATCAATGGTTTGCTTGTCATTCAAAACATTCAAGAAACAAACAAATCGTAAAGTCAACAGACGGTGTTGGGAGATGCAGTGTACTTGTGTGCAGTGATCACAGGCAGAAACAGGTAGTTTGTCAAAAGTGTAGACAGTGATGAGGCAAGAAGCCAAGAAAAGAGAGTTACACACACACACACACACACACACGCACACATATACTCTCTCTCAAGCAGGGCTCACCTGACCCACCTTTCATGGCAGCCGCCCGCATCGATGTGTGAGTGTGTTTGTGTGTGTGAATGGCTGAACGAGAAGTAACATTTTAACGCGCTTTGGTGCTATATAAGCTCCCAATAACCATTTACACGCACGCACACACACACACACACACACACACACATACAAAATGGATGTTGACATTGTTCTATTGCTGTTGTGTAATTCTCTTTGGAAAGTTTCAAAATATTTTTAAAAAGTTTAAAATGTAAAAAATAAACATATTTCAAACACGAAGTCCTTCTGGTGTATGTTTGACAGCAAATATAATACAAATGATTCGTTTTGAGGGTTAAAGACGCTAACCGTTTGCATTGTGGACATTTAGGCTGCTGCTGCTTTTGATGTTGTGCCGCCTGCAGGACGTTGCCGCTTTTTGTTTTTACCTCAAAACATATCAGGGTCAAACGTTGGGAAATGTTCTAACCAATTTGCTTCCTAAACGATTTGCTCTAGTTTAAAATGTGCCTGTGTAGCTTAGGCTTTAAACTCCACAGCTAAATCATCAGTACATTGTTTGTTCTTCCCTCGTTTTATGGGAATTTCTGTGGCTTCACTGCTGCTGTGAGAATCACCTGAACTCCCATAAACACAGTAGAAATACCCTCATGGGCAGTACAGTATATTATACAGCTAGTAGACACACACACACACACCCATACACACACACACACACACACACACACACACACACACAGCTTAGCTTCTCTATGGCTTCCATCTAAAGAGACATTCTGTCTACATAGGCAGAAAATCCAACATCATTTGGATGAAGGGATAGTAGAAGACGCTGCTCCTCTAACACTCTCTCGCTCACATGTTACCACTATCTTTTAAAGTCTCTTTTCCTCCCTGCCTCACACTCTTTGTACCGTCATATCTTGCTCTGTTTTCCTTCATTTTTCCTCTCTCTCAAGTTTTCCCTACTTCTACGCTCTGCCGTTCATTGAAGTCAAAGCCACAGTGTCAGCTGTGCTCAAACACGCACACACACACACACACACACACACACATTCTCTCTCTCTTTCTGTCAGTCACTCCAAAGCAGGTTGTCATCCCGTTATCGTCTCACAGATCAGGAGGTTAGTGGTGGGCCGGGAACTACAGCTGAGGCAGCAGCAGTGTAAATGTGAGATTCTGGTGGAAAGCATCCTGAAAACACACACACACACACACACACACACACACACACACACACACACACACACACACACACACACACACGACACTATAGGAAAGTGCTGAACGCTCTGTTTTGAAGCTCTGTGAGGTTTCAGAGGAGCTTAAAAGCCTATTACCCATCTACCTATTAAAGAAGGCGCATGCACTCCAGGACCTACAGTGTATATATGAATAGTATTCCATAAACATACTTTTACACTCTCTCAGACACATGTGATTAACACTATTGGCATTGAAAAACAATGTCAATTTGATATGGAAAGCTCTGCTGCTCCACTCAGCGTCAGCTACATGACAAAAATCTCAAGTGTGTTTGAGTTTCCATCATCTGCTAAAACAGCAGCAGGTGTGTCACTCATCTTCCCGTTCGGTCCTTTTGAACGAGCTGAACTGGTCCTTTAAAGACTTCGAGGGCTTTTCAAACGTGCTGACCCCTGACCTCGTCACCACTCTGGTGAGTCAAGAGACTGCCAAGAGTGACAGAGAGAGAGACAGAATCCTCTGAACAGTCCTGAACGTAGCTCAGCCTTGTGTCCCTCCAATTTGCTCTCACTCCACAGCGTCAGATAATGACACTTCCCACAGCGTCAAATACGGACGTTTATTACTTCCTTTAGTGTCTCATATGGACATTTTAGGTACCCTTTGACTTTACTATTGGATGCCCCAGGACCACCTGCAACAACATGCATACCTGGGTACGCAGTCCACACCGTACACACGAGTCTGCTCCCAAAGCACCTCTCATTTTGTTTTGAGATGCAGAAAAACTAATATTTTTTAATGTCATCTATGATGGACATTGGTTTGTTTGGCCCTTTTGCAATTTTGTATTACAATCACATTTTGGCACAACAACAAAATATGAAATATAATTAAATAAAATTGGGTATTAGATATTGTTAGCTTAGCATTTTTTCATCAACATTTTTAAACCACCCTAAATTTTAGGGTCTTAGATGCATGGATGGACACATTTTAGTCATATGACTGTTGATGCTAGATGAATTGTGAACAAATAAAAGATAAAACATTTAGCTGGTGAGTAAACACCAGAGCATTTACCATTTACAAGCAGTAAATACAGTTAAACAACTAAACATCGATTACTTACTTTAACTAAGAATAGGATAAACGGCAGTCAGATCAGGATATTAATCATGGCCATGCTTTCATTTCCTAAGTTGAAACTACTCACATTTAATGTCTGTGACTGTCACAACAATGCTCTGATAATACACCACTGGCAACTGTTAATATTTTCTAACCGTTTCATGTGCTCTAATACTGCTGCTCACTCCTTCCTTGTTCCCTTGTTGAGTGTGCTAGTTCACAACACATTTGTAAAATAAATCATGTATCACAGTCTTAGGTCTCTCTCTTCATCTGTCTCTTTGCTCTCTTTTCTCATTTTCTGTCAGTCATTTTTTTCCCCCTTTTTTGTTTCTCAGATTTTTCTCGCTTTGATTTCTCTTCCTTCCTGTCAACATGCAATACTTTCACGGATCTGTGGAATCTGTCAGTGTGGAGGCCAGGGGTCTCTGTGTGTGTTCTCACACATAGACATTTCATCCCCTCTGGAATTCCCACAGTCTCTGTTTGTAGGGTTTACAGTGGATCCATGTTAGCAAGAGTGAATGTGTGTGTGTTCATCATTGCTTCATTCTGTTTGTCCTCTGAGTTAGTGCCCATTAGCTGTTTTCTGGCCAATGGCGTGGCAGCAGGAAGTACAAGCCCATGACAGGTGCTATGAGTTCCAGGAAGTAAAAAAAAAAAAAAAAAGGTCAAGTCGAAGACTATTTACATAGAGAGAAATATTGATTGAGCTGCTAGCATCATTGCTAACAGGAGTTCAATTATTGTTCAATATGTCCACCTGCGTGTAATCAAACAATGTGACACATCCTTACATGGTGACAATATAAACAAACACAATATTTTGAAGATTATATAACACAAGATCTTTCCTGTCTAACGAACACAATCATTGAACATCCAAAGGCTTACAAAGTAATCTGAATCCAATCCAGCAGTTGTTGGATTGATCCCCGGCTCCTCCAGTCACCTGTGCAAGTGTCCTTGAGCAAGACACTGAACCCCAACTTAGTTGCTCCCGGTAAGTGTTGGCCTGCTGTATAGCAGCTCCCCCATCGGTGTATGAATGTGTGCATGTGATTGTGAGTGTGAATGGGTGAATAAGAAGCAGTGTAAAGCGCTTTGAGTGCTAATAGGTAGAAAAGTGCTATATAAGTGCAGAACATTTACCATTTACATGATATATTTTCACTGTAGCATGAAGTTTTTACATTTTCGATACATTTCATCTGAAAGTCAACTACCCTAACTTTTTGTGAGCAGTGTATGTTTTCATGCACATGACACCCAGCTCTACCACCCAGCATAATATAAGGATCTTAGCAGCTTATCCAAACTAAATGAGTGTCTGAAAGTCATGACATGTCATGTTTTTAACGTCATGTTTTTAAGTTTCTAATCTATCTCCTTCCTCTGGTGGGATTCTCCACTAACAGATGCTGTCCAGCTAGAAACACACACAAACACACACACGGACACCTACACACACACACACACAGATCCAGCTGCTCATGGCTCCCAGGAGACTCTCGTTTAGCCTCATCTGCCGGCAGCACAGATCGACATTATTTTATTTTATTATCAGTCACAAGCACTATCACATACTACTGGGCTCATTTATACTGCTTGTGTGTTGATACATCAGCTATGACAGCTGACAGTTTGTTTATGAGTGCATGTTATCCATTATCTGAACATTGTGAGTGTCGGGACCACCCAGTACCTCTTTGACAATAGTATAGTTACGCAGTTGAATTTTCACATTGTTCCTTATGAGTCTGGTTTGGTGGGTACATGCATAATAACACTTTAGAAACTAAAAATATATTTCTACTGCTAGTGAAAAGAGTCTTCTAGAGGAAAGCGTTATAATATTCATATTCTCCATACTCCCCAGACCAGATCCATAGTTGCCCATTGACATAATGATGATGTTTTGACGTTTAACTTAAATAGCAAGTTGCACATCATTAAGACTTCACATAAATGTGATTGTGTATAGGCAGCTTCAGAATTTTATTTTATTTCTTAAGATTAGGTAATTATTCCCATTTACTCCAGACCTTCATTCATTCATTATCGGAAATCGTATTCCATCACTGCCATAAGCTCTTTAGTGGGAAAAACAAAGCGCTGGCAGGAAATCCTGTGCACTTGTTATTGTTGGTGGAGTTGCTGGTTTGTGAGAAAGGTGAAATGACTGAATCAATTCATGCAGCAGCCGACTCTGTGTGTGTGTGTGTGTGTGTGTTTTTTTTAACAACTTCTCATCGGGTTTTGCGGAGGCAAGCCAAAGAGCTACTCTATCTGTGTCAGTGAAGTTAACCCTCTGCACTCTCTGATCTGTCTAACATCAAACACACGACTGTCACACACACACAAACACAAACACACACACACACCAAAAAAAAAACTGCATATGAAGTACAACAGCTGGCATCAGACACCAAACAGAACTTAGCTGTCACACCTACACTACAGAGCTGACACACACATACACACACACACACAGAGACACACACACTGTTTTATACAAACTGATAAATGTGTAGTGCATGAAGTCTTGCTCAAACAGTGGCCAGAGGCAAAAAGAAAAGGTTGGAGGTCGTGGCCCAGTGGCCCCTCAAATTAATCCATTTTACAATTACAACAGTTTTACCCCCAAAAAACCTAAATGACAGCATCTGTGCGTATGATTGTGAGTGTGAATGGGTGAATGAGAAGCAGTGTAAAGCACTTCGAGTACAAAGAGGTAGAAAAGTGTTATATAAGTGCAGCTGATTTACCATTTACAAACAATAACACATAGAGTTAAACAACTAAACATACATCACTTGCTCTTACTCAGTCAGACTGAGGATCTTAGTCGGGGCCATGCTTTGGTTTCCAAAGTTAAAATTACTAACATTTATTGTCTGTGACTGTCACGACAGTGCAGGCCATTTACCATCCACCATAAATGTGGCCTTTTCTAGCTACTGTACATCATCTTGATACTGCTAGTTAGGACAGTCAGCAGGTTAACTGCAACTTTTGGGGTGAAGAAACATGTCACCCAGTGGGCAGGTGTGTCTGGCCGATGTGTTTTTATTAGTTTTGGGACAATAACTCAAGTGTATGGCACAGACAAATAAGTTAATCCAGGCTGCAGGATGAGAACTAACCAAAGGTGAGGAGAGAAAATCCAGTGTTGGTCTTTGTGTCTGTGACAGTTGAAATAATGTAAAAAATAAAAGGTGCATACAAAGAGTGTTGCACGTATTTTATGTGCAGAGAGAATGGGCTTCGGACCTGGGCAGACACAGTAGAAGACTACTTTTTTGTAGGGGGGGAGCAAATGTCCCTGCAACTGAATCCATTTTAGCTCTGGCTTTAACGCTAAGTGACGGTTTTGTTGTTTTGTAGAGGGAGTGCTGTTTAAAAAAGTGAACATCAGTTCTATATGTTCTATTTCTGCGCTCCTGTGTGTGTGTGTGTGTGTGTGTGTGTGTGTGTGTGTTTTTGTTCCTGGTTCTGATGACTAAAATATCTCCACAACTACAAAGTGAAGTCAGCTGGGAGTGAACCATGATGGGAGTGATCAGTTCAAGATGGCACTGCAGGAAACCTTCTCTTTTCATCTCTCGATATGATGCTGTCTTCACATACATCATTCATTCACTTCCTGCCTCCTCCCCGTTCTTTGTTGATGATTCCCTCTCCTTTTCTTTTTTCTTTATTTCCATCCATCCTTGCCACATTTTGCACTGTCTCTGCGTCCTGTCCTCTTTTTCCCCTAATTCGTTTATTCCTTTGTTCTTTTTCTTCCTTTGTAGTCCTCTTTGATCTACTTTACATTCGTTTCTGCTCTGCTGTCTCTTCCTTCCCTATTTCCTTCTTTTTAGTTAAACCCTTGTCCAATAAACCGTAGCTTTTCTTCTTCCCCCATCTCTTGCTTTTTCCTCCCTCCCTCCCCTATCTACCTCTCTTTCCTTCAATCCTTACACCTTCTCCTCTTTGTTATCATTCATTGTCATTTCCTTTATCCTTTATTCCTTTTTAACCTTTCTCCATACATGTTTACTTTGAATCCTCTTAATTCCAACTTGTCCGTTTCCCGTCCCTCCAGCTTTTTCCTTCTTCTCCACTTTCCCTCTCATTCATGCCTTGCTCTCTTCCTCTTCTTCCCACTGCTCTGTCTACTGTCTCCCTCACACATAACCCTTTTCCTTTCCCATGTATTTGTCTCCCCACATTTACTTCCATTCTACCTTTCTCTCTTTCTTCTCACTGAATTACATTCCTTTTCTACCTACCTCTTCTCCCCCTGCTCTTCCCTTCATCCCCCCCCCCCACTCTTCTTCGTTCTAATTGCGTGCAGGAAGCTGCCAGATATTGTGAGGTGTAATGTGCTGTCTGATTCCTCTCTAAGTGTTCTTAAATGATCGCTATTTATTTGTCAAGCCAAGCGTTGAACGCTAATTAAGGAGAAATGCTTTGAACTGCTGTGTGTGTGTGTGTGTGTGTGTGTGTGTGTGTGTGTGTTTGAGTGAAGTGTATGTTTCTAGGTGTGTGTGTGTGTGGTGCTGTTAGAAGATGGAGGAAGCTTTGACAAGTTGCTCCTTTGCTGCTTCGAGTGCTACTGCAGAAGCGTGTGTTCATGTTGTTCAGCCACTGTGTGGACACATTTTAGTTCAGTGCCATCATCTTAAAAGGGCTGTTTGAAAGTTAACACTTGGATTTAGAGTCAAAATTTAGGTTAATAGATTAAGGGGCTGGGGAATGTGTTATGGCAATGAATGTCCTTTTTTTGTTCTGACATCTTTCTGAACACACACATACACAGCAGCAGCAGCAGCAGCAGCAGGTGTTTCACAGGCTCCAACGTATCGATGTAATCGGTTGTTTGGTTTGGATCTTCATCCCACATCAACTCTACAAGATGATTGGCTGTCTGATTCTTTAACTTTGATGATGTAATGGTAGACTGAGGATGCTGTTTCGCAAACTTCTTCATTTCTTTATTACTCTTACTTGCTCGGGAGAATTGATCTTCCAATTTTGCAAGCAACACGTTTAATAATTCAAGGATGGTCATAAAAATGTTTGGGTTTGTTTGTAATTTTCATCAGTTTCAGAATTAAAAATGACTTAATTAGTTGCTCTAAACACAAGCCCAAACACTAAACCCAGTGTATTTAATTGTCTTTGAACAGAGAAGTAGAGCTAACTCTCCCTCTCAGCTGGGGTAGTTCACCAATGACATAAAGGAACAAAAAAAAAAAACATCTATACTGCAGTTTCGCTCCTGTTCAAAGGCCCCTTCAGCCTATCAGATATAGCAGATGGCATTAAAAAAAAACTCCATCGCATAATAAAAATGATCACTGTCTTGTTTTTTAATTTGCCACGATGTTCTAAATTCAGTTTCAAAGAAGAAGATGGAAACTCTGCAGGGAATCTCTCTGTAGGTCTGTGTATATTTTTGCTGTGGCCTTTGTTTTTTTGTCCTCTCTGCCAATCAAATATGAAATTATTCAAGTAAACTGATGCTTTAATGGGTAGCTTGATGTTGTTCTTTAAAGACAGAATGTAATTGCAACATCACTTCATATTTGTTTTGCATAGATAAAAAGAAACCCATTGTACAAAGTTTGCTGTATATTCCACCTCATCATAAGAACCTATTCTATAAAAGGTCGCAGACTCTGTATGTAGTCTGTGGCAAGTCGTCATCTTGAGATTCCATCTTGAAGAAAGGTCCGGAATGTCCTTATAATATTAAGAGCATCATAACATCCCTTGGAAGTTATAGTTTTGCACACCTCCTGTTTTGCACACCTACTATCCTCACACCTTCTAGGATTTTCCGGAAACTTTTCTAAAAAAAATTTAAAGCATGTTGTGATGTTTTTAAATTGTTTGAGTGCAATGAAGCTGCAATAATGTGAACATAGTGACATAGTTATTGTGAGATTCAACATCTATCAAACATGTTCACTTTGTCAGACTCACATTCTAGGATTTAGACCATACTAGTAATACAACTAGCCATGTTTTTTAGTTCAGCTCACCTTGAGTCTATTAGCACTTCCCATTTTGTTATCTGTTGTCACTGGGTTTCAGCCATTCTTCGAGTTTTGCAGTACAAAAGTGTTTGTCATCTCATGACCTTCATTTGTGCTCCACCACAAAAGTGCACATGGTGCAAAACGGTTCACCCCTGATTTCATGCAAAACATCAGCCTTGGCAGTGATATTTGCAGACATCCCACCTTCCCAGAAGTTTCCAGAGACTCTTCGATATTAATATTGGCTCCCTGATGCCTGCATCCATGGAAATCTGGAATTTTTTGTATTCAATGGCCTTAGAACAATTCACCCAAAATACTGGAGGATCTGCTTGTTTTAGTAATGTACATCAGATCTCATTGACATTACTGTTGGGTCTGGTTACAAGTAGAACAGCTTAGTAAAAGTAAGGGAAAGGTTGTCATGGTTAAAAGAACCCACATAGGTGTTGGTATATTGTAACCAGACAAACAGTGGGTTCAGGGTGCAACACTGTCACAAATAAATTATGTTCTTATCCAAACCGGATTAGGAAGAAATGAAGGATGGGGTGAACAATGAGTGTACGAGGTGTAAACCTGTCACACCAAAAACCTGAGTTTGTGTAATGCATCAAAATCCATGTGTGGAATTTTAAAGAATCCTTGTAGTTTGGTTAAAATTTCCCTTTTAAGCCAGACCACAATCTTTCTCTGACCTTAACTAACTGCTTCGAGTCCCTACAAATAACCATAATTAAAATTTAAAATGCTGTAGTCAGACAAACTGGATGTTGTAATGAAAGATAGAATATTTTGCAGAAAAAGAAATTCATTGTCTGTGAACATTGTACATTGTTCAGTATCACTGTCTTTGCCATTGAGGTAATTACCATAACCTCATAATGGTAACGGGAAATACGTTATTGCAGTTATATTCCATACAAAAGCTGCAGTTTAGTAGCATATGAATGTAACTTTTTAGGAGACATGATGTGTAGTTACAGTGTTCTGGTTCTCTGAGTCCAATTGTGTTCGTTGTCTCTGCTGGTTTTACTGTTTCTGGTAGCAGCCTCAGGGCCTTGCTCCCTCAGGAGTGTGTATGCGCGCATGTGTTAGTGGGTGTGTATTTGTGTATGTGTGTGTCAGCTGGAGCGAAGCTGGCGTACAGGTGCGCCGCTGCATCGCCAGCACTTCCTGGTAATTAATGACTTCTTCCTGCCTCTCTCTCTCTCTCTCTCTCTCTCGCTCGCGCACACGCTCTTTTCCTCTGTCTCTCATCATTGTGGTGCTGAAAATTGATGACATGTGAGCGTTTGCTTTTTCAGTCACATGAGGACAGAGGGTTGAGTGGGAGAGGGGGGGGGACACAAGAGGGTGTGGGCGCCCTGAAGAAAGGAGCAAGATACAAATCCACTAGATTGCACCGACCTAAAAGTTTACGTGTTTAAAGAAATACATGTTCACTTCCTTAATGGGAGTGAAACAACAAGATTAATAGTAGGGGTCAAGATATGGTTACTCCAGATTATATTTAAAGACGGCAAACTGGAAATCAGCTTACCTGGATCTGTCAAAGGTTCCAAAATACACACATAGTATCAACACCTCTAAAACTCACGCATTTAAACTGCAGTTTCAGGGCTCACCACCACCTTCACTATATAATTTTGTCTCTTGTTGTTCTCTCTTTTCATCTCTCTCTATCTTTGAGACCCTGTTCTCTCTTTGTTTGTTTCTCTCTCTCTTTTATCTCTGAATGTGTGTGTGTGTGTGTGTGTGTGTGTGTGTGTGTGTGTGTGTGTCTATCGTTCCCTTTCTCTGTCTCTCTCTGGTAATCTATCTCAGTTAATATGGTCTCTGTGAGCAGCTGGGTACCGAAGCCCAGTCAGCTCTGTGAGAAACAGACTTCTGGTTGTGTGTGAGAGAGGGAGAGAAAGAAAGAAGAGACGGAGACAGAGAATGGGATGGTGTAGTAAAAATGACGAAAGAAACAAAACAAGGGGAGGAGAGCACTGCCATAAATGTGTAAGACTGGAATTAACACTTTTAGAGAAGATGATGCTTTTCTAAAAGACGTCAAAAGACGATAGAAAAGTGAAAAAGAACTGTGGTGGAATATGTTTCAGATATACAGTGCTTAAAGAAGTGACCGGCTGTAGTGGAAAACAGAACTAGCAATGGGGAACGAGGAGCTCTGGCAACTGGCAACGACAGTTTGTGGATCCACCATTTAGGTCCAGACTGAACTATCTCAACAATGTGACATTTGTGCACATATATTTATCGACAGGAAATAAATAGCAATTACTCTGATTGTCCTCTGGCCTTAGCAGGTTTAATAAGGACCAAACACTATACGTTCAAAGATAATGACATTTCACGACCTAAGCATGTGTTAGCATCCAAACATCGCCATGGTAAATATGTGAAGCATTTTAAAGGTTAAGTTCACATTCTGTCCACTGCCAATTGACAGTATATGTTTTAGAAGTTAAAGGTTTTTATAGATTTTTGCATAGATGGAGGATTGTTGATTTTAGCACCCATCACTTACTTTACATCAGAACCATCTCTTGCAGGGATATGGACAAAAGACATGGTTACAGGAAGCAAAACTGCTTTTAGTGTCCACAGAGCCATTAGCCACAACATTAAATCTACCCGGTGCTTTTAATGTTGTGAGGCACCGGAGTTAGCTTGGGAAAAAATGTCATGCTGCCCATGATCCACAGGTGTCAGAATACCCGATGGCTCACTGCTTGTGCTGACACAGACCAGTTAATGCCAATACAGACCAGCCACCCCGTGTGGCTGATCGGTTTATGATCAGCTGACTCCCACAGTTGTGGACCTGTGATGTTGGCTGTCGACTCTCTTTTTAAAGTCCAAAGTAATTTAGAAAAACTTAGTTCTACTAAATGACTTCAGTCTATTTACACTGGGTCTTATTGGCCCCATGTACCTCTCAGAACTGGTGTCTTTTCTGAGAAATACAATTTATATATGATGTTTTTTGGGGGGGAGGGAGCCTTGTTTTGTTTGTGAAGATGGTAATGCAATATTGTAGACTAAATGTCAGTACATTTTGACCCCTGGTGATTTTATTTTGCCTATTTTCATTCTCTTTTGACTCTTGTGAGTCACCTGAGTGCTACATTGCTGGAATATCCCTTCAACACCCCATTCTGTCAATTTATTCTGGGCATCCACAATAACTAATAATAACACAATAACTTTAGTCAGCAGAAAGGATGTAATGAAGTGAGGTTGACAGAGATAGTGAGACAAGCAGGTAAAGAGAGACAGGCGGGCAGAGAGAGACAGAGGGGTATTATGTCTCTCCTCGAGCTCGTCTAGTTGCCCGGGCGACTGGCTGGTCTGGCTCGATGCTAAAGTATGGAAGAAAAAAGAAAAGAATGAAGAGAAAAGAAAGAAAAGCCCCACAATCAATGAGACCCTTTTTGTTTTAGTGGGAACCCCCTCTTTACCCCACAACAACACGCACACACACACACACACACAGAGGAACTGGATGACTGGATCAGTGTGCGATTGTGTGTGCCTTTGTGTCTGACTCTCTCCCTCTCCCTGTGTGTGTGTGACTGACTTTATTTAAGACAAGGGCCCTTTTGTTTTAAGCCAAAGAATGGCTCCGAGACCGATGTTGGCCCTGTAATTGGCCTACTTAGGCCCTGTTTAGCATGAGAAAAGCCTTCCTTGGCCCAGCAGTGCCAAGCTAACCCTTGTTTTGAGCCGCGGAGAGGACGGACGCTGATCAGAATTCAGATTAGCCTGAAAAAAAATCCAGCTCGTCCCCATTCCAAACACACTCCTCCGCCCTCTGCTTTAAACACACTGCACACTAATTACTTAACGAGAAAGCTGGGGGAAAAAAAATCCACACTTTAAAGGAGTAGTGGCGGAGTCTATTTAAATGAGGAGAAGGGGCCGGGGTTGGGGGGAGGGTGGCAGGTTCTTTTTCACCTCTTTCCTCGCTAACTTTTTGTGCCACTTAAAAAAAAAAATGACCCTCTCCTCCATCCTTCTCCCTGTCTTTTATTCTTGTGTTCTTTTCTCTCTAAATCAGCCCAGACGCCACTTGTTGCTGCCGAATCATTGAACTTAATTAGCGAGACAATGTGTGAGCGGTTTGCTAAGTTTGAGCCGTAAACAGAGTCACAGTTAAGGGAGAGAAAAAGCAGCAGAGAGGAGAAGTTAGACTCTGAGCTTTGGAGCTGGGAGATGAACGTCTCCACACTGAGCAGCATGAGGTCGCTCTCATGGAGGTAAATACCATCACAACCACGGTTTAATTTATCATTATCAGCTTAGTTTAATGTGTTGGAGGTATAGGCTTTATTCTCTGATATTAAAACGCTAAACGCAAGCTACTTATTTATTAATTTGCTGTTCAGACGTGGAACTTTTTGTCACTTGTTTACTGTGTATATTTGATGTTGGAGTTTGAAGAAATCTTAAGCTGAAATGGTGCTAAAACATCGACAGTGAAATGTTTGGTTTGTGAATTATATTCAGCTTTATTGCTGTCATACATAGTGTTTACATATACCTATCTATTTAAAATAAATAAAAAATGTAATATCGGCACACGTTGAACTGTATATTTTCCATCTATCTAATCTAAACTAACCTATTTTAGGCTACGGTACATGGATGTAAAATATGTAAAGTACCGTAACACAGCTACCTGTTAAGAGCTGTTGTCTGTTAATTACATTATAGGGGATGTGAGAATTAAACATATGATGTGAACTGATAATATTAAATTCTTAATTACTTTCACCAACTTTCAAGTAACCTTCCAACTACAGTACATTTAATAATTTAAAGGTTCACTTACATTGTTTCCTTTCAACATGCTTGAGCTTTTTTAATAGTTTTACCTCACACCAACTCCTACAGACAAATACAGCCATATCGGTTGTGTGTCCCTGCTCTCTGATAAGACCTATAGGACCCTAACAACAGCTGTACTGGACCCTTATTCGGTGAGCATTAGGCACAAAAACTACTTGGATAATGTAGGAATGAAAGCTACTTGGTTGATTTGAGGTAAAATGAGCTCGTCCTTAAAGTTAGCAGACCTTTGTCATTGTGGTTACAACAAGACATACATGGTTTATAGTTGTGGAATAGTCGTGCTCTCAGCTGGACTGTGTTATTGTCAACCCATCCATCCAATTCAACCTCCATCTCCTGCCATCTTTGTCTCTCCACTTACTGTAATTCGTCAGCTAACGTTCTCCATTGGTCTTGTCATATGGCAGCTAGAAGCTGCCTAACTGTGATTGGGACTTTAGAGTCTGTAACTCCAGCTTCACCAAACATCCTAAGTTTGTTTCACATCCAGAGCTGTATTTTCAGCTCTGGTCAAATTTACAGTTATATTCAGTTTAACTTCAATCGTCTTCCCTATTTCTCAAAGACTCCACATTTGATGATCAGCATCTTCAAATCTCAACATTCGGATTATTATTAGCGTTCTTTGCTGTTCAGGATATCTACCAGATTTCTCTCAATATTAATTTCCATTTCAATGACAACAAAATTTTATTTGTATTTTGTTCATCATGCTGACAACTTATCTGGATAATTCTTACATATAAATGCAACACTCTCTCTTGCCATCATTATTGTCACGTTCAGTATTCAAAATTATCTGCAATATTCAAACTTCCCTTTTCTATTCAGCCAGGCAAAAGATTTGAACAACTATCAACATTCCAATTATTTTTAGTTTTTTAGTTTCCCATAATAAGTTAGTAATGATCAACATTGCAGTGATTAAATTGTATTGGATCCTTATTTTTTGAGACCAAAATTACCGGAATTTTCAAATTTCTGCATTACACACTTCATACATTTCAAATAATGTTGTTGCTTATGTCAGATGTTTCCAAAGAATGTAAACTGAGAATATAAATCATACCATCAGCCCTCACTACAGCACCAAATGTGTATTGATCCACTGCTGAAAATAGTCCCGAATAAAAGCACTATTTTCTATTGTCTGTGTAAAGTTTGCTAAAACCTTCAGTGCCCAGCTATTTATTAAATTCACCAAAGCCTTTTTTGTAATTGTATATTTGTGACTTATTTATAAATTATTTATGTTATGTATGAAACCTGAAAAAATGAAAGGTTTTCGGTGGTTTCTCATTTTCCTCTTTTTCTTTGAGAAGAGCGATGAAGCCAAGATCACATGATTTTGCCCGATTGTCAGCTTAATGCTCTCGCCCTCTCTCTCTCTCTCTCTCTCTCTCTTTTTTTTTGCTCTCTGTCTCTGGGTCTCTCGACCAGTCGATACTGGGTGGTGAGCTGGGTTTGGGCAGCCCGGGTGCGGCGTCGCCCACTAAGCCAGCCGGTCAGTACTACCAGCACTACAGCTCCAACCCACGGAGGAGAACACTGCATATGGACACCATGGGTGAGACGCCGCTAACACACACATTATACATTTGTTATACACTCAGAGTGAGTGACACCAACATTCACATCAACCATTAGAGATGAGCAATGAGCTTTCTGACCCTGATTTTCGTTTCCCAAACTCCCATGACATCACTGAGTAGAGAGGTTAAAGTATCATGTGGACAGTTTGTGTTGTCAACATTATTAACATCTGCTGCACCTTAATAGTATTGTCACTGTAGCATCATTAGACAATCGTTCATTTTAATCCACTGTCAAATTTAGTAGAATACAATCAGTTCTCAGTTACTTTGTCTCATTTATTAAGAATTAAATACCTTTTCATCAACACATTTCTCTAGTATTTTTTGTATGTTTGTAGTAAAATGCATTCGTATTTATACTGTTTTTGGTACTTTATAATTTATGTGTGTTTATTCCCTGTTTTTATTCCATATTGATGTTCTCATACCGATCCCTACATATGTGTTCACACCAACATTCCATATCTTTTTTAGTTGTACACAACTGAAAAATAACTATGTATTTTTACATTAAAAAAAATAGTAGGCTCCATGTTGAGCCTACATCACATTACATCACATTTCTCATTCATTTAGCAGCAAAAGAGGGAAGAAAAAAAACGTCTTTATTATAAAAATGCTTTTTTTTGCTTTTTTGACAAAATGTGTAAATAGAAATTATTCATGAACGTGGACCTTAATGTGGACGACTAGTTTAGTCGTGTTGCATTTTGTTTGTCTAAATCATGATATTTTGTTTCACAGTGAGACACAACGCATCAGAATTCTCTGAAACCAAACACAAGCTTTAAAATGCACCCTGTCATTCATAAGCTACATGAAGCATGACATAGATTTTTTTAGGTTTTAAGGCCCAAGTAGTTAATATTGTCAATGTATATCCACATGTTATACCATGTGAATATCTTTAATAAATTATCTGAGAAAAAACTGATAATTGTTTTTATTTAGATTTCTGTATCATAAAGGAAAGTTCTGTAGTGACTATAGTAAAATCAAAGTTTACAGCCGCCGTGTTTTTTTTGAAACACGGCTGTTAAAAGGCCGAACACACTGAATGCGTGTCCGTGTGCCTATATGAATGTCCTGTTTGTCCGTGTGTGTGTGTGTGTGTGTGTTTAGAAAGGGGACTTTAAGAATAAAAATACAGGGAAGTCTTTTAAAAAACAGGACAATAGAGGCCGTCATGTAGCCTTGGTAGCGTTAGCCATGAGAGAACACACACACACACACACACACACACACACACACACACACACGCACACAACAACTCTAGGCCAGTTTCCAAAAAAATGCTCTTTCATTTTTCCATCAAAGTCTCACCTTCCCAGTTAATAGCTCTCTCTCTCTCTCCCCTTGAGAGAAACCCTGAAAAATAAAATAAACATGTCAAAAGCCACCCTCCTTCCTTTTATCAAAACCAAAAAGAGAAAAAAAGAAATATCAACCTTGTCCTTTTTGTGTTCTGTCGTTTTCTTGCTGCATCTCGTGCTTGTTTGCAGTGAAAGCTTTCTTTGTAAACATATCGACAGTGGTGGGAAAAGTGGCCTCACTCTTTTCTCTTCGGGTGATCAATTAAATCCAAATAAATCAAACTGCAAGTCTTTTTTTTTTTCCTAGACAAATAAAAACCTCCTGGCCTGTTAAATCCTTATATATTGTCTTTTGCTTTTTCTTGTCTTTTTCAGAAATTCAAACAAAAAAAGTGCGGAAAGTCCCTCCCGGCTTGCCGTCCTCAGTAAGTGATAACATGCCTTTATTTAAATATTATTATTATTAGTATTATTATTTGTGGGGTATTATTGCTGCTTGGAGTGTATAGGCCGCTGAAGAACAGGTTGTGGACACACCTGCTTGTTTGGGGACTGTTGGCTGGTTTCCCCGCTGAGTGGAGATGAAGGTAATGCTGCTGTCGGGGCCAAGCTGGACGCAAACAGCGAAATGGCTTTTTTGTCAGTTCCTTGTTTTATGAATCAGCGGGAATGTGCCAGAATAAATGACATAACAATAAAAACACAAATCAGTTCTTCTGAATGTGAAGGCAGATACTCATACAAATGCTGCTTTTTTTTAATGAGTGGCAGCACATGTTTTGAAAAGTGGCTAAAGGAAGGAAAGATAATATCTATATAAAAACATAGTGTGACTAACCGCCAGTGGTTTGAAGTGCTTGACTTCCCTTTTCACTTTTTTACTGACAATAGGGTTGGATCTACCTTAACTGTGGCATTCTGGCTTTTGGCTATTAGACACTGGTTGACGTTGGGGTTTGTTTTTAGCATGTTTGAAAAGAAAACAAGTCCAGAAAAATTAAAAATAAAACAATTGGTGAAATTGTAAATTGTCGAAAAAAAACTACAAATATTGTCTGGGTTTTTGTGGATTAGCAGGAGATGAAGACGTTGCTGTTGCTGCTGCTGTTGCTGCCGAGGTGGACGCAAACAGCTGTTGGCTTTTTTTTTGTCAATGATTGAGTGATATGGGAATCAAAAGAAAAAGATGTAGAAAATGTCCCTTTACATTTCCCCTTTTTAGTTCTTGTGAGCAACATATAAACATTTTGCAAATGGGTTTTACTGTGATTCACTACTGTTTTTTATTAGTGTTGATGATAAAATATTAATAAACACAGAAACACGTGTTCTTACAGTTACACTGTAACTGAGTGTAATAAACCACTTATTATTTATTTTCTATTATTAATATCAATCAGTTTGCTGATTTATCAGTGGTTTGGACTTCTAGTCAGTGGGGAAAGAAAGCAGTCAATGTGCTCGGCTGCTGGTTGAAGGACATTAGGATTACACTGAGCCTCCGTTCACGGAGGACGCACCGGGGACAACTGACAGACCGATTGACTGATCGTCTTTAACAAGATTTAACCCAACAGATTTTTTCCTCGTTTTAGCTTTGGGAATGTGATACTTTCCTCTCATCATGCGAGTGAGTGTTGAGGGGACAGAAGACATCACCTTTTTCTGCTTTTTAGCTCATCTGGAGCATTGCCGGTCTTTTCCCTCTTTGTGTGATTTGTACGTTACGGTTTTCCCCCCACTGTTCATGTGGATTTGTGAATTTGACTGGCATTTGCTGGAATCAACCTAAATCGTGAGCCTTTTGTGATTATTGATAATGATTTTGTGTAATTCTCTCTTTCATTTGGGATGAAGACACAAAATAACCACTAAGCTGTGGTTATGTCTTTACACTGAAATCAACATTAAAGCGAAGGTGTAGTAGAAGATTTAGTACTCGAACTATTTCAGATTTTGGCTTAAGCTGATTTACATATGGAGAGCTTTTTTTTTTTTTTTCTCTGACGCTGACCTCATTAATAGCCAGTTAACCATGGCTGAATGTACGGCGTGTCAGCCGCATCTTTGGCTCGGCAGGAGTCCGCCATTCTGTGGCCTTGGCCTGCTTTGTCTCTACTTCCTCCCCTCTTTCCTCCAGCTCGCTGTGTCTTCAAGAGAGAGGGGAGAGAGGAACATGGATTGAAGGGAAACCAGGACAGGAGGGGAAAAGTTGTGTGTGTGTGTGTGTGTGTGTGTGTGTGTGTGGATGAGAGTGAGAGTAAGGATGAGATCTTCACCGTGGAGAAAAGGGATATGATGTAAAACAGCAGTGACTGCAGCTTTACAATAATATGAAATTATCATTGAAACATACATTCAAAAGATCAAAGGAGTATTGAGGACCCAGTTTATCTAATGGCTGGAATTTGTAAAACTTCTTTGGTGTCAGGCTTTAGAAATTACAGTCACGGTTTCCCAAAGTAATTCTCAACTGCAAGTTTTATTTTTTTTTTCAATCCAAAAGTGGGAGGTGGTTTGGTTACAGAGTGCAGTTTAATAATCAGGCAATAATGCAGTGGAATGTTTTAGTGTTTCATAAGTGATTAAATTATCCATATATATTTACTGCACGAAACTAAGACATAAGAGAAGAAATTAGAGTCTTATCTCATCAAAATGTTGAATTGTGCAAAGGACAATTACACTAACAGCTACATAAATGAGAATGGAAACGCGATCGGTTGACAATATTTCTCCATGTATCAGTCAAGTTGACATTATAAATAAACAAAGAGAAATAAACTGAGTGGATTAAAATGTTTATATTTTTTATGGATTTTTTGGGGGGGGTAGCAAATATTTCTTATTTATGTATTTTCATTATACTTAAAGTAGTGTTTGACATTTCTAAAGCCGAACAAATGTAGTGGGTTTTGTCATTAATAACTAGCTCTTTACTGTTTCCAAAAACATGAAATTCATTTTTAATGCTACACATTTTTTAACATTTTTTTAAATGTACCACCCTCCTTGGAGCCCCACCCGGGCTCCCCCATACCACACATTTCTAGACACACCGCTGCTGACTTAATGCAAACTAATTAAAAACATTGTCTGTGAACTTTTAATGGATGATTTAATGTTCATTAGAATCAAATGAAAGACTTTTGTGATGCAGTCTGGCCCATAAATGGCAGAAAAGATAATGTTCCCTCACATTGAAAGGCAGCAGACAGCAATTTCCCTGCACTTTTGTGAAATATGTGTTTGCATGATAAACTACTCTATTTGGTGTTTTGACGTGGAATTTCGGATTTCCCCATTTTACTAGAGTTTTGTTCATCCCTTCCAATTGCTTCTGTGCTGTAGAAGAGCCTCACACTCTGTAGCCTGTAGTAGAGCAGAGTAGCGTATGGCTGAAAAGTTCCATGTGGACAGTCACATGATCCAGGTTTTGGATCTGCCTGTACTTGCGTTGCCTTCATGTCTGCAGCGCTCTGAGTCATCTCCTCTCCCTGCTGTAACCCTCTCTCGGTTTCCACCTCTGTGATGTGACTAATTCTGCTTGCTTCCTCCCGTTCGTGTCAAGGGAAAAGGAAGGCGGGGAGGACCTGCTGCCTGTGAAAAGGAGAAGTGGCTCGGCTACAGAGCCACTTTTTTTCTTTTTCTTTTTGGCACAAGTATGAGTCATGACAGAGAGCAGAAACTGGGCTCAGAGCTTTTATTATGTTCAAAGTTTTTAATCTTGGACATCTTTAAGTAGCAGCAGAGCAGGTTCTGTGGTTTCAAGAGTCAGTTTCATCTCAGAGCTCCAACTCTGGCAGGTGTTAATTTTCTTGATCACTTTAGTTTCGTTGTTGCGCTGACAATAAAAACACCAGTTTCCTTCTCCATCAAAGGTTTTGCACACCCATCCTTACAGTGCAAACAGAAAGTGACAAGGGGTAAAGACATTCATATTTTTGAAAATTGTTGTGACTACAAATTGAAATAGGAACAATTAAAACTTTAAATGAGAGCAAAAACAAGCTTTTTTTGCATTACACAGCAATTATTTTGACACCATTAAGGTAATATTCTTCAACAACTATCCATATAGTCTGCAAGACATAGTATTTATAGTATTATATGAAAAGTGTGTGTTTATTTTGCTTGACTTAAATACTTTAAAATTGGTGTTTGTGCAAATATGTTTGAGTGATGTTCAGTGATGCGGTACAAGATTCCTTTGTCGACCTCAGCCGTCCTGCAAACAATGGCAGGGATGTTTGAAAACTGTTTGACATCAGTCGAAACGCATGAATCCAAAAGTCTTTTTTCGTCTTAGTTCTTTTAGCACACGGGCTCTTGTTTGTGCTCAAACCCTTTTAGAACACTCACATATGAGATCCATTGTTAGTGCCTTGTTGTAGGGATTGAAGCTTTAACCCTGTCAGCTGTTTGAGTCAGACTCAGATCTAACCCCCCCCCCCCCCCCCCATAAATGTGCATTTCAGTTGTTGTCCATTTGTCTTTTGAAGATCCATATTCGACTGTCTGTTTGGACATTCCAGCTCCACTCTGAGATTTTCGACGAGGCTAAAACCTGCTTTCATTCCTGCTTCCTGCAGTAGATTCAGGTGTTTGTCCTCATCTTTTGTCATCTCTTTGATGCAGATAGCTGAGCTGAACACGCAGTTCTCAATAGATGACAGTATTTATTTGATTTATGAGAGGTTAGCTCCTAATCTGAATTTTTGTTGTAAATATTTTACTGGTGATCTAAGAAATTTCATTAGTTGTTGTTTTTGCTAAATGTAAATCTGATGTTATGTTAATATTAAGATTAAATTTAAAATTGTTGTTATAAATATAATAGCAATTGTCACATTGTTGCTGCTTATTAACAAGGAATTTATATTACACTAGTTAGATTAGCACATGCAGTTTATTGGAATGTTATATACAAATGCATAATAGTGTAAAATAGCTTTTCTGATTTTTCACTTTGGAAGGTTTGTGGTCTTGTGCGTCTTTTTATGGCTTACTGTAAATATGGAAATGCTCAAAACATCACAGGGTCAGATATCATGGGAACATAAAGGTTTATTTCAGTTCAGGAACATAAAGGTTTATTTCAGTTCATTAAATCCAGTGTGTTTTAACATTCAGTACAATGAATATTGGTGATAAATTGGCACAAATCATTTACTGAATTTGAGCTATACACAAGCTGTAAATTGGTTTGACTCAGTTGGTTTGGTAGTTGTCCATGGACCACAGGGCGAGTGGATCGACTCCCTGGCTACATGTTAAAGTGTCATTGGGCAAGACACTGACACCCAAGCTGCATCCAGTGGGTCAGGTGAGCAGCTTGCTTGGCAGTCGCCATCATCGGTGTGCGAGTGTGCGTGAATGGGTGAATAAGAAGCCACATTATAAAGCACTTGCTTGATCATTTTAAATACACAGTTATAACAACAATGACAAGCAACAAGACCGACAGTCTGCGGTGGAACACAATTATGATGAAATCCATACCAACGGATTTAAAGAAAGACTGTAAATACTGGAAAAAAGAAGAACTGTAACAGATGAGTGTGACTGCAAAACTGATACAGTAGAGAGATGATATAACGTGTAATTTAGTTTATGCTTGAGTGATGACGAATAAGGACGATGTCACAATCTAATGATGAGCTACAACAGAATCTCTCACGTTTTTACACCTAATGGAACTGCTCACATGAACTAACAAACACACTCTCTCTTCCCAGCTTGCACCTGCTCTGAGTACAAACCCAGCTACACAGAGGAATGCCAGTAACGTGTGTGTGTGTGTGTGTGTGAGAGAGAGAGAGAGAGAGAGAGACTGGTTCTATGGCAACACACAGGAGCCAAAAACAAAAGTTGTCTTTGTGGGAAAACTGATTTTGCGTAAGCAGCTTGCTCCAAACACACACACACACGCACACACACACATTCATATATGTCTATCCTCAAATGTTATGTTTTTAATACAGAGTTCCTTCTTTCCCTGTTTCTCTTCGATCAACCACTGCCGAGGAACATGTCCTCTCAAGCTTAACAAATACTCATGATCAGTGTTGGGCAGCAACACTATATAGTAACATTGCTATTACCTGAGTATAAGGTAGTGAAAGGGATTCAAATTTTAATTTCAGTAAAAATGTAAAGTTACTTTGACATTGGCTCAATGCTGGTCCACTGTCTCACCTGAAGTTAGTTGAAATGACACTAGATAGTGAGTTGCTGACTATACTGAGTCGAGGGACTGATCCAGCACGTTAGCTAAATGCATAAAGGAGTTTTGAGGGAGAACATTATCCTCCACTGAATTTAAGTTACTTGTTATTAAAATGTTGTTTGCTCTTGGCTGACAAGCCAACCGTAACCTTCGTGTGACACTTTACTGCAACTTTAACGCAACGGTGTAATTGTAGCCACTAGAGGCGCTGCAGCAGTTTGTTAATTTTTATTCCCCCACTTTATTGCATCCACGCTACTTTACAGTGACTCTCTTTTCCAGTATAAGCTTACTATTTTTGTTTTTTTAATATATATATATATATATATATATATATATATATATATATATATATATATATATATTTGCTGTATTGATATTGAATGGATCTACATTCTGTCACACTTTCTCTGCCCAGTGTAATAAGATTACAGGATTCATTTTGGTGTCTTTCAGCTTGTTTTTACTGGTATTTCACAGCCTTCCATACACTGAATTGATTTCCCTTCTCGTTTGGTTTTTAAATCTGTTAATGACATGAAATTGTAGAATTCTACGTGTTTAATAATCTTCCATAACACTTTGCTTGCTGTAATATTATAATTATGTTAGTGTTTTTTGTTGTTGTTTTATCGTTTACATCAGGACCTTTTTTTTATTTCCTGCTTTTTTTTCCTGCTTTTGCAATGTGTATTTCAACTTTTTCTGGTAAATTTCGAAAGACTTCAAGTGTCACTCTTGTACATTTTAACGTTTTTTTTTTCCCTGTTGTTGTGTGGCCGCCCTCCCATATGCTCCAGCTTGTGAATCCGCTACATTTAAGGCAAAGAGTCTTGTCTGTTTGCTTTAATCTCTGTTTCACATCAACTGCAGGCGATGGGTCTGTTTCTTTTAATTAATTCATTTCTCTTCCTCCACCCACCCCACCCCATCTCCCTGTGCTGCAAGTTTGTTATTGTTGTTTGTCAAATTTAGTTTGCTGAGTTGATGATTTACTTTGAGAAACAATTAAACGTCACTTGAGAGGAGAGCGTGGGACGTCTTTGTAATCAAAAGGAAATTAGGCATCAGTTGCTAACATTAGCAGGTTGCAGAGTGCCGTCTCACTGTTGTTTTTTCTTTGTTGGTGTTTGGAGTATAACAGCTTTTTTTTCTTTCGATATCATTGTTTTGGTTAATTTGTTGTTGGGGCTGATAAAGTCTTCGGCTTGTCCTCAGAGCTTTGCTAATGCTGACTGAATAAACAAAACACACAGATATATATCAAGATTATCCCCAAAAAGGGTTTTAATGAAAGCCTGAAAATGACGCTATTAAAAGAAGTAGAATTAAAATGACTTTTGTCATCATGAGAGTGTTTAATGTTCATTTTTAGCCCATTAAAAGCATTTTTCTTTTATGTTCAATTGAACACTGACACACACACACACACACACACACACACACTCTTTTTCACACTGTCCCTTGTTCTCTATCTCAGGGTGAAGTTGAGACTAGTGATTAAACACATTTGTGAATGTGACTTATTGTACTCAGGGGTTTGCATATGAAATAATTCTATTAAAGCGTTTAGAAGTAAATTTTAAATTATATCATAAAATTATTTTTTCTTTAGCTTATAAAATGGAACCCGCTGCTGATTAATAATTTCTTCCTCAGATTTTGAAATACACAACTAGAGATAAGATGAGATAATTGATTCTTTTTTTGCAAAAAGTTTATTTGGTTCTGCTCCTTTTTTTTTAAATGTTGCATTTATTGACAGAAAAAATCCTGACTTATTAATTGTTGAGTGAACATTTGGTCATGGAATTGATGATAAGAGTTTATGTCAATAATTGCTCTTATCTGAATTGGTATTCATGTTTGTCATTTATCCTTCAAACGTGTACCAATGTGTCATTTGCTCAAACAACCTCGGGAGTTCCTTATTTTCCTGTAACAGTATTCAGATAGTTTTTGAATAGTTTTTTTTTTAAATGTTTAAATATTTGACAAGCTTTCAAAGTAGGTGTTTCAAATATATAAAATTCTCATCATTTGCAGAATTTGCAGAAAAAACTATATTGACTTATGATTCTTCCTCTTCAAATTACTTATTCATAATAATTCAGATCAGAGATCATTTATTTTTTTAAAGTACCAGAAATGCATTATATAAGATCATAGCCACAGTGATGCTAGACTTGGTTTTTAAAATGCCAAAAGAAAAGTCATATTTTTACCTGAAGCTGTCATTAAATATTTTAGTTTTAATGTGAAGGGTCCAGAAGGTGAAGACTCTTATCTTCAGCTCCCTACCAGCACCAGCCTTAAAAAGCAAAGCTTGGATTCTAGTCATGTAAAAGTGGAGTCCTGGGATGTCTGCTAAAAACTTTTTTAAGGTCTTGCTTTTGAAACCTCCTTGTAGGTGAAATATTTTCAGACCCTGAGCCGATTAAATCCTCTCAGCGATCTGACCGGGGCGATCTGCTCCCATCTCTGGCTATTTCCTCCTGTCTCTCTCTCTCTCTCTCTCTCTCTCTCTCCCTCTCTCTCTCTTCCTTTCCCCGGCTCAGATGTGGTTTTGTTTAAAGTCGACTGCGTTAATTAAATTAAGCCAGGTCTTGCAGAAGGCACAGTAGGAGAGCTGGCGGTCCCCGGTGGGCCGCGGGTGGAGGAGTGATGGGGGGTGGAGGGTGGTGGTGGTGGGCTAGAGAGAAGCAGTTTGGTGAGCCATACTGCCTCCTTCAGGCAGCCCCAGGTATCAGACAGGAGCCACAGACTCCACCAGTGAACCACAGTGTGTTTGAGCTGTCACTTTTCTGTTTCTGCTCCATGCACAGTGAAGCTGACCTGTCTGTACTCAAAGGGGGAATGTAATGTTGGGATTTCAGGACATGTACTTCTTTATTTTCTTTCATGTTTATAGAGCATGTTAAGAGCTCAATAAGAGATGAATTAAAACATTTCAGAAAAGTCAAAGCTTTTTGAAGGTGCAGTCTTTAAGTAAACGATTTCAAACCACAGCCACGAATCTGCTTTTATAACAGTGTTCACTTTCCTTCGTTTCATCTTTCCACGTGAATTTGGATCCTGCTTGCAGGTATGTGCTCACATTTAGCCCCAGTTTGTGAAATATTAAGTATCTCGAGCTCATGTTAAAGGATGTCGAACAGACCAGTAGTCTTACAGTATGCAGGTCAGTCAAGTCGACACTCATCTGATTTAGAAAAAAAAAGGCTCAGTTATGGAGCTGGTTTGTGAATGGGTGGCCTGTCACATGACACACAGAATTTTAAATCCATTGATGCCACTTCACAAAATTCCCCTTCACTGGAATTAATAGGGCTGCAGCAGACTATGAAAAGCAGCCACGTGTAGAAAACTATGTTCCACATATTTTTATGTAGTGTAAAATAGTGTATATAATCGAATAGTATTTATATTATATTATAATGTAGTCAAGCATTTGACAACATCAGAAACTAAGTTTTATAATATTCAACATCACCACTGGTCACCTTGGGGAGTTTCAGGACACACGAGGGATAGTGTACAGTAGCTGTCACACGGGAGGAGCATGGGATCAAATCCCTGCCCCTGTTCTTAATGGACAAAGTACCTCCTGACCCATAGCTTATAACTTAAAGTGTACTTGTGTTGGTCATTGGCCAGTTTTATGGGAGACCGGTCCATTAGTCGACAAGATACTGGCTTTTTGATCACATTTGATCAGTGTGTTTGTGTGCGGCGCTCCTCAGCTTCCTACAGATAAAGTTGCTAGATACACACACAGGATAAACAAAAGGATGCCAGTGAAGAATAATACAATAAAAGTAAAGTCAGTCACCCTCATAGAAAATAGAATGGTCCTATAATGTTACTTAATACTTTGTTTGTTTAATCAGTTCTAATATGACTCTAGATCCTAACGTTAAGTAATAGTGTGCATTTACAGTTGAATTTACAGTTTGTTTTAAATCACTGCCCAATTTATATTAAGCTTCTGGTAACCACAGCAACAACATTACTGCTTCATGCTACAGGTGACAGGTGACAAGTGAAACTAACCACGAGTTAAATAAAACCAAAAGCACATGGGGGAGGATTTAAACACACGCTTTGTTTTTCTTGGAGCTCATATAGGAGCTTTAATGCACTCTGAGGTGTTCTGTTGTGAAACAGTAATGGACTCGATAGAGAACAGGCAGCAGCTTGAGTTTACAATGGTGCTGTTGTCCTGCAGCGGTTTCAGTGTTTATACTGAAGAAACCAGAAAGTAGCTTTAGTCTGGAATGACCTCATGGTAAAACTGCCACACACACACACACACACATGTGCGTGCTGACAGACAGCTGTGCATTTACTTATGTTGCGCGGATGCTTTGGTGACTCATTGCCCTGGAAATTCCATATGCATTGACCTGTCTTTCTCCCCAAGACAAGTCAATTTGGTTTTGAACTGCTGTTAACACTGAATGTGTGAAACAAATAACAGAATTAAAAGAAATGTCTTTAAGAGTGTGTGGTATGTGAATGTGTTGTAAACGATTTGCTTGGCTCTCTGCCCCACGATGGCCCACACCGATGCGCCACGGCTGCCATTTTGTGTCAGATGGGAAACTGACTAATTAAATTACAAAGCATTCGTTTGCAGACGTGTATGCGTGCGTGCATGTATGTGCACGTGTTATTTGTGGAGCCTCTTTTCCCGACGGAGAACTTTAAATTTATGCCAAGTTAGACTTTTCATTTAATGCATACAGTACATATACAGTACATATTGGGAAACACAATGTGTTACTTTACTTTGAAGGACTCTGACTTAAATTGCTTATAAGTCATTGCAATAAATTATAAATGTTCCAATGTAATCTGGACATAAAAGAATGTACTTTTCTTAATTTGTTTGTCTTGTTTCCCCCCCCCCCCCCCCCACACACACACACTTTGACACAAAGACCGGCCTAATAAACTGGTCTGGACAGGTTCAGGTAATTTAGTTAGCAGTTAGTTGTTGATACTCACTATCTGACCTTTACTTTAATCAGGTATCTGAGTTTTTTCTTTCACATCTGCCTCAGTGCTTCAGAGGTTCTTTGTCAATGAAATGACCTCAGCCTTAAGATGTCTGCTGCCTTTCTGTCCAAGTGAGGACATTTGGCTTCTACAAAGACCGCTCTCTTTAACACACTCACAGCCACGCACACATGAATGCCTGCTGCAGATGTGAAAATTCCCTTGTGCATTCCTGCATTCCTGAGTCCAAATATCTGGCTGCAGTAACAGGCAGCAGAAAACGGCACTCTGATTTGCAGCACTCTCCAAGGCTACGATGAATATCACATGTTGTCACACAGAGACGCGCTTTCGCGCAAACACACACACATCAGCTTGTACTGGTGGTGATGACAAAACCACTTTAAATCATTGATAATGTGTTACATATTTCTCAGTTGCCTCAGCTGCACTAAATTTTCAAGCTCAGTTCTGCTTTCATTCATTTTCTTTTTAAAGAAAGTGTCATTTTGGTTTTTGTGTTGTTTTTTTTTAAACAAATGGTTTCAAATTTACATTATCATTTTCACAACATCCATGTTTCTAGTGTTAAATTTCGGAAAGTGTATAAATGTTATGTTTGTTTCGCACCTGATTATCTGTCGTCAGATCTTCCTTGAATGCAACACAAAGTAGTATTTGGAGAGTGGTGCCTGCTGATAGCTAATTGCTCTGTGATCTTAACATGACAAGCTGTCAAAACCATTTTCCTGTGGAGAAATTAATTTGTAATCCCAGAAAAACAACACGTGAGAGATGTTTATCTGCACTTATCACACAGTTGTTCAATCTTCATCAGTTTTTTAGCTTGAACAGATAATTTAAAAGTTTACGCAGAAGGTTAAGGAGATGGGGAAAATGTGGGTCCCTCAGCCTTAGGAGCCTGCATCTAATGGCGGATTTGACTATGGTAACAATCTTGGTCGAGCTTCATCTACAGTGCACAAAGAAGTTTTCCCCATTTTTCCCCATTTTATTTTTTACCACATTAAATCATAATTGATTCAAATCGTTAATCTAATACATACTGCAGCTTCAGCAGCCGACATTATAGTGACAGAGAACCTTTCCGCTTACATGTTTCCAACTAAAAACAACAGGCTTTTTTTAACTTTGTTCTAATGAGAGCACTGGTTTCTACAAAGCCTCTGTCTTAGCAATCTGAATATCAGCCTCGTAACACACCCACATAAAACACACACACCCTGTCGTGAGGCTGTAATGCATGCTGGTGCCGTGGATTAGCTTCATCTTTAATCATTGTTTTCAGTCTGAGCACGCTCTGTGTAAAGTACACCTGAACACAAAGTGCTGAGCGGGCCTTTCTTTCAGCAGCAGGTTGCACTTCGTGCTGGATGAACTGCTCAGCGGTAGGGAAAACATTTCACACCAAGCCAGGCCCAAGAAATTGATCTCAGGTTTGAATGTTTAAATGGTGAACAGATTGCAAGTCTCCAAAACAGCCTGCTGACTTGGTTTTTTTTTATGTCAAATTTTTACTTTTTTAAATGAACGGAACTTTGAAGCATTTAGTTCTTTCAACTACACGTGTACCACCACATTTGTTGTTGAGATATTTCAAGCAAGAAATTCATGTTAAGATGTTTTTGGCACTGGTGTTTCAGTTTGAGCTAACAGCAGATTTCAGCATGTCACAATGACATAATTCAGTTTGAGAGAAGCATGAATATCTTTACTATATTTCATGGCAATTCATCCAAGAGATGATTTATTTAATTAAAAACTGGTAATGTCTTGGTGGTGCTAAGCTAATCATTAAAAGGCCATATTATGCATACATTTAAATTTATATTTTTATGCAGCAGCTCTATTAAAACAGTTTTGTATGACGAATAACTCCAGAAACTGCTTATTTTTCACTTACATTGGGTCTCTATGGAGACCTTCTTCTTCCCGTCTGTATAGACCAGTTTGTTTAAAGCTGGGGACACACCTAAGGACTGGCAAACACTGTCAAAGACTGGGCAGTTCACACATAAAGACTGTTTCCACCCACTATCACAGATTTCACTGTCTCTGAAAGTCTGGAAGTAGCACACAATCGACGACTGAGTAAACTGGGGACAGCACAATTAGCGACTGGACATTCTCATGTGTTCTTGGACCAAAACAAATATGCCGGCAACCGGGAACTTTGACTTTTTAACTTAACACTTTATGGGTGAAAGTGTTAAAAGTGGTAACATTAAACATGTTTGAACTAATTGTTGTGAGAATGACTGGCAGCGACAAGGGTCTTAAGATTAAAGACTAAAATCTTTAAGCAGCACTCACTTAACGATTGTCTCTGCCGACTGTCAGCGCCGACTTGGCCGGACCGGAGCTGACTAGGACCAAGTAGGTCCGACCAGTCGTCACAACTGAATTACATTCATAATTGGCAGTACAGACATTAAGTGTGTGCCAGCCTTTCACTCCTGTCTCTTTAAGGCCCTCGTAATTTCAAGCACATAGCGTTTCCCAGAATAACGTAATTACATTTGCAGTTTTGTTGTACAGGAACCAGATTTTTAGACAGGGTTGGTTCTGGTTATGTTTTGCTTCATATGGACACCCATCATCGCAACTGTTAATTTACAGGTTCTCCTTGACTTAGATTTTTGCTTGCCTTGTACCTCACTTGTAAGCCGCTTTGGATAAAAGTGTCTGCTAAATGACTAAATGTAAATGTAAATGTAAATGTAATTGTACAACAAAACCATTGTATAATATGACTTCTTTATTATGAAAAGGTGCTATCAAAGCCTCCTGTGACCCTGTCTCATTGAACAGCCTTGGCAAAGAGCAAAGATTTGTAGCATTCTCAATTATTGTAATGTAATAACAATAACCACCTGAAGTGCTTCTCCGACTGCAAAGTGTAGCAGAGCAGAGAAAAGCTGTGAAAAAGGTGCTGGACTTTAAAAAGTACTTAGGGTCAACGGTTCAGAGCAACGGAGAGTGTGGAAAAGAGGTGAAGCAGGTTGCAACGGGTGGAGAAAAGTGTCAGGTGTGTTGTGTAATAAAAGAGCATCAGCGAGAATGAAAGGAAAGGTGCTCAAGATGGTGGTGAGACCAGAGATGTTGTTCTAGAGACAGTGGCACTGAAGAAAAGACAGGAGGCAGAGCTGGAGGTAGCAGAGCTTAAGATGTGGAGGTTCTCTTTGGGAGTGACGAGGATGGGGACATCAGACGAGGTTGAGGACATCAGAGAGAAGAGAATGGAAAGGACAGCGTTAGATGGAGGCAGATGATTCGCTGTGGTAACCCCTTAAGGGAAACAGCTGAAAGGAAAAGAAACAAGAAGTTACAATAGTAAACACGTAGTTAAGACTGACTTTCTTCCCATATTAACTTTGCCGCTCATTTTACAACATCAGCTCGATTCCTCCACTGTTGTTATGTACGACAGGAGTAGCCATAGTTGTAATTATGACTTACATGTTGGCGTTAATACTATTTATGAATCAGAAAGAAGTAACTTCTCAAAACCTGTATTAAAGAAGAATTGTTTCTATGATGTACTTAAGGTTGTATAACAAAGTTTACCTACATTCAACAAGTCACCCCACCCCTACCTCATTAATTAGTCCTAAACTACAGGAAGTAGTAGATTCTTTTTTTTGTAAACCCCCCACCAAAGCACTTCCCTCCAATTTGTTGAAATTCTCAAAATGTTCCGTTTGTTAGGCTGAAAAGAAAATCACAGAAAAATCACCATAAGGGCTGCTTTGCATTTTTAATTAAGAAACTAACATATGAATATATTTGCATATTATTGAGTTGCAGATTAAATCATGCATACATAATTACCGTGCAACAGCACTCGTTCGTTCGCCTCTCTCTCTCTCTCTGTGCACTGTGCTTACTGTTTTTTCAACAAGCTGTGGATCTGATGGATGCCAGACACACACACACGCGCGCACACACACACACACACACACACACCTTCTTCAGACAGTCACATCACAGACACACTTACACACTTTCTCTCTAAACACTTTGGGTACTCTCTCCTCTCTTGCTCTTTTCCTCTGTTTGTATTTTGGAGGAAAATTAGCGTCTGATTTTCTCTGTCAGAATTGAGGCCATGTCAGGTTTTTTTCTGCTGATTACACCAAAGAGAGAATGAAGAACTCTATCTTTCTTTCTTTTCACTCCGTCATCGCTTTAGTGCCTTTTTGTCCGTCTATTTACCTATTTACCTGCCAGCCACCAACTGACCCACCGACCCTCTGCTGTTTTTTAAGCTAGCATGGATATTTCAGGCTGCACTTCTATTAAGCAAGCTACTTCAAATTCATACACTGAATTTAATCTAACTAGTTTCAGATCTTTACGCATGCTTTTTTTTTATCTCCTACCTTTCCTGCAAACATTTACTTGGATCCCTGACTGTTAACCCCTGTCCCTCCAAACAGTTCAGCTTTTGACTCATCAGTCCACAGATGGTTCTCCTAAAAGGATTTAAGGATCATCTTAAGTATGTTGTGGCAGGATTCAGTTGAGCTTTAATGTTCTTCTGGGTTAGCAGGGGTTTTTACCTCAGCACTATCCCATGATGCCATTTCTACCCCATATTGTTCAAATAGTGCAAACATAAAAAACTTTATTGAGGTGAGAGACAGTCCTTAGATGTTTTCCTTGGATCTTTTTTGGCTTCCTGGGTGAGTCATCAGTATGTTCTTGGACTATTTTTGGAAGGTCGACCACTTCTCGGAAGGTTCACTCTTGTTCCAAGTCTTCTCCATTTGTAGATAGTGTGTCTCACTATGGGTTGGTGGAGCTCTAGAGCCTTAAAAACAGATCTGCAACCCCTCCCTGAATGAGGCTTTTAGTTTTGTAGTTTTTTTTTTATGTAGTTGAAAAGGGGGAAATGAAAAAGAAAAAGCTTCAGTAATGTCAAAGCCTGTATTAAGAATGTCGAACTGAAACAGCTGTTTAATTTTTTTATTGGTATTAGAATATGATTGAAGCTTGTACCATCAGGGTTCCCATCATGCTTTGGGTGATGTGATGTTGCCATGATTGTGAGTCAAGTGTGGGCTACACCTGAGCCCTGTTTATTTACACCAAATATTGTTGTTTTTGTCAATCTGTCGCATGAAAAATCACACTGGATTAACTCCAGCAGTTTCTGTTACCATGGATACAAATAATAATTACCTGGACCACTGCTACTGAAGGAAATGTCTTAACAGGATGATAATGAGACAAGACCTGGAATTAAAATCTATTTTTGAATGATTTCCAAGCAGAATTATGAATTTTATACAATGTAAAATTTAGACATGGTGGATCATCATTCATCTGTCACAGTTTCAGATGAGTGTGTGTGTGTGTGTGTGTGTGTACTTTGATGTGTCTGTGTGCGTGTGTGCGTGAGTGTGTGTGTGTAACTGCCTGCTCTCGACTCTTCTCAGTCTTGTCGATAATTTATTGTTTGTAAATTGAGACCTGCAACATAAAAAGACTCAAATCAAAGGCTCACAGTGGTGATGTGGAAGTGGGTGTATGAAGAGAACAAAGTACAATCATCCTAAGTGTGTGTGTGTGTGTGTGTATTTGTGCGTGTGTGTGTGTGTGTGTGTGGCAGACAGTTCCTAGGTCTTTAGGACAGACACACAGACACAGAAATAAGAGAAAGATGAACTTACAGAAGAAAGAAACAAATCAAAATTAGAAATAATAAAAAATAGGAGGGAAAAAAATGACAGAAACCAAACATGCTGAAAAATGACAGGGGAAGGAGGAAGATATTGAGAGAGGAGGAAACAAGTGGGGCAACGAAAATAGATGTAAAACAGGGCGAGAGACATTGACACATACAAGTATAGAGAAAGAGAGAGAGAGAGAGAGAGATTGACAACAGGGTGTTGTAATATGAAGGAAAATCCTGTCACCGTGAAATCAGGATGAAATGTGAGATTATAATATAACTGTCATCTCAACACCAGAAAAGATGAGGAGGAGGAGAATGTGGGGATGAAAAAAGAAGTGACAAGTATAAGGAAGAGAGGATACAAGGAGGGAGGGAAGAACAGGATGTGGGGAGAAAGAGATAATGTGTGAGAAAAGCAAAGCCTCCGAGGGCAAGGTTGGAGAAAGGGGGAATGAGGAAAGGCTACGTAAGTGATTGGAGAAAAGAACGGAGGAAGAAAAGTGGGTGTTGAGGTGGAGGAAGAGGAGGCTTTGAAGGTGGAATTGGGAAAGAAAAGGGCGGGAAAAAATGGGAAAGAGCCATGAGCTGTAGAAAGAGAAGAAGTGGTGACTATAAAAAGAAGGAGGAAGAAAAGGTTGTAGAGTTGGAACGATGGGGAGAGAAAAAAGAGGTGGGAGGAGGAAAAAGGGAGGGAGGAAGGAAGACGACAGAAGGGAGTGGGCTTAGTTGGTTAAGAAAGGAGGGAAGGAAGAGGAGAAGGCAGGGAGAAAGAGGAAGGGAGGAGAGGAGGAAGGAACATGAGCATTGTCTTTTGATTTTGGCTTCATTGTAAAGCATAAACAGACAATGCCTGTTGTCTTGTTTACGTCTCCAGTCCACCTTAAATATGTGGGAGGTCATGCCTTTGTGTGCTCGGAATAGACTTTTGTACCTTAAGGTCAAAGGTCAACGTGAAGGAGTAAATACAGAAATGACCACTCAGCTTAAAGTCTCTCCTTTTGTCTCCCTTTCTCCACATTGCCTTTCTCCTTGTTTCCTCTTTTCTTTCTATCCTTCCCCTCCCTCAGTTTCCACTCCTCTCCACCCCCCCCTCTTTTCTCTTTAAGTCCCCCTTTCTCTTTCTTCTTCACCTGTCCTCTGCTGCATTTTTAGCACTCCCTTCTTTATCTGTCCTTACTTTCTGTTCCTTCTTCTTGTCCCTTCCCACTTCTTTTCTTCCCCTCCGCTCTCAACCATGTTCCCGCCTCATCCTCTGCTCCTTTCCTCTTTCTCTTGCCCCCCCAACCTCTCCTCCTACCTTCTCTCATCTTTTGTCGTCTTTCTTTTTTCTCCTTGCCTCACTTCATTTCTCATATCTTGTCCCCGTTCCTCCACTTCTCCACTATCCTTTTTTCCCTCCACACCTCTGTCCTACCCTCTCTCCTCACCTCCCTTAATGTCTCCTCTCCAGCCTCATTTTTTTCCTCTGAACACCTCCTTTCATCCTCCCCTCAACTCCCTCACACTTAACCCTCCCCTTGCCCGCGAACCTCCCCTATTTTCTCTCCCTTGCTTCCTTCCTTTGTCCTGGCATCACCTCGTCTCTTCATCCTCTCTTCGTCTGCTCTCCTAACGCTCTCCTTTTAACACTCTCTTTCGTCCTGTCCTCTTCTGCCTTTCCTCTGCTCTTCATTCTTCTTCATCGACTCTGCAGGTTTGTTGACCAAGCAAGCATCAGACAAAATTAAAAATGCTGCCTCTGCTTCTTTTCCTCAACCGGGTCACTCTTTTTGGGTTCTGTAATCCCCCCACCCCACCCCCCACCCCTCCCCGAGCACTCCATTCCTCCCTCTATCTCTCCATCCCTTCATCTCTCCCTTCATTTCCCATGCAGTCTGGTTGGGTACAATGCTGGGAGCCAGCCAGCGCTGCAGACAGATGGTCCACTTATTAGATGTGCATCAGCCCTCCCTCCTCTTCCTGCAGCTCGCTTTTTAATCAAATTAAAGCTGAAAGAAGAGAGGGAGAGCGAGATAAAGAGTGAGTGATGGAGAAAGAGAGAGAGAGGTTTGGGAGGTCTGCTCGCTTGTTTTGGAGTCTATTATGTGTTTGAATAGGATGAACGATGACGATGTTAATATGAAATTTGGAAGACTGAACCACTGACTGTTATGGTGACTGTCTGTATTTTCTCGATGGCTCTCGCTTTTTTACCAGTGTGGTTTTAAAGGGCCACTTCACCAATCTTAAAGTTGCAGATCTGTTCACTTAGTGGGGTTAGGGTCACTTGTTGGGTGTACAAAGTGAGGGACTTTCCTACAGAACACTGCCATTCGAGTCCAGTGTGTAACTGCTTTCAGTCATTGTAATTGTGACCACAAGGATGTGAAAGTACATTGCATAAAATAAATGAGAGCTAACCCTAACCTAGGTATTTTTTATTTACTGCCTAAACTTAACTCATGTCTTTGTGCCTAAACCAAATCGAACCTCTCTGTTTGCACAGTTGTAATCTAGCATTTTCGACTGTTTAGCAAAATCGATATTGTTACACTAACAGCTGTTTCGGTGCCTATAGCATCAAATGGGTGGAGCTTCAATGGACACCTGATGGCATGTCGGGCTCACTCAACAAATATGTCTGGAGTTTGTATGAGAGTAGGGACAAATTATGTGCGGACGTTAAAGTTAGATTCAAGATTCAAGATTCTTTATTGTCATTCCACACACTGTATTTATATAATACACAGGTTGAAACGAAATATTTCTCACCAGCTTTTGACGGAGCACAAAAAAAAAAGCTAATGTTAAAAACAAAAAACTAGTAGCAATTTAATTTAGATTTAAAAGGAGAGAATTAAAAGTTGTGGTTAACCTGCTGGTCAGAGGACTTGTGGTCCCCTAAATGTGTGACAGGGCACTAATAAATTGCATGTGTACAGAGTTTACCAAACAGTTTGCTCACTGGGGCAGTTTTGTTTTACTTGGTAAAGCTGTCATCGATTTATTGCAGTGTCAGGGGTTCAATTCCCACTTACCAAGTGTCCCCAAGTAGTAGCACCTTGAATACAGCAGCTGTTTACAACCATTTCCCAACCAATAAAGTATATCTTAATTACTGTCAATGCAAAGACGTAAATGTAAGAAGACCCAAAATGTCAACCGTAATAATATCAAAGGCTTGTACAGTTGGTCAAAGTTGATCTTTTAATTTAAATGTTTAATTTATTTTAGTTTAACCAACCTGATTTGAAGAAATTAGAAATATAGTAAGTCTTTGTAGCAGTTGTGATAAATCCCAGGAATCAATACTCCTTGTAATCCTTTGTGGTAATTTTAAGTTTACCTTTCATTGTGACAACACCATCTGACCAGTTTGAATGGAATTGGCAATCAAAAAGCAAACAAGTGAGCAGCTCCACACACAACATGATTATATTTAAACATGAAACATGATTTTATTTTTGCATGAAAATTCATCAGAACTAAGATGTTTATAGGCCTTTTTCAACTGTCACAAACAAAGGGAAACCTTTTGCATTCTGATAAAAAAATTATAATATGGAAATTGAAAACTAATCCAGTGGCTACAGACAGCACTGAGCCCCCCAAAAACTGACCACAACCCCTGGGTAGCCAGCCACCCCATCAAACTGCACTTGGTTTAAAAAAAAAAAAACAGCAAGACTATACAGTATACCTGTACTGAGTTACAGTGAAGGGGCAAAAGAAATTAATTTTACTTTGGAAATACAAAAAAAAGTAAACTGACAAGATAGACACCATGTGTTCAGTTGTATTTAACTTTTAACTACTTCAAAAAGTAAACTATATAGTGAGATATTATATTTTTAAGGCCATGCCTGAGCTACAACATCAGCTTTGTTACTGCCAGCCTTTGTTTGTTTGCATGTCATAGTCACTTATCACTTGTGTGATTAATAACAGTGAAGTTATTGATACTTCTATGCAAAAATTGGTTACATTTAATAAAAAGCCTCTGCTGAGACAGCTGGAGATCAAGATTTTGGCTGTATTTCATTAGTTTAAAGTGCAAAGAAGAAGAGAGGATACAACCAGAGGAAACTGAAGAAAAGATATGAAAACGAGAAAAAGAGGCGAGAAAGGAAGAAGGAGACGGAAAAAGAGTACGAAAATAGGAGACTAGGAAAAAAGGCAAGATGCAAGGAGAGTTAATAGGCAAGGAGGAAACAAGTAATTAGAGGAAGGGAAGAAGGGGAGGGCAAAACATGGAAGGAGAGGTGTAAAGAAGGGGGCAAACAAGGAGAAAAATGGGGAGGAAAGAAGACACGACATGAGGATGAGAAGAGGAGGAGAGGAGGAGTAGTTAAGGAGGAAGACGCTGTGTTGAGAGAAGTGTGCGGGCTGCACGCGGTGGAAAAAGTGAATATTCGGCTCAGTTCAAAGGCGGAAGGAGGGATAGAGAGAGGGAGGGATGGGGGGATAGATGGGGGGGGGGGGGTGATGGAGGGAGGGATGGCTTCCAGATTTACTTCGGAAAGTTGAAAGAGTGGCGGCGACCGCGCGCGTTTCCGAGAGCGTCTGTGTGCTTACGTGCGCGTGAGATACCTTTCAGCCTCCCTCTTTCCGTACATGTTCCGTACGCGCGCTTAGGCTGAGCGTGTAAGAGACAGAAGTGTGTGTGTATGTCTGTTTGTGTGTGTGTGTGCGTGTGAGAGAGAGAGAGAGAGAGAGAGAGGGGGAAAGACAGAGTGAAGGGGAGAGACAGAGTGAAGGGGAGGGGCACTCCTCTCTCTCTCTCTCTCTCTCTCTCTCTCTCTCTCTCGCTCTCTATCTCCCTCTCTCTCTGCCTACTTTGCATATTCCGCGTGCCTCGGCTCGGCCATATGGGAAAATGCAACTGAAGGAATTGTCGGCGGGGAAAAAAAACGCTCAGGCAGGAGCACGCGAGCGGAGCGGCGAGAGTTTGAGATCATAACAAATCCCGAAAAAGTTCAAACAGAAGAGGAGAGAGAAGGAAGGTGGATTAGAAGAAAAAGGAAGGGGTGGGGGAGGCTTTAAAAACAAAAACAGAGACTGACGGAGAGGAAAATAGGAGAAGTACTTTTTCCTTCTTTTTGCGGAGGAGACGAACGATGTATTGTGCGTACACCATCCCCGGGATGACAGGCAGCTCACTGATGTATTACTACAACGGCAAAGCGGTAAGACGGACTTCTCCATCCTTTTCACCTTTTCTTGCTTTTCCTTCGCGACCGTTTGGGAGTCACACAGAGAAAAAGAGAGAGGGGGCAAAGGGTAGAGAGAGGGAAAAGAGAAGAAGAGTGAGGGGTGGGGGGGCAGAGAGAGCGAGAGAGAGAGAGAGAGAGAGAGAGAGAGAGAGACAGAGAGGGGGGAGGGGGGGTGAAGGTGAAGAGAGTAGACTACCGTGTTAAACAGCGAAGTGCGAACGGACTGTGAGCGGCTTTATGCCCGAGTGTTTTATTTTCGGAAAAGACTACGGGGGCTGTTGTTTATCTTGGGAAATACGCGCGTGTGTGTTTGTGTGTGTGTGTGTGTGTGTGTGTGTGTGTGGCAGGGAAAGTGTCTGAAAGTAGCTTCTGCAAAGTGCAGGAGCGCTTAAGATCCATAACTTGGACTGACTCCTCACAAATGTGTGTGTGTGTGTGTTTATAAAAATCAAATCTAGCTTATAAGCTTGGTTTTAACAGTCCCTGTTGGAGCATTTTATCTTTCTCTCTGTTTTTGTGCATCAGACCTTTTCATATCCAGCTTGAAGTAATCTGCCATGCAGATTTATCTCCGTCTTTTCATGTGGCTTAGCTCTATCATTTTTTTTTAAAGCGACAAAATAAAGGCACAAATTGAACCGAATTCATGTTTTTGTTTCTCTCAGGCGGATTTGCACACGTGGTTTTGGGGCTTCGTTCTGCCTCTGGGACTTTCATGTGTTTAATTTCTCTCAAAAATGCCTTAAAATTGTTTGGTCTGTCATATTTTCTTCTGCCTTAATTTACTGATGAGATATCTTATGCTCAGCAATTTTTAGCAATAAACTTGAAAATTAATTTAAGGCAAAACTGAAATTAAATTAAATTTTACTGATCTTCTGTCATCAATTATATTATTAAATCTATTTTATAAGAATAAAATATTATAAATGAGGCAAACTCTATAAAGGCAAATAAAAGCTGCCAAAGGACCTATATGTGCATCGGTGTGCATTTATTTATGTAGATATATTGTACAGCCTATGATTTTTTTTCAGTTGTAAAATATCAGTGAGCTCAAAAAGATTTTATATTTATTTAAAACCCCATCTGACAGCATCTATGAGGCTGTCTGACCTCCTGTGAACCTGTCTGTCTCCCAGTAAGCCCCACCTGTAAAACAAAAGGTGCAGGGTGAAATGATTTATAGAAGGAGGGGCACAGTGAAGGCTAGAAATGAGAAACAGTGTAAAGTGAGGCAGGATTGAAAGAATTTCACAGTTTTGCCAGCGTAGAAGCAGGAATGTCTGCGAGACGCAGGTGCAAATTAAGATGGAAGGCTGGGATTTCCTACAGATCCACCTGTCACTGAACTGTCAGCCCTCTTGCTGACAGTTCTCACCTTTGACTCGTTTCTGCTTTTGCCTGAGCATAAAGGTGATGGAGAAAATAAAGGGATAATGACAACAAGGCCGGGGACAAATTTTACAGTGTGAAGGTGAAACAATGAAAGCAAAAAAGGTTTATTTCCCCATATTTTGTAAACTTTAATTTAGAAGAACAAGAATATGAACTTGCAGCTTTAAGGCCCCTCTGAAAAAAATCTGAGAAAAGACCATAGCTTTGAGTCTGTCCTTTAAATAACAGCAAGAAGCCATTTATTACTGTTTGTTTATTTAGTGGATAAATTGTAAAATTGCATTTTTGCACAAAATGGTTTTATATTTGATTAAGGAGTAAGATTTGATTCAGTTCATGAGGTTCAATTTCAGTTTTTAATTTCTTCTCAGTTGATCCACCATCCCATATATTTACAGGTTTGTAGAGAAATATATGAAATTACTGAGCATTTACTGGATTTTGAATTTTTTTGCCCTCAAATCTCCCAGGTAATATTTGTTTAAGACGTGGACTAACAATCATCTGTGTTCAGATGGTTTTAAACAGAGCCTCTGTTGTGTGAATGCTGTCGCAGACCCTAGCAGTCGCCTTCCGTCTGCTCGCCGCCGGTCTCCAGCCTCTATCCGGCCACCGAACACTTCACCCACGCCGTCGGCCATTAGCTCTTGAGCCTTGTGCTTTTTGTACCTACTTTCTCGCCATAGTTCAGGCCCTTCTTTGTATCTTGGCACATTCACATGAAGCAGGAGCTCTTTAGTTTGGTGATGCCACAGGGCACGACGTGGCACTGCCACATTGTTTGGTGGCTGGCTGGCTTGCTCGCATGGTGCATTGTGTTGACGGTCTTGATCCAGTGCCAAGCTTCTTTCTATCTTCACTTCACCCCCCGTTTCACTCTGTCTGTCTGTGTCACAGCTTGTTTACACCCGCAGTCCGCTGGCAGAAAGAGAAAACACACAAATGCGAAAATCACTTGGAATAAAGTAATGTTGTTTGTCTTCTTGTGTCCTGTTTTTGTAGCTGTTTGATGGTTTTAGCCAGCTGGGTTTCAGATGTTTTGGTGATCCTGTGCTTGCGAGGAAGCACATTTAGGCCGGGCGGTGCGTTATGGAGGCAGAAAAGGGGAGCGAGTGGAAAGTGGGGCAAAGTGGATTGAGAGAAGAGACAGAAATGTTCGAAAAGATTTGCTGCTGCTGCTACTGCAGCAGCCGAGAGCCTCGGCCCAGGGAGACCAAACTGTGAAGAGGCTGAATCGGGGCTTTGGTTCGGGAAGAGCATGGGGGAGGACAGAGGTGGAGATAGGAGGAGGAGGGTGAGGGCCAAGGCCTGTGCTTCGGTTAGCGGCTGTCGGCGCGCTAACTTAAGCTCCAGCACTTAATGAGGCAGCAAAAAGCTCGGTTAAAACAAAAGGCCTCATTTAAAGCCGGCCCGGCCAGCCGGCTATTGTTATGCTAACACAGCATTTGAATATTCAGCAAGTTTTAATTAGGAGAGTCCTGGAGCAGCCTGCCAAAATCCTGCAGTCCGCTTTCAATGTGCAGCCACAGGAAACACACACTTTAAACTGACAAGTCTGTTTGTCTGCAATTTATTTAGTGTTCGCTGCTTTTCTGAGACAAACAGCACTCGGGATGTGAGAAGAATAATAGATTTTTTATTTAATGAAATTTATCGTTTTTGCAAATGCACCACATTTACAGCTGAAAATAAAATTGTGTTTCTAAGTCACTATTTTTGAATTCAATTAAAACATTTACATATTTGTGTAAATTGACTTGCCCTCTATATATTTTTGTATTCCTTGGGAACAACGTAAAATTTATATTTTCGTTCTTCCACTGTCAGACAGCAGAAGCTGTAGAGAAGAGGTCAAAGGTCAAGCTTTAAGCGTGCTTCAAGATAAAATTCTTTTTTTTTTCTCATAGAAATGTTTAATTGCACGTTCGTTATCATTGGAGTGTTTTTAAAGATAATGGGATTGAACTCTTATCAACTTCACCTACAAATATGAATCAGCAAATAAAAAATGTATTTAATGTTTTTACTTTATAAATAATTTTAAAATGAAAGTACACAGAGAACTCTTTCACTCTTGCATCAGTGCGTGTGGAAATAAGTCTTTGCGAATTGAAGATGCTTTTTAATAGAAAGCTGTACGGAATGTGTGTGTGTTAGTTAGATTTTTTTTTTACCATGTTGCCTTTTATTTCAAGTACTTTGCTTTGTATATGAAAAGTAAATTGATGGTAAAGGCGAGTTATAGTTGTGTGTGTGTGTCTGTGTGTGGACATTCTGTGTGCTCAGTAGCCTGGAATTAGAGCACAGCATGTTATGCAATTATAACTTTATAAATAGACACATTGTGTGTGTGTGTGTGTGTGTGTGTGTGCTGGTTGGGATTTTTCTCCATTTGCCTGAGTTTTTCAGAATAATTAAATAAAACATTTGATGTTATATGTTTTTAGCATGTTTGTGTAATTTTGTGTGTAAATGTCAGGTGTCCCTTTTTGTTATGTACCAGCATAAACTTATTTTATAGACTTATATTTTCTGTCTGCTTCTTTTCTTTGTATTTGAGATTTTAAAGAATCATAAATACTGTGTGTAATTAATTTAGCAGTTTCTGTTACCTCTGAGCTTGGATCTTTCTCTTTACAACCAGTTTTTAATTTTCTGTTTTTCAAAAAGCGTTTTTGTGTGTTTCAGCTTTTTAAAATGTGCATTGTATGTACTTGTGTAAACTAGTGGGTTTTGTTATATGTTAAAAATGTTAACATTTCAATGTTAAAAATATTCTGTTAACGTTGAATAAGGCTGCACATGGGTTTTGCCCTACACCATGTACTGCAAGTTATAAGAAAGCATGTGAATGTTTGTGAATGCATGTGTGTGTGGCTGTGTTTATGTGTATGTGTGTATAAATACTTTCATTCACTTTTCTGAACCTTTCTTTGTATACGAACAAAGATGGTGCATTTATACTTAAAATATGTGTTTGTATGTCCGTGTCTGTGCATGCTGAAGTGCTGCACAGTCAGAGGGGTCATACAGTTTTTCCTGTATGGCTTATTGTATGTTTCTGTGTGTGTGTGTGAGTGTGTGTGTGTGTTTGTGTGTGTTAGAGCCCAAAACACTGTTCAGGCTTAAACCTAATCCTTCTGCATCAGATTATCTGACACTGATGCTGCTGATGAACAAGCTGATACACAGACGTACACACTGCAGTCGTTACTTGATTTTTATTTTTATTTATTTTTTTGGTCAAGGTAACATTTATCAATTGAGGCTTTCAATTGTACCTTCAATCATTCAGGTTTGTTAGTTCCTAAAGTCTTGTCATCTCCATCTCTCTTCCACATTCATTACATTTTTACAACAATTAATTATTATAATTTATTCTCTTTTTTCACTAGATTAAAGTTTGTTTTCTCAAACTCTTAATCAACATGAAATTATAAAATATTATATTACTCATGTTGAACGTAAATGATTGATCCAACAAATACCCCAACATATTTATTGATATTTTAAACACTGGTTGTTTTAAACCAACACATTTTCCTGATTTGGATTCACCTTTTAAAATCATGATTTGCACACATAATTTTTACCCATTAATATTATAGATAAGGGTGTGTTCAATACAATATTTAGTCATAGGACTTTTTTTCTTGATGGATTCTTGTATAATGTCGCTCTTCAGTACTAATGTACAGGTTATTTAGCAGGGCAATAATGACGCCCTATTTGTCACATGTTTGAAATTTTAACATCAGAGGAGCCGCTGCTAGGGTCCAAGATTGCTTTTACAACTAGCAATATGCATATTTTATATGTATAGTTTGTTTTTTGGTAAGTTTGGGTTTTTAGAGTATTTGGTGTATACATCCCCTGTATACATTCCCTTTTAAAATGTGGCTGTGAGATATAAATGGTGCAAGGTATTATTGGGATTAGAGGTTGAAAAGGAAGCATCAAGTTTTGGTTTGTATTTTTTGAAGTGTTTATTAAAAAGCCAGTTTTATGGCACCTTATGTTTAACTGCAGTAGAAAAAGAGTGAGTAAAGCTGCACAATGTGCAAAATCATGACTGTGTCATTTAACACTGTTTTATCAGAAGCATGTCGGCTTCTGGGCTTCACATATCTTATAATTATTAGTCATTAGACATAATTTGCCCTGTTATCAGATTTTCCTGTACTCTAAAGTAATAGATTCACATGAAAAGGGAGTTTGACACACACGCTCCTGTCCATCTTGAAATATCTTCCAACGATTACAGCATGCACCTTGCTTCTCAGGTGAGGACAAATCACAGTGATATAAAAGATTGAAATCACATGACCATAAACTCAGTACATCTCTGTACATGACTGTGTGCTACAATATCTGATACTTTCAGCAGATCACAGCTGTTCACGGATTCATCTGATGCGACCAATGCAAACATATAGAGTAAAACATACAACATTTTCTGCACTTATGTGTTCTCCTGTGCCCCCCGCCTCACTCTTTAGAAACCTTCATAAACCTTTAAAAATCTTAGCTGCTAAAATGAAAAGTGTGTCCCTCCAAACACACACACACACATAGTGACAGAAAAAAAATCACCTCTGTGTGTGTGTTTGTGTGTCTCATTTTTCGTGCATAAGTGAGAATAGACCATAGCAGGGCTGAATGGGCTGGCATTCTTTGGATAGCCGGGAACGTCCACTCTGACTCTTCTGAGTTGCACGTTTGATTCCCGGTGTGTGATTGAATGCCTGCCAGCGAGATCAAACCGCTTGGCATCGAGGTCGGCAAGCAGAGAGAGACAGACAATATCGGCAGCAGTGCTTGACAGTTAATGTATTTGGTCGGCTGGCTAAATAAAGAAGAACTCATGCTGGCAGCCATATTGGAGGTCTAGAGATTTTGACCTGCTGATTAGCCACACATTATTCCCTATTGTAACTTTTGTAACAAACGTTTTCTTAATTGACACCTAATATATTGTAGTATATGTGTAGGAGTATTTAATATAATGTTTCCTATATGATGTACTTTGGTACTGATATTTTTGATTGTTCTCTAATTCTGTCCTACTTTTTTAAGCTGAAACATATTTAGATTTAGTGAATTTCATGTTTGACTCTGAAGGTTTAGACCATTTTAGTGTCTGCAATTATTCTTTTTGGGCTACATGCAGTATAACCATACCAAATATTACTGATTGCCTGTATGCCATAGCCCAAGAAACAAAACCTGTGGCAAAAAGTTTGCAAAGCATCTGCTGGATGACACATTTTCACTCCTTAAATGTTTGGCTGTGAGCTTGTGGCTCTAACTGACGGTCACTCAGCAGACCACATCAACATTAGTCCAACTTATAGATCTTCTGTCCTCCGCTGGATAAGCTAATAATATTTGAAGAAAGCAGCTCGTGTGACCTAAAAGCTGACTTTTTTAAAAATTCTTGATATAATTGAGAAGTAAAAATGCGATTATAGCGTTGGATTTATGTGTTGCTTTGGCTTGAGTTTTACTCATTCAGCTTCAATTTGATAAAACATAACAAAAGCCCAGCTGGGGTTTTATGTTCTGTGCTGTTGTAAAACACTGTCTGTACTACATTATCACTTCAGCTCGGATTTCTTCGTGCTGTGTTTAGAGTATTTGGTTCCTCTGCTGGGTAGCTGCTGTCGCTCAGACCCTCACTCCTGTTACTGTTAGCTGGGAACACTGGTGATTTGCAATGGCTGATTTGTTGGGGTTTTTTTGTGTGTGTGTTTGTGTGTTTGTGTTTCTGTGTGTGTGTGTGTGTCCATGTTAAAGCCTATACTCTGATGGACTAAGCACAAGCTTCACAGCAGAAAGGCAAGCTTAAGTAAGTTAACATTTTTGGCCAGAGAATAAAGAAAAGATGTGTGTTCTTTGCGTGGGTGTGTGTGTGTGTGGTGGTAGAACACACTACTCTAAACCAGAGCTGCCACACTTGTTCACACTGTAGAGCCCATCTGCACATACACACACATAAAATCCACCCGTCTTCATTATGACAGTGGAAATTGGGGCGTTTGTCATTTTGGTAACTGTGTGTTTGAGTGTCTTTTCGTGTGTGTGTGTGTGTGTGTGTGTGTGTGTGTGTCTATGTGTGTGTTTTAGTGGGTCAGTCATGCTGTGGTGAGCTGTTAGGGAGTCTGCATGGACTCACTGATAAACACTGGACAGCTGTCACACTTTAAACAACTAGACAACAAAACTGTAAAACAATGCAGCAAGCTACAGCTGAATGTCAGTTAATGAGCTGCTGTAGCTTAGACAGTAGACACATATTGTGTTAGCAGTTTAGCTTCTACGGCAGTGACAGTTTAGACGAGGATCATACAGTTCAGACAGAGAGGTGGATGAGTGTCCTAGTCTTTGATGCTAATGGTGCCTTTAGGTGCAGTCATGTGTCTATAAATGGTCTAATTTACTCAAGTCACAGTTTTACATGAGTGGGAATTTTCTGCTCTTTCTTCTTTTATATGTCCAAACACAAAGTAAATCTTTCTTTATTATTTATATTGGTGTAATTGACTGTAATTGACTTTCCTTTATAACACAGCTAATTCAGTCTGACACTGAAATGCAAGAAGCAATCACTTTTGAACATGGAGTAAAGCAAAAGTCATTTCCATCCCTTCCTTTTTACCATGTCATCGCAAAATGTTTGTCTTGTTAGGTGCAGTTACTCTGAAAGCAGCACAGTGAGCAGACACCTTTCATACGTCACTGACACTATTTTAACCTTAAACACAACAAACTAATCTAAACCAACCAAATTATTTCCTGCAACAATTTGACTACTTATCTGTATAAAAGCCTGTTCTATAAACAGACAATGTCCTATTGTACTCTGGTGTTTAATTTAAAATAGCTGGACATCAAAGGTCATGGACATTTTTTGATTTAGTTTGGACAGCAAACCGCTAGTACATTAGTGACGTGCTACGTGCATTTAAAATCAAAGGTATCAGTATCTGTGTGGGATAGGCTGTTTAACAGGCCGTCAAACACACATACACGGGGGCATTGTAAGGATTGTTAGTGTGCCATGCTGAGAGGACTGTTGGTGTGATGCCCATTTTGTCCAGTTCTGGCACTGCCAGGTTCCGTGCAAATAGGTCACATACAAACACACACATAATAACAGAACATATGAAACAGTTGGAGCTCAAACCCCTGCAGTCACTGTGTAAACTCTCAACTCTACATTTTCTGAACAAAAAGATCGAGCATCTATCTATTTATCTATCTATCTATCTATCTATCTATCTATCTATCTATTCAAAGAAAAGAATGCATATGGAGACAAGCATCTGGTCAACATGACATTGGTTTTGGTTTATGCTGCTGTTTGTACTCAGATGCATCTTCAGCCAAAAGCATCATTGCTCACACAGACACACACACACACACACATGCACACACACACATACACACACATTCACACACACACACGCTGTAATAGTTTTGATGCAGAATCCAGACAGTTTGATACCTGGTAGTAGAAAAAAGATGGAAAAAGTAAAGCGAGTAAGAATGAGTCAAAGGCAGAGGAAAGAGGAATAAAGAATGACATAAAGAAAGAACAAACAGAAAAGAATCCTGCAGCTCTGCATTGCTGAAGTAATCAGCTCTTTGATCTCACTCCTTTATTATTCCAGTGTGGGCCAAATAATGCAGTCCTGATTGTGTTGCTGGCAACAAGCGAGCTTCCATATGTTGGCTATTAGAGGCTCTTACCGGCTGCGTATCTGCACTAAAAACTGCTTCTTATGTGCTGCTTTTCAGGGGGGGCAGGTTTTTTTTTTTTTATGAACTTATTTTATGACTGATGATATTTCTTCTCTGTGGAGTGATTCTGAGTTAAGTCAAATGTACGTTTAATAAATAGCTTTGAAAGGAGCTGTAACAATAAGTTAATTAATGACATGACTAAAAATTCTGCATCGCTAGATCAAAATTTGAATAATGTCTTATATGTTTATTTTCTAAAATGTGATGATTTGTTGCTTTTCTTACATACATGATAGTAAAGTTCGTGTTCTGTATTTAGCTTCATGCATTACAGTTGTTTCATTACACATCTATAGATTTTACCTGTTGATAGCAGCACTAGCACACCTAAATAATACTTCATTGTAATTGTGTCACCATGTATCCTTATATGCCATTTTCATTTCACTTACTGTACCTCACTTTAGACAAACACCTCAGTTGAAAATAATGTAATCCATAGTGATAGACAGTTCTTCCCGTGGTCTTTAGAAGGTTTGCAGTGGACATGGTTTTTATAGATGTGTGTCATGTGTGAACAGACAGGTGACTCACTAACTAACTCAATTTGCCAAAGGCTATCTTTTCTATAATCTGTTTCCACCACCATCAGGAACCTCGTAGACCCTGATTAGACAGAGCCCATTATGCAAGTTGCAAGATGTGAGGCACTTTTCATTGCACTACAATTTAAAAAAAAGAAAAACTACTTGCTTCATTTATCGCAATATCTGCATGAGATATGGACACTATATGTGAACAGACCTTTGTCTAATACAATGGACACAGAAAAACTGAGATCTGTGAAAGAGTGCTGTCCTCTTTAAACACCTGATCACAGGGAGTGAAAACCTCAAACAACTCAAATAACTCAATTCATCTGATTGAACTGTAGAAAAAATGCAAATGATGTTAGTTGCTTCAGTTTTTTTCAAATGGAGGGGGCTCCTCAAGAAACTGCAATTACAATAAAGTGAAAACAAATGTCTTGATATTACTAAGTTTGCTGATCACTACCTTGCTCCCCAGAGGATAAACTCTTTATATTATATGGATAAACTTCCTTCTTCCTCCACCCTCTGGAGAAACTTGCTCCATGACTGATAATACAATAATGTATGAATAGCTGAATAATCAGTATGATGTTTAAGCCATCAATTACTTAAATATTGTGGCAGTATTATTTCCCTTTTTATCTAGTCACTATTGTTTTCAACCTAGACAGGCTGATAAATAAGATGAATGTGGAGGCTGACAGGCCCAGTGGAAATAAGAGCAGAGTGCAGTGAGTCAGTCCACACAGGAGGCCGATGCTCTAATGCTTATTAACATTTTTATGGATCACCAGGCTGAACGGGATCAGAATCAGATGTTCACAGGACCCACCCTCTCTGTTTGAACCAGTTAAGGTGCACTTGATTTAAGCTGTCAGCCTCTTGGAACAACCTCTAAAGCCTTAACAGCTCTAGAGAAATCAAAGCACGAAGTTCTTTGCATCTTCTGGCTTCTATTCACTGATTTAATGTTGCTCTGAAATATTTTGAACATAAGCTTGACTTTCTTTTCTTTGGATCTTGATCTGGGATCAAACAGAAGTAAACTGGTAGAAACTTGTTTAAAATGATGAAGCTGTGCAGAAACAGACAATCAAATTTAGATCAGATCATATCAACTTTCATATCAACTTTAGAAAATAGTTCCTATCAAGTGTGGGACTTCTTGTGGGACATAGAGGTCTTGGTTATCAGTTTGACCAAATCTTCCTAACTGCATTGTCTTTAGCCGTTCTTTTTTTTTTCTAGCTCTCGTAATTCAAGTTTGAAGTTTAGGTTTTAGGTCATTGCTGTAGCCTGACATGCAAAATACACTACTTTGCAGCAAGATAACCTTATTTGGAATTTCTTTAATTCTGCAAGCAAGTTACATTTTCTTTCACAATTTCCCCATGTCCTTGAAATGCTGCAGTGTGTATGGGTTAGAAGGGTTAGAAAGTTAGTAGTACCTGCCACCTGCACGTCGCTCCCTGGCTCCAGCTTTGTTAATACTATCAAACCAAGCTGTGATCCCCTTTAAAATCATTTCACATGAATATGGTGGGAAGTAGGTAAAAAGAGATTCAGAGATATATAGCGCAGCAGCTGGCTGGTCTAATGGCTGCACAGACAGTCTCTGCATAAAGAGGTCAATGATTAAACTGCCTGTAAGCCTAAATGATAAAGATGAAGGATTAAGTGTGTTAATGTATGTCCCTTGGTGTGTAATGCTTTAGTGCTTTTTTTTTTTTGCTTTTGTGTAATTGTTGCTGTGTTCTGTTTTAACTGTAAAATGATCAAATAGACAGCTGTAGTTATGTAGAATTGAAAGCATTTAAGTATATTTAGATAAGCGTTAAAATGTTCCTGCCAATGTATGACATTACATGTATAATATTTCCTGCTAATACTTTTGTTTTACGTTGTAACCTGAATCAGCAGGTGAAGTGTTTCTTGTCGTCCCTCACTTCCTGTGGCAGCCATCTTAGCGTTTGGTTTGGTATCGGTTTGTGCTTGCGACGGATGCTTCTGTTGCCATGTTACGTGGTGAATGAGACCCAGGCACCCGTCGGCAGCATCACCGTGGCAACGGGATCACTGTGACCCAGCATCCCACCAGTAGCCGTGCTCACTGCTCCTGACTCTCCGTCTGCACCCTCTTCAATAATTAACATGCCATGGCAGCCATCTTAGCTTTTGGCTCGGGTTTTTAGATGCCTGCCGGCGCGTTGCCTCGGTAACCGTGTCCCTGTGACCCAGCACTCTGGTGACGTTGTTCGTGTTGTAACACTCCAACTTTCTCAGTTGGAATCCACAAATCTGATTAAAATGCCATGGCAGCCATCTTATAGGAGGTGAAGGAGACAGTGAAGACACAACAGGAGGAGAAACACACACACACACTTTCCAAATTTAACCCCCACACATTTGGATATCATTTGATCACAGGCCTGAGTTAAAATGGACGTTATTGCACATGTGAAATTATACCAGAGTGTTGTTTTGTAAGTGAGTTACAATTTTCTACTTCTGTCTCTATTTTACAGCAAAGTTACATTTTTACAACAGCTCAGCAGGCCGGACATCCTGTGTGTATCCAAGGTGACACCAAGTTTTGCTTGTGACCTTGTGTGGTCAGTTTATACAGTGATTATGTAATTTTAAAGTTTCCTTTTGGCAGTTCAGTGTGGACAACGGTCAGACTGTCAGAGAAAGAGTACAACTTGGAAACAATAACCAATTAATACAGAAGTAGTCTTTTATAAACACGATCAAAATTGGAGAAAAAGACATAGAACAGAGAAAGGAATCAAAACCGAATCCTTGAATATACTGCAAACTTGACTAGAAATGGAAAGTGACTGATAGCATGAGCAGGGGTATGTATATGTGTGTGGAGTGTATAGTCAAACACACACACTTGCTGCTTCCTACGTACACTCTTGTTCTCACCCTGACAGCTTGGCTGCCACAGAGAGCAGAGGTCTCATTGGCTGCATGCCCTGCAACAACCATTTTGATTGGTTGTCGGGCTGCCTGCCTCCGTGCCAGCTGAGAGAACATGTTTGCGTGTGTGTGTCTGTTTGTGTGTGTTTGTTTGTGTGCGTGTGACAAGCGTGTTTGACATGGTGGCAGCAGACAAACCGGTCAGGATGCTCTTGCTCTCTACATCTGTCTTTCTTTCTTTGTCTCTCATTCTCTCCCTTAATTTTCTTTTTTTTTTATTTTGTTGTTTTTCTTGTTTTTTATTTTTTCTTGTGATAGTTTGGATACTACCACCTCTTCAGGTCTGTAAAATTGTGTAGAATATGTGGTATGCTGTCCATACATAAGCTGGTTTGGGTGGGGTTTTATTACAGTTTTTATTTCCTCCTTCTTTCTTCTTTAAAACTTTTTACCAGAATATGTAGGAAAAATGTTGGAAAATCCATTTTTTGTCTGTGAATTGTAGTCATCTTTTCATTCAGTGTTTGGGTTTATAAACCTGAGTATTGCCCCTCTATGACAAAGTCCAAAAGAGGTATTAATTATTTAATCAGATCATTATTTATGAGAAACATTTAATGAACTGTCAGACAACCAACAGGCTCAACACCAACCTCTGCAGTTTTTTTCTTGTCTTTTCTCTCCTCTACTGTCTTATGTCGCTGTTTCAGTCTGTATGTGATTTCTTTCTTTGTTCATTTCTGTCCTATAAAGCAGGGTTCAAATGTAAAATTTACTCTGCATCTGTTCTGCCAAAGTGCCATTAACAAGACAAAGAATGGTTATCAACTATTGGGCTTGACCTTTGACCTCTGTTGTAATAGAAAGCATCAGTAGAAAAAATGTACTTCTGCATTGGGATTCAGCTAATTGTCACAAACAGAGCTCTCTCTCTCTCTCCCTCTCTCTCTCTCTCTCTCTCTCTCTCTCTCTCTCTCTCTCTCTCGCTCTCTCATGCACATACACACACATGCACACGCACATTTTCTGTGCGTCCTCATCTGTTTCAGAACAAGCGGGAATGGACACATCGGATGAAGACATTTTTTAGCCTGGATCGAGTTTTGAAATGCTTCACTATCTCTGTGGGGTTTCAGACTTTAGCCTATTGACAGAGTGTACCACCACTACGAAACTTCCTCTAATTTGGCACCAATTTCCTCTTTTTCTGTTTTATTAAAAAAAACAGTCAAAAATGTTTGGAAATCCTCTATTTCTCTAATATCTGAGTCCCAGAAGCCTAGTTAAGCTTAAAGACTGGAAGCAGGCAAAGAATTCGTACTGTGAACTAGGTGCAGTATCTCCAAAGCTCTTGTTAATGAAGCGAGTGTAGAAACAGAAATGTAAAAATGAGAAGTAGTTTTACCAGCAGTAAGAACAGAAGACAAGCAACAGCTAGAATCAGTGTCTAGGTTTTGTTTTCTGATTCAATTAGAATTCAGTTCAAATTTTAAAAACTATAGTAAATCACGGCCCTTAAAAGTATGATAACTTAGCTGTTTATGCATCTGTCTTCTTTAAATGTCACGGCTTTGCGTGTGTTTATGTGTATTTCAGTGAGTCTTTCCTCTCTGGCCTGTCAGAACTCTGCATTGGTCGAGGCGGTTTTCTCACTAACAATCTCTGGCAGTCGGCAGCATGTGGTAGTAATTAAATCAAAGGAAATTGGTAAAAAAGAGAAGGAGAAAAAAAAAAAACGTCTGTGTGGTGACTTTGCCAGAAAAAAAAAAAAACGGTGCTGGTGGTTAAAAGGAATATAGGGAGGCTAATAAAATGAGTGTGGAAGAGACTCGTAAAGAGCCGTCACCTGTGGAGAAATGCTTTTGTTCTCGGGCCTGAAAACCTGCACGCAATCTCACACACACACGTGACGATTCTCACATGTGCCAACAGACGTGCACGCACCACCTCGTTTTTCACCTGCACAGATGGAGAATGCATGCAGACACACACACACACACACACACAGTCTCTCGCTCACACATAAAGACAGAGAGAGGTCAGACCCTGCATAAACAAAGATACACAAATACTCAGTTACAAATAGTACTAAGATTAATTTTAATAAAATGTAGTCTAACAATTTTGCTTGATTGTAAATTATTTTTATAACCTTTTACATAAATGTCATAATTCAGTAACTTAGAACTGGGTGTTTTGTGTGTGTTTGTTTGTGCACAATTCAGCCTCAGTAAAATAAAAATTAAAAACACGAAATTGTTGAAATAAAATGTCAGACAGGAAGAATTTTCCAAATGTGTCTTTTAAGGGTTTTCATATGGTGTATATTTACTGGCTTTCCACCAGCTTCGTTCAACTGTGGCAGCAGCTCTTTCAATATTCTTTATAATATTACCAAATGACAGCAGTTTCAAAGAGGAAATTTCATATTGAAAATTCCTGAAAGATATTGCTCTGTAGGAAATACTATGAAAATATGTGGGTTTTATAGGATTAATAGTGATGAGAGAAAGATATATAAATAAATATATATATATATATATATATAGAGAGAGAGAGAGAGAGAGAGAGAGAGAGAGACAGTGTGTGTGTGTGTGTGTGTGCGCGCAGTTATGGAGCCCTTGGTGTTCTGTAAAGCCGCAGTGCGATTCGTTATTTCCTTCCTCTGGTGGGTATTGCTCCTCTCTCTCACACACACCCACACACACCCGCACACACATAGACATACATCCCCAGACCTCTGGCTATTTCCTGTGTCAGGGGGGACATTATAAAGCCACATTATGTTTGCTATGAGCCACTATATTCCCCCATCACTGAAATCATCCACGGTGTGTGTGCATGTGTGCATGTGAGCCTACTCAATTTCCTGGGAAAGGAGATGTGAAAGGCCGTGACATGTGTGTGCTAACGTGCACACACTCACATGTACTCACACACACGTACAGATTGGATTAGTTTGATGCATTTTTGAGACACAAATCATCAGTCTGCATGAAACATTGAAACAAAAACAAATAGTATATAATGTAGCTGGGCTGCAGTGTGAGCTGTGTGTATTAATTTATTCAAAGCATCTTCTTCTTTATCTGTGAAGGAAATCCTAAATAGACTGAATCAATATCACCTTTCTCCCTTTTATTGTCATTATTTTTCTATTTTTCCAAGAAATAGTAAGGTTGCAGTGGTTTTCTTTTAAAGGTTCTGACTGTCAACCTGTTCTAAAATGTTTTGTTGATTCCAGAAGTGAGCGTGTCGTATCAAAGAATGCGTTGGGATTTGCTCTGCTGAGGTTATAACTAATTGGTTCCAAACTATGTGTCAATGTGAGAATATCCTGCTGTTGGTTCTGAAATGGCTCCAAGACCAGAAATGGAATCAAGAATGTTCACAACATTATGTCATTTAGCAATAGCTTGGTTACAGAGCTCTGAATCCACATGTCTGATTTGTTCAGTGGCTCAAGTATGGGCCGGTGTTAGGCCAAAAGGAGGTTTCACCCATTCTTGTCACCAAGAAATTGTTGAGCAATCAGAGCTTAGAATACAACATGAAGAATGGAACATCATATTCACAAAGCCCCAAAAAACGCCCACCATCGCAGCTTCTGTGTTAACTGAAAAAAAGGCAGAAGCACCACTCAAACCAGACCATTCTGATGCTGTACGTCCAAAAACAAGAAATCAAGCAGAGAAGTTAATAATGAGAAGTCAACAGAGAAACCAGCATGTGGGGAGCAGAGTTATGTTCATAGTATGACATCAGAGCTGAAAGAGAAATAAGGCTAAATACGACTTCACTAATAAATGGATGATTAAGTAAAAGAAAACTCAAATAAGTAAAAGTTATTTCACATTTGCAGAAAAATAATTTTCTGTTGTGACCAATTCATGGATTTAGTTTTACATGTACAGTTACACTCCCACTTTTCTGCTGTACAGTTACACAATCTGAAATACGTATAGACAAGGTTTCAGAGACTTACATACACACACACACACACACACACACACACACACACACACACACACACACACACACACACACACAATCTCAGAAGTAATTCAATGTAATTAGTGGTCAATTAAAATGCTGTGACTTCACCGGCTGTCTGACTCTTTGATGTTGTGGCTCCTGGCGAGGCCAGACGCCATCTTGAATTCATTTACCGGCCGCAGTGTAAACACACCACACAACCAGACGGACTGCTGCTTCTTTTCTGTCCTTGCTTTTTTCTTTACTTTATGATATTATTTTTTTAATTCATAAAATTTGCATTTCAGCTTCCTTTTTTTGTACATGTAAAAAGCCTTTTGATCTCCTCCTTTTTATTACTTTCTTTTCCACCTGATTGTTCTCTCTTTCTTTCTTATCTTTCTTTTTTTCCTTCATCATTTCTTGAACTGAGTAAGAACCTAACAACCCCTGCTGTTGGTTTTGATGTTGAAGGATCTAAATATGACTCAGCCGTTTGACTCACTCAGAGTCACAGATGGAGATCAACAAGTTGAGTGTAGAAAGTCAGAAATCATTAAAAAGCTGTGATACACAGCCGCAGTGGTGTAGAAGCGGTGAAGAGTTTGGGGCTGCAGCTGAAAAGCAGAGATGCTAACTGGGTTACTGCTTATGGAGAATAGCAGTAAATAATAGATAGACAGTCTGCTGCCTGAGGAGAGGAGAGAGGTAAATACACCAATGAGCCACAACATTAAATACACCTAAATACACGCACAATAAACAGTGTGTGTGTGTGTGTGTGTGTGTGTGTGTATGTGTGTGTGATAGAGAGACAGACAGGGGAAGTCGTGAATCACCTTTTTCCCTTTGGAAGTGTTCTTCTATACACACATACTCACAGATGCTCAGCCCAATGTATCCATTCCCTGTTCTCCGTTACACACATTTCCCAGTCACACACACACACACACACACACACACACACACACACACACACAAGCATACACTTTTTTAATTCAAAAAAGTTCACACATACACGATGAACATTCTCTCTTTCTCTCTCTGTCTATCTCTCTTTGTCCGCCCCCCAGTGTTTTCTGTCTGAGTAACTCGACCCCCCTTCAGTCACAGGTGCACCATGCTAATATGCACACACACGCACACACACACACACACACACACACACACTGAGTCCACTTGTCTTCACATAGGGGGCTCTAATCAAGCCACAGGAAGCCTGAGCTCCACAGGGAGTGTATGTGTGTGTATATGTGCCTGCATGTGTGTGTGTTCAGGTACAAGTGACTTGAAGAATGTGTTTCGGTCCATGAAACTCACCGTGAGTGTGTGAAAGCTCTGTATTTTTTCTATTACACACAAGTATTTTTGCAGATGTGTGTGTGTGTGTGTCTGTCTGGGTGTCTCTTTCTAACATTGCTGGGTCTATCACTACTTTGATGTCTTTGTGTCTGTGTTTCCTGTTTAATTATTTTAGCTATTTTTTTCTTTGTAGCAATGCTTTCAAAATAAAAGTCTCACTTTTTGTGTCTTTTTTTTTTCCTCTGTCATTTTTCGTCTTCTTTCATTTTTCTTTATTTATTTGTCTTTTCCTTTTCATCTCAACATCCAGTCTTTTATTTTGTCTAGCTCTGTTTTAATTATTGCTTTAGCTTAAACTAGTGGTAGCGTGAAACTCCAAATCTTTCCCCCCCTGCAGAGCTAAACCTCTGTCTCCCTGCACTGAAACTGTGCTTCACTGTTAACATTGCACCGCTCTCTGCATAACCCTTCAGGTAACATTATGAAAGAAAGCTGCAAAACTCACAATTAAAGCAGAAATCCTTCACATGCTCTGATCGATCAGAAGGTTGAGCCTTGCTAAAAAAAAAAACACTTACTGCTGCCAGTGCTGTTCTTTCTGTTTTATTTTTATTTTTTTGTCTTTTTGGATATATACATTTTTGTCATTAAGCTTTGGAAAAATTCTCTTTTTTATCAACTTTCTTGTTATAGCCTGCTTCTCCCTCTGCTGCTTGCTTATTTCCTTTTGCTCATTCACTTTCTTTTTCTTTCCTAATATCTCTCTCTCTATAGTGCATCATATGGAGTCAATTAAGCAGCCAAGCTCAAAACTCAAACGTGTGTGTGTGTGTGTGTGTGTGTGTGTGTGTGTGTGTGTGTGTGTGTACATCTGGTTCATATTAATGCAATTGCAGGTTGGTAGAATAAAGGGCCCGGCTCGGAGGTGGTGGGTGGGATTTCCTTCCGCTTTCTCTCGCTCTCTCTCTCTCTCTCTCTCACACACACACACACACACACACACAGACACGCACACACACAGTTTTTCCCTCCATGTGTTTTGGATCAGCAACATAATTAACCTTCAGAGGATTCCGAGGCCGCGGCTCAGATCTCTGCTATAAAAATACATCTACAAAAAAAAGGACAACCCCCCCCCCCCAAAATATGTTTGATGCGACTGCGGCACGTTTGATTCGCTTTCTCACGTTTGCCTCCGGACGGTGTACAGAGCGCAGTGGCATGAGTGGTAAACGGAGATGAAACATTTACAGGTGGAAAGAAGAGGAGAGAGAAAAAGTAAATGAATATATGGATGTCAGTAATCATTTGTGTATTATACTCTAGAAAAGCAAAACCTGGCTGCAGAGAATGTTTGACATGATAAATGACTTCACTTATTTCTTAATTATTGTTTATATTGTCTTTGAGCTGCAGACTTTTTCTGTATGTGTCTTCTACTCCCCGTGCCTGTGGTGTTAAACTGTGTGTGTGTGAAGGTGAATAAAGACGAGATGAAAGAAAAACCTGTGTGTTAGAAATGAGAGTGGCAGAGGACAGAGAGGAATGAAACAAAGAGAAAAAAAATTGGACAGGCACAGGTGCAGCTGACTGTATTAGTGTGTGTGTGTGCGCGTGCACACAGGTGCGGGTATGTGAGTGTGTGTGTGTGTCTGTCAAGAGGTTTCATGACTGCTCCTTTGAGTGTTCACATTCCAGCACATCTGCTTTGAATGAAGCATGGTAAACTCTGTGTGTGTGTGTGTGTGTGTGTGTGTGTGTAGCAAGAGGGAGATGGTTAGCGGGAGGCAGAGAGGGAGAATAGAAAAAACAAGACAGGAACATTTTAAGTATTTTATGGAGCAAAGTACTGACTGGTTTAGGATTTTTGTGTGTAGAACTTTATTTATTGAGTTGCATTTACACCAAATGTGAGGAGCAAGCAGAGATCCAACGCCTGATCATTAACTTGCAAGTCAATATTTAGAGTTATTGAAGAAAGGATCATGAGTGTAGTGGATGTATAAAGCTTTCACAAAATGTGTTTTTATTTTCCACAGGCACTTGCTCTGCCTTACGAATGTGGAGGAAGGTCAGTTGCAGCATGTAAAAAACGTGTAAAAATATCATGGATTGGACCTGGTGGTGATGAGAGGAGCATTTTATGAACTACACACCGTAAATGCAGAGGATGTTTTGCGTTTTTGCTCAACTTTTTAAACTGAAAACTTTCTGTTTTCCTCATTCCAAAAGCAATAGCTTAGTAAATCCCTGGTCTACTTCCTTTTAGGCACAGTAGGTTTTTTATCATGAGAGTTACAACATTTTATCATTTAGGAATGAAAATAGGGTCAGCGAAAGATTGCGGTTTAGGTTAAAATAATATAAAAATACTGGCTAAAGGTGGAATCAAAAAAATGAAACACCATTTTTCAGATCAAATTCCTTTATCTCATCACATACCCATCCACCATAACCACACACCTGTTAAGTTACAACACTGACTGCCACTGTTGATCCTGTCATATTTACCATGGTCACCAGAAGTACTGATGATAATAATCTAAATTAGCACATGTATAACAACCTACTGGTAGGTTGACAGTACCTTACTGAAACATACCTATGGGCGTGATTGTAACTACAGTAAAGGCTGAGCATTATAAGCATGTTAACAGTCATTTTGCCTGACTGAACTAGTTATACTAACTACTAATTAGTTACTTGACAATACAGTGGTGTAGCTCTGGCTGCATCATTCATCTAAAAATCTTAATCTAAAAAGACAAACACCTAACTGGCCTCTGTGTGTTTGTCCTTTGGAAACCTTAAGGGCAAAACTTCTTTGTAACTTATCCTACTGTATCTAAATTGTCTAATTTAAAAAAAAAAAAAAAAAGCAGAATTCTAAAATGAGCCATTAGAGTTCTTTGTGATCTGCCAGCTTTATGATTAAAGTTTGGATTGGTGTAGATACCACTACCTGTGTGGTTAAGGTTGTTTGCACTCAGACAGCAATTAGTACAGTATGTGATGGACTAGTATTGTAGTACTAATACTGCTAGTTTTAAAATACCAGCAGTCAGTGGATGCATTCCCACAACAGTTGTTTCCTAAAACATTCAAGGTCTTAAAAGAGTGACTCCTGCTGACCTGAATTCTCCTTCTGGCCAGTAGTTTTGTTCGTAACAAACACTGTGGACATGCTCATTGGCTGCAGCTGCAGCTTGTGTTTGATGCTAATCAACAGATGTTACAATGCTAAAATGCTAAACTAAAATAGACAACACACCAATAATTAAGCTGGAGATATTGACGGGTGTAATATCATTTAACGTGTTTCTGTGAAAAGACCTTAAATATTCTCGTTCTCAAATATACTTCTTCGTCCCTTACATTCTGCTCTCCATCTTTCCATCAGCAGAGGAGCTGACCAAAAAGGAGATGCAGAGAGGTTGAACAGATGCTCCCCACATTTGGAGACAATAACTGGGAGAAGAACCATCAAACACTAAACAAAGACAAAAAGGCCTCCTCTTTCTTCTTTTCTTCACATCTTTACTCTCTTTCCATTTTTCTCTCCTTTGTTTCAGTTTACTGTCTTTTATCTGCATCCAACATTTTGCATTTCATTCTGCTCTATTTATTGTTTTTCCATTGTCTTTCCATTCTTTCTTTCTAACGAAGTCCTCTAGGGCCCAGCAGCATTTCCATCACTGTCAACAAACACTGCAGAGAAAATAAAGTTTGATTCTTTACTCCTCTCTTTTTCTTTTTAAGGCCACGTTGACATATCTCTCTACAGTTCATTTCACTCTGATCATCACTGTAGCCATTTAAAAAAAAATTAAAATCTAAGATGAGTGTGTGTTTTTTTTGTCTTTCTACCTGTGGTTCAGGTCAGTGAGTGGCACAGCTGTGTGATGTTCTCTGAGAGAGACAGAAAGAGAGAGAGAGTGTGTGTGTGTCTGTTGGAATCAATTTTCAGTGGAATGTGTCTTTATTCTCTAATCCTGATGCTGGAGGATGTGGAACAAAGCTTTGATTAAATCAGTGACGTTTTGCGTTCCCTAAATATTCTCCCAATCCATCACAGCAGGTAGTTACACTTAATCTGGAGTCGTATCAAGAGGTTCTACTGTTCTGAAAATTCTATTGGTTTCTATTAGAATGCAGTGGGTTCAACTCTGTTACTAAAGTGTATATGAGGAAAATTGGTTCTGCTGGCTTTGATCAGGTTTCTGGTTCTGCTGGTCCATGTTATGTTTTTGTCATGTTAAACGGAACTGGATTGTTTTTGGGGGTTTTTTGTGGAATTGTTGTACAGAACTGGTTTCAGTGGTTTCCAGAACCTCTCCGTTGTCTTTTCGTAATGGAACAGTGTGATTAATTCCTGTTTGGGTTCTATTGTGATAACAAATTGGATTATTTAAATTTATTGTTCACCACATCATTACAAAAATTGTAGTTGCTTATTCTATAGCTGTTGTTGTGGTTTTTGTGTACTGTGGTCAAGGGCTGTTTAAAAAAAGGCATAGTAAATTAGTCAAAACGACACTTCTTTTTTAATGAGCTAAATTAATTTCTACTGAATGTACAATAAGTGTTATTCGGATGAAAAAAGGGTTTTTGCATTATTGTTTTCAAAATAAGAGAATGCAAACTTTAACACCGAGCTGTAGACTGTGGTTACTGCAAAGAATATTGTAAAATATTTTAAAATAATTTCACAATATTAAGTCTATATCGCCCACTTTTAATTCATTAATTTTAGTTATAATACAACCGTGGCTCCATTAGGGTCTTAATGTGTATATATAGCTACACAAATAACTAGTTCAATTGGATTCAGTGCAGAACTGGTTCCATGGATTTCCAATTCTCCCTTGGTTTGGTTATATGAGCATCAGGAGTCATCATTAATACACCAACAGAACAAATGTTGTGGTCCACATAGTAATTTTACACTGTTGATCATACTGCTTTCTATTAGTACTGTGTTGTGCCACATACTGTACGTGTGGTTTGCGTGGTTGTATCACAGCACAGAAATCATCGGCTACACCAGTTGGCCTGGTTGTACTTTTAAGTAGAAATCTACTGCAACCCACTGTAAAAGCACTTACTCTCACAAAGTAACTATTTGACAAAGTTTTGAGCAAAGGTTCATGTGGGAACAACTGATACGTGTTATGGAAAACATCCCCATATGAACTTTCCTGATTGACATCCACTGGTTTCTGTTGTGGTTCCCATTATACTTTGGTGGATTGTGGTTTGCCAGTCGTCAGTGAGATGAGTCCAGGGTCTCTGTGATTAGCTCAAGGTCTGCTGGCAAACTGTGGGAATACTGGTGTGTCTGTGTGTGTGTGTGTGTGTGTGTGTGTGTGTGTGTGTGTGTGTGTGTGTCGAGGGTGGGTGGGGTGGGGAGTGTCTTACAGATGAGGTTGTTATTTTGTCTCCCTGCATTCTTCCGACTTGAACGCACTGCACCTGTTCCTGTCTGTCTGAAACACACACAAAACACTCACACAAAACATGCAGACACATACGGACACAGTTACTCACAAATCACAGTGTTTCCTCACCAGTGTAACAACATTCAATGGGAAAATATGCCTGAACGACATAAGATATAAATCTAAATATTGTCTACAGGAACAACATTAACGTGTGTGTGTGTGTGTGTGTGTGTGTGTGTCTGTGTGTGTTGACCTAAAGGCCTTTGGGTAAAGGAAAGAGAGGAGGAGGAGGAGGAGGAAGTCTAAGGGAGTTTTAGTTTAGCTCTAATGACATCTACAGAAACTGTGTGTTAGTGAGCGTGTAAGTGAACGAGAGAGACTGTGAGGACTTTGGATCCTGAAAGTTGTGCAAGGTACATTGGGAGAATCTCTCCCAGCTGATTAGCTGCTGTTAACACCTTACGTCTGGATGTTGGTGTATCTGCATGTGTGTTTTGTGTCTGTTTCCTGACCTCAGTACCCTCAGTTCCCTGCTCCTCCACCATCCTCACTGGTGTGGCATTTATCGCTGTGTGGGCGTAAATACCTTTTTTTTTTTTTTCAGATAGAAAGTCCACACAAAACTCCATGTTGGAACAAAACTTTTACTCTATTTTTTACATAGCAGTACATTTACTGTGTGGCACAAAGTGATAAAATGGCTGAATTTTATAACTGCCTTACAAGTAGAAGGAGTCGTGCTCACGTGGATGTTTTTTGACATTTAAGAGGAGCCTTACAGAACAATAAACCAGCCAGTTTTTTCTCCCAGAGAAGTAAAGCCCTCAGAAAAAGATTTTACAGATCTAAGGGAAAAGTCTGTTTTCTTTCTTGTTCTTAACAGAAACTGTTTTAGGCTGTTTTCTGTTTTTAATAATTTCTCTCAGGGAGTGTGGGAAGTAAGATGGAATTTTTTTTTTTTTTTTTATGATACCCTTAAGTGATTTTTTCATCTTCTTCTTTTATTTCTTCTCTCTGTGTTTTATCATGAGATTCTGTACCACATGTGTATTCCATTCGTATGCAAAAAAGTTAACAAAGCAGTCCATGTCGGGTTCTTTTTTATTGTTGTTTTTTTTAGGCGATAGAGTGGGAAGCTGTGGAGTGCTCTTTTTTTATGTGAGTCAGTGGGGGAGACGAAAAGAAGGAAGAGCAAGAGTGCTTTCAACAGCTGTTCCAGGGTTTGTGTCATGCAGCGCGAGCTCGCGTCATGGCTGACTGTTCGCACGCTATGCACCCACAGACACTTACACAGAGGCATGCTGTGGGGACCCCCGGTCGAAGGCATGACCAAACACAGACATCATGTTCTCATGCAGCCGCTGTGTTGCTGAGGAAGAACGTCACCTGTTTTGAGTGATGACAGGCGGCTGGTTGTACTTGCAGTCTTGCACAGTAACTGCTTGTTCGCTGCATTACTGCTGCTCCCCTTCTGAGAGGAGTCACTCACAAAATCGCTGCCTGCTTCTTCTTTTAGTCATCCAACTAATGAGTAAGAGGAGGACTGATGCAATTCTCTATATATTCAGAAATACAGTCCATGAAGCATTGGAGTGGTGGGCCTAACCTTACCATGGCTGCCACTGTTTATGCAGTTGGAGAAAGATTTTACAGAACACAGCAACACATAAAGTCAATTTTGAAAACAAGTTTGAAGAATGTTTACAAATTTGCTCCTTTTACCAAATGTTATATAGTATACAATATATATAAAATAGTAGAATAGTAAAAGGTAATAACCAGAGAAGAGAAGCTCTATTGTTTTTCCAGTTAAAAACTTAAAAGCGGAGAATCATGTCTATTTTGAGTCTATTTGAATCTGAATCCTGCTGTAAAGAAACTGGAAAATGAAAATGAGAGAATAAAAGGTTTTAGCTTTGAGTTTTGGATGTCAACAAGTTCTATTTTAATCAGTGTGTACGCTGCTGATTGACGTATTTTATTTCTCTGTCTGTGCCGCAGGTGTACGCCCCATCTGCCAGTACAGCAGACTACAACAGGGACTCACCGGGTTATCCCTCCTCCAAACCTCCAAGCGCTGGCTTCCCAAGCTCTTTCTTTATGCCAGGTACTCACACACACACACACACACACACACACACACACACACACTCAGTCTGTCCTTCATCAAACCTCTCATTAATGGTTCATTGAGCTCTTTGTGGATGCAGACTCACAGACGATTTGAGCTGAAGCTCCCTGAGCTGATAGATGTTTTCAGACTAAAATCAGCTACAGGTTGAGTGATAATGATCCTATATGAACAGGTATTGGAATGCTAACTGTGCAGCTCTTTACACTAACAGATAACCCTGCCTGGGCACCAGACATGGCTTATTCCCGTTATATTAGTGGATGTCCAAATTTATGTGAATGTGTTCCCACTCTTACACTGCACTGACTTCTCCTTATGCTCTGTCTTGCACAAACGTTTCAGGCTTGTGTTTTTAAAGTAAAACCACTGAAAGCAATGAAGGAGGTTTCCTGACAGATTGAGGTCTGAGTCCATTATTTCCACACATCAGCCCACTTCATATTGTTTCATCATGCTATAATTACTATATGTTCACAACTCCAGGCCTGTAATGTTAACATGTTTGCCGTTACCTTTGTTGAATCTGTTTTTTTCTTATCCAGTATATTAATTTGAGCAGAGGAATTGTTCCTATGGTTGCCTGCAGTTTAATGTACCTTCAGCAATGACACTTGATATCACGGAAACCTGCCAGCCAGTTTAACAAGTCATTTCTTTAGGCATGCGCTGAATTTTCTTTTTGTTTTATTCGGAAAAAAATGGATTTTTCCAGTTTATGTCATTTAACATTTTCTTCCAGACACTTTCTTTTTCCCTCTCACTTGGCCGTCTTTTATGTAAATACACACACTTCCAAGAGAACATTACAGACAAGAAGAAATCAGGTTTCTCCACCACAAATCTCTGCTAACTGGGTTATTCTTAAACCTGAAGAAGCAGGTGTGCGATTTACATGGCTGTGTTCTGAAATCAGGTTACTGCACAAAGTGGGTCAGACTACTAAACTGCATGTAGACGTACTGAGTCACAGGAAGGTTTGTTTTTACTCATAAGCCTTGACCAGCAGCCCAAAACTGATCTGAAGCCAGTTTATAGCACATCACGCGTGACATTCTCTACCTTTATATGTGTGTGTGTGTGTTCGCATGTGTGTGTGTCTCCATCAGATGGTCATCACAGTGGCGATCCCTGGAGCAGCAGTAGTAGCACTATGACCCAACAGGGTTACCATGGCAGCATGCTGGGGGGAGGGAACGCAGCCCACGGCCCTGCCCAGAGCTCCTCCTACTGCGGGATTCACCCACATGACAGATTGGTGAGCACAGCTGTCAATCACAGCTTATACAATAACTGGGTTTTGTTCAGGTTGTGTAAATAAGGATTATTTCTTTTTTTAATTTCTGTTAGCATTGCATGTGTGTATCGTATTCTTCTGAAAACACACCTTACAACTATTAATGAACTAAAAGCTAAGTTCTTGCTGGACAAAGTGAACACAAAGAGGTATTTGTTTAAGGGGTAGATAGTAGTTTTTTTTTCCAACCAAGAACGTAAACCAGCCTAATCCAAATCCAAGCTCATACTATAGTAATTAGTGATATTAATATACTATATACACACAGCTATAATATGCATAATTGTGGGATTCGATTTTTACTCTGGGGCTTTACCAAAGATGTTTGGGATATTTTACAAAAACAGCCTAGTTTTATTTTAATGGGGCTTTATTGAGTACTTCTTCTTCTCCTGTGTGTAAAACAATTTGTTTTAGCGTCCGTCTGGAGAATACAGGGGTGGAGAACCCATCATGCTCCTTGAGGACCGCAGCCCTGCTTGTTTTCCAACTCTCCACTGGTCTGTTCTGTCAATCAGACGTTGGAAGAGCAGTGGCTACAGCATGAACTGTTCAAAAACAAGCAGAGCTACAGTCTTCGAAGGTTATGGGTTTCCCACCGCTGTTTTAGGGCCCAACGAGTCCATTTTTTGTGATGGGTGGGTCTGAGCAGGTCAGTGAACCGTGGGTGTATTATGAGAGCTGAATGCTGAAATCAAACATAGCGCAATACAAAACAATTCTCATTCTTTTAGATTCCAGCCTTTAAAAGTACCCAGAAGATCCTCCAGCTTCTGTATTTGTGGGCCCATAACGCATGCACACTAGTGACCTCCTCCAGTCAAGCCTCTCAGCTCCCCAAAGAGAAATGGGGATAAAATAAAATAATCCTACAGCTCTTCTAAACTTTCCAAATGATATTGGACCAAATGGATCAAATTCGGATAATAATAATACCAATACTCTCAATGGCCACTATGCTAAAATTGCTTCACTGTCTAGTTTGATCCAGGGGGCTTAGTGTAAGCACAACTACAAATGTTGTGGTCATGTTAACCCAAAATGAAGGTGTGTTTATGGACTAACAGGAGCAGGACTATCAGAAACATTGGACGGCTCCAAAGAAATCATGTGAGAGCCTATGGACAGCTTTATGAAATTAACAGAGCAGACCAAGACAGGAGACACCTACATACGTTCAGCTCACATTCAGGAATACGCTTCATCACAACTGTTAAATTACAAATAAAAATACTACAAAGTATAATTACAGTGGACAAAATCCTGGTAAAGTCATAGATTTCTAAGTAACAAACATCTGTTATAAGATGTATTTTTCCAATTATCTTCAGTTGGCTGTAGTTTGGTTCACTGCCTGTGTGCTTACTGGCGCACGTTTGCACATTTATAAATCCTACACAACTGTGATGCAGTAAATCTGTCACAGGTCATTAGATGTTAATTCTTTCACACTAATATGAGCTCTGTATAATTATTCCATGAAGAGGCTTTATGTTTATCATCACTGCTTTTTATCTATGCTCTGTTCTTTTGCCATCTTTCCTGTTTTGCAGCACTTTGTCATTTTCTTATTAAAAGTTTGATCTCATGCCGTGCATATCTCTGCAGAGCTACCCTTCACACTCGTCTGCAGATATCAGCTCCAGCCTTCCTCCCATGTCCAGCTTTCACAGAGGTGGAGGGAGTGGGGGCGGCGCCAATCACTACAGCACTGCCTCTTGTACCGCCTCTACCAATGGCACAGATAGCATTATGGGTAAGACATCAACTACATAGACATTCCCGTCCCTCTCAGGGCGAATTCTAATAAGTGGTGATATCTGAACTTTCCATGCACAGCAAGCATCACGTCCACTTTTCAATTTGTACAGTACTTAAGGAAAAGTTGTTAGTAACTTTCCAATGCTGACATCATCTGCATAGCATTAGCATGTTAGCATTGTGAGCACTTAACATGCGGACGTTACCATTCATCTAAAAGCACTGTTAAATATAACTGAAAGAGCTGCTGGGATTTCTAATGCGAGGTTGTGTGTTAATGTACTGGCTACTTGGAGTCATCATCGCCATCCTTCCCAGACAGAAAACAGTCTTCGCCAGATCACCTTTTCATTTGAATAGCCACTCATATAGCGCTTTTATCCAAAGCGCTTTATAATGTTGCTTCTCATTCACCCGTTCACACACTCACACTGATGGCAGTGGCTGCAATGCAAGGTGCTCCCTGACCCACCTGGAGCAACTTGGGGTTCGGTGTCTTGCCCAAGGACACTTCGACACATAGCCAGGACTGGGGATCGAACCCTGTGGTCCACGGACAACTGCCTTTCCAACTGAGCAACAACTGCATTTACCTCCGCATTGAGCTCTATTCCTGCAGTGATTAGTAAACTTAAACGGTCAGAGGAAAAGTCAGGCAATCAAAGAACGGAACATAACCAAACTGAGCAGAACACTTGCTGCATTTTGGCTCGAACTTGACATCACTGACACACAAACAGCATGCCATATGGACCCCTTGCTTCGAGCCCCATAGAACAAATACAACAGCAATAAGAAACAGATTGAAAGTTTGTTTTCATGGGAAGACATCTCCAACATTCCTTAAAGATATCACACACACAGACAGACAGACACACACACACACACACACACACACACAAACACACAAGCAGATGTGTAAACACAAGAGGAACCATAATAAAAAAGCATGATGCTGTAGCTTAAGTATAAACATATGTGCACACACATGAACACAAATGTAGTGTTTACAGCCATTTTTCAGCCTCAGTCTGATTTTGTTCTAATAAACAAGTGGCCCTCGACAGAAACCGACAGCTGTGGTTCACTATAGGTTTATGCTGACCAGTGCTCACAAAGGAAAAACAGAATGTAAATGTCCATGCAGCATAAGTAAGCCTCCATCTATTTCTTTGGCCCTTTAGATGAATTTATACTCCAACATCATAGTCCACTGTGAATGAGTGAATTACAAACCACAGCCACTGTTGTTTGTGCAGAAACAAAAAATGTGATGGCTTAATTCACTAAAATGCATATACCATCATTTCCCTGGAATACATAGACAACAAAAGAGTAGAGCCACACTTTAGAGAGCTTGATCAAATCTTCACATGAAGACAACAGGGTGGGAAGCTGTTGAGGGATCATGCCCTCGCTACTGTTATGTCAGTCAGTTTGTTCAAAAAATCAGTATGCACACTAAAACAGGGCTTTTGTTTGTGCTCTTGATGCCTCAACAATGCAATTGGCAGCAATTTAACTGCATCTGGATATTTAAATTGAGTCAAAGATTTTCTAGAGCATATTAAAATAAGAAAGAAAGAATGAGATGTTTTCTCTTTGAAGAGGGGAAAAAATATAAAAATCAATTTCATCTTCTGAATGTTCTCTTCCCTTATAAGCTCTCATTTATGAAAAAGACTCCTGCATATGTTCTAAATTATGCATCAAGTCAGGATCAGATTTGGTGTGTGTATGTGTGTACAACAATAATCCCTTGGTTGGGTTACTATGCCATTGGTGTGGCGTGAGTAAGATGTGAGGCTTTAACCCCGAAACATATGCTACTCTCTCTAACAGCTTAAAGAAGTCCAGTTCTGCCAATCTATGTAATGGATTCATTTGCCATGAAAGGATGTGTTTTTGCTGCGCAGTATGCGTGTGCGCATGTCTAACTTGTGTGTGCGAGCGTAAACTTTCCATCTGGGATCCACTATCAGGAGAGATGAGCTGTAAGCATGTCAGAGTCTCTCTGTCTCAGTTTGTATTTGTGTGTGTGTGTGTGTGTGTGTGTGTGTGTGTGTGTGTGTGTGTGTGTGTGTGTGTGTGTGTGTGTGTGTGTGTGTGTGTGTGTGTGTGTGTGTGGGCGCTCATCTGGTTCAGTGAGGTCACTTCCTTCCTTTTTGGCCTCAGTGCTTTTCAAGTGTGTGAAACAGATTTAGGTGTATTTAAGTCCAGCATTTGCGCGTGCATGCACACACACACACACACTGTTGGATAAAATGCGAAAAAACAGTGTGTGTTGTTTTCGGTCGAATTCTGTTTCCTATTTTTGTCACATTATTTCAGTAAGGATGCAGTGAACCCATTAGGAAATACATTTCAGAGAAAATCGCTAATGGAATTGCCATGATTAGTGGATAAACATATGGAGCCAAAGTACATTTCCACAGACCTTATACATGAAGTTCAACTTTGGTGAACATACAGAAATGGCCTTGTTGGAGCTCAACTTTGAGGTAACAGTGGACTCCAAGAAAGGATTTTATATCCCTGCACTACTGTCCATAAACTGCTCCACAATTAAGATGAATCTTCATACAAGCATCTGACAGGAGTCCATAGTAGAAGTAGGTCATTTGAGGTAACTGCATATCCAATTAGCAACAGGAAAATGTTCTTTGTTTTTCTAACAATGACACTGGAAATTTCCTCTTCTTCTGTTTGTTTTTGCACCTACTGCAGAGAAAGTACAAACAAGTAAAGTATAAAAAGGATTGGTGGATAAATGACAATAGACACGGCACTGTCAGACATTATCCTATAAGCGCCATATGTAGATTTTGAAAATGGTTTTACTCAATTACTGACATCACTGACATCATGGGATTTCTGCCTCTTAATTGTGCTGTTGGGTAGGATGTAGGATGTAGCTGGACTTTGCTGATCTTGTGTATTAGCAAGTGGCCAATAGGTGAGCAACCAAAAACAACTGAAATAAAAGACTAGTTGTTATTAGCTGTGATCATTCTGCAGAGAGCAGCACGAGCAGAGACCATTCTGCAAGTTTGAACCAACAGGAAGACGTAGAGTGAACTTCAGTAGGCAGGAAAACGGGTTGATTTTTTGGCACATCTGGAGTTTTATTTTAGCAGCTTGGTTTGGTTTTGAGGTTGCTTATTGTTGTTACTGTTATACTTATACCTGTTCCCAGGGAGTCGCTGTTGCTTCTTTTGCTGACTTTTACTTGCATGTTTCTCTGGGCTATTTTCAATAGACTAATTATAAGTAATAATAACACAGTACATTCAATACGTGGTGGTGGTGCAGAGTGTGGCCCTGCTTGTAAAACCATTTGTGGTTACCCCTTGTTTTAGGCTGTTATTTTGCTAGTTGCTGTTGATTTTTAGGCCTGTTGTTTGTCAAATGCATGTAGTAGAGTAATCAGTATTTTAAATTGGTAATGTATTCGTAACATGCAAAACAACCCTGGAGTGATCTTACTCTAAGCTCTTGTGCATATAAACACTCTGCAGCTTCGAAACTGAAGGTGTTTTCACTTTAAATGGATGTTGGCAGTGTGTTTGTCGATTGGTGGACTCTTCTGGTACCCTTAGATAGAAAAGGTAGTTAACCATATCCTTATATACTCTTTTTTCACTCTTTTTACCCTGTGTGTGTGTGTGTTTGTGCGTGTGTGTGTGTGCGTGTGTGTGCGTGTGTGTGTGTGTGTGTAACAGCTAACCGATCACAGAGTGGAGCAGCTAGCAGCTCTCAGACAGGAGATGCCTTAGGGAAAGCACTTGCATCAGTAAGTACAGCACACACACACACACACACACACACACACACACACACACACACACATACACACCCAGTACGGATGTTAGCAACCTCTTTGCTCCCTGATTCATTACAGATTATTTTATGGTTCAGCATTTTATTCAAGCCTTTTTTAAATTTAAGTCAAGTTTACATAATTTGTCTGAATGTTGTCTTTAAGCTATTTAACCTTTCTTTCCTTTTTTCCCCTTCAGATTTACTCCCCAGACCACACGAACAACAGCTTCTCGTCCAATCCCTCCACCCCAGTCGGCTCACCGCCTTCTCTCACAGGTAAGCACATGACACTACACATGACAATTCACAGTCACCACACTAGCTACGTCAGTGCGAAGCCAACATCGAACCAAAATTTTAAAAAAAAAAAGGCAAGAGGCAGTGGTAAAGTTGGTGTGTAACTTTCCATAAATCAAAAACATGTAAAAATGAAGACTTAACTGGTTTCAGAGTACTTCAGATTTTACTTAATCCAGTTACTTGTGAATTGATCTGAACTGGTTTCAAATTGTTTCAAATAACTTGAAGTTTCACTTAAACCAATTAAGAAATATTTTAGATATTGAACTGGTTGTAAATGACTTGAGTATGTTTATTAATATTGTTTTAAATGACAATGTTAGTTTTATAAAATAACATGAACTCTTCCGCATCTTCCTATGCACTTAAATCTATTTATTTTAAAAAGTGTTTTTGTTTCTTTTTGTTATGATGTTTTCTCCTTGACTTAGATTCTTGCTGCCTTGTATCTCACTTGTAAGTCGCTTTGGATAAAAGCGTCCGCTAAATGACTAAATGTAAAATGTAAATGTAAGTGTTTTAAAATTACTTCACTTGAACTGTTTTAAAAGGACTTGAAACTTAAAAAACACATAGTTCCATGTTGCACACATTGAATAATTGAGATATTACTGTAATGTTATCAGAAGTGTGATGACAAGGCGTAAAACAAAACCACAGAAGCACATGAACAGTTGCTCCTCTCCGAACCCCTCCTTCCCATCCTTGTATTTCCACCAATTACTTCTCCCCTCGGCTGATGTTGTAAACTCTCCTCGCTCCTTAAAGTGAAAAATGATTTTTCCTAATAATAGTTGTGTTGAATTTGTATCTAATTGTCGCTACGACACACACCGTTTGATATTTCTCTGCTGCGCCTTGTGACTGATAGCTTTAATTACGAGCACCACTTTGACAAATCGTTCACAAACCTACAAGCTCTGTGCACACAAGCTCCCTCCCCTCTTCCTCATCCTCGCCGTCGTCATTATAGCTGCCTGGGATATTGCCTGCTAAACCATAATTGGTGTTTATCATTGTGTCAGATTTACTCCACTTTTTACAAATTAGAAATGAAGCCTATTAGAGCAAACTACATGCAAATTGATATCCAAGGCTAATTCTGCGAGGGTGTTTTACAGTGTTGGACTCAGAATAATTTACCCTGCCATTTAATACATATATTTGTATTTGCACATGAATGTACCCAGGTGATTATTCATTAATTAGCATATGGAAATGAGCATGTAATATGAATAAAGGAAAGAGGAGAGAAAAGGCTGCGAGACAAAATGGGGAGACAATAAAAAAGAGAAACATGAGTTAATGAGATGAAATGAGAGTTACAAGGGAGAAATCAGGGGTGAAGGCAGAGACCAGGAAAGAAGGGAGAAGAAGAAGGGAACAGGAATGAACGAAGAAGAAAATAAGAAAAGAGCTGTTACAAAATAATGTAGGTGTAAGTAAAAACAGGGAACGTACAGGTAGGAGAGGAAACAACGGTGCAATGAGGTGCAAAAGGAAGAATGATTTTTAAAGTTTTGTATGTTTCCAAGTACTTTTACGATGAGGAATTGATCTTGGCCACTGATCTTTATGTTCTATCTACAACACCAGGTTTTCATCAGTGTTAACTTGGTTTAAATGGTAAATGTTCTGCACTTACTATTGATAATCAAAGTGTTTTACACTGCTTCTCATTCACCCATTCACACTCACAATCACACACACTCTCACACACCAATGGGGAGCTGCTATGCAGCTGGCCAACGCTCACCAGGAGCAACTAAGTTGGGGTTCAGTGTCTTGCTCAAGGACAAGTGACCAGAGGAGCTGGGGATCAAACCAACAACTGGTGGGGGATTGGTGGATGACCGCTCTACCTCCTGTGCCACAGTCGCATACAACTTTTAAATCCAGCTGTCATGTTATCATTTGTTGATTGGAATTTGATTCAGCCAACGTTGTTTCTTCATTAGCTGTTTCCAAAGTCTTCATTTGTGCTAAATCTATAAGATGCAGTATCATCTGGAAAGATGCTCTAACTAATAAGCATCATTAGCGTTAGCTTGCATTAGCAATAGAACATTTGCTACCAGCTTATGTGGATTGAAGATCTGCTCAAACAAGAATTTAAACATACTTTCTTCAAATTCAGTTCAGTTCCTAGAGCAGTAGTTCCCTGACAGTAGTTTTCACATACTCCATGAGGACATGCAGCAGAATTGTACTGTACCATTTTCTGGTGTGACTGGGCCCTTACATCGTCTTTGTGATTTCTGTTGATGCAAAAATTATTAGTAAATTCATGCAAGCCGCTGTCTCTCGTCTGTGTACCAGCTAATGAGACCTGTCAATTCGGATACAACCCTTCAGAGCAACGGCAAACACAAAAGCAGAAAAGAACAGAGACACAAAGCTTGTTTATTCAGCAGAGGACCAATGCTAATCAAGCACTTGTACCTTTTCAAAGACAAAAGCCTGATATTAGCATTTCTGCTCTGAGATATGGGTTCGTTTGTTTTTGTCTTTTCCTACTCATCTCTGTATCTATTATTTCTGAGTACCACAAGTGGATATGATGAGAGACTCCTCGTGTGTAAAGACGTTTTGTGCGGTGTTTGGTGTTGTGCATCAAGTGCTTTCTTTTTTCGACATGAAAGCTTTTGGCTGTAATCCACACACAGGAGTCCGTCCTTTTTGTGAACCTGCTTATTCCGTGCAGAGCTACAAGAGGCTGGAGCATATCCCAGCATGCACAGAGTGAGAGGCAGGTCACGACCTGGATATACCTGGACAGTCCATCACTGAACATATATGTAGAGGAAAGCCATCAGTTTGAACTAAACATCTCCTCGTCTCAAGATTTGTCTCATGTCTACTTGTGTCCCCTCTCCTAGCTGCCAGTTCAGCTGTCTGGACGAGGAATGGTGGACAGGGAGCATCATCGCCAAACTACGAAGCTCCTCTGCACTCCCTGGTATGCAAACACACACACACACCAACTATTGCATTTTGTACATGTCAAAAACATGTAGAACACGAAATATATAACAATGACGCTCAGTTCACAGAAACTTTCAGATTGGATTGCTTGTGCCTGGCTGAAACCTCAGAAATTCCAATATTATGTTTATTTATGGGCAAAAACTCAAATATGTATTTGAAGTAAAAAGCAGTTTGTACTTCTAGATAAAACACCTGTGGTAGAGATCTGGGGAGAAATGGGAAGCACTGTACCGGGAAAATAACATTGCATTGACATTTTTTTATAGACCTTCATAAGGAGCAAAATCTAAATTTTATTTATCTACTCATTATGCTTAAAAGTATTGGTATGTCACGTTTACCAGGTATTCCTCCATCACCATATAAACTCCATGGCTCTGACCAGATGGCCAGATTTCTGTTAGCTACCAATATAAAGCAATCTGACTTAACAGGGAGGTTTTTTTTTCGTTCAGTGTTTTTGAATTGCTTATGTTATTCAGAGCCTACATTTGTTTTTGATTATTTTAATGTTTTTTAGACAACAGTAGAGATTTACAACACACATTAATTAGGTCAACAAGGCTTTGGATCCACAAACGTAAGTGGGATCAATTTGTTATGTTTATGAGATTTGGTGACAATAGGGAAAATATTGAATATAACTCATCCTACTCAAAGTATATAGAATGTTTCGAATGTGTCTACATCTGATGGATTACAGGTGCTAGGATACTCAATTGGATGGCTTTTTATTTTCATCTCTTTCATCGGTTTTAGGAGTCAGGGCTGTTTCAGTTGACAGATGCAGGTTTCTCATTTCTTTTTTCTGTCCCTTCTTACTGCAGCAAAGTCGTATCGAGGACCGTCTAGAGCGTTTAGACGATGCCATCCATGTACTGCGGAGCCACGCTGTGGGGCCATCGACGGGTATGACCAGTGGTCACGGAGACATGCACAGTCTCATCGGAGCCGCACATACGCACAACGGCGCGATGGGGGCCCTGGGCAGCGGGTACGGAACAGGACTACTGTCAGGCAACAGACACTCCCTCATGGTAAGACCATAACCATTGGATTGATATTGTGGTGTGATGAGCTGTTGCCAGATGAAAAGAGAAGAAGAGGCTAAAAACTCATATAAATAGTCAGAGGTATAAGGCTGAATTATCTTACAGTCAATTTAAAAGGGCCACTGTATGTTAGCCAACTAAAACATATCATTTAGCACTATGAGGTGGGCAGACAAGAGCAAAAGAAAACAAGGTTGAAGTAAGACAGCAGTCATGTTTTCATATTTAAAGCTTTTGCGGTTTTGGTCAAATTGAAGCAATAAACATAAAAACGCAAACAGCTGTGTGACATAAGGGGATGTAGGAAGGTGAGTAAGAGAGGCCGTTAGAAAACCAGAATAAACACTTTCAGATGACTGAACATGTTCAGTCAGACATGCTTTATTTATTGGTGCTGTACATTTGCGCATATTCACCTGCACTCAAACACACCGGACGCTCATACTGATTCAAACCCAAGCCAATGTGCACCTTGCTCAAGCTGGGCGACACCTCCCTGAAGAAAACCTTAGCCCCAGCCACTGCTTTAGCTCCTTCATTTTATAGCTAAAGGAAAGATATAACCTGTCCCCTTTCCTAAAATATTTTAGCATTCTAGACTTTCCTCAAGAAGGAAAACTCCTTTTTGGTTTAATCAATCAGTTTTTTTTTTGTTAAAGAAAATCTTAAGCTTTGAAAACATATTTAGAAAGTATATAACACTTCGTAAATGGAGTTGTAAAAAGTGAAATAAGGGGAAAGTAGATAACTGTGTGTTGGGATTTATAATGTAATTTTAAGTTTGTGGTAAAGAAAATACTTAAAGTTTAATGTAAGTTCTTGCGAACTACTTCTCAGCTCCATTTGGAGGATGTTTTAAACTCTCTTTCTGCTCTTTGGATGTCCACAGAGACAAATTTGGCTTGAAGTGATGTGAGGTTTAGCCCAAGTAAACATTTAAGGTTTACTTCTTATTAAAGTTAATGTTTTCACAGACTACTTTTCAGTTTAATCCTGAAATGATTCCATATACAGTTATGACTTGTTTCTCTATGTTTACAGTGGACAAAGAGAATAAAGTGTAGTGAAGGATGTGTGCTGAAAAACACCGTTTACCTATTTTAAAAACACGCGCACACACAAGCTCATAAATTGCTCCCTGTGTTGTCATTAGGTGCCCTGTGTGTGTGTGTGTGTGTGTGTGTGTTTGTGTGTGTGTGTGTTTATTTAGGCCATGGATTATTAGCTAATAGAAAAACAGACTCATTACTGTAAGTCTCACAGAAGTTCTCTAACTACACACATACAAACTACCTTCTAAATGTCTTGATCGAATGCAAAAGGCTGGTTAATGTCACTCAAACCTGACAGCTCACCAGAAGTATTTTTGTACATTCCCAGGTTTTTTTTTTTTTTTTTTATTGAAAGAGCTCCGAACTGTAGCTCAGCAGAAAACCACTAAATGTAGTCATACTGTAGGTTTTAGTTCTTACCATTTGTTGTATTTTTTTTTCCAGCTCTGTTGATGAGAAATTAATAATTTCCTTTAGCTCAGATTCACAAACAGCGCGTACAACAATACCCATGAGCCTCAGCTCATCTGTGGGGACAAAGCAGCTGTTTTAGCACAAATCATACACTTAAGGTTTGGATTAGACACAATATTGAGAAGTTAGAGTTCATGAAAGATAGCGGTTTGGGTTAAAATACAGTCAATCGGGGGACAAACTGGTTTCTCTTGTCTCAAAGTCCTGTGTTTTGTCACCCACACATCCACCACGACCGCCCACCAAGATTTTGTCACTAGTAAATAACCAGTCACTAAATGCAGGTGTTTCTATTCCTGAGTAAAAAAAAGAAAAAATACATTTGTGGAAAAGAGAGAGAAGAGAGAAGAATAACTAATGTTAAGTTAAAGTGAAGTCATCGTGTTTGTGTATTTCTTTTTCTTTCTTTCTTTCTTTCTTTCTTTCTTCCTGTCTTACCAGTATCCGCCACCACTTCTCCTTCACTGCATTTACTCCTTGTTTTTCCTCAAATTTTTTCCCAATTTGTCCCAATTTTTTTTTTTACATTCTGGTCCCTCTTTGCCAACTTATTTCTACCCTATTTTGTTGTTTTTCTTTTCCTTCGCTCTCTTTTTGACGCTTTCCTCTAATCCCTTCACTTTTGTTCTTCTTTCTTCCTTTCTTTTTTTTTTACTTCTCACATCTTGTTTGTTTTACCACATCTAGAATTTACACCCCTGGAGATGTGACTACTTCATATGATCTCTGTTTTTTTTTTCTATGCTCTCTCACTCACACATTTTCCACCATTGGCACACTATTTATTATGTGTTTTGTATTTGCTCTATTACATATTTTTCGTCACTTTTGTTTTAATCTTCCTGTCGATGCATTGCTTCTCTCTCTTATTCTCTCTGTCCCTCTCTCCATGTCTTTCACACACACACACACACACACACACACATAAACATACACACACACACACAGCTGCATGTAGTTTGGCAGTGTAATGCAGAGACGCCTGCAGGCTGAGGTCATAACTCTGGGAAAACAGGTGGTAGGCTGATGTGGGAGAAAGAGGGGGAGAGACACTCATTCATAGACATGTATGCATTATACGCTCACTCAGATACACACTTGCTTGTTTTTCTATAGCTGTGGGGACACTCATTGACACCAGGGCCAAATTGCAATCTCAGCCCTAAAACTAAGTTTTAACCCTTTAACATTTTGTGTACTGGCCAATATCCACATAGTTAATACACGCATGCAACTGTATCATATGACAGCCAGTTAATCTGTGTGATCTTCCAGCACTTAAAACTAAATTGTGATTTTGGAGCTTCAGTGGGCTGAAATCAGTGTAGTCGGACTTAACTAGAATTCTCTGTAACCACCTAAAACAAATAGAGAGTGGTAGAGTCATGACATTTAGCCAAAAAAGAGACTACGCAAGTGTTGAAATCGTCTCTGAAGGTTTTTAAATGTGTTTTCTGTTCTGCTGTTTGCCTCTGATAATGACTTTATATCACACTAGTTATTTTATACCTCTAAACTAAGTATGGAGGGTGACTCTGAAATGAGTGGAAAGGTTAAGGGAGAGAAACATCTCTTTCTCTCTCCATTAAGCAGTGTTACAGTTAGTGAAATGCATCATAATCTGGATGACTTGGCTGTAAAACACACTAATGCTTTTTAATCTTTATCTCCTCTCTTTGCTCAGTCACTAAACTCACTCCTATAGGCTGATGGCAACCCACCCCCCTCAGTTTACCTCCTGCACAATAATAGTTAGTGTAATCAACGTCCTGTATATAGCATTATTAAAAGAAGCCCTATAACGGTTGGGAAACAAAGAATATGCTGTTTTCCTCGCAATTTCAGTGATTTTCTACTTCCTTCTTATGGTGCTACTTTAAGGAGTACTATGTGTGTCATTTGCGTTCCCTATATCAAAATAACTCCACCTCCTGCCTCTAGCTGAAAAACCTGTGGAGGGTTTCTAGCTGAAAAACTTTGCCAACTTGACCAAAGTGTGGTGGTTATGGGCAGCATGTATAAGGAACCAGATCTGTCATCATCTGGGCTGAAAAACTCAGTTCAGCTAGAAGTTGTGGGATAGGAAACTTTAAAAAACACTCATATGCATGTACTCCACAAACTAGAACCAAACAATATACGTTGAAAATTAGTAGTTTCCCTTTAACATGTCCTGCCACGTTTCTTTACAACCTGTATGTTCCTGAAAGAATCAAGCACAGCATTGTACAGTACATTGTAGCACTATAATGTGGTAATGTTGTTTGTGAAATCAACATTTATGAGCAGAATAGATTATTAATAGGTGTGTGCAGATATGATGTTCATGATATTGAGTAGAAAAACAAACTTTAATAACCTCTACTATTGATTAATACGACATGTTTTTGAACCTCAAGACAAAATAGGTGCAGGACAAACTGAGTCAATAGAAAAGTAACTAATACCAAACACATTGATTGAAAATAAAAACTGAATTTTAAAAACTTCACATTTTTAATGTTGATAGTATTAATGTGAAATTTGACAAAAGTGTAAATGTACACTAGTGAGGTAATTCATTTCAGAATAGTAAATGTGAAAATAACTTAAAAACTTAACAACTAAAAATGTAGGAAATGAAATAAAAATGTGCTTTCACTTGAGAAGTGACCATCGAAAAGAAGATGATGATGTCAAAGTTTTTATTTTATTTTATTTATATTTATGGGGATTAGCCAATACGTGGACATTGACAAATACATGGTTTACGTTTTACCAGTTCTTTTAAGGCAGAAACTTTCACTTCATGAGAATACTTTACCAGATGGTACATTTCCCATTACCTCCTTCTTTACTTTTCCTCCATTTTCCACTGTTTCATGTTTCATTTGTATTGACATTTTACATGGCATAAGAGTCTGTTATTCCTCACTGCTTTCATTACACAAAAAATAAAAAAAGAATACACTCACTGGAAAATGTAGCTGTAGTTTTCCTCTCATGGAAGTCGAACCTCAGCACGAAACGCTGTGTGTGTGTGTGTGTGTGTGTGCGCGTGTGTGTGTGTGTGTGTGTGTGTGTGTGTGTGTGTGTGTGTGTGTGTGTGTGTGTGTGTGTTGACATTGCTACAGCAGGTGCTTTCTGTCAAGAGTTCAGTCTGAACAGAGCAAAGACTGTACAGTTTGAAAAAGTTCCATCTTGTGTGTGTGTGTAGACTCCAACCCAGTTTATTTAAACAGCTCGTGTATTACATACACAGTAATGCTTCACAAATAAAACTAAGCTAAGCCATTTTTTAATTTATGAATTCAGATTTTATATATGACGAGCTAGCATTTAGCTCTAGCATAGCAAAACCTATTTACCATTAAAACTGTCAACTCTCTCACTGTCAGGTAACAAGATCCTGAACAATGTTCACATTTCAGTTTAATTTTGCTGTGAATGTTCCTGTTCATCAGATAATGAGTTACATTAAAGTCTAATGACAAGCTTGACATACATCCTTAAGTCCTTAAGTCCTTAGCCCCACCATCATAACAAACTCTATATTTAAATGTAACATAAAGACACCTTCTTTATGCAGCATTTAGCAACATGCTAATTCTACAGCATTATAAAGCTGGAGCTGTGTGGTTTATTTGTGTCTGATTCCAAAGTGAACTTCATCCTCTTGCACTGGATTTGCAGAGATTTGCAATTTTTTTTTTTTTTTTTTAGACTGCAACAATAATTGAAAACGACAAACAGAAATTGCTAAATTCCGACTAATGCAAGATGAAATATTACAGTTTACAGAGTTAGTAAATTGGCAAAGTTTATTTTTTCTTTTGGGGTGACTGCAGCAGCAGAGGCAGACTTGTCTGTACTGTTTACAACTGCGAGACAAATCTGTGCGTGTGTGTTTGTGTGTGTGTGTCTGTGTGTAAGATACTGAAAGTGTGTTTGTATCACTTGACCCAGAAATTCCTTCTTTCCTTTTTTTTTCTGTGCAATCAGTGCACAACGCACACACTCACACACACACACACACACACACACACACATTTTAAATGAACACCCTTCGCCTTGATCAACAACATTGCAGACGACAGCTACTCAGCGCCTTCTCCTCTTTCTCTTTCTCTGCCTGTTTCTTTTTGCTTATTTCTATCTGATTTATTTAAATGACAGTTAGAAATGTCTCTGCCACCCAAACCCAAACAGAAGATTGTGTGTAAAAGAACGGAAACAGTGCACAATGGTGATGTCTGCTGACAAACATAATAGGTGACGAATAAAATTTAATCTATAAATACTTCTAATTTGTAATGCTCTGCCTACTGTTGGTGGGGGTATCGATTTGATTTTACACTACATTCTTTGTGTTGAAAATAGACAAAAACAATAGATTTTTGTTTATTTATTTATTTATTTTCATTACCTATTTTAAAAAAAGCTAAGAAACGAAACTTTTCGAACTTTAAACCATATCTTGCCAAAGTTACATATACAGGAACCCTCTGTCTTACATTAAGCATTGTCAGACACACAACCTGTGAGTCGTAGCTTGTCGGACATGTTAATTTGGGAAGATTAAAATTTCTAATCAGATACATTTAAATGATTTGTACTGTCATTGTTTGTTTTGGCTGGTAATGATTTAAATGTTACATTTTGGAGCATCCTTGAATGCGCAAACAACAAAAGTCCAGTGAAGCTGTTTTGCTTTGGTATGTTTTTGTAGCTGACTACTTGGTCACTTTGCCTCTTGGTGCATTCAAGGACACTTGAGGATTTGAAAGTTTGCTGCTGAACAGCAACAAAGAATTCATAGTTTCACAGCAACGATATGTGTATCATGTTTTTGTCTCTCAACTTATGTTCGTCAGATTGTACTTGAATGCACCTCTTACAAAATTCACTTTGACAAGATAATCTTAACTCAAGATCCCTTACTAGCTGTTTCAACCAGTTTCCAATCCACAAATTTTACTCACTTACCAGTTTTTATTAATATTTAAAATTAGTATAACTAATTTAATAACTCAAAGCACCAATACTGTATTATTGTATTATTATGTTAGGAAATAAAGTATCTTGGTTAGATGGTCAAGTTTATCCATTCAGGTGCCTTGAGCCAAAGGACGGTGAATAAGCGGATGTGGCTGCAATTTACAGAAACTGAACTACACGAGCAACAGATCAGTTTATGTGTAATTTATTTATATTTTTCTCCTCCGTCTGGCTCCCCATCTTCACTCCTCATTGAACTAAATTAAGACAGAGAGAAGGAAGGCTCGTTAAAATATAAAAGCCCTCCATTAAAAATGTACACCACCCTCTCTGTCTCCCTCTCTGCTGCCATTTTACATTTGGGAATCCTGGCAGTGATGAAAGGCAGAGAACGGAAAGAAAATATAAAAAGAAAGACAAGAGACAAATAATAAATAAGGGAGCAAACAGAAGTATGGACAGATAGCGGATACGCAGATTGAAACACACAGACACACACACTCAAGCATGCCAACAAGTCAGTCGACATTTTGTGATATTTGCATGAAGTGAGAGGGTAGTTTGGCTCATGGTGGGTAAGACCTTGCTGTCAGTCAGCTGGATTAACAGACAGACAGAAGGATTTGATTTACACAACCACTGTATTTACAATAAGATTAGCATACAATATATAAAATAAGGGAGATGATGAATATGTAGAATATTTATGGGATATGGATTAGATTACTTTTATTTCTTAAATAATAAAAATCATTCAACTTTTTACACGGTGATGCTGAGAGACTGACAACATATTCAACATCGCTGTTTTCCATCTCTTTAATTTTTTTGTTTAATAAACCACCACATGTTCCTGTGCTGAGCTACCACTTTTACAGAATTTCAGATATTATTTTGTGCCCCAAATACGGATCTAAATTTCGAAACATTTTGGTGAAAATGTTTCGTCTATGTAACTAAGAAAGAGCCAATTGGGCAAATAACTGCAAAGCTGTGCTAATTTTTGAGATAGGATTTATACTAACTAATCTTGTTGCCCTGTATTACATTCTAATATAAACAGCAGTATTTTACTTTGTTTTGTGCCCATATGTCACAAAAAAAAAACATGCTTGGTTCATGTTTTTTTCTAGCTCATGGTGAATTTATTGGCTGGAAGAAGAATGCATAGACAAAAACAAAACAAAAAACAACATTGTGAAATTGGTTTGTTGACAGTGTTATAGGACTGCAATGCAAAATCGTTTGAGTGAGTATGGGGATGGTCATCTCACGGCCGATTCGCTCTTTGCCTTTGCCCTTCCAAGGATCCATACTTGTACTGCAGATGTGTTTCTGTGACTGCAGGATTTGTCACGTCAAACTGCTCTTGGCTTTGGGCCAGCTCAGGCGAGGGTTTGATTAGTTTAGTTTAATTTAACAGAAACAGAAAACCCAAAATACAAAAGTCTTTCACTGGAGGAACAAATCAATTGCAAAATCTACAAATCTCAAATTGTTTGTCTCCCTCTTCAAAAGGTCGGAATCTGTATTGTCTCTCTTACACTCAGCGTGTCACACCATGACTCCCCTAATGACTCTCTAATCACACCCACCTAATGATTCCTTTCAGACACTGGCTCATGCTGTCATCATAACTCTTGCATGCTTCCAAATCTTACAGCTGATAATCATTTAAACAATCGGGTCATAAATAGGACTGTGACACATACTGTAGTGAAGGATGCAGAAAGGATGAATTGTTCACCAGGGTAAAGTAGCTGCTTATTTCTATAGGCATACTATCAGAGAGAGGAACAAGGCAAATGCCCCCTGGCCTGGGTCCCCCTTCAGAGTCTTCAATTCAACAGTGTCCTTGACACAGTTCTTGTAGATGAGCTACACAGTTATTTGGCTAATATATATTATTTGGTCAAACACAACAAACAAAGGAGCTCTTCTTCTTGCTGTTGCAACTGACCAGATGTGATGTGGCTGTCGTCATAATTTGCAGCATGCATGTGTGAATTATTGTCTGTGTGTCCACCCACAAGTAAAGTAGATAAGATTTGATAAGATCAGGTCACTTTATTGTGTCCCAAAGTGTTGTGGATCAAGAATAAAAGTGAATAAATAAAAGTGCACACTGTGTGAGAACAGATGCAAAAGAAAAGGATGAATTGTCCTTTAGTGTCTCATGCAACACTGTGTGGCCGCAGCACTGCACCGATTTTATCATGCAGGTGCTGTACATCCATTACAGAAATAAGACAAAACCCTAACTATGTATTTAATAGATGTGACAAACATTAAGTTAAAATAAATGCTTTTAATATAATATAATACCCCCCATCCCCCAGTGGAAAACAGTAAAAATAAGCTCAGTGTAATGCTGAATAATGCGTTGAAATGAAATGGCAATTTGACCTGATTATCATTAAAACATTCCGACATTAAAAAGCCTCCACAGTGTGTCCACTGCCCTTCAGTTTTACTATAGGTCAACTTTTACACAGTATTTATTACTGCTGTACAAGTCATAGCTGCAACTATCAAGCAGCTCTTCTGCTTATATATAGTAAAACTAAGATCAGGTAAAGGGGGGAGAGAGAGATCCACCAGAACCACAGGATGTTACAAAAAGCCGGCATCACACATACAGACACACACACACACACACACACACTGATAAAGCAAACCCATCTCGTGCCAAAACAGTGAGTCCCTGCTGGAAGCTACTTGGTGCTCTGGGAATTAGAAATCCCACAATTAAACATATGGGCATTAAGATAATTGTCAGTTGTTGTGCTGTCGTATGTGCATGTGTGTGTTTGTGAGTGTGTGTGTGTGGCAGGCAGATGGATAGGATTCAGCCAAGCACACTTGCACACACCCTTACAGTATTTCCCCAAAAACACATAAAAAATAAGAAGACACACTCCTCTAAAAAAAGAGAGAGAATAAAAGTAAAAACTTTAAATATACACATCAGACATGCAGATATGAACCTGGACTGAGCCACATACACAATCTAGGGGAGCAGAGGGACTTTGCCTACCTGGGCTGCACTGTACTGGGGGAAATGGAAACAGAACACTGGAAGGAATGTGTGCAGGCACAGGGTGGAAGGGGATTTTTAGTGTGAGGTTGCCCTCAACAGGCTAAAGGCAGCACTACAACCTCAACCTCAACCTCAGTGGAGTTTTGTTTTGTTTGCTTTTTTTTTTTTTTTTCAGGTTCATTTTTGCTGTTCTAAATTGCAATGTTTTAATCTTAAATAGAGCTTTAAAATAATAAGTAATTCTAGGGGTTATATGATTCTGTGGGGCACTAAAACAATATGCTACACACTACAATGTCCAGATGTTTAAAAATAAATCCAAGACAATGTATAGTTAAAGAAAAGTTTAAGGGGCTCTTGAGAACCAGGCTGGAACCCTCGGTTCAGACCTATCACAGGTTCGGACTTAGATGTTCAATTTGGACTCACTGTTGCGATTAACAAAACCACCTGCAGAAACAGTCGCAGCATCTGTTTGTTCACATAAGAATCTCTCTCACATCTTGCTCTTCCTCTGTTTTCCAGGTGGGCTCTCACAGAGAAGATGGCGGCGGCGTGGGAGCTTTGCGTGGCGGACACTCAATGGCGGGTCAGGTGCCCGTGCCTCAGCTGCCTGTTCAGTCGGCCACATCGCCAGACCTCAGCCAGCCTGACCCCTACCGTGGTAAGACTCAATGTTCCTCCAACATCCAAAATAGATAAATAAACTGAGCACCTGACAGCATCCTCCTTTCTGCCTTTCAGACACTATGTGTATACAGTATTTTTATGTAGGCAAAACATGTTGTAAAGTTTATGATGAAAAACAAATAGATAGATAATCGATGACCAAAGGCAGTTGGGCAGATTAAGAGGGACAACAAGAGGAAAAGATGGAGAAAAGCCAAGGTAAATAAAAAATGTAAAATAAAAAATGTGAAGGAGGAAACTGGCTCTCAGCTGGCGAGCCTCGACTCCACCGCCCGAGCGGTAAAAGACTTAACGAGGAGGGTAAATAAACATACAGTATGTGTGATATGAATATGGAGGAGGAAATGTGTATATGAGCACGCTGTGGAGCAAATTAGCCCTGAGCTCGTTTTTAAAGGCTGAAAATGAGTCTGCTGGCAGCAAAGTTCAGCCAGCAGCGACCACAGCCAAGTGTGTAATGAGGTGAGAGAGAGAAACACACACACACACACACACACACACATATACACATATTCATGCAAAAGAAGAGTTGTTCCTTACTCCTGCACACTAACACACACTAACACGCAGACTTGAGGGTGTGTAGAGCCTGTAAATAAAGGGTATTAAAATGTTTTTGGCAGCAGAAATACTTTGGCAGAGCATTCCTCCTCTCTCTCTCAATTTCAAATTAACATTTTATATCATGTTGATAGTGTATTAAGTTTATGTTGTTATTATTGCATTTATACATTTTATGCTCTCTTTCCACTTTCCAGCAGCTTGGGTAATTTATTTTATTACATACACTGATCACTGAATTTATATATTACATACATAATATTTTCAGGGAAGACTGTACTGGCACTGGGTTTAGCAACATGTCCCTTGGCCAGCAACAGCTTCCATTCACTGTCATTGAAAAGCTGGTGTATTTGCTCAGTACAGTATGCTGTAAGGACCCCAGATGATGAAAAATACTTTTTCAGTTGAAGCGGAGCATGTAAATAAATGCACACTACTCACCTCCAGAACTAAAGCCTCACTAGTGTCCAGCAATTTGTCATCAGTAGTGCGAACACACCAAGCTGCCAAAACAACATGCGTCCACACCAAGCAGTTTAGGTTCTTTCTGTATTTACCAGTAGAAAGGAAATTCTACTGGAGAAGAGACAGTATTCTATGTCCTAAATTCCTCCGTGTATTGTTTATATGGAACGGACTACTGTTGGAGTTGGGGCTGTCCCACAGAACAAGCAGGGGACAGTAGCAGGAGACAAGAGAATCAAACGGATTTGTTCACCTGTACAAAGAAGTATGACATATTTATATTGGATACCAATATAACAGAGTCTCTACTAGAGCTCTGGTTTCCCCTTGAACATTAAAACAGCAAGCTGGGGGTCTCGGATTCAAGTGTTCTATAGACCAGTTTAAGACATTAAATTCAGGGGAAGGAAACCACAATTTTAGTGTGAACGAACAGCCAAAATGTAGAGGTGACCTTAAAGCCCCTGAAAATGTGTCTTAAATCAAAGCATTGCTCGATAATATTAAAGGGAAACAATAACGATGATAATTAAATAGGGTAGAAATGGTCAAGGCAGCACAGTGGTGGAGTGGTTTGTGGCGGTACCTCCTAGCTAGAAGGTGGCAGGTTGGGCTGGCAGTTTGCATGTTCTCCCTGTGCTTGTGTGGGTTTCATCAAGGTGCTCTGATTTCCTCCCACGGTCCAAAAGACGTGCATTTTAGGTCAGTTGGTGACTTTAAATTGCACGTAGGTGTGAATGTGAGTGTGAATGGTTGTCTGTCTGTGTATGTCTCCTGTGGCCCCGATAGACTGGCGCCCTGTCCAGGGTGTACCCTGCCTCTTGGCCAATGGGGTAGGCTCCAGGCCCCCATGACCCAAACAGGATAAGCGAATGGATAGTAAGCAATCAGTCTGCTGACTTTGGAGTGTTTCATTGTGCCAAAGTTTGTCCTTTGTTCAGTGTGAACACATCTTTAAAGTAAAATACGTGTATGTAGTCTGAATCAACAGTGGAAGTAAAATGAAGGAAGTTGAAGGAAGGAATGAAGGAAGAAATAGGGAGGAAAAAATTAATTCATTTCAATGACTGTCTCCACCAGTGTCCATTTGTGTGTTTGCCTGGTTTCAGTCAGACTTTCAGGAGCACAAAGTCACTCTTCACTGTTTTGTGTTCATTTACATGCAGTTATGTTGCACAAACACACACTAATTGTATGGAAAGAGATGTGTGCGCACACACAAACCAAACACAGGCCATCACTCAAAGCTAAACACAAAATGCCTCCAGTCAGGCAGGGAGCTATTCAAAATGGCCGACAGTTGGTCGTGTGTGTGTGTGTGTGTGGAAATAGAGCAGAGTGTTTTGTGTTGACTGAGATGTTGGCAGCTTCCCAGTGATGGATCCATACAGACGTCAAATAAAGACTGCAGTGTTCAGTTGGAGAGAGAGACAGACAGAGGGTACAGAGGCTGAATGTGTACATCCCAACTCTCCCGTGCTGCCATTATGGAGGTCGTCTGGAGAAGTAGCTGCTTTGAGACAGGCCTGATGCTGCGTTGAAACTATGTCGGCAGTAATGGGAAAAGCAGGAAAATTAAACTTAAATGTGCATTTTTTCAATGCTGTGACCGGAGTTGGTGGATTTTCTTGATTTTGCAACAAGTGAAACCAGATACATACAAACAAGTGTGTAACTACTTTTTGAATTTGAATCACGTATGTTAGTGTTATTACGGGACATTGATGAGCATTGCCTGCAGTTCCTTCCCCTCAAAGTGGGAGAAGCTGCAGGCAGAAATTCTCAACATGACTAATTATTTTTACGGTTTTTCCCACCTTGTTCAAAATGAGGTTGTAAGATATAATGTGGTTACAGCAGTAAGTCTGCGCATCATTCAGCTGGTTTAATAAGAAAATTATGGTTTTAATAATAAGGTTTCTAACTTCAGTACAACACCATCAAAAATGTTAAGATTCAGTACTGCAGGGGCGGTTTGACACATCACAGAGGGCCTAAAAGTAACGTATTTATCCACTTATTTTTACGATTAGGATTAGTATCATGTACAGAATGCATTTGAGTTTGCATCAAACTGACTTTGTTGTTCAAATAAAGCTTGTGAGCTAAAGCTGTACTTTTTTGTTAGTTTTCATGCATCGCAATTATCCTCAGCTTCTGAGCTTGTTTCTAAATATTATTTTTTAGAAACATTCAGGCGTTTAAATATATCATTATCATGTTAGCTATACTTAGAAATTAAGTAAAAAATAGTCTTCTCTGTGTTAGTGAATTAGTTTATATCTGACCATAGTCAAGTGAAACTCTGATTAAGTTACACTTAGCTTTAACAACAATGTAGCAGAAACAAACAATGAGGTTCAAGTATTTGGTGTTTATGTCCATTTACAGCTGATTGGTCAAAAACTCAGGTTTGTCACTAGTGGCTTTTTTTAAATTGAGTTGTTAAATCTCACGAGAAAGTCGCTGAGTTGTAAATACTGATGATAAGAGGACAGTTCTGTAAATGAGAGGCGGAGCTGTGTGGGCACTGCCCCAGTCTGTGTGTGTGTGTGTGTGTGTGTGTGTGTGTGTGTGTGTGTCAGGACCTTACGCGGGTTTATCTAGTTGGGCCTTTTAACCCCCTCCTCTCCTCACTCTTCCTGCAGCCCTCTCTGGAGGCCTCCAGGGCCAGAGCACCTCTTCTGTTAGCTCAGAGATCAAGTCTGAGGATGAAGGGGACGAGAATCTCCTGCAGGACACAAAGCCCTTGGACACGAAGAAGGAGGACGCTGACAGCAAGGAGCTCAAAGCTATTGAGAGGTCAAGATCTAGGTAACCCCGCCAACCGCTCAGACGCTCGCTTCCATCAAAACCCTCAGTTGGGCTGGAACACGAACCTTCCCAAAACACCTCCATGCTCAGAGACTTTTCTTGTATCTAATGTCTTTGATAAACAGAGCCTCTGCAGGAGACACAAGTGGTTCCTGAGGTATCATTTTTCAACAGGAATTAACATGTGGTCATTCAGCATTTTGACTATTCCTCTTAAGATAAACAGTATTGTGTATATCTGAGAGAAAGGACATAAAGGACATTGAGCTGCGAGTGTTTTGGGAACCAGCCTCTGAACTTTGATGAAGTGACCAAGTGTGATGAGAAACAGCTAAATAGTGTTAATAAGTTAATACTGAGACTTGTACAGAAAATCTCTACGTCCACCAGGCATCTCTCTCTGTTTTTCGAAGCAGAGGTTCCTTGTGGGCACAGAGTTCCTGGTTGATCCCTTCTGTCTCGCCCTGGTCTTGAGCCTGGTTTTAGCTGTTTCTCACACAACAGAGTAGAGCCCACAGTCAATATTCCTAAAGAAGTGCCGCCTTGCAGTCAGGGCTGGGAAATCAAACACCAACAGATACATTCAAAAGGATTTTTGACAATTCTTTATGACAAATATCAAAAGTAAAATGTCATTTTATTAGTGCTAACAGTTGGAGTTAAAACAATAATAGTAGCAAAAGGGTCTGTTGGTTTTAATAAAAGTGATTTCCCATCCTGGAGGCAGCTGAGGAGCCTTCACCCCTCCGATGATAAACAAACTTTTTATCACGGTGCATATTTAACAAATGTCTCACAGTAGGAAATCACTCCTAAAGGTCCAAAAATTCTCTGCATGATGCAATATGGCTAGGAGTAGGAATAAGGCCTAGCAATCTTTCAACATGTTAATGAGGAGAGATGTTTCTAATCAGCTAATTGAAAGATACTGTTTGGACAAGAATACATTTTTATTTATTTTCTTTAGATTATGTTACCTAGTGTCTTATATAGGCAAAAACAGAAACAAAAAGGGTCAGTGTGATGAGGAGAATTTCTCATAGGGGATTACACAGTGGCTTTCTAACAAACTGTGTTTACTATAGAAATAGTAATTCCGAGACACTTGATAAATACAGGCCCAGGTTTTACTTTCACCTGGAGGATGAATCTGAAACATTTGGATCCCAAACCCAGAGATTTTTTCATGATGGTGGCGGTCATGATGATGATGATGATGATTATAATGATGATGATGCTTTTGATGATACAGACACAAATATTAAAAAGTATGTGCTGTTATATAAAGCTTGGGAACATATTGTCGTGCGATCCACCACTGCTCATTGCTTGCATTGTTTTTACGAGGAATAGCCATCTTCAAACTGCTTCCCTCTTGATTATTCACTGTAAACTTTCAGTCCAAAATCTCAAGTGAAGCAAATTTAAAAAAACACAAAATGTGGCAGACTAGTCCTTGAAATACCCAGAATGCCACTCAACATGATATCTGTTCCCAAGCTGTGTCCCTTGTTATTTTGTCACTTGATGAATCATCTCACAAAAGTCAACATGTTGTTCTAAGATACAGCATCTACTGCAGGTTTGTATTAAACTGAGATTCTGTTCTGAAATATAAACTCAGTCTTCATCCTCAAACGCTGCCCCGTCCTCCTCCTCTCCATTCCTCATCCCATTTTCTTCTCCTCTTTCTCCCTGTTGCACTCAACATTGATCACCGTAGCAACAACGATGATGAGGACCTGACTCCGGAGCAGAAGATGGAGAGAGAGAGGGAGCGAAGGATGGCCAACAACGCGAGGGAGCGTCTGCGCGTCCGTGACATCAACGAGGCATTCAAAGAGCTCGGCAGGATGGTCCAGTTGCACCTGAAGAGCGACAAACCTCAGACCAAGTTGCTGATCCTGCACCAGGCCGTGGCCGTCATCCTCAGTCTGGAGCAACAAGTCAGAGGTCAGTCATGTTCACGAACACACTGTTTTAAATAGCACTCTCAATTTGAAATATCTTGCCCCATTGAGACACGGCACAGAGTAAATAAAGCATCAGTTGGGTACAAATCAGGGTTTAAGACTGCCACCACATGCAGAGGTCCTGGAGAACCAGGAGAGGGCAGCAGCGGCACCTGTTGATTGTTTTGAGCCAGGTTGAGGTTTTTGGATTCGGGGCTTCAGCCTCACTCCTGGTGTATTAAATACCTCGTAAATGAGAAACAAAACAGACAGACAACATCACAAAAATGGATAATTTCCTTCTCTTTATTTCTCCAGAGCGAAACCTGAACCCCAAGGCAGCCTGTCTGAAACGCCGTGAGGAGGAGAAGGTCACTGTGACATCAGATGGGACGCCCCTCTCACTGGCTGCCGCACACCACACCGCTGCCGCCATGGGCGACGGCTCAAACCCCATGGGACAAATGTAAAATGCAGCAACATCTCCTCCCCCCTAAATGGTCAGAAGATTTCACTTATAAACTAATCTGCTGTTGTACCTTTAACTGAAACCAACAAATCCTAATTCCAGTTCAATAGCTTTAGATACATTACTGATCTTACCACTTGCCATTGAATCCAAAATCACAGGCAAGCAAAGAATTTAATGACAATAAGTTGATCTTACTAGTATAGAAAAAATTCTATATAGTTACATTTTGACTTTCAGTGAATACATTTGAAAACAGATAAATATAAAGAAGTTAAACAAACAAAAAATGCAGTTTGATCTTGCCAATTAAAGGTTGAAACTTACACAAACAAAACATTGAGCAACTGCTGTTTAGGTCAAATTCTCTTTGATTAGTTGTATTTTATTGTTCAGTTCCTGACAAAAGTCTGGCAGAGCTGATGCTACTGTGGCTGGCTCAAAACAGAAGCCAGAACTGAATTAGTTTCTGTCTGGTCTGGGTACATTTTAACAACAGATTGGCAGTAAGTGTGATTTTTAATGTGTGACTGTGTTTGTTGATTGTGTGTCATTTCTGTTCCTTACTTGACAACTTCTCTTTCTCCTAAAACGGTCTTTTTGTATTTGTGTTTGCATGTGTAGCAAGATAAGTGTGTTACTCAGTTTGTTTTCTAATGTTGTGTAGTCTTAAGGTACCAAATGTTTCTTATAAAGAGCGGGAGTGACCTAAGGAAAAAAAACAGACCTTGTTCCTCCGCCAAAAGCCTTCATCCAGTCTGCCATTGGTTTTGCTTTATTTTATGAAAATAATCCAACACGTAGGAGACTTTATCTAATGTCAGAGTTACATTACAGTCACAGATAAAGCAAACGTGATCATATTCCTTGGTGATGCCAAATCAAAAACTGTTTGAATGCTAAAAATACCTCGTGGAAAATCTACAGACGTATGGCTATAATCTGTACGACTTTACAGAATGTTTTGAAGGAATGACATTATTTTGTTTGATACCATATTCGGTTTCTGGTTAGCGACAACTAATATAATGTCCAAATGATTTTAGAGGGTCCTTGAGTGTCCTTAAAGCTGTTTTTTTCTTTCTATTACCATAAATATGTTTAAGAAGTACTGGCTAGAATATGATGAAGTTCTGTAAAAATGAATTGTCACAAGAGGAACACTCGTAATCACTCGTAATTATTCTTGACCATTACTCTGATCTCATTATCAGGCTAAAGAATCCCCTTGTAGTTTACCAAAGAAAAAGTACTATTCCAATCACATGTAGCTTTGGGTTATATTGAGCACATTCACGTTCTCTGCTTCAATTTATACGTTTTTTAATTTCTTTATGGTAAAACAATTTTGTCACATTTTAGCCATTTTTTATCTTTTAGGATTAAAAAACGTGCAACCATCAGAGGTGTAGAGTTAAAGTAAACAATTTATGTGCATGTAACGTATTAAGCTCCTTTCTAAATATCCCTTCCTATATTTTTCACCTTGTTCCTCCAGGTCTAAGGTGCCAGAGTTCATCAAGATGATGAGTGATCATTTCCTCTGATGGCATTTCATGGCACCCTGGCAATCGATCAAACCTTCAGTCTGACCAATTGATTTCTTCAGAACTTCAGCCTGACCAATCAGATCAGCCTCGTTTCCTCCTCTCATCTGTCATCTCCGATCTTCCTCTATGCCTTTGTCTCTTTCTGTCGACAACATGAACTGCAAAGTAACATTAGTCGCTTTTGTCACTTTGCATCTCCAGCTGAAGTGAACTGGATGCTACTTTGTGGAGACAGCCCTTGTACCCTAGCTGCAGCAAAGTGGCAGTTTGTGTGAGGGTTTAACACAAAGTGACAGCAGATAAAAGTCTTTGAAATCACATCATCAAAGAAATTCTTCTTGTACTACTTGTTTTATCAGCATTCCCAGTTTTAAAGAACAAAGGGGTTCTATATATAAATATATATATAATATATATATGTATGAGAAAAAAAGACAAAAAACTTGCTAAAAAGTGTAACTGGATGTGGGCAGGGAGGAGGCTAGGGGCTGAAGAGGGTTGTTTAGAACACAACAAAACATATCACAAAGTGTTTAAAGAGATTTTTTTTTTTTTTTTTTTAAAGCAACACTGCGCAGCTGTTGGTGAAGGCAGCTTCAGCGCTTCTCTGACTGAACGGCAATCTAACGCCACACTGTGGATGAAGCTGTGCCTGATCTCCTCTTGGATGCAAACCAGTCAGATAGATAGACACGAAGAAGCAGAGCAAACAAAAAACGTCTAAAGAACATGACATTTCCTTATAGAGTATCACAGAAGTAGGCTGCACGCACATACATCCACTTACTAAACACACGCGGTCGAATCTAGATTAGGAAGCCAAATCAGCTGGATCTGCGTAAATTGCTGAGTCATCAGAACAAAAGCTACGTATCATAGATGGCTAGAAAGAAGCGGGGCTTAACAAAAAAAAGGGCAACATGTTCATTCTTTTTTCTAATGCATTCCCTCCTTAGCTGCAAACATTTATATTGTAAATGTAAATCAAATCTGAACATTTCTGTATTTTTTATTACTGTTTCATGTTACTAGTTGACTTTCTTTACACGGACAAATTGTACGAATTAATGTGTTTTTTAGTGTGAACACAAATGCAAGACTCCTGGATAGTTGTTTCCAAATGGCCCTCGTGGATCTACTGGGACGAACCTAGTTAAGCTAAGAGAATCAATCATTGAATCAATTAAACAATCAGTCAATGAGTGACTCCAGAGGGTCTGGGGTGTTTAAATTGTTGAAGATTTATTGAATTATGGGAGAAAGACAGGAAGAATCATATAATAATGAAAAAGCAGGCTTCTTGACATCTTCATCTGATGTTTTTGGTCAAGGTGTGTGGCACCGAAGCACAACTAACAGCAAAAAGAAAGAGTTCTTTGCTAACTTCCCCTTTGTTGAATATTCCACAGACTAAGAAGAGCAGGCAGAGATCGAGACTGGTCTTCAAATTCTATTCTATGTTTAGCACATTCCCTGATTTGTGTTTTCTCTACTTGAATTGAGTGCTCCTAATGTCCTCAAGGCCCAAACTGTTGGAGGTTTGAAAATGATGGAAAGGGAAAGCAGCATTGTGGTGGGTCTTACATTGTTAGAAGCCAGAGCTTGCAGGAGCGAAAAATCCACAGTTCTAAGTGATGCTGATGCTGCAGAAGCAAGGAAACAATCATCGAGCAGTGGTAGTCAAATCATTACTGTCCTGGATTGAGTAGATACACTCATCAGATGTCACTAGGGGACATTTGGGAAGATTGTAAGCTAAAATTGTTACAGTACAGTATGTCAGTGCAGTTTTAGGAACGAGTGATAATGGCTGTTCCCAGGTAGCTAGATGATTCATGGTTGCAGTTGATCAAAAGAACCATTTATGTTTGCGTACGGATAAAATCAAATGCGAGCAGATGCTGGCTCATTGGCCAGATTAGGAAAGGTTTTATATTTTCAGAATTTTAGCTAACGAGAGTATTGACTTGTGTCCCCAACCAAACACGCAAGATGGAGGCAAATGTTGCACCCAGCCATCTTAGTTATCTGCTTTAGGTTTGTTCCAAATAACTGTAAATCTTATTGTTATGTCAGATAAAATTTGAGCGTTTGAACATTTGCAATCTGCAAATGTCTTATTTCAATCTAATGACACCAGGTAGTCTGCATCTGAGAGGGGTCCAATGCAAAATACTGAATTAACCCTTCATTTCCTCTCAGAACTTCAGTGTTATTTCTTGCACTTACTCACCCAGGTGCTTGGGTAGATGTTCGGTAATTGCTAACATACATACAGGTTTGGAAAAGATGGGTTCAGAAAGGACATGTGATGAGTGCAACCATGCAGAAGCAAATGTTTGTTAAAAATCTGGACAAAAAGGAATCTTTAAAGCTGGTACGAAATCTGCAAGCGCATCCAGTTTTTCATGGTGTCCACCTGAAAGCCCCTGTTCATCCTCAACCCTAATTTGAGTCCTTCTTCAGGCTTACGTTTAATTTTCACTTCCGTCGTCGTCGTCGTTTCTGCTGACCCTAGCCTTATGAGCCCTAACCAGAGTCTCCCCAGCCTCTTGCCCCACCTAAGTGGTCCCACAGATGCAATTTGAACATTCACACTTCTACCAATGTGCCTTTTTAGAGTTCATATCATTCAAGTTGCCAGAAGAGGACATTTACCTGGTCTTTTAATAGGATGCAAGCTTAGGGAAACCTGTTCTTAGTCGTTAGGTTCTATGCAGTCAGGTTTTTTACCAGACCTGGGAATTTAAAAAAAGATAAAAAAGGGAAAAAAAAGTATTTTTTGGATAAAAAAAAAAAAAACTAAACTGTATTTAATGTACTGTACGCTTATATGTAAGTAGACAGCGTGTTCTGGCTTTGAGCCAATGGGACAGACGCTTGATTTAGCAGTCCTCCCTGTACCCCCCTCCCCAAGTCCTCCATAAGCCCCCAACCCTACTTTCCTGTTTCAACCCCCAGCCCTGTTTCCATGGTGAACAACGCGTCTCTTCTTGTACTATAGCTTATCAGCTTTTTATCAATATTTGATCGGCTTGTCCATAAGCCAATGTAGTCTTCAGTACAAAGTGTGTGGTTGTATGTTGTAAAACAGGTTTTCTTTTTCTCGCTCTCTTTTTTAACAAGAATCTCTTCTCTTACTTTTTCTTTGTCTGTTCGGGTTTACATGTCTGTTACAGAAAATGTAAAAAAAACAAAAACAAAAAAGTACACAATTCGCTTTCTGACAGCATCGTTCTCTGTCAGCGGTCATTTTGACACAGTTAAAATCCTACCCAATCAACAGGAAGGCACAGAACCTTGAAAAGAATCTATTTGAATAAATTAATCTATATATAAATGTACAAAAAAATATATACAATATATAAGGAGGGTGCCGTTTTTTTTGTTATTTTTTTATTTTCTGTTGCAAAGAAGCATTTGCTTGGTGAGTTATTTTCTCAAAGACTGAACTGGCAGAAGTTGGCAAGGACCCTCAGTGTTATAAATTTCAACTGACTTTGTTGTGTTCTCTGTTGTTGCCATGACAACACTCTTTGACTAGTACGGCACCCTACACAGGACAAAATGGGACCGGAGTTCCATCAGCTCCATTCACTGCTATCTATCCAAGGCAACAACACACAGACATTTGTAAATTGTATGCAACAAAATGGCAAACTTTACCATTATTTTGAAATTGTGTATGTAAAAGTTATATTTTTACATGTAGACTGTTATTTTGTGTTTTAGAAATATGTTGTATTGTTTTCTCTCTTTTTTTTTGTTAAAAGATGAAAAAGTAAAATTCAGTGTGTGTTGAAAAAATGTGTCACATTGAAAGTGTAGTGAGTTCAAAAGTTCCAAAACATTTTTTTAAACATTTGTTTATTATCTGAACATTTTTGAGTGTTCAAGGGAGGAATCACAAATCATACGTGGTATTCGTTTTGTTTTCCATGCCTCATGACATTATCATTTTTAATTGTATTTTTTGCAGAGAAACATGTAAATAGTAATAAAACATTTTCTGTGCAGTTTCTGTGGGGTGAGGACTTGCCAGTGAGAGGCGATGATGATGATGAACTTTGTTTTAGTGAGGTTATATTTGTCCAGTTACAGTAGCCAGGTGCCAACATTTCGTTTCAGTCAGTGGTGCTCAGTACTGTATGTGGTTTTGGTTGCAAACCATTTCAAATGTAAGTGAAGTCATTGTCTGCTTGCACCAATAATCACTTATGTCAGAGCTGATACAACCCACTTTTGGGACCACTTGAAGGAATTTTTTTTTTTTCATAAAAATTAGTAAAGTGAAGTTTTAAAAAATAAGTAAAAATAAGTAACAAAATCAGTAAGAACACAGGTTACCATAACTGAAAATTACACAACATGAATTGTTTAACTTATAAGAAAAACTTGTAACAAATTTAAGCACCCCCTCCCCCCCTGCTGCACAAGAGAATAGATGCTCAAGAGTCAGAATAAAACCTTTATTCTGACTCTTGTGCATTTATTTTTTTCAAAACAGATTATAAGTGTCTAAATAAAACACCCTTACGAACCTTGGCAACTAATTCAAGATAAATAGCTTGAAGAAGATAAAAAGATTGACACATTTGTTAAAGATAACATTCTTACTAATATAAAAAGGCAGGTCGTCAGCATACAATCTTATCAGCTATTTCCCCAAAAAGATATTTCATCATGTGCAAGGCAGTGCCAGTTTTTTTATGTTTGTTTGTTCATTTGTTTGTTTGGTTTTTGACTTTGCCATAATTTTTTTTTTTTTTTGTCAAAAAGAAAAACTGCTTTGAATTGGACCTAGGTTGAAATCTAGGATTAAATCTGTCAGTGTAAATGCTAAATGTATTTTTTAAGTAATGTTATTTTTACAATGCTTCATGTCATATTTTCTCTTTGTTGTATAATCATCTCCCTAATTGCAGTATCTTCATTTTTATGTTACCCCCTGATGTTTCTATTAGCCAAAATGTTAACTTTTTTCTTTCCCCTCCTTGTTGTACATACACACTTCATTTCTCTTTTTCAGTGACTGTGCCATGAGCTTTGTAATATGTTACTCTGTACCAGTTTTACTGCAATAATGAGTTGAATTTAAAAAGACTACTCCTGTCCTTTGTTTTCTGAGCATGTATCAAAAGGGGAAAGATCTCAAAATTTTCTCGTGAGAGCTAATTAAGTTGAGGAACAAATACATCCAGGTTTATTCCAAAATGACAACAAATTTTTATTGTACTGTAAGTTCAATTTGTGGTTTTTTACACACAAAATTATTTCCACCATATATATATATATATGGTTTGAACAATCCAAGGAGCATGTCTTAATGTTGTTAACTTTTTTATCAAAAGATTTGCAAATGCCCACTGCCAGAAAAAACAATCTTGCCAATGTTCGATCTCTTATAGCATTTATATGGCATTTATATACATTTTCTTATTCATTCATTTGTGCATTTGTACTGGGGTATACCTCTTCGGCAAACACTGAAATTCAATCATTGTAGTTTTTTCTTCAATAGTTTAAATTAAGTTCTGCTGACAAAAGCATATAGATTAAGATATGATACTGGAATAATGGGTAATTCTGTCATAATGTTTTAATTTACCAGACATTTTCCCACAAAGTCAAAATCGAACATGAGTCCATGATGTGTGTGACATTCCTTAGGCCAAAAACTTCAAACTAAATTCAAGACAAAAGAAATTTAGTCTTCTACCAAGTTATTACCTACTACTGCTTCTGCAACAGTTTTTACATTTTTTTTCTCTACTAAGTTCTAATAAAAATGACACAATATGCAAATCAGACACATTTGGCATTTTCACAATGGCATTTACAGTCAAAACACACAACACCAACAATGTGCGAGACTATATTTTATTTAAAAAAAATAGTTGATTGTAAAAGCCAAATCTATTTCCAATCTGTGTGTCTGAGGTTGGACTGACAGATTTGCTAAACTAATTCCAACAAATTAATATTTGGTGCCAGATTCATTAATATTAATCTATCACTTTTAGTTACTATAAACAAAGTACGTCTGTCCCCTTGACATTAGACTATTTGGATTTTTTTTTAAAATGTCTTTGACATTTAACTGAGATATGGGCTGACTATAGGTTTTAATTGAGAAGCACGATATCAGGTTCATATAATCATTGAAATTGTTCATTAACTGAGTTCCACAAATAGGAAAGGACAGAAAACAATGATTTACTTATCCTGAAAATCTGACTGAACTGACTTTTTAACATCAGCAGCGGTTTTGCAGTTATGGTTCATTTGGGCTATTCAAATGGGTCATTTCAAGAATATTTGAAATTTCTAGAAGTCAACTTAAACAACCTACTGACACAGCTGAATACATCCCATCCATGCTTAAGATTTATTTATGCTTCTTTGCTGACTGTAGACAAAAAGTGTGGCATAGGTGAACATTTCTTTGTTCTGTCATATTTGATTGGTCCACTTGGTAGCATTGCATTTCCTCTTTTCCATTTCGTACAGACCCTCTTGTTTTAGTACATTAAAAAAAAAAAACAACACCACAGTGGCATAGAAAGCCCACTGTCAACTATTGGTTTGGCTGTGTAATTGCACAACGCCTAAGATGCACCAGCATATATGTATGTGTTCACAACGATGTAGGTCACTGTACGCCGCAGATGCTGGGCAACTCAAGAGTTTAAATCCAGCTTCAGTTGCCACAGGATGATAACTTTAATCATCCAAAGCACTAATTGGATAATTCATTTCTCTAATGGGCTCATACACTCTTTAAGGAAAAGAACAGTAGAACAATTTGAATCTTTAACCAGAGATGTGGGCATGATTTAAAGGATGAGATGTGATTTAGTAATCGAAGAGGCCAAAATACTCAAAGGAAGTTTATGACAATAGAAGCACAAGAAAACATCTGAAAAAGCTGTGGCCTTATTTTCTCACTTCACACTTCATGTGATGTAATTCTTACACTTCGTACACTCACAAAACCAGTGTTTACCTAAATTAATTGTAAATCACCACATTCTGCATATATTTTGGAGGGAATTCTGGAAAGAGCTAGTCAAGAAAAACAATTTGAGTGAGTTCACCAGATGAAAACACTTTTTATTTTATTACATTTTTGGCAAATGTACAAACATGAATGATACATGAATTTGTTACTTTGTTTGTACTCTTTGAACTGAACATGCACACAAGCCTGTGAGGTTTCCTATGTGATGGTCAGAGGTCATGGTGTGAGACCCCTTTTCCCAGCTGGCAACAAATTAAAATCATCGGAAAAAAACAAAACAAAACATGACGGCAAAACCATAGCAGACTTTTCCTCTGGTGTGTGGTGAGTGCCTCAAATCTTTATGTCACTTTATTTATTTTTTTCAGGTGCAAAGTGTTTGAGTTCTCTATAGTTCCATCTTTTGTGCTGATGCATTATTCTTCCTCATATCATCCCAACAATTGGCTGTTTGTTGACTGTTGGTTCTCATCTTGTAGTGATTCAATGAGCTTCATGTTCATGACCATTCTGTAGCAATAAATGTGCCGTTTTTACACTGCAGTACTTTGAATGCCTCTTTCTTTTTGCAAAGCAAGATACTCAGTCTCTAGGGCAGCAGATTTGCCCTCTACAACATAAGAAAGATCAGACCCTACCTCACGGAATATAAAACCCAACTCATTGTACAGGAGCTGGTCATACTGTATCTCGTCTTGATCACTGCAACGCTTTTTTAATGGGGTCACCGGTATCCACCATCAAACCCTTGCAGATGATCCAAAACGCAGCAGCTTGCCTCATTTTTAATCAGCCCAAAAAGGACTCATTTCACACCACTCTTCAGATCTCTACACTGGCTTCCTGTAGCTGCTCGCATGAGGTTCAAAGCTCTGTCTCTCACCCACAGGTTGATCATTTTAACAGCTCCTGCTTACCTCAACTCCCTCATTCAGGTCTACAATCCTTCCCGTCCGCTGCGGTCTGCCAACGAATGACGTCTGGTGGTCCCAGCACCACACAGAAGACACCAAGCAAAACTTTTCAGCGTAATGATCCCATGATGGTGGATTGAGCTACCAAACTCTGCACGCTCAGCAAACTCACTCCCAATATTCAAAAAACTGCTGAAAAAAATGCTTCCGCATCTTCCTATGCAAAAACTTCTTTTCTGTTCTCTCTCGCACTTGCATCTCATGAAATGTAAACACTCTTCTGATAGGACTTTGCTTTAATCTTTTCTTCTTGACTTCGATTTTTGCTTGCTTTGTACTTCATGTGCAAGTCGCTTTGGATAAAAGCTTCCACTAAATGACTGAATGTAAATGTAAATGTAAAACAGCTGGAAAGAGACAACGCCATCGATAGGGGGACTACCACCACCTTTAACCAGGAGAAGGCGCCCCTTGCATGTATGGATTTTTCAATATACACAAGGAAGCCGCACCCCTCAGACCCATTATCAGCAGCATTAACTCAGTAGCTTACAACATTGTGAAACACTTGGCCACCATCCTATCACTGTTAGTTGGACACACTGATAACCACATACTAAACTCAGCCAGGGTCAAAGAGCTGAAACTGGATACTGATGAAACCATGTCCCTTTGATGTCCCTTCCCTCTTCACCAGCATCCCCAAACCGATGCCCTGACAGTCGTTAGGAAAATTCTAGAAGAGGACAACATCTGCTCCCTCCTGGACTTGTATCAGACGCCACATACTTCACCTACGGGGGTGACTTCTAGACACGTAAACATGGCTGTGCCATGGTTTCTCCAGTGTCACCTATTGCTGCCAACGTATACATGAAGGAAGTGGAGAATAAAGCTCTCCACTCCTTCCCAGGGACAGCACCAACCCACTGGTTCAGATATGTAGATAACACCTGGGTAAAGATCCAGGTGATAGATAGGAATCTTCACGAAACCCACACACACAGACCAGTACCTACGGTTTGACTCCCACAACCCACTGCCACACAAAACTATGAATCATCAGGACCCTGAACCACATCCACACCTTCTTTGATGCAACAAGAAGGAGGATATGCATCCAAAGACAGCTCTCAAGGCCTGCGGTTATCCTAAGTGGGCCTTAAACAAGATGGCGTCCAGATCCAACAGAAGGACGACGGACAAAGCAGAGCCTGAGAGTCAAAGCAAAAACCTGGTGATTCCTTACATGGATGAAGCTCAAAAGACTATTCAAATCCACCAACGCACTGAGACAAAGACTTGTCCATCCGAAAGACCAAACACCCAAACACAATAAGAGCAATGTATTGTATGCAGATGGTATGAGAGAGGAGTACGTGAAGCCATTGATGTTTCCATGGTTCCATGGTTTGTTTTCCTGCTCTCAACAGAGGTGGTGACCTCGGGCACAACCTGTCTCCCCTTTTTCATGCTGCCCTTTCCCCAGGAAGATTAAGACCACTTCACACATCCACCAAGATGGCCACACCTGGGGGTCGTAATCTTTACATCTGAATGACTCCACCATGTTCCTTAACCTTAACGAGCCTATTCAGGCCACGGGGGAACAAAGGCTGTAACGCCATTTTGATTCAGACTGAAGAAGCTTCTTTGATAAGTAGCGAGACGTTTCTAACCAGGAAAAGAAGTGCTGTTGACACGATTCGATCTTCGGACAACTAAACCTGGATAACTGAGAATCTTCACCGACACTCTGTGAACTGAAGTAACTAATGGTCAACTCAAAGCTATCTCATACCAACACCATCAGTGTTTCATTCAATCCACTCTGCTCCACCCTGTTCTAGCTGCTACACTCAGTTGACTTGCATGTAACACTAACATACAGTCCTTTTTAAATCATACTAGCTGTCTGGACAGCCTGACTACACATGCAAGATACCATATTTTTACACTTATTAAATGCTCCACAGAAAGCCACCAAGCAAAAGCAGACAAATGCACAATATAGTTTTCCTTACATCAGTGCCACCATTAAATATAGCCTACAGTATTTTCTGTAACTATGTTTTCATGGTCAATAGATACAAACTGTAAGATATCTTATAGTAACACTGTTGTTGTTTAGTCAGTGTTTAAACAGTAGTTTTCCTGTATCTGCTGTCTTCTTATAGGCTCCTCTATTCTCTAACTCTGTCTTCTAAGAGTGATGGGGGCCCCGTTGGATCAATGGGTAGAGCATCAGGCTGGGATGCAGAAGGCTGCGGGAACAAACCCCACCAGGTGTGCCCCCCCCCAGCCATCAAGGCCACCTTGGTGCTGGTCCTCAACAAAATGGGAGGGTTGTGGCCATTTAGACATATTTCAATAAGAGGGGTCTAATAAAAGCAGATAATAAAACTGATTATATAAACAATAGAAAGATTTTTGTGTTGGGACTCCACTGATGTGAAGCCTCTTCATTAAGTGTAGGTCTATAGAACTCAGGCAGCCAGTGATGGTGGAGTAGTGACTGATGAAGTCTTTGGAATGTTTGGCCCAAACATCACAGAGATGATGGGTAATGTAATGTAATTCTGGGGGAATGTAAGTCTGAAACATACTGGCTGCATTATGATTATGTTTATTGAAGCAACTAGGGAGAGTTGACTGCATTAAAGAGCAGAAGTGAGAAAAAATGATGGGACTCTATTGCATATGTCTCATATAGCAGCGTCTCATTCTGCCGATGCTTTTCTCTCTCAGACACAGTTAAAGGAAAAGTTTGGCTTGTTCCCTTCATATTTGTGTTGTTAATGTGCAAGATTTGCTAGCTATTAGTTTTCATATCATACTTATCCTTTTCGTATCCCCTCTCAAACTGTGTAGATTAAGGAACAACAGCGAGGGAAGGGACTTTTTGTCCTCTGGGTTAGTCCTGAAGAACATACTTCTTTCCACCCAGGATGAAACACTCCCTGGGAGGAGCCACTGCAAGTCAGGGAATAAAAGTTTGCTATGCACTGTTAATGCCATAGATTAGACAAATAATCTCTGATGAGGCTGCAGCAAGATGGACAATGATATCATTTTGTAGTCAGGTTTTACACCTGTGTACACAAACCACAGAATCTGGGGTAACTATCAACTTTGTTCACGCTAAACAAATCAGATCCAACACATTTATTAGTAAGCTTAACATGTGTATGCACAGTTTTAAACCTTGAATGGGAGCACGCAAGCAGGCCCGTGTTAGTATAGTTAGAAAGTGAACTTCAATTGATATGTTTTAGTTGAATTAATGCTAGCTAGAGAAATCTAGATATCTAAAATCTTCATCTTCACTCTCCTTTTGTCAACACATCACAAACTTTATGTAGTCACCAAGTGCTTTTCCCTCATTTTTACTGGCTTCATGCTGTGACAAGCCGGGATATTTTGCACATCACATCATGAGTGGAGGAAGAGGAACTTGTTATTCAGTTAAAGGGATCGCCTCCAGAGCAGACAATGCCTCTTTGGAGCATAGGATGATGCTTCATTTTGACTCATCAGTTTGGCTTCATCTGTTCGTGCCTACAAGCAACAGGGAGTGACGTCTAATGCTGGAAAAAAAAAAAAAAAGAAGGTAGTTCAGATATTAGTCAAGAAAAGGGAAGGGTTTCATTTAGGTCTACAGAAGAGGATCAGAACTGCTGAGTTTGCAAAAAGAAAAACTATAGGCATCTTGCTTATAGTTTGAAAGAAGGAGTAAGAACTGCTTTTTATTTTAGAGTGAGCCTTAAGGGGTCACCTCAGTGTTCCTCAACGTAAGCACACACGAGACTGCAACATTACGGCTTTGTTTTGGAGTGTACGGTGTCGAAAAAAGGCCATGTGATCATGATCTGTACATGAACAGATATAAACTGGTGGTTTATGGAATTTGAAAGAGTAATTGTCACTTTGAGCTTGCTGAGGGTTTAGCTTGTCCATGGGTTTGTACCTTCAGCCCTTTTAACATTGTCTGTTCAAAGTGAAAACACTGTGCCAGCAATCGGTCCCCTTCTGTGTTAAACACGTTATTCCTAACCACTGGGTAAAATACTTATTTTTGGTTTACTTGTTAAATTTATTTAGGGAATTTGGGGCTGGGTACGTTTATAAAGTGTTATTGTTGTAATATTAATGTAGGTTTTTCCAAGAATTGCAGCAAAAAGAAACAAACAGGACCACAGAACATCGACCCATTCAACGTGATACAACAAATGTGTCTGCTTTATCTCTGTGACTTCCACAAATACAATACACGGTATCTACTGCGATACTCAGAGTTTTCTGTAAACTTATCTGCAGATGAAAATAAACCCTGAACAAATCATGCTGGTTTGCCATCAAACAAAAGATTGCATTTTTGCATTGCTGAATGGGCTATTTTTCAGCTTTCATGTTGGGCCCAGGATTACGTTTTCTGTTTATTTCACCATTCCTGAAAAATCTTTTTTATTCCAAACCACCTGGTTAAATAAAGATTGAAAGCAGAAAATCCCTTCACAGAGAGGTCAGTTTCAGTTTGGGTGTATTGTATTAAGGTTAATGTAGCAGTGTGTCTTGAGGCAGTGTTGGTCTGTTTATGGCTGCACCCCTTTGGTCCAGATTAACAAATCTTGGTAAAGCCCCTATTTTTTTCTTGCTTCACCATGATGTTGCTATTTGTGGTTCAGGGTAAACTAGTTTAACTGTTGGCAGTTTCACAGAAAAATGTAGAAACGTAACATTTTCAGACAGTTTCCTTAATGTAATTTAAAATGTTTTTATTGTCACTGACGGGAACATGAAGAAAATAGAAATGCAAGAATTTAGTGATATAACCATAACAAAATACACAAAGCTAAAAAAAAATAATCGAAGTGATAAGAGAATAAAAGAAAAGGCAAAATAAAACGAAATAATAATCCTGACATCTAATTTAGTTACATAAATGTTGGAGTACATAACCTCAAATGTCTCAAATGTCACTCATTGCAGCGGTGGGAGTCATCAGTGAGTGAGTAAAGGTTGTCTCATTCCCATCTGCACCAAGTTTTCTTAAACTGCACCCTGAACAACCAGGTGACACATGACATAGAAGCCCCCCAGCTTTGCAAGTGATTTACTACTATAAAAGAGAAAATGATGACACTAACGTCTTCAGTGTGCAGGTTTGCTATTAGAATTACCAGTTAACTTGAAAGCATCATTATATATGTTCTATATATAAGCTATATACCGTTTATATTAAGTGAAATATTTAAACCTAATGTTATGGCTGTACAGTACAAGTACATTACATTGAGATGCTGAGCTCTGAGATTCTTCCACTAAGGTATAATTTGATCATTTTAGTTTTATTTGTTTAAGTCACATTTGAGGCTTTTATTACCGTTTTAGTTTTTCCTATGTGCAGGTGTGGTATCTTGTGCTTGATCTTACCTGATCTGAACTTATTCTCAGGGTTAAGCTTGTCATCTCTTGTGTGACCGGCCAGTGTTTTGTTGATCCATCCAACCACCGTAACATCCTCCACTTTTTCCAGTGTGAAAAGACATAAACAATTGGCACATGTGCATGAATCGAATTAAAAAAAATTTCCATTTGAATGCAGAAAATACGTTCAACTCAAGCACTGTGTCTAAATACAGTGTATAATACAACCCTCGTATTTTATCCAGGCTCGGGGCCGGCTGGCCCTTGGTGGCCCCAATGTCTTGGTGGCTTTCTGCATCCCAACCCAATGCTCTACCACTGAGCCACCAGGCCGCTGTGCATATGTTCTATTTTATAGAACTACAATGAGAATGTAAATACTTAAATATTTCTCTCAGGTTAAAGTTCCTGAAGTAGAATTGGATTAGTAGAATTAGAAGTGGATAGTCCACTGACTATCTTTTTGTCTATCAAACTCCTCAGCAGGCGTGTGCAGTGGTTGCAGCATGATAAAGTGCCACGTGCTGCACTTATCTGTACAAATTGTAACAAAGATCGTCTCACCTGCTTGGGACCTGAAAATGAGCAGAGAAACCACCTCATTTACACTTAAACGTGTTTATTAAAGCTTTACTGAACCAATAGCATTAATAAAGTGCTTCTTACAGAACAACGGAATTGTCAAGGCCATTCTTATTCATGTGTGGAGTGTGTTAGATTGTGTGTTTGAAGTCCACAGTATAACCTGCTGATGGGTGTGTTCACAGCTCCAGCTCACAGGAATGCAAGGTGAGGCTGTGATTGTTGCCCAACACTGGGCAGCTCAGCCTTCAGTCCAACCCCTATAGCAACCAGAGGCTGTTTGAGCAACAGGCTCCAAACCTCAACTATAACCTGTCAGTTTCTCCTCCTGTCTGGTCTGCCGGAAAAAAAAAAGAAAAACAAAAAAAGAAAACTTCCCACATGTTTTTCATTTGTGTGTTCAGATGTCCCAGCAAACACCAAAACTTGAATTCAATTAAAAAAAAAAAAATCCGTTCATATGTGAGTTTCTCAAAATAGATAGATAGATAGATGATTCAGCTCGTTAGCGCGTGTTCCATTAGTGACGTCAGAGGAGAAAGCGGAAACCAAAGTTACTTCGGGCACCGTGCATTCCTGAAATACTTGAAGTTTTTGCATCTTGGTGAGAAAGTTGCGCACTACATGTCCAAAAATGGTGTCACAGAGAAGGGTGAGAGCCCACACGGAAAAGGAGGGATGCGGATTTGTTTTTTTTTTTGTTTTTTTTCTGCTCCCACCACGTTTCCTTTTCTCTCCTCCCAAATCCGAAAGCACCTCTGCACCTCCGAGAGGCGGCGCGGGTGAAGCGACAGCGCGTCCTCATTACGCAGCGTCCCGGTGCGCGGCAGGTGTAGCCCCGGTCCCACCCACAAGGTAAACTCCTGTCAGGCGGAAAGCAGCTTGTCAGACGGCAACAGAGCACCGCAGAGCAAACGTCTACAGGTAAGTGGCTGACGATTTACCTCGACATTGTTGGATGTTAACCTGGCCAACGTGGTGTTAGTTTTTTTTTTTTTACCTGTTACTGCTGAGTGAGTTCACAGGACGTTTTAGAAAAGTGAGTGAAGAGTTTTAAAGAGACTGAGGGAAGTCACTCAAAGACCAGGTCTTACCCAAACCATGTGAAAGTCACTGTGGATGTGAATTCACGTTCACTGTAACTGTGACGATCCATGAAATGGGATGAAGCTCATGTAAACCCTGTGCTGACAGGATCATTGGCTTCATTACAAAAACGAACCTGGACATTAAAAAAAAAGAATTTCAAACTATTAAGTGTGATTAAGGTTATACATGTACATGTTATACAACTTTCTAGTCATATTATACAATGACAAAAAGTTTGATAAAGTCAGCATAAAAAACAGTTTCCAACACTGATGTGATCCTACATGGGGTTTTTTTCCCTCCAAGTAATGAGTCTTTACGAACAGACATGCTGTAAGTCTGTGAACTCTATTTCATCTATTTCTTGCCTTTTATGGACTATAAGGCAAGAAATAGATGGCAGAGCAAATACTTTTAATCTACTGAATCTGTCACTGTCTTTACTGGTTTGGGCCATGAATCCCTTCCAATGAAGTTGCCCAGGCAATTTCCCACATGGCTGTGTAGTGTAGTTCCCCTAAGTTTGGTTTCACTATAGGAACAGCAAAGCAATATAGTTGTCGAGAGAAACAATGTCACAAAAACGACAAAACTGCCATAAGGAACATCATATAATCACTGTTGGTTCTGTCATCTCACTGATGTAGTAGAAAATCTGTGCAGGAACACACTTGGGGAATTAAAGATCCTCTGACTTTCAAACTCCTATTTGTTATCCGTTTGTGTTTTGCCACTCTGTGCTGAGTCAAAGGGTTAGACTGACTGTACTCTGCTCTGGGCATCGATAAGGCAGCTGCACAAAGGAGATGTAATCTTTATATCAGCTGGGTGCAGCGTAATAACGCCACTTATGTGTTGCCACAGTGTCAGTAATTAGTTATTTGATGACAGCAGCAGTAATAAAAGTGATACTCGGCCAGTCGCACAGTTTGTTCACCGGGCCTTTAACTCTTGCATCGTTCCAGTCATCAGATGTTTGGATGGGAATGGACCAGTGATGGTCAGTGATTGGGACAGTTTGCTTTCTGTAGAAACGAGTCAATATAAAGGCCCCCTGTATGGGGGCCCCCCAGGAAACTGGTTCCGAAACCTGCTTTTCCACCAGAGGAATCAGCATTTAAATGTAGCTAAAGAGTTGTGATCCACCCTCCTCCAATACAAGGCGCAGGAACTCTCGGAATGGAGCAGGGTGCTAGTTATAGTAACAGACTGCACAGTCACGCTACGCTGTGCACTTTGTTGTGATCATGTGTGATGCTGTTTTGTGTGTCGTCGACTTGTAAGCAAACACGTGTTGTTGGTTTTTTTTATTTAACCATTCTGACAATGCTGTATTCCTGCGTTAATGTCAGCTGCAAGCATCTCTGACTCGCTGCTTCCGGCGCTTACATACTCACCTTTATCTTTCTGTCCATCATGTTATGCTACATTTCACTTTCTCACTTTCTCTTTGTGTTTTGCCTCATATCTTTCCTTGCCTCTTTCCCACCACTGTAGTTCTCTCCCTCCTGTTTTGCCTGTCTGTCTTTTCCTTTCATCTTTTTCACTGTATGTTTTTCTTTTTATGCATTCTTGCTTTCTTTCTTTGTACTTTTTTCACTCCTGTTTTCTGTAGTTCTACTTTCTTTTCCCGTTCCATTTTCTCCCCGATCACTCATTTACTTTCTGTTGTTTCTTGGTCTGACTTTCAAATTCACATTAACTGCTAAACAAGAGGACTTGTGTGTCAATTGACATCAACAAATCTAAAAATCGCGAGTTAAATCACTTCTACTTCATCCAGCTGTCTCTCCTGTCTCACACTGACACACACCCACTCTCTCTGTCTCTTTAATGTGTTTTAATGGGACTACATTCTTTTCCCTTGACTCTGGCCCAGACAGTTAACCAACCAGATCAACGAGAAAACACAACAGTCCTCTCACACAGTTTTGCTGGCACACACCCTCCTCATTCTCTCTAATGTAATGTCTAATGTCTCCCTCTCTCACCTCCTCGCTGTCTCTCACAGGCTCCTGCCAACAAGTCCAGAAATAAGAACATGTTTAAATTCCACCAGGGTTCTCTTCCTTTATTTGACCTTTTTATGTTGAAGGAAATGATGATGATGTATAATGGATGGGTTGCAGTGGATGAGGTGTTTTTCTTTTATACATGCTGCTGAGGGTTGGGCATCAATATTATTCTTTAAAAGTTAATCAACCAATACTTTTCCTGATAACAAATTTAGCGGAATATGTGGTTCTAGAGGCTTGGTGACATGGTGAAAGGGCTAACTGGGAAACTAAATTATTATAGCTGGCAGGCTAATTGCTAACACAACAGCCAGTCAGTGAGAAGAGCTCTTTGAGTTTTGTTGGAGTTTCTCTGCCTTTGAGCCTTTGAGCATCATTGTTGCTATGGTTACTTTCAAGGCGAGTTATTCAGACTTTCATATGGTAAGAGTTTAAAGACATTTTTAGGTGTTCTTCACTTGTTTTAAGATGCAGCCTTGATTTTAGGCTGAGCAGAGATCCAAAGTCTGGCTTGGGACTGTCTCAGCAGTAGACTTCCAAAACAAAAGCTCAGTTCATGCAGACATGCATTTGCCAAACCAAAGATTCTTCATCCTTGATGCCTTGTCTCTTACAAAACTAAAACATGACTTTCTAAAATGAGGTTATAGCAATCTATGTTGCTTGGACAAACAGCAAACAGATGAGATTTATGCTTTATCATTAGAGTGACGGCTGCCTTCCTAAACTTTTTTTAGGGGAAGCATCCGGGTTTCTCCCACACAGTGTTTCAAATGTGATGGATGTGCAATTGAGCAATAGCGACTTTTTAGGCTGTGTGTTTGTGTGTGTGTGTGTGAGAGAGAGAGACAGAGAGAAACTTCAACAGGCAGCACTTGTTAATTGTAAATGATGTCATTGTTTTTATATAGAAAACCTAAATACCTGTCTGTGTGTGTGTGTGTGTGTGTTTCTTTTCAATGAAACCTCCATGATGTTAGCATTTAGCTATGTTATTAAAAAAATTAGTGATCTCACATTTGGCTTTAACAGACACATACACAATGTCAACACCGTGGTCAAAGGTTGTAACTTGCCCAATCACCTCCACTCACTTTAGTCATGTACAAAAACAGTCAGCAGTGTATACAGACATATATACAAATCATTGAAAATATAAACCTATGCTTTGTTCCTTAACGCTGGGTTGTGTCAAAGATTCTCACGACCCTAAAACTTTCTTTTTCATACTGTCCACGGTCCAGAGGTGGATCTAGAATTTTTTTCTCACTGGGCACTGGAGCAGATTGGAGCAAAATAGGGTGGCACATTTCGAAAATGATTTCAAATTCTTTTTTCTATATAGAATATCTATATAGAATAATAATCTGCATATTATTAAAAAGTAAAAATTTGTCCCTCTGCTGGGATAATTTGCCTGGTTAAAATTGCGACAAGATTCCAGTGTGACAAAATGTATGAAAATGTCTATACATAAAAATGTATTTATCTATAATGATTTAGTCAGTTGTCATTGTTCTAAAACTTCTACAGCAGGCAACCACCAAATTCTTACTCTGTCTGTGGGGGCACCAGTGTTGGCCCGTTAGATTTTAAGGGTGGCCGTTGCCAATGCCTGGACCCCCACTGTCCCCACCCCTGAAGTTGTACAGCAAGCATCTTTTGCTCATTAAACTCTACATACTCAGCCTTAAGTCATTCCTTGGTCATTTTAAGGATTGAAAAACAACAAGATGGATTTAATATTTTAAATATGAGTGATCTGCAGTTATTCAGAGGCATCACCGTTTTGCACAAGTTGGTAGAATGTCCTCACAATGACACAAAGATATGTACTGTATTGTATGTGTCATCATGTTGGATTGTAGCTCCATTGCTGTGTGATGAGATTTCTTCTGGGTGTTGTCTGTCTGTCACCTGTCAGGGAGTTTTAAAAAAGTAAAATATGTCTGTGTTGGCATTGAATCTTTCACCATCCTCTCTTCTGTTTCTTTCATGGGATCAGACATGTACAGCAACCCAGCTGAGACATTCCTGTAGTGGTAGCTGCACTGCGAAGACCATTAGGTCTAATGTGTATGAAGCTCAGCAGTGAAAATAAGTAGGGGGCCAGGGGGGGAAAGACAATGGGATATGTTCACGGAAAAATGCCAGCCAAGTGTTTTACTGAACAAGCCATCTACTGTGTGCTGCATTCATTTCTATTATAATTTAAATGTCAAGTTGTCTGGTATGAGGAACACCCTGAGGTGGCATCTGGTGCCCATCAATCATTAACAAAATAGAATTTGTGTGCACCAGGAGAAAGCTCTCATAAAAATCTAAAAAAAAAAAAAAAAAAAAAAAAAAAAAAGCCTCTCTGTGCAGTTCTTTAGTCACTGTGCTCAGTGTTACAACCCCAACATTCATCTACTGCTATATTCAGCACAGGGACGGTTGTCAAAGTCATTTGGAGATGTTTTTTCACCAAAAATAACTATGGACCTCTAATTAAATATACAAGCATGTGTTAAATATTCTACATGACAATCTGTGTATAATTGAAATGAATGATATTAAAATTAAAAGGTTTTTGTGCAGTTTGAGAAAGTAGTTTGCAAATGCCTTTTTTTTTTTTTTAAATACAGCATTCCATCCATCCATCATCTGAAGATACCACAGTCCACAGAGAGAAGCTGGACAGCACTGTGTGTATGACTGTTCATTAGTCAGACATATTAATCAGATATAAATTAGACAAAACATATAAAATTATAGTGGTTAGTATACTAGCGTTATTGATGGATGGAGCAGCCATCTTGGATTTGAAGTCAGAAATTTGACTTCAGGAGGCAGTTAAAATTCTTGCAATTCGGAAATTCAGATTTCCCATTTGAAATGTGAAACACTTAGTGTGTCGCTTCCTGTTATTAAACACAATATGCAGAAATGTCGGCATGTAGCTGCTATCATCTTTCATCTTTATTTGTGTCGAACACATTGTAATAGTGTAGTAAGAATAGCATGATGCACCATGCCCTTAAGTGTTAGTGTCATTCTGAGAAATGCTGTGTTGTCATTTTACAGACAGGATGTTACTGTGGCACACAGTGAACTGTTTGCATTGTATTATCACCTCACAATGGATCATATGGCAGTTGCATTGATCACCTGATGTGTTGATGGTTTTCCTTTCTGAGAATAAGGAAAAACAGAATGAACAGTTCTAAAAACAGTTGCAGCTGACAGTGATTTTATTTCTGGCCATAGATGTTTCCATCACAACAGTCAGCACCGGAACTTTGGTGTGAATGTGACATAATGCCCCACACAGCACATCGCCAGTTAGTCACCGGAAAGTAGGAATGTGGATGGAGATGACAGAAATGTTAGGAATGAGGGTGTGAGCTCTGACTGTTAGGCAAACGCACACACATTCTCAAGTGTTTGGAAAGGTAACATTGCATTCTTCCGTGTGTGTCGATGTGGTCGACTTACCTTGTAAATAAAAAGGTCCTTGATTAACTACGGGATGGCCTCAGTGTTATGCAATTCAAATCAAATTTTTTTTAAAAAGGCAGAAAGGAAGCCTGTTGGTATACGTCATTATCTCTGATAACTGCTACTCCAGGACATGAACTCAGATTGCTGGGATGTCTTTCAGCTTTCTCGAAAATCCCGTTAAACTGTTCAATTTACAGAGTCTTTAAAATGTAATCAGGCCCCACATGCAGCTGCTTATTTTTCCAAGGCTCCTATGTACTGTGCAATAACAGCAATATAATATCTAACTAATAGCCTTGTGAAATGAATTGGAAAGAAGTGCAAGCAGAGATAAGCTGCCATGTGTACATCATCCAACTGCTCTGATGCCATGGTGGGGAAATGTAAATGCAGTGCAAAATCAGTCCCCACGTCTGTAGACCGGCTGACTTGTGTCTTGAAAAGTCAATTACCCGCCCCAAATGTCACAATACATATGGGCCTCTGTCCCTAGTGTACAAAGGTTTTTTTCCAGTTGGTGCAACTGGATCTGAATGACGTCTGTAATCACGTGGAGTGCCACAATTGTCCCAAGAAGAAACTAAAGCATGTTGCCCAGTGTGCCAGCAGTGTGTTAAATGGTCATATTGCTACATAGATACGACATATTCTGCACATATTTCATGGGTCCACATTTTAACAGTTCACAGTACCTGTGTGCTGACAGCCCTGTGAGCAGTGGTCATTTGAGCTAAGATCTTTCAGTACTTCATGAAATGGTAATAAGACACTAGCATACACAGTGTACTGCATTGAGCTTCAAATATTTATGGTCTTTTAGGCCCTAGAAGCCTTTGCAGGTGATCTGTATTTGAGTTTTCAGGCCATAAATACATTACTAACCTGTGACCTCTGATTAGAGAACATATTTTGGTCGGGAACAGTCTAAGGTCACGATCACAGTGACCTTAACCTCTGTCCCACACTATCTCAGGAATGTCTGAATGTCAAAAGGAATTTGATTACAGCCATCATAAACATCCAGAATGGATTAGAATCTAAGCCTGGACGGCTCATGCATGTAAACTACAACTTGAGTGATTACCAGAGGCACAGAACTGCAAGGCAGTAGTCAAGTATGTGTTGTCAGCTGATCTGAATGCAGTTTATTGCAGATGCACAAGTAATTATATATGTAAACAGAATATTTCCATATTCATTTGATTGTTTTCCATGTGGCCATCACCAGCATTTATTGTTTTCATTTACACCTATTTAAATTCATGTATTTCCCAATACATCAAATTCTTCCTGACTTAAACAAATGGCATACTGAGTTCTAATCTGACTGGAGACATCTAAAAGCTTCACAACATCTTTCCGCATCTGAAAACCTCCCTTATTTTCCCTTTTCATTCCATTTCATCACCCTTTTCAAAGCTCATATTCTCCACCTTAACATAATGTTCTGGCCAAACGGTTGAGGTTTTAGGGTCGTGTGTGTGTTATGGAGCCCATTTTCTGCGACTTGTAATTTCTCCCACTAATGGATGCCTGAGAGTCCTAATTATTCATCTTTGTCGTTTAGAAACTGCCACACAGCTTCTCCTGAAATGCATCTTGGTGCTTTTTTGCATTTTACGGCTCCTTGTTTTTTTTCCTCCAAGTTTTAATGAGTGTTGTTTTGCATTATGCAGTACCTCCAGGCTTCAATTTGGCATCTGGGAAAGTTGGCTTGACTCCAAGACTGTGGTCACCCAGTGCTTATTACTCATTAAGCCTTGTTGGAGGGCCGGGTGGGTGCAGACTTGGTGGGTGCTGGATGGGGGCTGTAGTGCTTGGAGATTAGATGTTGTTTTTGTTGGTGCTCTAGTTTTGAAACTGAACTAAGAGATAGGAAAGTGAGAGAGTTTGAAAGTCTTCATCATCTGCATATATTTCTATTCACCTCTCTGTTTGCATGCACACACCTTATTTTGGTATGTCGATGCTTAAACTAAATCTTGATATTTTTTTTTTAAACTTGCCTAAACTCAGAGCATACAGATCTATTATTTCAAATTTTCTTTTGTAAATTGCAGAGTGTAAAAGATTTTTATTAAGATTTGCAACAACTGCCAGACACAGAATGGCCTTTGCTAATGGTTCATGCCTGTACATTTCTAACCTCGTTTTACCTTATTTACCTCTGTTGTAGATGCACAAATATAAGATATGTATCATCATTTTTTAGCAACATAAAAAGAATATCAATATTAGATAATTCGGCCAGAGACCTAATTACAATAGCAGTGACTACAATATATTCAAAATGTTTTTGTTAATTTTTATTGTTTTGCAAATGGAATAGAGTGGTTAATAAAAAGAAAAAGAAAAACACAACACAACACAACACAACACTTGAGGCTGGTTTGAGGCATTCCTTAAGAATGTAAGTCAATTCCACCACCCAAACACCACACCCTTGTGCCACATTCATGGCATTTTGGATAGATAGTGGTGATTAACAAGATTCACCAAATCACAGCATGCACAACGATCCAGAGTCATCATAGCCATATTAGACATTGTGTGAAATTAGTACACAGTATTTTCTGACATGGCAGCTACACTTAACAATTAAAACATCAAACTACTTAATTCTTTGGTGCTGAAAACTGTGTACTGTATCATGCAATATAGAAATTACAAATACTTAAACCTATATTACAAAATAGGCTGAAAAAAAAATACTAGTTTTTAAGTTTTTTACTCTCCCACTTACCTGGGTTACTTTACAAGAAGCTTTGCAGACATGTTGTATTCCCAACCATTTGCCTTCACCAAAGGGTGATTTTATATGAAAACATAAACAAAGGCCACTTTGAACAAATGCTAAATGGTGTCTTTTTAATAATAGACAATTCTGCATTCCATATGACATTAAGGGCATGTTTTTTCAATGTATACCTGTCTGCTTGAGGAGCTTTTTTCCTCTTCATATTTGGCTATGTTACATATCTACCTGCTCTGCCTTGGTGTTATTCTACCTGTCTGTTTAATTGTTTGACGGATGACAGCTGAAAGACATAATTCTATCATTTTTTAGGTGAATTTTTAGGGGGAGCTTATTGTAAACAGGTTGGAAACCCAGTCCTTCACCCTGTGGTAACAGCTGTGTTCTGCTGAACCTAAAACAGCCTGTGGTAATACTTGTACCTGTATGCAGTGAAAACATGCCATTAATAGGTGTAGTGTACACAGTGCACGGGGGACAAAGTTATGTTGCCAGAAAGAAATCTCGTTATTTTTAACAACTGCACTGTCAATTATGTAGTAAAACTGCCATTTCTGTGATGTGTGAAGACAACATTTCGACACACTTTAGCTTCCAAAGTCTGAACGAATGAAATACGAATCCAGAGAATCAAATCAGTAAATAATTTTTTTTTTTTTTTAATGCCACAAAGATTGCAAGAACTGGTGGTTTTATTCTATTTTGCACAGACAGTGATACTTTGGAGAGAGATGTGAACCTAAATACACGTAATTGTTAAACAGAGTTTGACAGGGGAGGAGCAAAGAGGAGAGAGCAAATACTGGAGAGGTGATATGTTGCTTATTCGCCCATCACTGAGCACAGACAAACTGGTTTTACTGTTTTATGTAGTTTGGTGTTTATACAGTGAGTGAGACCTGGACGCTGCTTTATAGCACACTATCAACAATCTAGTTTGAATTAAAATTAACTGTCACCAGTGACTGTTGCTGTAGGTAGATTTTATAACGGCAACATTTTGCAATATGCCAGAAATCTCACAATTATTCAAAAAATAAATACAGTCTCCATGTGGCCAAAATTATATGGACGGTTCGTAACAATTCCCCCATGCCAGGTTCATAAAGAAAACTTATCACCGAACATCTGTATTGGACCTTGCTAATGCTGTTGGGGCCGAATGGGAACAGGTTCCAGCGTCTTGTGAAAATCCCCAACTTTTCCCATTTTCCATTGTGTTGTAGAAAATATTGAAGAAATGTCACTTTGAAGTTTTTTTATAGTGCCAGTGAACTCGGGGTAGTTAAACGTTGTTCCCATTATGATGAAACACTGCTCGTCAGTAAATACTCCTGCAGGGCGTCTCCTCCCTTTCACTCCCAGTTTAAAGCTTCTGCTGGTTCAAAGTGCACCAGCGCACAAGGTGACATACCACAGCTGTGAGTCATGAGGCCTGCTGGGGAGGGAAGCTTCTTGCTGTATTTGACAGATCTCTTTGCTGAGTAAGGACTTGTGTTTCTATCATGATAATGCAGATCCTTCTAATCTGCATTAATTTAGTTAAAGATTATTTCGAGTCCACAATTATTGTTAAACAGTACAAAATTATTAGGAGAGCAAGAGCGTCCACACTTGTATTAATCAACCCAAAAAAATTATTTGATTTATCAAACATACTATCTAAATAGTAAAGACGATACAGTGAATCATATTCTCCTGAGGGCAAAGAAGAAACCTCACCCGACTGCATTTTATTGTAATGTGTTATGTGAAAAAATTGCCACTCCACTGAGCTGATGTCACTGTTCTCATGGGAGGGAAAAGTATCTTTCTTACACTATAATTTTCCAGACTTTTTCATTAAATGGGGTTCACTCAGCCAGGTCTCCGGTGGAGACCAAAATAAAGCAAATAGAAGAGTGAATAAAGTAACAAAGATTTGTTCATGCATGTTTACGATGTTTTCAACTGTATATTTTTGGGTGAAAATGTATATTTTATAATTTATATTTCTTAAACCTTAGAGACTTAAGTTAATGGGAATGAAAGTAAAGAATGACATAGTGTTTAATTCAACAGAAGTGAGTCAGTCTGGACAAGACAGAATTTTTATCTAAATTGTAACAAACAAAAAAAGCTCTGTTTTGTTCTTTCACTACGAAAAACAAATTCCCCATTGTGTACTTTATCCTGTCAGGTGCAAACATTTATTATAAAATTATTATAATTACATAACTTCATTAAAATTATACTTCTTTATGAATTTCAGAAGCTAAAATCATAAATTTGGATACTAAATATTTAACTTTTTAGTTAACTCATCAAATGCATCATTATCAAGTATTTTTGCTTATTTGCATCGGGCCGAAACGTTATTAAATTCAGGGAATGCAAACAAAATTATGAAGAATTCGGTGTAAAAGATGACAATATTTACTCTATGAACTGTCTTGATTATTATATTAAAACAGTAAAATCCAAACTTATATGTAAAATAGGGTTTTCAACACACAGGAAAACATAAGTTAACAGTAAGTTAATAAAAGTAAAATTTGGATAAAGTCTAAACCTATTAGACTTTATTTCTTGAGTTTACTCAAGAAATAAATTTTAAATGAGGAAATTTGGATTTTCTCGACTTTATCTTTTTTACAGGATACCAAACATTACAGAAGAGTCAGAAAATCATCATTTCTACCACGACAAGCCAGATTTCCAAGAGGTTAGGTGTGAATAGCTGATTTAAACTTCTTGGGTAATCTTCTTTTATCGTTATGTTTGTTCTATCCAACCAGTTTCAAATATTTGAGCGCAATGATATTTTAATTTTAATCTTGTTACATAAAATGTTCTGTGCCCACGTGTGCGTGATTAAAAAAAGACGCAAAAGTCAACAAATAGGCCTCATAACTACCTGCTTATCAAGGCGTGTCTGACTTTGGCGACCTTCCATGGTTATCACACCCCACCCAAAACCAAACACACCCTGGAGTGGGAATTAGGACTCCTCTGGTTTGGGAAAGGGGGGTTGGGGGGGAATTAAGGAATTCTGTGTAATCTCAGGTTACGTCATGGTTTATCTTTTCTTAGTGTCGACTTGACTGGACTTGATGACTGTGGGGATTCTTCACTGGGATTCTTTATTGTTATCTTGTTTTTCATGAGGATTTTGTTCATCTATTGGAACAATAATAGCCAAAATTATTTGATCATCATTATTCTTGGTTTAAAAGATATAAATTTAGTTTAGTTGGTAAATGTTATGTACAGATTTTGCTATGTCTATACTTTATTACTAACATAACTGTATATTCTCTAAACCAATGGTACTGGTTAGGCAGTAGTATAGCAGCATTTGAATTACTGAGGCTGCTGTGACTCAGTGGTTATGCACCTTTTATGGGATTGATGGTTCGATCCCTTTCTGCTATAATCAGTGTCTAAAGGTGAAGCAACTTTGTTAAATGCTTTGGATAAAAACTCTACACAACACAAACTTCATCTGGTCTGCATGTCATGTCATGTGAAAACATGACAGCTACAACACATTTGTGAAAACACATGTTTTGATATTTTCAATTTAGTGCCTTGGTTTAGTTTGGCTCAGTTTACGCTCTTTATATACAGCTTACAGACACACACACACACACAAATGGGAGTTTGAGTAGGCTGATCAATCAGGCACAGAAATCCTGACAAACGTTGACCAGATATTAACTAACAAACTCACATTCTCTACATTCTCTCTCTCTCTCTCTCTCTCTCTCTCTCTCTCTCTCTCTCTCTCTCTCTCTGCCTGCTTGTTCATTCTGGGCAGTGGGGAGGTTGTAGTTAGGGTCATCTCCATGTAAACAGTGGTGCAGCCCACCCACTAAAACACCCCCCCCACACACACACACACACACACATCTACAGAGAGACACCCCCTGTGGTCTGAGCTCAGTCAGAAAGTTAGTTTAGAGTGTGTCATCATGAACGCTTCTCTGTCTCCAAACCCGACAGTGAGTATTTTAGAAACATTCTACAGCTCACAAGCTATTAATTACAGAAGAGTGAGATGAAGTTTGTCTTTTCAGAGCTTTACTGCTGAAACTGGAAACTGGCCTACATTACAAACAGTCGGACTGTTAGCCAAAGCTCTTTTGTTTGTTTTTTGTATTTCAAGGTTTAGAGATTACGTAGCTAATTGAATCTTTTAAAGTGTCTTGACTTGTTCATTTATGTTGCACTAAAGTTGAATGCTGATTGCCTAGTTTAGCTGAAAATTAGTTTTCTTTTCTTTCTAACGCAAGGTTAAATAGACAACAGTTCACCAAAAGAAGTAGTCAGTGTCCTGAAGGGGGGGGAAGGTTTGTTGCAACAACAAAACTAATGTCAACTTATGTATGTGAGGCATAATGTTTTCTGTGATAAGTATTCAATCATTGCTCTCAGCACATCTGTATTTTGAAGGTCCTGTGGTTAGTGCATCCTTCTTAAGCCTTTACAATTATTTAAATTCTTTAAATTTAAAATGCCTGTAATCTGTCCACAGATTGCCACTTAAAAGAATAAAACTTTCAAATGCATAATAAAAGCTGACAAGAATTCATGAGAACAAGGTGAAATCCGAGCCTTACGTGGTTGAGGGGTGAATGGGAGTCGGGATGCAAAGTCAGTGCTGGTTCCAGGGTGTAAATTGTAACACAATTTAAAACCTAGTCAAAGCCAGGTTGTGTTATTCTGACAGTAAAATATACTACTAATTTGTTTTCCCAATTATATTTTGCTGAGAAATGTAATTGGGAAAACAAATTAGAATAGAAACATAATTTCTAGGCGATTGGGTTGGACAGTAACGAGGAGAGCAGCCCACATTCATCAGGCACTATTTTACTTTATAATGAGCTTTTTTTTTTTTGATAGAACTGACTTTGCCACATGCCTCTTCAGGAATTCTGAGAAACTTCGGTTTGTGTTACTTAACAATGAGAAATTTCTCTTCGCTACCTCTAAACCCTGTAGATGCATGTAATCTTTCTCCGAGGGATTAAAACACAATGCACCTGTTCTGATTACATTTAATCAGACAACACAGACTCACTGTGCCATGAACACCCAGCCCACTCATGTTACCTATGCATTCACTCATATGGAGAGGATTGGAATTAATTGGCTACTCTCCAGGTGTAGAGCCTATATGTCTATAGAGACTGATCTGGTCCTTTAAATTAAAATACGTAAGAGTCACCCAGGTTAGAAGCTTCAGCATAGTCTTACAATGGCTCTCTGTGGTGGGCTTCAAATAGCAGTGGGTGGGAAACATCTTCCAACTTAATCAGACTCTATTTGTAATCATTGTACTGCTAAACATTGGTGATGTTTTACTATAGAGCACTTTGACATTTAACTGCTCAAACCATCTCCTGGTTTTGACGTAGCATTCAAGAACATTCAATTTTTGCAAGTTCTTTGTTTCAATTTCCTTCCTGTGTTTTTTTTTTAATATATATATATCTACACCACTTATTAGTTTTACAGATTGTGTTTCTACCTCATTTGCTGCAACTCAGTCTGCTTTAGATTTGAACAATAACCTCCATCGGGCAAAGAAATCTATCACAATAACACTAAGAAGGTGTAATGTTTTCACATGACCTCTTGCTTCCTGTCACTCAGATGACACTACAACTGCAGTAATTGAAGTCCTCTCCCAGGGTGCAATGCAATTAAACAATATGTTACCTGACAATCATGAGTATGTACAGTCACATGCATGTTTACTTAGGATTATTGGCATTTGTATTTAGTCTTTTAACACACGTTGCTACTAACAACAGGATGGGAGATATTATCTGGTAGCCTAGTTCAAATGCTTATGTATATTTTGTTGTTTTTTATTATTGTTGTTGTTGCAATTAGTGAATTGTTCAATTAAATCAGAGAAAATAATTTAACAGATGTTTCATTCATTTTTAGAACAATCAGATTCAGAATTTGTTTTTCTTTTTTACTCAACAGAAAGAAAGAAATAGGTTTATATGTTCAAGCTTATTGAAATTAGAATAATAGATTTTATTGTCATAAGTTGTTTTGAGTAGAAGACTTGGGCTAAATGAAATTTGCTTACACTCACTTATTAAGTTAACCTATAATATTGCATATTACAGCCCATTCCCACCTGTGCGGTGCTGGTCCAAGCCCGGTAGAAATTGGGGGGAGTTGCGTCAGGAAGGGCATCCGGCGTAAAAACCGTATCTTAGCAAACTAGCTTACATTTATTGAGACTTACACCTCTTCAGAGACTCTTCTCTTTTTATAGTTTGAAACATGATGGATGTATTTTGCGTTTTTAGTACACATTGAGTTGTTTTTTTCACGGTCATCACAAGATCCCTCACCTATATGATGGTTACTCATAAATTCAGTGCCTACCCACTACTTGGTTTTGCTCAATAGGAAACTGTAGGACCCAGTGGTTTTGGAGCTGGGCTATGAAAGGTGGCATATTTCAATATACTTTAGTTCAGATCTCTCTCTTTGTAACTGAATCATAACCATTGGTGTGTTGACATGTTGTTCCTCTCAGACTGGAAACAGTTCTGTGCTGCTATTTACCCTCAGCGCGCCAAATTACAACGTTCAGTCTGCAGCGGCCTCCCTACACTTCTACTTTCTCTTTATATCCTGTCTCTCTCCATTCCACACCAATGAAAGAGGATCAGAGGAGCATGTTTTACTAATTGTGTGTGGCCATAATTTTGGATGACGGCAACATCTCCACATTTAGAAGAAACAATTTGCAGAATGTCGTTCGATATCCCAGTGTATGTTGAGAAAGGAGATTTAGTGCATTTTAAAAAAAAAAGAAGTTTTTGCTGTGTTTGCAGCCACTAGGATCTGACTCCCGATGCTACTTCACTGCTGCCAGAGCTGCTGGTTGTGAAACACGAGTCACATTTACTGTGAGTGTTACTGTGATGAAATGCGATAAACTATTGAAAATCCTGTGTCTATCTCTCCAGTCTCCAGAGTTCCAGCAAAACAGAGAGGACTTCCCCGCTTCTGCGGACAAACTACGACAGCTGATAGAAGACAAAGTTCACGTCTTGCAATCTATCATCACTGAGGACCAGCAGGTAAATGAGATGAAAAATCATTATACTCTAAGTGTATATATACTCTGTGAGTTACTCATTAAGTCCTGGCAAGTTACTGAATGAGGAAAATCAAGTTTTACAGTATGTTCTCCTCCAGATGACATCGTCTGATTTGGGACACGGAGTGAAGTTTAATACCGCTTATGTGATTGTTCCCTCTAAAGGAGAATTGTAGGAAGTAAGATGAAAATCCCAGAAGTCTCCCTCTAAAAGTGAAGGTTGACGGAAGCTGTTTTAGAGCATTAGTGGAATCTGAAACTCTCTCAGTAGCCAAACGTAAGATCGACATCGACTGATATTTGTAAAACTTTTTGCTGGAGGGTGCAGGGATAATTGCTGAACACTACCATAATGGCATTTCACCTAACAGTCAATAGTGGAATTCGTTTTCACTTAGCTTTCGTTGTTATTTTAGTTTTGTCAGAACTTTCTGTCCCTTTCTTTTGTCTTTCTTTGTTCATTTCCCTTTAGAGGTCATTTTCAAACAGGCAGCTCATATCGAGTGTATTATCCTTATTATAAATGTGATCTAAATGCATTTACAAAATTGTAAAGATACAGTAAAATGCTAAGAAAATTGCCTAATTGTTACATCACAGAACTGAGTTTGACTCTTAATATGTGGTTAAATGCTTGCAAAGATGGTAAGTTTTGTAAATGCTAGTCAGTAAAGTGTTTTTTTTTTTTCAGTCGCTTAAACGTAACTAAAGATTTTTGTGTAAATGTGTCCACTTTTTGTGAATAGATGATTTTTTTTTTTTACTAATGGCAGTGGAGTCATCAAGCTAAGGAATGATTATAGGTTTGGTTACATGTAACGTATGTTCCAGAGTTCATGTCTCTTACCTTAACCAAAATTTGGATCAATGCAGTGGAAAAATACTAATAATGTATCTGCGCATAACCTTATACCATGTACATAACTGCAACAGCAAACACCTTCTTTATAGGATACATACAAACTCACAGCATGATTTTTTTGAATGATTGAGGGGCTAAAAGTGCACATGTACAAAGTACATGACTGTCAGGCCTCAGACCTGAGTGTTTGGTCAAGTTTGGCCACACTGGAACAAAAGCTCTTAGATTAAATTTAAAGAAAGATCGTGGTTTGGCTTAAATGTTTAAACTCGCTGTTTGTAAAACCCCCTATAGCAAATTTGTAATTTGGGCCCATTAACTGGATATAAATTTGATTTGATTTAATGAACTATATTTTGTTAACCCTTAAAGGGAGACTTCACCAATTTTCAACTCGCTTTCTATGGCTTTAGTTTAGGGTCTAAATGTATATTAATGCTCTTAAACTTGTGTGAGCAACGAGATAACATAATCCGAGATTACAATATCAAACGTTCCTCCAAGTTATGTCATCTAGAGGCATTGTTCAGGTTAAAGTAGAGAGATATTTTTATATAGGGAAGTCAGAGGGACATTTATTGGTATGAATTTACATGTACTACCCAAACTAGATCCAAAAGAAGCAAGTTCAATATCAGTCAAGGCGTCCTTTAAGCAAGTGCTACGAGTGTCTTAACATAACGATAGAAAATTAATAACGGCTGCTATGGCAGAAAAGAGAATATTTCACCGAGATGTTGTGACCTGCCATTTATGAAAATTAACACCATATTCACAATATATTAATAGATAACATCCAGTTGTAATTCTGTTCTATACATTTGCTGTTGCACTTAAGTTTTTTTGCACTTTAGAGATTTGACATGTGGCTGAATCCAGTAGTTCTTTTGGAAAGCAAAAAATCTCAAGCTCCTAAGAAGATGTAAAAGCGTCCAGGTGTGGAGTCAAACGTGTAGTTCAGAATTTGGTACCTTCAACTGTCAAATGTGACTTTTGTCTCTGTCATCACTAAAAATATTCAATTCTCAGAATAGAAATGTTGTACAGGCACTTGGACGCTTCACTGTGCGCAGTGAGGTCTAAAGATTATCTCTGAAAAACAGATCAGACTTGGTTGCTGTTTGAACATTCAGTAGTGCCAGTTTGTCTCTCAGACTGAGTCACATGGACACAGACAGACAGACGAAGAGGAGGACGAGGGTGAGCGTCATGTTCTGCCAGAATGAGTCAGCCGGTCTGTTGTCTTTCAGCCCGCAGCCGCTTTCTGAAGGACTCCACCACCGCGGCGAGTTCAGACACGCCACGACGTTAAGATGTCACTTCTTCTAACTTTATCCTCAGTTGTCTTGTAGCGTCTTTTCTTGGTTTTCCCTCTCGCTCGTCTGACACTTTTCCCATCACCTTGTCTGTATGTCTAATCAGTTGGTCTACCCTCTTCTTCAGCTGGTGATTCATCACTATTTCCTCTTTTACTTAACACATTGCTGGGACACTGCAGACTACAGACAGCTGAAATGTTATGAGGGTATATTACATCAAATACTCTCCAGACTAAATATAACACGATGTTTTTATAAGAAGGATTTGTCTGTTTCGTTTTTTTTTAGCGTCAGCACTTTCTCTTTCTACTTTCTCTTTTACCTTGTACCCAAAGGCAGGAGCCTTTATTTGGGTGTGTCCTTCAGAGGCAGATCAACAGGTGTAAATCCACCCTAAGGATCAAGGGCACTTTTTTCCGCGCATCAAAAGTAGTTTTGATGGAGAAAGATCATTTCATTAGTTGTGTTGCCGGTGCCCACTTCTTCTGTACAGCCTGTGTGTCTTACTAATATCAGATTGATGTACTACTTTAGAGTAATGGAGGTTTACTGAATAAAACATCTCACTAAACCTGAACAAACTCACTAAAATGCCAAGCAAACTAATATATCTGATGCTGCCTGTTAACTTACCAAGTACTGTAGGTCTTTTAGGGGAAATGACAGATCTCTTTAAAAAGACTTTGTAAGCAGCTGTGCACTTCGCTTTAACAGAGCTGGGCAAACAAACCAAACACACGTGTTCAAAACCACTTCTTCCTCACTTTTTTTTTTTTTTTCTTTAAACAAATTAGACCGTGACATTTAAAAACAGCGCTCATGAGAGTTGTAGTGTCATAGTGTCGCATTGCAATTATTTCAGACGGGCTGGTGAGCGTTAATGTTAAGCTCTGCACCACAGCATGTGTTACACTGAATTTCTGTGACATTTCTTGCTTCCTCTTGTGTTCAGGGTTTGGAGCGTGAAGGGAAGACTGGAACAGGAGGACTGTGGAAGTTTGCTGTCCTGAGTGAGGAGCTGACCTTTTATCTCCAGCAGCTGCAAAGACAGACAGAGCAGGAGCTCAGCAACATACACACACGGTTAGTCACTAATGTATGTGGAACAAGCGATTGTACAGTATAGATGAGAGTGCACAAAACCCTTCATTTCATGTTTTTTCTTTTGTTTAGTTATCATATTACTTCTGAAATGATCTAATATGGTCCTATTTACTAACTAAACATATCCTGGTGTCCTCTTTACCAAGAAAGTTCTGTACAATATAAGTAAGGTGTGATCAACATGCAAGTTCTGAGTGGTGAGAATTGGGGACTAGTTTGAGACTCAAGACACCATTGACAAAATTTATTTGACTGTCCATTCTCTCTCAATCCTAATTCATTGAATCTAAATCATATGTGAATTATATTCCCTGTATTCGCATTCGTATAAGTGCCTCATTATTGTTTCTGTAGGTGGATTCTACTCTTTCTATAAATCAGAAACATGTTGTGTGGTATTCAAACATGTGAGTAGGAGGCAGCTCTGTGTTGGTTTGTGGGGTTTTGTCAGAGCTGAAACACAGCTGTGGGAGTTTCACTGTATCTCATAATAGGCAGCAGGTTCTGCTCCGCTGGAAAAAACAACAGGATTGTGTGTGTGTGTGTGTGTGTGTGTGTGTGTGTGTTTGGGGGGGGTGTCTGAGAAACAGTGAGAGATGGGAAAAAAAAAGAAAGTGAATGGAATGAAATTGAATGGAAGTCTTTCATGCATTTTTGGTTTGGTTTGTGTGTCTTTGTTCTGGGAACCTTTAAGGGCCAAATGGAGCCTTGAACCTTAGATTGTTTAGTTACATGTACTGTTCCCAAAGTTTCAGATTGAACGGCTATAATCAAATAAATTTCGGGTCATCTGTTTGCCCATCCCTTTCTCGTAAACACAATTTTGCAGAAATGCCTTGAGGGATTTTTTTTTCTTTTTTTTTTTTTTTTACCTGGCACAAGCATTTGCTTGGTTTCAAAGACGAACTGATTAGAATATAAGTCTGGTATGACATTGATTAAAACCTCAGCTTGACTGACGATACAAGTTTGACGCAGTAAATCAGTGTTTCACTGCAATGACTGAAGACCTGTGACCATGTGAGGAGCATTTTAAGTAATTTTGTACTGTCAGGGGAGACTTTGATACACTAACATGCAACTATTGAAATCCCAATGATACGATGATTATCCTGTTGTGAACGGATACAAACCCTATAGTGAGATTCATCCTAACACAATACAGTGTTTACATTTTCACACTGTTCATATGCACAAACAAGAGCAAGACTGAATAGTTACTGTCAGAAAGCGTGCTGCCCACTCAGCCTTACCTCCTGTCCTTTAATAACCATTGGATTTAAAACATTTGAAATAGGTTGTCAGAAAGTGAGAGACTCTGGTGAATATTCGGATTTGATTACCACTTGTGGGGTGCAGTGAATCTTCAGATGGTAGTAGGTGGCTGCTGCCCCACCCTGTTCGTTCCTGCTCTCTGTACTCCTGCCACGACGAGCAGTTTTGGCAGAACAACACCTCAACTGGTCTCACTTCTGTCAGACAAGACAAGCTAAAACACATCTCGGGATTTAAGGTGTGCCAGCAAACACACACCCACCTGCACGCACGCACACAAGCACATACGATCACACACACACAAACGCTTTTCTGGTGATGTTCCAGGAAATCTCCTAATTTCTCAGCAGCCCTTCTAATCGCCAAGACTGATCGGCTCCTGTCACAGCTTGGTTCAAAGGCTTAATAAGATGAGATAAATAGGTTCTTAATAAAAACTGTTACATGTCTCCATCATGTTGCCCTGCCCAACATGATACCCGCATCTCATATCCTCTTGGCTTACTGGAAGAAGACGTCACCCTGCTTTCATTTTACTCGGGTTTTCCTTGGCTTTGTGTGAAGCTTATGTAGTAATGTCAGCAACAAGAGCGCAGGAAAACGGGATAGAGCAAAGACATTGCAGCATTAAGGAAAGGAGATAAGGCCACTCGTTTTTTGCTGGGTGGATGCAAACAAGCTGCAGAAACACATTTCACACCGACTTTTGGAAACTTCATTTTCTTTGTCAAGGTGATGATGATTCTTCTGAAACTCTTTGGACACAACATGAAGAGTTCGCTGCTGTTTGTTAGAAGTGAGAAAATGATCCCAGTCGGGCAGTAAACTTGGAAATTCTACTGAAATTAACTAAATTTGCAATGATGGGATCTGTTTTCAAGCAATTTTCATTTGCATATGTGCTGCTGTTAACTAGTAGTAATAACTCTGTTCCCAAGATGACACTGTGCTAACATTTGGAATACAATGATCTTTGTATTGTAATGTGAAATTAGGGCAATGCACATATACAGTATCAGGTAAACATTGCCAGCTTTTCTTTTAAACACACTAATATTTTTTGGTGCTAATCCCTTGTTAGCCATCTTGAGACAGGGCAGCTAATCGGATAGCTAGTCATATTACAATTACAGTTGAGCAGACACTTGGACTTCCAATAGCAGACACTAGGTCCAAACTTTGGATTTTAGTGTCAGGGACAATTTAACATGTAGCCAGGTGTCAAACCACTGACCTTGTGGTTTGTGGACTGAGCTCCGGCTGCCATCCTGGTCCATATTGAAGTGTACCAAATACAGCAACGTCGTAAATCTGCTGTGCAAGTTAGAATGACAGAGGATTTCTCACTGTTCAAAAGTTACTGTCGTTACAAAGACATGGTATGCTAAACATTTAAACTGCTCCCTTAATTACGGCTGGCATTCCTGTCATGTTTACCTCTCTACTTTCCCATAAATATATTTTAGTATTACATGTTGTGTTTATTACTGGAAGCATTCAGAGCAGCAGGGTGGTCCAGTCATTGCTGAGTGTTTAAACTGAAATGTCTGGATGTTTTTTTGTTTTTGTTTTTCCATTATTAAGCTGCAACCCTGCTCTCTTAAAGTGCCATCTATTGCTCCCCCTGTGGATTGGGAAACCACCCAACTAGGATATTTTTTTTACATATAATAACTGAGCATTGTTTTCATTATTTTAAAACATCACAAAATAGATTATTGTAAAGGCAAAATAGCATCAGTTTTTCAGTGGAAACTACTTCTTTGCACTTTTCAAGCACAATGAGAACATTTTCTGAAACAATTAAATTTAATTGTTAATTAATCAGCCAGTTATCTTCTCAATCAATAGCTTAAAATGTCCATCGCTTGATCCCACAATTTTTTTACTCCCAAACCCAAAAGGTTAATTAATTTTAATTCAGTGTGTTTATGTGCAGTAGAGTCACCGGCCTACTCAGATACATCTGGTTACACAGGTAGTCAGAGAACACGTTTGCGTGGACTCTAGTAACCTTGTTACCATATTTCCATAATTACATGGAGCAGATGAGTATTCTGATTTGTCCTTTGCTTCTGACATATTTGTGTGTGTGTGTATGTGTGTGTGTGTGTGTGTGTGTCTCGGAGAAGACTTGACATCATAGTGAGAGAGAGACTAAAATCCAGCCAGCACACTTGTAAAAAATAGATTAGAAACTTGGTTATACATCTACAGGACAAGGAAACTAGTGTTCTGCAGAGGAAATGAAGTTTCTCTAATCCCTGATTACCATAACCAGGTTTGTTGTTTACATGAAAACAGCTAATGGAAACAACTGATTGAAAGCAGGTTACTTAAGTGCATTATTACAACTTTATAGCAGCAACACGCGATGACAAACTGATTCTAATAAATTATATGTTGCTTTTAGCATTTTCCCATCGATCGACTGCAACACAGTCTGGTTATGCAAAGACAGAGTCCCTCTCGTTGCCAAGACTAACAGGCAGACTGGGAGCTTGGAAATTACCCAGCTGAACTCTGTCAATCCTCTTCTTTTTTTTCTGAAGAATAATCTGTTCATTCTGATTGAAAGTGATTGAAAAGTTGGAAATGCTCCAGTTCCTTATTAATATATGTAGGACACCACAACACAAAGTTTTCTCATTGTTTTCCACACAGTGTAGCACATCATTCATTTGAATAGGTACATTAGCTGTAGATGGGTATAAAATATGTGCATGGCTATCGCAGCTATTTCCATGACAACTGAACTCGTCCCATCTGTTGATGAAGACTGTAATGAGATGTATTGAAACCAAGTTTTAACGTCTGTGGTTTCTTTGTTACATGCTAAAGTTTTCTTTTCTTATCTTATTTACTCCCGTTTTTAGTATTTGTTTTTCACTTTCTCTTTCTTTGTCTGTTTTTTTTTCCACCATTTGTTCTCTTTCTGTCTTTCAGTTATGTAATTAAACAAGCCTAAACATGATTGTTCTTCTTTTCCTTTCTCCGTCAGTATCTGTCATCTTCAGCCTGTCAAAACTTTTTTGCTTTGTCCTTGCAGTCCTCTCCCTTTGTCTGTCCTCATTCTTTGCTTTCTACTCTTTCTTAGCTTGTCTGCGAAACATCAGTCTGACCAATTGTCCAAATTCCAAAGATATTTATTGTTGAACGCTGAAAATGTGATTTTTAATGTATTTTTTACTTTGAAGTACTTACACATAGACTGTACTGCATGTATATATGCTAACTAGAGACAAAGTTAACCATGTTAATTTACATACAGATTTATACATGTAGTATCACCTTTGTCGATGATGAACACTTTGCGGATTTTATTCATCACAACACATTCTGTTTGTGCTTCACACAAACACACACACACACACACACACACACACACACACACCGATTATATACATCCTGTGTAAACACAACACAGTGAAAATTATACATGTGTGACAGGCTGCAGTGGTGAGATACATTAATGTAAAAGAATGAATTCAATAACACCCACACATTTTTCACCTGCAATTATGGAGTAAAATGTGTTTGTCACATACATTCCCATAATTATGGAGCACTATTCACGCTTTTCTGTGTGTGAGCACCTAATCAGAACACAATGACAGCTGGTACTGTGTGCGCGTGCGTGTGTGACACAGCCCATGTGGTGTAATGGGTAGGTCTGTTTGTCTGCATATTGACATATAGGTGTTTGTGTGTGTGTGTGTGTGTGTGTGTGTGTGTGTGTGTTGTAATTACGGTCTTTTCGGTGTTTTTTAGCTCTCATCACACACAGCGATTTGATTGGTTAAGATTTTCATTGACAGGTGACAAACTATAATTTGCATTAGGCTTCAAAGTTTCCTCAGCACTTTTCTAAAGAATTGATTTTCTGAGTGAAAGCTATAACAGTGGAAATCTTCCCACAATCACCAATCCGGCTACATAGAGCCGGAAGTCTAGTTAGTTTTATCTCTCAGTACACTCCAGTACAGACATACTATTTTTGTTTTCCCTTAGTAACTCAATATTATGATTTGATGTGTATTTTTACAGCAGAAAAATACACATTTCTCCTATAGTGTACCGACAATCGCAGACATAACAAGTTCGATCATTTGTTTACTTTCTAAATGATATGCTAACTCGGTCTAAAGACAAACAGGCTCTAAAGGTTGTGTACCCTACCTTTTTAAAGTGCAGCAGCATATCTCCCACTGCTAGCAGGAGAGAGAGAGGCCGAGCTCCAACGGGAGCCAACGGCCACTTCCTGTAACCATGACTCCATCGCGCACGCCTGTAGCTACAGCCTGTTGTGTGAGCTGTAGGTGGGGCACCCAAAGGGCAATCAGTTGGATTTGCATTGACGGCTATGTGTTCTGCAACAGAATTGTTTTCAGGCCAATACTTGCACTTCAATTTCAGCATTGAGTTTGTACTATTAGTACTTCTACCACCTCTGCACAGTGTATATCAGCTTTTCTTGTGTATAGGACTATGTAGCTGCATACTGCTCAGATTGGCCACGCTGACCCTTGTAGTCCATGACATTATTAAGACCATCAGTGTTAAACCTGTGGTTTATAGGTTAAAACATTAACGGTACAGTACAGTCAGGAATTTGTGCTTTGCCATTTCACCATCTTTGTTTTTATATTTAACCAGCATCACATTAGCTCAATTTTCCCAACTTTTATTTCAAGTAGACTTGGTAAACAGAGTTAGCAGCCAGCAGAAACAGCCTTGATAAGGCCCAAGGGGAAAACATACCACTCAGTCTTTCCTCTTACTGCAGTGTTAAAAGTGTCACACAGTACACAAGGGTTTTAGCTTAAGAGTTTTTTTAAAGAGTTTTTAGGATAGTTTAATATCAAAAGGCTTTGATTTAAATCAAACAAATGATAGACAGGAGAGGATGAAATCTTTTGTCAATGTGGGACTTTTTGGTGCAACATAAAAACTGTTTTCGGCAGTCGGTACGTTGTAGTTGTAAAAAAAAATACAAGTTTCTACATTAATTCCCACATTTAATAGCAACAACATAAACATTGTAATATAATCCGTCTAAAGTAAATTACGTTTGCAGGATTTCTACTCAAAAAATGTTAGTGTGCCACTGTTTTCAAAAAAATCTTTTTAAACAATGAAGACAAATGAGTCTTATTTTTCTGAGCCTTCACAAATGTGTCTGTGTCTAAGTACTGTTGTAGAAATTATAGGGGAAGGTATAAGAATGTGATCAAATGATCTTATGAATCTATTAACATCTGTTGTCAACATTAATAATGCCAAGCTGCAATTAAAAGTTTCTTTTTTAACACATATAAGGACTTGGGTTGTAAGACATAATTCAGTACATGGCACCTGTTGATTATTTAATGTGTGGATTTGCATACGTTTCTATACTGTGACATATGTTAAATTTGGAAAACATCCATGTTTATCAAGACGGATAAAAGGTTTTTTTCATTTCCAGTCAAATGCCCTGAGTTCCAGAAGAGAAAACACTAAAAGGGAGGCATTCTTTCCAATGTGAACTACAAAACAATTCAGACTGAGATAAATCTGTCTCTCTCTTCACTCACAGCATGTTTGCTTTTTGTTTGGTCAGATTTCCTAAAATACATTAACATTTTATACTGACATTTCTTTTGGTTTCAATGTATTTATAAATTATTTAAATTATTTTGTACATAACATACAGACATTTATAGTGTTGGAATACACACACACACACACACACACACACAGGTGGTGGAGGTGGAGAGGTAGCTGAGCATAACCTCTCGGGACTCATGAAGTCATTGACACTTTGAGGGATGTTGTGGTCACATCTGAATCTTTGTCAAGCCGGCTGCAAAAAGCACGTTGAGACTTAATTGTATGAGGGTGAAAGAGGAGTCGTAGTCCACCCCCTCTGTTTATTGCTGGCCGTTCCAAGAACAAAAGATGCCATCTCCGTCGAATTTGAACAACCAAGGCCACTTGCCACTAAACAGGAGCTTTGGGATAAAACATGACCTGGATGACTGAGAATCTCCACAGACTCATCTTAGATGAGCCTCTTCTTCTTCCTTATAAATAAAACACTTGTGTGCCTCCTCTCACCAGCTGTTTCAACACTCTGTGGCAGAGGTTTAGTGCCTCCCGGTGGACAAATGCCCCATTACACTGTGACTGTATAAAGGTTAAAACACCAATCAGGCATAACGTTATGACCACCTGTGCAATTTAATACCATCCAATACAGTGGCTCTGCCATGAATTCTACTTTTTACATTTTTTGTTTTTGTGTTTTTGCTGTGCTTTTTTTTTTTTTTTTAGGTCAAAGTGGGTAGTGGCGTCATACTGGCGTGCATTATAGGAAGAGGTGGTTCTAATGTTTTGGCCCAAGATTTAAAATGTATGAGGTGCCAACTATCAGCACAACTACTGTGGTTACTGCCTGCTAACGTTGGTAGTACTGCTACCATTGCTGTTACCAGTATTAGTAGGAATACTAGTAATTATTTCTGCATGTACTATTCATTCTGCTCTGCGTACAGTATTGTTAGTAGAACTACCAGTGTTTTGTCTGCACTGCCACTAGCAATAGCACTGGTCAGCTACAAACCTATTGCTACTGTTACTACACATCTATTACTAAGTACCAGTACTAAAGAATTAGTGCTACTAAAATTAGCAGCACTAATTTTACTAATAATACTATGCCATTTACTACCATTATCGAACAATTTAAGATTGTACCACTAATAGCACTAACACTAGTAATGGTAGCAAAACAAATATTCTCACTTGTACTACAGCTACTACAAGTAGCCTATTGTTAACACTAGGCTTTGTAATACTGAACTTAATACCACTACCGATGTATTACTGCTGCTATTATAACTACTATAAGAGTACTACTGAATAGTACCACTACTTTACACTGACTAATAATAGTAATACTACTGCTGTTATTACTAATACTATTATGTCTACTGCATTGATACTACTAATGGCATTAGCTACTACTAACAACTACTTCAACTGCATCTAGTATTAGTAGTGGTTGGACTTAATAGATGGCTCAAATTATACTGCTATTACTGCTCCCAGTCTGACTGTTGTGCTTCTTCAGGTATTCGCTACTGTACAGGTGACAATGTCATTGACTTGACAGTCATTGATTTGCTGTTGACTTGATGGAGATTAATCACTAACTCTGCATCAGCTGTTCAGATCTGTGTGTGTGTGTGTGTGTGTGTGTGTGTGTGTAAATATGTGACATTATATATATAAAAAAACACTGCTGTGTTTGTTCAAGGAGCTGGTTGATATTAAACAGGGGGAGCCTTCAGGTTAGTCAGGTGAGTTTCATGTGAAGGTTCCAGACCTGCAGGGATAGTTGTGATAAGAAAGGGATGGTGCTTTAGGAATCAGGGAATTTAGTCCAAAGGGTTCATGGTTTTAGTAGCTCAAATGCAAGTATTTCTTACTTCTCGCCCTGGATAACTTCTGAAAAACAGAAAATAACAGAGAAAGTAAGTAAAGCTTATTTGCTCTTTGAAGTTTAAGTGGAAATTTGATGCTGTAACATTCATCAGTGTTTTCTCAGGCAAATCTCTCAGCTGCTATAACACAAATAGAGAACAGAAAAGTTTATCTTGCGTTGTTCTCATCACTGAGTTCAGGAGCTGCTCATCTTGTTTCTTCAGCAAATAATATAATAAAACACACAATATCCGCTCATAAGAAATTTAATTTTCTATGCGCTACTTTTTTCTCAAATGTGAGAACTGTCCTGTATGTTTGCAATTCATATACTGAGAAAGATTACTAATATTTTACATGTTAATATATGTTATTCAGCATATTTTGAAACATGCAACTATGTGGATTGTATTCCAAGATGGAGGAGTTTCGGTGCATGGTGTATAATAAATGTTTCTGTGTGTGCTGTCAGCCTCTTTCAGATTGAAGTCCGTCGGCAGCTGTTGACCACTGAGCTGTTTGATCTCCAGGAGAAGAAGAAAAGAGCAGAACACGAGCTTAAGAGGTGCTCCAGGCTTCACACGTCCACTGTAAGTGACCACAGAAAGAAAACTGATACTATGCAGGACAACTGCAGCTCAGAGAAGTCATCCACCAAATGCAGGGTCGGTAATTCAATTCCCAAATCCTCTTGTTATACATATGTATTCCCGAGGAAGACCGTGAACCTCAGGTTAGCTGCTACCGGTGGGTCAGGCAGCTCCCACACCAGTGTGTGGGTGTGAATCAGTGAATGGAAAGCAATGGAAAGCACTTTAGGTATTAACAAGGCAAATTAATCAAAAAGGAAAAACAACTGTGTGCAACATCTGGATGATATGCTGCTATCAAAATGCCACCTTCTTCAGGGAAGGTCATTTCAACACACAATGCCAAACCATGTTCTGCACGCACCAGCATGGCTCCGTAGTAAAAGAGTCCGAATGCTAAACTGACCTGCCTGTAATTCAGACCCAGTCACCTGTTGAAAATATTCAGAACATTATAAAGTGAAACTATAACAGAGGACATGAACTGTACCATATTTGTTGTTAAGACTTTCTAAATATTGGATTCTAGTTATTTACATTTTGCTGTGCCCAGAATTTGTAAAAATTGACATGCTTATAGGATCAGTATATAGGTTATAAACCATCTATTTTTAAGCTCAACATTTTTTTTAAAAAGATGACCGAGCATTATTTCAGAGCTGCAGTCGTCTCAGATTATTTTAAAAAATCCATGTCATAAAATCTGTTGGTTATTTTCCTGCCTAGTTTCAGTCTTGTGCTTATCGGGAGCTTGAAGCCTCCATCACTGAGCATTTGGTCCAATCAGAGAGGTTGGTGTTCCAGGAGGAGGCACTGAGCACGCTCCGTAACCTTCTGACTCAAGATCTTCAAAAGTACCAAGAAGAGGCCCAGAGACTGAGCCGGTTCACCCAGAAAATCCTTGCACAGTCTCACAGGTACCCGACATTGTGATCAACGAGTAGCTACATACAATGATTTACTTTAACTTTCTAATCTAAAGCCTGTGATTTTTTTTCTTTTTTTTCTTGTGTTTTTCCTCCAGGTCAGGCAGAGAGGAAACCTTAACAAACAGACAGAGCGACCACAGCATGCAGGGAAAGAACGAGACAGAACAAGACAACAACATGGTACAGTTAACTGTTTTCTTGTCACCGTTAAGCCAAAGAAAAAAACGTTTGTAGTTACGTCTTTGGGTCCAACACTGCCATGTTGGGGGGCAGATGCAGAGAGAGGACATCTGTCTAACCACCAGTTATTATTTTTATGTAGCTATTTGTTTGAATACCCATACCCTTGAAGGGACCTAGCAAAAAAGCTAGTTTATCTGCAGGTTGTAATAACTTAAAGCTACAATGTGCAACTTCAACTAGAGCTAAACTCCTGTCTGCTCAGCCTGATTCTCTCTCCTGCTATAAGCTTTGCTTTGCACTTTATATTCTACTACACTCTGCGAAGCCCTATAGATATTTATTGAATAACAATAAATAAGAAGGCTATAAAGTGTACTAATCAATCTCTGCACTGCTGCCAGTGCTGTTCCATAAGTCTGTGTCAGAGGAGACTTCCGCCACATCCACAATAAGATAAGTTAGGGAGCATATCTGTATTTCAAAATGATTTTTGAAAAATGTTGCAAATGCCTGACTGTTGTTTAGCATATATTCCTCTTTTTTTTTCTTGTAATGTGATCAATAGAAAGTACAAAACTAACACAAAAGTTGTAGTAGTAATTGAATTTTGTGGGAACTTAATAACTAACATCTAAACTCTGTATTTCTTTGTAGTGTCCCAAACCCTCACTGTTATTTTAAGTGATTAAATCCGAAATCTGATATGTACACAAGATACACTAAGCGGACCCTTTAGGAATTTGCAGTGTTGCATCAATTTATGTTTTTTTCATTCACAGCAACTTTTCCAAAAATTTGACCTATGCTCTGTACTGTCCCTGAACTCCTCACACACGAGCTGCTGACGACCGATTGCTAATACTACAAGCTGTTGCTTTTTCAGAGTAAAATCTGCACACAAAGATAAGTCCACTTAAGAATAGACGAAATATCTGGAGGTGGTAGAAATACGCAAAATTATGGATTAATTATAATTATGGATTTCCGGGACGTCCTACAGACTCCTGAAACTTCCAGGACAGGTTGGATGTCTGCAGAATTTACTGCTAAACGAAATGTGCCAGGTGATCCCCTATTGTTTTGCATTAAAATGGGGCTACTTTTGCAATTTTACTGGTTCTTGCATTTTCACTGCAAAACAAAATCCACCTAAAAACTTATTCTGCTAGACTGAGCATTTTAGGCTTCTACAGTGAAAAGGTCTGAACGCCTGGATGTTAGGTTAATTCATTGCTCTTTTTTTATTAGAACTTTCAAATGTATCCTGCTATACAAGTCCAAATATTTGTTTCTGAACTAGACATTATTTTATTGGTATAAGTGCAGTTGTAGCAAAGCCATTATCCAAACCAGTGGCTCTCAAACCCTTTTGGGATATGACCCTATTAAAAGAAACAAATATCTGCAGTCTCCTCAGTTGGTGTCCTTTGAATCATTTGTGAAATTTAAAAATGATAAAACCATTCACCATTTAATAACTTGCGCATTGAACTTTCAGGACAAATATGCACATTAATATGTGCAGTAAAAGCTAATGTTGCTTTGAATAAACATAGCCAAGAAAGCACAACTACATGTAAAACGATATGTCTGAGTACAGTTTTGTCGAGGTAGATCAATGTTATTGGTGTGTGTGTGTGTGTGTGTATGTGTATGTGGCATGGGTCCAGCTGTTGTCAGCCTTTCTCTGACAGTCAGAGTAGAGGCAGAGGAAACATCTGCCTGCTCATCTGGCTCTGTCTGTCACACACACACACACACACACACACACAGACACACACACATACACACTCTCTCTCTCTCTCTTTTAGCATATTTTCCCCTAAAAAAGCACATAATAAACTGACACAGTTGTGACAGGAGATGATGAGGGAAGAAACCTGGTTTGGAGTCTTATTATAACAGGAAACCTGTCAAAGTGTCATCACACTTTAACTCGTGAAGCTTAAATAGAAACAGGAGACAGGCCTGCTGCCAACATGCTGCATCTTCCACACATATTTACAACATGCACCTTTTTGCAGGCCTTTCATTGAAAAATGTCTAATTTTAGTCAGAGTTCAAATAAGTTGAGGGAATTTCAAGTAGCTCTTGTGATGTTAAAGTAGAGAAAACAGCAATAAGTATTTTTCCATAAGTGAAGGATTCACCACTGGCTTAACTAAAAAAAATACCTTTGCCTGTCAGGAGACTCTCTATTCCTCGATACCATCTAAACAAGCCACCCTGAACCTAAGAGGGGCTCAGTAACCTTTTAAATCAGATTATTTGCAGATAATCCTTTGGAAAATGAGCCAGGATTTTGTATAATTACATCACATCATTTAGATGAAATATAAATCTAATTGAATAAACTAGGTTTTTGTAGATCATTGTGAGCCATTCTGGATTTGGGCTGCAGTCTGCTGAATTAATGTGAAGTATAATGCTGTATACAGTGTACAGCAGATTTATGTAAACATTTCTAAATGGTTTTTATTGAGTTGAAACATCCACAAAGTCTCAAAGAGCACAAAACATTTGAGGTCAAGAGGTCTGATTTGTGGGTAAGAAGAATAAAACAACAGCCAGTAAAATAAAACTAAATGGCTCTAAAAGAATCATTTGGTATTTTATTTTAAACAATATTACACAAAGACACAAACTAAAACATTTAGAGTCAGGGCCAAATGGTTCATATAGATCTGTGGCAATGAATCTGAATGTATAAATTATATTATTATCAAAAGAACAGGAGCAGCTTAATAGATGTAACTGTCCCTATTCCTCCATCTGCAAACAAACAAAAACAGGGTAATGATTAAAACCACACAAATCTCTGCAAAACCTCACAAAATTGTCCAATGTAAAGGTTGGACACAGGTGTGATTAGTCATCAGTTGAGGACATCTGGGATGGAAAACAGCCAAATATCTACAGCAATGTGTGACTCGTGGGAAAATGCTTTGGAAAAATATGTTTTGTCAAGATTAGTCCAGAATGAGCAGAGACGCAAAGTAACTAGAACATTTGCTCAAAAGCTGTACTTTTTACCGTTTTGATTAAATTTTGATGTTATTTATTTTTACTCTCCTAAATTTTGTGGCTACATTATTTGACAGCTATATTTACTTTTTGCAGGTGTAGATTGACAGAACAAATTTAAAGTGGTTAAAAATAGCTCCACCTTTACCTGCTGCAGTTTTGGTTTGGTTTGGTTTTTTTTCACACCAAGTCTACTGTTGAGATAATTGCACTTTTTACTTCATTAGTGTATTCCTGCCACATTTGGGGATGAGAGGTCAGTTTTAATTGAATTAGACGTATACTAGTAGCTTTGAAAGGACACATCAGTTTTTGTGTGTTTTATATTCTTTTCGATGGCCTCTCCAGTTTTTTTCCACAGTCCATAGACATACGTATATGTTAGTCCAATTGGTGAATAAAGTGCCTGTTGGTGAATGTGAGTGTGAATGGTTGTCTGTCTCTGTCTATATTTCTCTCTGTTTTGGCACTGAGACAGACTGGAGACCTGTCCAGGCTGGACCTCACCTTTCGCCCTATGACAGCTGGGCTAGACTCCAGCACCCCCCCCCCCCCCCCCCCCCCCATGACCCTACACAGCATAAGCAGTTCCAGATAATGGATGGAGGGAAAGTTTATGCAGTATTTATGTGTGAACCCTTAAGGCATTGTTGCTAATTGTCCATATTTACCATTTCACTAATAGACTGTTCATAGTTAATAGGCTTAGTAAATGCAGTAAATCCAGTGATTATTTCTGTCATTCCCACGGTAAATAAAGAGCCACTCAGGATTAGTGGATTTCAGGCTGATTTGCCAAATTTTACTGTTGAACAGACTGGTCTTAAGGTGAGGATAGAGTGATGGTCGCTTGATTAATCTCTGTAATTTACAGCCATTGGGAGAAGAGGAGGAGTGGTGGTGGTGGTGGTGGTGGGGAGGGGGTGATAACAACAACAACAACAACAACAACAACAACACAGGAACATATTGCCAAGCAGATTGCCTCAGGGCAAACGTAGCTCCATGTTTTGCTCTCTGTGAGACGTACGTGTCCAATACATGACTACTGCCACTAATTGGTTATTTATTTTATTTTTTATTAGATTGTTGTTTCCTCTTTCTCACTCTCTATCTGCTGGTTGGTGTCTTACAATACATTGAAGTACATGTGCTTGTTTGCATGTGTGCATCACTCCGACAGCAGCGTGGTCACTTTATCACTGACAGTAATGTGATTTGGTTGTGTGAGAGGTTCTAATTGGAGACGAAAACGAGGGGAAATGTGTGTGAGCTCGAGGAAACACTGAGGGTAAAAGTCGAGTTTGCGAAGCTGTCTTCAAACACAGTTTGACCCGAATGAGTGAGTAGTGGAAACGCACACGGAGTGACAGGCAGGTCAACATGCAAAAATAATGATCTTCTTGAAGCTGTGGAAAGCAGTGTGTTTGCCGAGAGAAACAACTACATGAAACAATAATGGACCCTGAGAACTAGGCCTTTGACATATTAAACATAGACATGTCGATAATATACAGTAGCTGTGCCATGGTGGGGAAGCTGGAACAAACTGGACAAGAAATCAGAGCTTAAAGACAACAACAATTCATGCATCCATTGTCTGTAACCACTTACCCCGTTCAGGCTCACAGAGAGCTGGAGCCTGTCCCAGCTGTCATTGGTACATCCTGGACAGGTCTCCAGTCTATCCCAAGACCAACACAAAGGACCAACACAGGCAATCCAACCATCCTGAATTCAGGCAATTAAGAGCAAATCATTAACCTAACATGCATGTGTTTGGAGCGTGAGAGGAAAACTGAGTACCAGGAGCAAACGCACCCAAGCACAGGGAGAACATGCAAACTCCACACAGATAGTCCCCGAATGCAAACGCGCAACCAATTAGCTGTGAAGTGGCAGCGCTGACCACTCCATGACTGTGCTGCCCAGTAAACAACTCAAAAAAAAAAACAAGAACCAAAAAAAAAACTAAACATTTTTGCAGACAACCAGAGAAAACTGGATTTTCCAGCAGATACTCGTAAAAAACTAAATTCTCTCTTGGGATTAGTACTTTATTTTTTATTCCACAGTTATAAGAAATTCCTTTGGAGTGAGTCTTCGTTGTCACTTTGAGGTGTTTGTCTTCGTCATCATCCTTGAAGCTGTCAGGACAGAACACAGAAATAATTAAGTGTTTGAACGTCCTAAGGCTAAAAATGGATGATGGAGATTTGGCAAAGGTATTTTCTATTGTCTAGAGTGCAGATGGCCATGAGCTGACTATCTCTAAGTAAACCAGCATGTCTGTGATAAAAAGGCACGGAAAATCCAACAAAACATTTCCAACACCTTTCACACCAAATGGAGTTGTTTTTTACTGAAATATCCAGGTGATGGAGCCGTGATAGTGGCAGTTAAAGGGTCAATCCGCTGATCTTTACAGCGAGGTCCGTTTACCAGGTTAATGCCGTCTGTGGCTGTGAAGAAGCTTCTTCATCGTAAAGAAAGTGCCTCTGGTCTTTGATATCATTTTGATTATTGTATCTAACTTTAGGAAATGTGGGATGTGGGGATTTATTTTAGTTTCTTTTTTATTGCATTTTTCACAAATCATCCATCATCCAACAGTGAATGAATCCTTTTATAGATGTTGGAGATAAATGTGAGCTTGAAATTTAAAATGCCCAGATGTTTATGTTGCATTGCCAATAAAACCTGAACCTACAGGTTTAGATCCAAATAAGAGAAACCTCCACTAGACTTTTATTCTAGAGAATATTTTGCACCAAAAATCAGCAAGGCATTCACTATATTTCCCAGGGTGCTTTGCTGTTTTCTGTCCATCTGGGTCAGACGGCATTCAGCTCTATCCCATATGTCTGTACTGTAGGGAGGCCTCTGGGAATGGAAGTCCCACGTTTGTATGTGATTGTGTGTCCAGGACTTTGGGGATTACGGACCTGGTTTTCTTGAACGAGTCTCTGTCTGACGGCTCTACTGTGTGATTGTTCTGTGTTGTTGATTAGTTGAGGAAACTTTTTTTTTCTCTTAAATTCAGTTTTCTATTGCAAGGGCTAAAAGGTTACAAGACAAATACCAGAATGTTCACACTTCATTACCAATCACCGAACCCCCTGTCTTCTCATTTCACGAGACTCAGAGAGTCCCAATTGAGTGCAGTCAGCTCACAGGGCAAAAATAATAACATTAAAACTCATCAGCTCAGCCTTAATCCCAACAAGGCCTATAAACAACTTAATACTGTGGTGATTAACAGTGATCCTACACCCTGAGCAACCCCGACTCTCCCAAGCTGCGGCTCCTCTCCCACCCCAGACCCTCAACACAGTCCCCTGAGGGAGGTGGCCACGCAAGTCCCTGGATTAAGGCCACTCGATGCTTTGGATGCCTGAGTCCCGAAAGTTAAACCTCTGGACACTTGCCACTTCATTTCTCTAAGTGGCATGGGCCTTCTTGTTATAATTGTTAATTAAAGTTGGATTTATTCGAGTGAATTTTTGGCATAAAGTGAACAATCCTGCCCTTTTTTTTTTTTTAGCTTTTCTGTTTCAGTTTTTTAGTGTGTGGGTTTACATAGGCCCTTACTTTGAATTTCAGTATCTATATTTGGAATCTGTGTGTCCATCTGTTTGTCTATATATTTGTCTGAGAAAAGTGGGATGTTATGTTTTGGGGGGAGGGGGAGTTGACTTAAAAAAAAAAATAAAATTCACATGCGCGAGCAGATGTTGCAGTTTCTCAAGAGGGATTTATTTCAGGACGCACAAACACACACACACAAACACACATACACAGACATGGGTTTGCATTTCAACACCACAACATCTACACAGTGAAAGGAGACAGAGCCAAAAACAACATTAAAACCAACATAATTTTAACTGTTAATGTTCTAGGTTTGAGTGATCATTCGAGTACAAATTAAAGTGTTGGAAATTTCAACTGGAAAACCGTCGGATTTCCCACTGAAAAACTCACAACCCCAACTTGAGAATATAAAACGCCGCTCCGTGTATCGACAGTAGTGAAAGCAGCAGCGAGATATCGTTTATAAGCACTTGTGTCTTATTGAAACGTCAAAAACTCTTTGCACGTTCGGTGTTCGTATGTGCAAAATTGCGTACATCATCAGGAGACATGTTTATTGTGTCCCACTTGTTGTCCCTTTGCACTCACTCAGCCCACCAGAGATATTGAAGCAACAGTCACCATGGTCTAAAAAAAACTGTAATGACCCTTAGTCTGATACATCTGCTGCACACTTTAAACTCTCTTAACAGTTTTGTTGGGATGTTTTATTGTGTTGACTTTTTTCAGCACGGGGCTGAATCCTCTTCTTCCCTATCCACACCTTATCATCACCAGATCACCAACAAAGAAGAGGCAGATCTGACCTGGAAAGCCAATCATAAGAAACTATACGCAGGCCTGCCCCGCAATACAAAGCTGCACCGAGCCAGCAGTGTCAAAGACCTGATCAGTAAATTCTCTGGTCCGGATCAAATCTCTCTATCCAGCTCCCTTCAGGGTCTTTGTTTTGGAGCAGGAAGAGTCCTGAAATCCACTTCTGTCGAGGCTCTCGCCTCTCCAAAGTCCAAGTCGGATCCATCCACGCCTAGCTGTGGTGGGCAAGGCACTGTTTTTGTCCCCAGCATCACTGTGACGCCTCCATTCAGGGAAACCAGTGAGAAGACTAGTCAGATCACTGCAAGAATTGATTGTCCAGTAGGAGGCGCTGCCAGGAAGACTGATTCTGTGCGCACAAGCAAAACACAAAGCACAGACACCGGTAGAGACTCGGTGGCTGACTCGGGGATGGGATCGGTAAGCAAATTTTGTCAGCGTGAGGACTGCTCGACAGCATGCATCCGCAGGTGTTTTGATGACATGTTCCTGCATGATTAAAGCGCCGTACTCAATCCGCATGATGGCTCGAGCGCATGAAACCTCAAGATTTTAAAGCTGGTTTCCTTCAATTGTACTAATCAGAATGAACTCAAGCTCTCTGACAGATCTAATGCTCAAGCTTCTCTTAGCTTCTTTCCCTGTAAACAAGCTTCACGTGTCCTTACTATTGTTGCCTTTGTTCTAAAATAATAACAACCCTCATATTTTGATTGTGTTGATTTTGACTGCATGATCAAGTGATTATGACAAACTGAACTTCTGTGCATTTTTTTTGCAATTTGTTCGCTTGAATTTCTGCCTGATACGCTGCCCGTTGAGAAACAAGAACAGCTTATTGAGGCATTTTATGATACAGATTTTGTCTCATTTAATGACAAATGTGATTTTTCCCCTCTTTTTGATTTGGGTCAATCAACAATCATCATCATGAACATGTAGGAACAACAGACCATGTTAGAGACCAGCTGGTGACCACAGTGGAGCATTCTGCTGACTGGCTTGTTTTGGATGACTTGTGTCCCCTAGTGGACAAAAACGTTATTTACTGCACCTTTAAAGAACCTTCATGAAGACGCTATAACTGAAAATACTTGTGAATAAATTCAGAAACACAGTTTCTGCAACTTGATATGGTTTTATGTCCCCAGATACACACCGAATATTTTTATAGTGTAGTTTAGTGTAATTTTATCTCTCACGATTTTTGTGCTCTTAAAATAAGTTTCTCCTTTTTCCTCTCTACCTTTATTTACTTGGCTCTCTGCTGTAAATCTGAGAATCCAGCACATGGAAGATTCATCCTTTTCTTTGGATTTATCAGGGTATTGTAATCCACATGTGCTGAGTGATTGTATTCCTGTGGTTGATACGTCCTAGTTTATTTATTCGGTTTTCCCACCTTCTGCACCTCTGCTCCAGGAGTCAGAATTTGATTCAAACAAGCAGCCAGACAGTCCCTCAGAGGAGATGCCCTCAACACCTAAAGTTGTGCCGACTAGCCAGAACCCCAAATATCAGCTGTACCTTAATGAGGTGAAGACCAACGGGTTAAGCAGCAGTGATGCAGATGGTCCGGGAGGCGGTGGGTCGTTTGGGGAAAATGGGTCCAGAATGGCCCGATGGGAAACCACCCGGCCGGGGCTGAACCACTACCGAGGGTCCATGGAGTCCCTAGCCTCAAGGGACTGGGACACTATGTCTGACAGGGTGAGTGAGGCAAAGACTCTGTTTATGTGTGTTTGTGTGAGTCAGATTTTTTCCACTTTTGTTCCCAAAGAGCTGTTAATCCAGAAACACAGAACCAGCTATTAAACAGTGCCATCTCCTGGACTAAACACAGATGCAGGGCTGATTCATTATAATTGCTGAGACCTAAAATGCAGCATTAGTACCATTAATAACAAAAACCGAAATCTGTCCTATATTAATGCATTTACAAGTTTGTAAAATAACACACCCTGCAATTTAATAATTTAAATCTATGTTTGTATTTCCGGCTTATAATGTCATTATCCTGTTAAAGTGATAAATGTACAGTAGCACTGATATAACAAAATGTTTCCTTTCCAGTTAAAGAACCTTTTCATCTCTTGGACCAAACACAGATTTAAGGTTAATCTGGGTCTGGGGCTGTCCTGGTTACCTGAGCTGATCACAAGTTTCAGCAGAGCTTCTCAACCTGAAATAGTCGGTTGTTTATACACCCTATCATTCTCAAGGCGGCCATCAATAAAACTGTCTTACTAAAAAAAGTCAGCTTCAAAACAAATGAAGTGTGAGAGCTGATATAGTGCCAAAAAGTCACCAATCACATAGAGCAGTTTCTGAGCAATGAAGAGTTTTGCATTTAAAGGTGTAAAATGAAAGTAAAATTAGAAAATAAATTATTGGAGAGGAAGAAGAGGCTGACAAAACACAAGAACAAAAGGTGAAAAAGAAATAATGGATGAAATAAATAAATAAAGAGGTCAAAGTTGAAGATAAAGGAAACGGGTAAAATAAAGTAAACAAAAGTGACAATATTGGACAAATGTGCCCAATGTCCTGCAATACAAACCAATGCAGAAGCTGAAAATTCACCAAAAAAAAAAAATCTTAAGTTGCCAAAACTGAAAAAGTGTAAAAGATATGAAGAAGCTGACCTAAAAGGAAAAAAGGTGAAGGTGTAGACCTATTTACAGTTTAATTTATCTTTTAAGCCAAAGTGGAAGAGAAGTTAAACAATTTTTTTTTTTTATTGACTGCCATTCAAAAAAAGATGTAAGAAATGTAGATAGAATAAAGAAGAATTATGCACATAAAGTATAAACATTTCTAAATTTAAATGTATTTTCTACGATAAAAGGTATAAAAGTATAAAGCAACTGAAAAAAAAAATGGGGCCAAGTGCAAACAAAAAATGGGTGTGAGATTTGTTGCCCACCAACTGATTAACGGTTGAGAAACTCTGTACCAGACATCTGTTATCCTGCATCTACTCTAATCAGTAGAGGAAGGATTCACGCGAAATGTCAATATAACATGGCATTAACAGATACTCTTATCCTAAAATAGATTTTATCATCTATGTGCATTTGCTACAAATCAGTAAAGTGCAGCACTTGAGCAGCAATTTACCTCATTAATCATTTCTAATCAACAGTACAGTCATCTTTTCGAATCTTTTGAATGATATCATTTTATCTGTTTTTGTGATATTCACATTGAAAAGCTATGTCAGGGCTATTCTTCATAATGTATTTATTTGTTTTTGACTATTATTTTAAAGTTATTGAATGGATTAAAATTCTGTATTAGATTAACAGGGCAGTTGCTCGCATTGTTTTGATCTAACCTTTATTTAATCAGGTGAAGATCACATTGAGAGTTAGAACCTTTTTCAGGGGTCCTGGTCAAGACAAATAATAATAATAATAATAATAATAATAATAATAAAAATGTTAAAATTGTTTGCAAAATTGTCTCTGCTTCTTTTTGCAGAATGAAGAACCAAACTCAAATTGAAAATTATGGCTGCATCTCCACTTTTGAGTTTGTTGTCCGCACAAACTGTGTGTTTCTTGTTCCTGTCTTTACTGAGTGAAAGCACTGCAACTACGTTCTGTTGTTTGCCTGCAGGTTGCTGACAGTCCTATTCGGGTGTTCAACAGTCCATACTCTGCAGCTGGCTCCATAGATTACAACCACATGTACCGAATGTCAGAGTACAAGGTTTGTTACTGTTTCTTATTACCAATGAGAACTTGAGTATTTTCATTTGTTGCCATTTAAAGTTTATGCTAAGCTATATTTATGTGACAGCTATTATTACACGTGTTTCATTTTTTTTATTTTACACCACAAACATCATAAATAAAGATTAATTCAAAGTAATTGGTGCATTTTTGGCCAAATATTTTTGTGAACCAAATAACTTTACTAATATTTGAATCTAACTTTCACTAAGACTTAAAATACTGAAATTGAGTGTTTATTTCTTGCACTATTATGTTATTACAGTGCTGTTTCCAAACACATTTTGGCAAAATGTAAATAAAACCCAAATGCAGTGATTTCCACATTATTTATATTTATATTTGATAAAATAGTACAAAATAGTGTCCAAAAAGTATGAATAGGAGTAACAAAATACCAAAAAAATATCATGAATGGGTATAAAAAAGAGAAGCTTTCAGAAGTGAGTAAGTGGGGGGGGGGGGTGTTACCACTCATATAAACGAGATCCAGAAATATTGCCACCTTCACTGAGCCTGAGCTCATTTAAATGGACCTAGGTGAAGTGGAAAACTCTCCTGTGGTCTTACACGTGTGGAACCTTCTAATTTTCTTTTTTTTTTCCCTGATGCTAAACTGTATTCATTGCATGTCAGATCATTTATTCATTACACAAATTGGAGCATTATGAAATTAAAAAAATATGAGAAAGGAGGCCCTGAACTGTTGAGCAGCATCAAACTAGAATTAAGTAGTAAATTGCTTTTAAAACTAAAACTCTTTGCTTGCATGTTGTTAAAACAAGAGAGAAGATACATCAAAGTTATAACATGCTCTGTCACAACTTTTTGACAATGATTGTTCAAGTATATATGTTTTTGTGCTGTTGATTTATTTGGTGGTCAGTTTAGGAAATGTTCTGTAATGTAAACATATTGAATGTACAGTCAGCTAAACAGGCAGTGTATAAACAAACCCCTTCAGATATGGATTCGTATCTCGATTGATTGGTCCCTCCTTGTCCCCAGGGTCCGAGCATACTGTCTCCTGCCAACTCAGAGGTGAACATGTTTGGCTACAACAGTCGCAGCACCAGTCCAGTGGGCTTATCTACACCCACCCTCACCTCCCCACGCAACCGGGTCTCTGCCTACGACACACTGTTGAAGAGGAGGGCGGAGGTCAACAACACAGTACGTTTACTGACCCAGTGTAATGTTTGCAAATGTTTGCACACACTTATCTTGAAAAAACAAAAGATTTTTTTTTATATATATATATTAAGGGGGATTCAAACCTTTGCCCCAACTGCACATGCATCATACACACTATCATCACTTTCACCACATGAAATGTGTTTTATTTATTTATTTATTTTGTTAATGTTGGTAAAGGTGATCCCCACACACTACAGCATGCGGTCTGCCACTCTGGGGGCACCCAATAAAAAAGACTACATAGAGGAGCTCACCAAGCAGCTGGACGCCTGTCAGAAGGTAAATCTTATCAAACTAATGTTGGGAGTCCGATACCTGTAAAATTATGGTCACAAGTACAAATCCAAAAAACAATAATTTCTGTGTGTGTGTGTGTGTCACCAGCGTAACCAGTTCTTGGAGGCAGAGAGTGTGGAGATGGAGAAAGAGAGGAACCAGATCAGGTCAGTTCCTCTATTAAAAAAAAACAACTGAACTGATGTTTTCATGTTGTAAACCTTCAAATTTTCATACCCTGCCGTCTGATAACTGATTCTCCATAAAGGTTTGAGATGCGCAGCCTTCTGGTAAACAACGAGGACCTGCTGAGGACCAACACCCAACTGAACAATGAGATGAAGGTGATGAGAGAGAAGATGATAGAGATGGAGAGAGAGAACCAGTCTTTGGGAGAGAGATGCAGAACCATGGAGGTACTGCATAAGCAGAAATACACAGACAGACAGACAGACACATAAATAGATAGATGTGTTTGCATAATGTCTCTTTTCCTTTATTGTGCAGATTGAAGTGAAGGAGGCCCGGAACATTATGGTGGAGGCCAACACTCAGGAGTACGCCTTCAACTTCCTCGAGCAGTCGCTCAAAAACAGGATCCAGGATGCTGAGGTACACTCGGTTACACGGTGGCTAATAAAATGTGCTACGACCCACATGTTGTCTAAGGAAGTAGAGCTCTGAACTTTGTGTTTTTCTATCTTCAGGAGAACCTGGACAAAACGACGCAGCACGCTCAAACTCTGGCTGAGAAGTTGTGGCGGGCAGAGAGACAGCTGGAGGAGCTACAGAACGACAAAGGCACCAAAGACAAAAAGACGTCCGAGCTCAGCAGCACCATCCTCAGACTGGAAACAGAGGTCTGGAGACAGTTTCTTTTCAACACTAACGTTTAGAACCATCAATAAATTATGACCTTATATGAGTTTAATAAAAGACCTTTTCCTTAAAGAAATGGTAACATTTTAATGACTGGAACGCCCCATTAAATCCATTTAAACCCAAGGCCAGTAAATATTCATTCAGTGTGTGAATTTCACTATCTTAAACAAATTGTTTCCATGCTGTGTGTTTCCAGCTGGCCGAAGCTCTTCAGACATCCACACAGGCTTCAGTAGAGATGAGCCTGCAACAGAAGCTCCGTGAGGACTCCCAGCTGAGGGTGGAGGAGCTGGAGGAGTCTCTGCTCGAGAAAGACCAGGAGATACAAAGACTGCAGGCCCTGGTCAACAGACTGCAGGGAGAGGTCTTCCCATCCGTCCAGCAAAAATGCTGTATTGTAATATCCAAAAAACAGCAGTGTGATAAATGTGTGTGTGTGTGTGTGTGTGCAGGTCTCTGGTAAGCTGATTGATAAGGAGCGCACTCTGGAGGAGGAGATCCAGCTGAGAGAGAGGCTGCAGCTCCAGTGTAAGCAGGCAGAGAGGACAGTGGACGACCTGAAAATGGAGCTGCAGAGCACAATCCAGGCCAGAGATGACTTGGCCAAACAACTTAAGCAGGCACAGGTAGTCAGATCATCCCCACTGACAATATTTAGATCATTAGGAAGTGAAACTATACAACAACAAAGGAGGCCGTGAACTACTAAGCAGTTATAAGTTTCTAACAAGGCTTTACACATATATCCCAAATGTACAGTGTTGATAGCAGAAGTGATGCAACACAGCCACCAGTCCCAACCTTTCTGAGACATGTTTGTGGCATCAACTTGAAAATGAGCAAATATTTTTCTGAAAACAATTAGATTTATCGGTTTCAACATTTTATTTATTGTCTTTGTATAATTTACATTGAAAAAATAGGTTTCAAATGATTTGCAAATCCTTGATTCTCTTTATCTACATTTTACTGAACTTTTCTAGACATTAGGTTTGTACAGAAGAATGAGATTCAAATGTTTAGGCTGATGTTGGTGTTTTGTTTCTTCGTGAAAACAGCTGGGTGCTGTAGTTTGCAGCGAACATTCAAGCATTCAATCTGTGGATTAATTCAGCAACAGGATAGTGTGTGTAGGACTGGATTCATGGAATTGCTGGAAAATGTTGATGTTTATCTAATAGTTTTTGGTCAAGCTCAGACTAATATTACTGATCTGCATATTAGCTTTTGAGTTGACCCTGACATTGTCACTGAGTTTAAATAAAATAAATGAATCAGTTCCTTAACCTGTCAAACCTATAAAGGATCACAGATTGGTAACTTTTACTGCGGATTAACTAAAATAGTAAATATATTTTCATTTCCTGGAGTCAGCTCTATTTCCAGCTATAGACCAGCGTGTTTACATATACATGACCTAATGATTTAGTGAGTCCACTTAAATTAATCAGTAATGCAAACCATCAGAGTTTGGGGTTAATGGGGTTTTAATTATGCAAATCCTGTTTAGCAATCAATGTGCTAATGCCATAATCCCAAATATTCATAATGTTACTATTTCTGAAGATGCCTCATCTGTCCCGTATGTAAATAACTTGACTGATAAACCAGAAACCAACTCTCTCTTAGGAGAAGATGATCGACCTGGAGACTGATGTAGAGGAGATGCATGAGAGCGAGCAGAGATGGGCGGCCAAACACAAGAGAAATCTAGAACAGGTGAGCACACTGGTAACATGGGATGAGCACTATAACTATTTTAGCAACATAGTTTTGAGTGATATCTTTCCGTTGTTTATTAACACTTTTGGCTGTTTGCTGTCAGACGGAGCAGCTGCAGTTGAAATTGATTCAGGAGAAAGATCTGAACGACCAGCTGGAAACTGAAAAGGCTGCCATGGAGAGACAGGTACACCTGTGTGTGTGTGTGTGTGTGTGTGTGTGTGTGTCTGTCACTTCTACATCTACATTTTACAGTTAGATCTTCTTTCATCGGTGATGTCTATATGAAAGAGTGTTTTTAATTATTTTCTGTGTGTGTGTTTCTAGTTGCGTGAGCTGCGACTTGAGGTGGAGGAGCTACAGAGCTCCAGAGTTCAGGATGATGTCATCTCCAGGGTGGAAAGCAGAGCCAAAGAGCTGGAGAACGCTCTGAGAACAGAGGAGAGGTCAGTGTGTAAAGGGAAACACTATCATTATATCGAAATACCATTTGATTTTTTTCTACATTTAGGGTGGTCTCATATATATTGGGCACAACAGAATTTTGTAGCAGTTGCAACAGATTATCCCTGCAAAGGGTGGAATTTTACTTCCCCTCAACTGTTTTAATTTGTTCTTCACTATATCAGTCGGAAATAAAAAGGTAGATAAGTTACATTAGTTACACATTGCATTCTGAGAAATAGGCTTTTATCCAAAGCACTTTACCCATTTACACACACTCACACACCGATGGCAGTGGCTTCCATGCAAGGGGCTCATATGACCCACCGGGAGCAACTTAGGGTGGGACACTTTGACTTGTAACAACTGCCTTAGCAACTGAGCTAGAGCCCCCCTCCACATATTATTCCCAAGGCCCTGAACATGTATTGTTTCAACCTCACCCCATCTTTAATTCTCATCTTCTCTGCTATGCTCTTATTTTACACAATCATGAGACTGAAATTTTTCCCGTTAACCTATTACATTATGTGTTTTTGTGTGTATGTGTATGTGTGTCCGTTCATTTCTTTTGCCTTCTGCAACCTTCCCAATCTTATGTATGCCCAGTCCCAACTTTTCTCAGTTTTACCATTTGTTTTTTTTTGTACTATTTACAAAATGATTTTCAAATGATTGGATTATGTCCCTTTACTGAAACCTGATGATACAGTGGAATGGTCCTTGTTGTTGTTGTTGTTGACGTGTTTGTCTGACGTGTTTGTGTTGTGTGCAGGAACAAAACTGTCCTGACAAACACCATCGGTAAACTTGAGAGGAGGATCAATGAGCTGACTGATCAGATGGAAGATGAGCACAGGATAGCTACTGAACAGAAAGACCTGGTAACACACACACACACACACACACACACCAAAACATACACACTATCGCCACAGGGGGGCAGTAGAGCTTTACAAAACATTACCCATGCATCCTCAGCCTGTGTCTGCAAAATGTACAGTATGTGAACAATCTCTGAAATGTTACTTGGTAGGAATCAGGCTGCATGTGAGACTCTGTTACAATCATTAAAACACCTAATCAAACATATTGATCTTTACAAATAACATGAATCTGTCCATCTTATCAAACTAACTGGCGCTTTGCGATTGGTCCTCCAGATGACCCAGAGGATCCGCTCTCTGAAACGTCAGCTGAACGAGGTGGAGGAGGAGGCGAGCAGGAGGGAGGCGCAGTACCGCCACACTCAGAGGGAGCTGGCAGAGGAGAGGGAAACCACGAGCCGGCTGCAGAGACAGCTGCTCGACCAACACGTGCAGACAAAGTACACACTCTGCACACATGTGCATTGAATGTTAGAGGGTTACGTGATCAACTCCCTTTGACTTAATTGTACTAGTTATAGTTTTTAATAAAAGCGCTACATAAGCCGCCATTTACGATTTAGTATAAAGCATCAGTATGGTTGCTAAGGTTACCAGTTATTAAAGGGAGGGTTTCAATTGGAATCAACTCCAGTCTCTAGTTTAAAGGGCCAGTTTGACTTGCAGATACTTTTGTTTCTAATAATTCCATGGCAAAAAAAACCTAAAGCGTCACCTTTCTCTCTACCAGGCGTAAGGACACTCTGACTATTCGTCAGACTCTGGATAACCTGAGGTTGGATCTGAGCGTTGACGATGAAGACGACGATCATCTACCCCAGCAGCTAACAAACATGACAAAGGTCTAAACCCCTCGTTTTCCACATTCCTTCACTTCAAAGCATTAAGCAGTCTACATCAGTGCAGTTAGGGTGTAGTAGGCTTATATGGGGCATGTTGTAAGTATGTATAATTCTTCTAAAGATTTAAAAGAATGTGCCGCCATTGATTCCCTTATTGACTCATCAGGTGTAGAAATCCTGACGGATGCTCATTTAAGCCATCAGCCAAAAATCAACGTATAATGTGTCCATTTTGTACTGTCACAAGCAAAACGTTATCTGAAAAAATATGATCACACTCAAAAATTTTCACCTTTAGTTCACTTCTGAATTTGATGACTTTCTTTGATACTTCCTATAAGTTCCTGATCATGTTCTAGCAAATTCCCTACACAGAACATTATAATATGCAACAAAGGTCAATTTTCATTTAGCTTTAAATATCTTTTCCATTTAAAGCCCAGTTTACATGCAAGTATACACAAAGCTCTGACCTGACTTATTTATTGCTCGGTCCACGAAGAATTACAACACAAACCTGTTTAAAGTTAACATAACGAAAAGAGAAGCTCCCGGTGGACTCGCAGCCGGACTTATTTATTATGACTTATTTAGATGAAGATCAAGATTTCTCAGTTTCCATTATCTAAAACACAAAAAACGTGATGCGCTCGTTTGCCAAGAGAAGGCAGAGTGATTGATAAGCTACTGGTGACAGGTTAAAGAATTCATTAAGGTGCAAATGTACTTTGATTTTTTTTTTTTTTTTTTATGTGTTCTTGTACTTTTTACAAGATACGGCTGAAGTCTGTTAGCAAGAGCTTTAAACGGGAAAACAAACATTTTACAGTGTGAATTATGGTTCAGTGTCAGGCCAGGTACGAATAGACAGACTTCAAGGTGACAATATTTGGAATAAGACTTTAAATTCTCAATTTATTACTTTTAGGAAGAAAAACTGTAACTCAAAGAATCACCAGTTTCTCATAAATGGTTTTTATTTAATGGAGCTTTGTTGACAGTTATTTTATGAGGGATTTTCCATGTTAGAAACAGATTTACATGTCATATATATATATATATATATATATATATATATATATATATATATTCACCTGCAGTATTCAACATATCCCACATTCACTGATGACACAAAACATGGAATAAACTGCAGAGCGATCTTTGGATGTGATCATACTGTGTCTGTTTGGATTCACACCCAGAAACAATTAAGAGATTATTTATATTGAATGCTTTTACTGCGTTTTGTTTTCATGATTTTTATGTTTTATGTTTCGTATTTGGAATTGCTTAAGGGGGAAAAAGTAATTTTACTTCAGTTTGAGGTATTTTAGGGTTTGCTACTGTACTGCTCTAACTTACTGTGCCTTCCACATACAATATCTGGGGAAAATCACACTTTAATGCTTAATGCTAATTACATCAGAGCACCGCAGGCAAAAATCCATACACAGGACATGTTAACACATTCATGACTTGTGGCAACATGTTTACTTGAGATACAGTTTAAAAGTTTAGAAGCAATAGAGATTTTTAATATCTTAGTTTAACAAATGTCTAAATACAGTTTGGATAGGAAGAGGAAAAACCTAAACATTTTATTTTGTTAAAAAAACACCTGTACTATCCGCTTAATATTCTGTGGGCTCTTATTTTGTTAAGCAATATTAAGTGCCGATATAGAAACAAACAGAGTTAAACATTCAAATCCTAAATGAAAATTGAGATTAACTTATAATTATGGCCTAAAGCTCATGAATATTTTACACCTTCTTTTAATTGGGTTAATGCTCAATTGACCCCAGTTGTGTGTTATGTTATAACAGTCATTTGAATGTTTTTATTCAGATACTCTTTGGGTTCTTATGTTTACATTTGTTGGTGTGTTTTGCTTTTTGGATACAGGAGCACAAATCATCAAAATGTCTTTAAGTAAGAGTTTGATATTTCAGCTGTTCGGAATGTAAATGTCACTAGAATGAATTTTTCATTTCCTATTGTCTAAGTGACATTATCGACAGGTATGTAAAAAGAAATAATACACTTGACTTTCTTTTGTAACAACACTTCACATTCTACTGGGTCTGTTGTTTTTGGGTATTTATTTTTGTTTTTCACACTCTCTCTTCGGTGAGAAGCTCTTAGTACAAAATGCAAATAAAGTCTAACACTGTGAATTGTGGCTATTTGGTGTTTTTTTTTTGTTTGTTAATTAAAATAATTCAATGAAATCATGATCTGCTGTTTTGCCTTCATAGATTCATTTGCTTTTCCTCCTAAATGCAATGAGCAGCAGCTGCTTTGAATAATAGAACCACCAAATGGCTGTTAGTTTATCAGGACCATACAGCAGGTGTGGGCTTGTAGGTTTTCACTGTCTCAGTAGGCAAAATTGGGTTTGGGGGAAAAATAAAAAATAATGATGCTTTGGGTTAAAATAACATACTATGCACTTTTTCAGCTTGAAGCAAGACACAGCTGTCTATGATCTGCACCTTTTAGCCAAATAGCTGATAAGTTATGGGTGTGTTTAAAATGACTGGCTTTACCATAAGAGCCTCTGTTTTCTACTTTAAAAAGGGGGAAAATGTATTTTCTTCTGCCTCAGTTTCAGAAAAGTTGACTTATGAATATGACATTATAGAGCATGCCCTTTAGAGACCTGACTGGCTGTTTTGAATGGGTTTTACGTGTCAGAAATGGCATAAAACAAACTTCTCATTTTATGAAAATACAAGTTCATTCATTCCTTTAATTTCTTTCTACACACATGAATATGAAGTCTCAATTTTTTTTTTTTTTGTTTTTAGCACCGTTACATTTTTGTATCGTAGTCCTGTGTGTGATAATGTAATGCAGAGTTTTCAAATGAAGTGGTCATCACAGCCATAACATGCATGAGCCAAACGGGGAACAGAAAATAATAACTTTTGAAGAACTCCACAGCCACAGGGTACCAGCTCGAGCCCAGTGATGGTGCTAGAGGTGTGTTCAGGACATGTTTTTTTTTCCACTTAAAAATTTTTCACTTTCACCAGATGGGGGATTCCCATACTCTGCCTGTGTAAGGAGCATTGGCATTGCTCTGCACATGGCATCTACAATTTATTACAATTACAAATACGATTTTATTTGAATCAGTGCATTTCACCAGCTGTGTTCATAAACAGCCAGCGAAGGTTTGTGAACAGCAGACGCAACACATTCCAAAGTTAATATTATACTAAGGCCCCTTTAATTAGCCGTCAGGTCTCATAAATATGCTGCAAATTCAGTCAGTCATCATTTATAATTGACCCTACAAAGATACCCATGAAAACATTCATGTTCTGTACCAGTTGATAACGCTTTTAAAACCAAAAACTCATCCTTGTTTTTCCATTTTATATCTGTCATGAGTATCTTGATTAAAATAGAAACTTGAGCATCTTTGTCAAAGATTAATTGAATTCACACTCCATGAAATGTGAGAAAAGAAGCTGAAGCTTTAGACACTTTGAAAAGTATTTACTGCACAGAATACTTAATAATTACTTTTAATGGTTTGTTGGGGCTGCGTTTGGCCAGAAACAAATTATTCTTCTAGTCTTGAAAGTAGGAACAGATCGGTTCCTTTCTTTTAAGGAAAAAAAAAAACTTCGAAGAATAAAACCAACATATTTATTTGCAACTCTGACATCAAATACACTAAATGCATCACAAGTCAGTCCATTCTCATATCAAACATGCTGACAATGCAATAAACCCAACAAACACACACAGGCATCGATACACACAGTGAAAACTAAAACAAACGTGTACAAACCGCAGGCATTAGAGAATTCACACAGAACGATTTTCAAAAATAAAAGCTCTTAGAGGTACTTGGATCGATTAGTTGTTTTGATATATTCGGGCACAAAAACAACACGAGGACTTCTGTTCTCATTTGCCTCTGCTTCATAATCTATAATGCATTAAAATATTTAGTAGCTCACAAACTTTACAGAGGATCAGACAGAAGAGTTAATAAACAGGCACAACATGACTCTTCAAACAGTATAAACTTTCAAAGTGAATTTAAGAACTCTGTTAAAGGCTGAGAAGTTTCAGGGATCAGGTGCCTTAGGGAAAACTTACTAAAAGTAAAATGCAAAGGTGAATACAAAATGTAAGCATTAGACTGAAATTGAAATTAAATTTAAACAATATTGACTACATATAGATAATTAGCAACACAGAAAAGAAAGGCTCAGAAAAAGAATGACAGGAAGAAACCGATGTTTTGTCAATTTGGACCTTTTTCCTTTTTATTTCCATTGCCAGTTTTCAGTATTCTTAGTGTAACGATGGACGACATTGGTCTGTGCTTTGTGACAGGTGAGTGAACAAAAAGAATTATGCAGCATGATACATCTGATACTTGATGCATCTTTCAGCTTGTGGTTTTTATTTTACCCAATTTCTACGGTGTGTTTGCAGCATTTTGTCAGAACACAAACTCTGAGATAACCAGAGCACACAAGCAGCTGATAAGCAAAATATTTGTCTCAGTACTTGGTGGAGACCAAACCAGAGCAAAAAGAGGGACGGGCATTGGAATTCATTTTAGCAAGTGGACCCAAACACAACTCTAAATAGATGAACTTGTTTTTCTTGGATATGCAGGAAGCCATTTGCTGCCATGTAAGCTACTGTATAACACATGAGGTGATAACATACAGTCAGTGCTGTTTTCAGCTTGATCTGCTGCATTGGCCAATGATTTCGAAAAGTCTGTTTCCACTACAATACTTTGTTAAATATTTAGAAATTTGGAGCCAAATATTACAATTACATAACTTACAACTAGAATAAAAAAAAAATAAAAAAAATCATTGTATCAAAAAACAAGCTGATTATCAGCAGCAGTACAAACAAATCTGTGATTCTGCAGATATTAGCACATTACACTGCTAATCAAGTGTGAGAAGATGTTACATTGTCAGTCAGCTCCTAACGCCTGTTAATCTGTCTCCTTCTGACTGTTTTATATGGTACGGAGATCAGCTGTTGGCACATGGCCTGAAAGAGCAGACAAAGTTTTTAACTGTGAAGGAAGTTTATCGCCTAGGGAACAGCTGAATAACGGAGGGTTTCTTGAAAGTAAATGTGATGGTGAATTTCCTTTTTTTTTTTTTTTAAATTTGGCAAACTAGCAGATTAAACATGGTGACACCAAGGTCAAGCAGAATCTCAATGATGCTTCATTTAGAATTTTTATAGTTGCCAGCAGTTAGCAAAAAAAAACAAACAAAAAAGATCATTTTGATTGTTTCTGGTTCAAGCCAACATGGCTCAAGATTTTTCATTAAGTGCATAAGGCAGTTTAAGGTGTTGCTTGATAAGAGTGGAAATGCTGAATTGCATATAAAACTAAAATCTAGTAACCAAAGCTTAGCTCAATTATAATCGTGACACACACACGCAAAGAAATCGATAGAATTTACTTTCAGTATCACAATTGTACTGTTTTTGTTGTTGCCGCTTCTGCTGCTGCTGCTGCTAAATGCTTTGGTGTGCAATGAACAATATAGTGTTAAACAACAAAAAGTTGGTCCACAGTGTTTAAAAAAAAAAAAAAAAGTCCAGTCATGAGTATTTTCTTTTTAGAGACACATTTGTAATTTGGGGTTAATTTGCACTGTAGCAAAGCTTAAAAATTTCTAACCCATGACACACGATCAGATTTTCAAACCAGATAAAAAAAAAAAACCCAATTAAACAAATACAAAATATGACACTTGGTTATTTGTTTACTAGGCAAAAGATCCAATCTTACACGCGTATGAAAAAGTGTGAATAACTAAATTTGAAGCGAAAATATAGTTGCATCTTTTAATTGATGGGAGTCTGGGAGATCCTGCTTTATCTAAAGAAGAGAAATCTGAGTCTTCACTATTAAAGCCTGATCTTAACAACATTGAACTGTGTTATGGCCTCAAACAAAGCACATTTCCAAAGACCTTAAAAGAAGAATTGTGGATGCTCAACAGGCTGGAAAGGCTTGCAAAACACTGTCTGGACTCCACCAGTTTACCGTCAGACACACGTATAAATAAATTACAACAAGTGTTTATCCTCCTCAGGCCTCTGGGATGGCAGAGTTAAAGTCCTGATGGTAATCGTACAGAAATGTTTCGTACAGACTTGAAGGAGGCAATTTGTGGAAAGTCACCCAACATCCCTGAGTTGAAACGGTTCTATAAGGACGAATACGCATATTTAACCTCCAAACTGACTTTCAGAAGTGATACAAATTGTTAGAAATAAGGTATAGCTGCAAAATGGTGGTCATATTTTTGATGTACACAAATAATTAAGATTGGATAATTTCCCAAAAAGTAAGTGTAATTTTTCGCCTAATGTGTTTAATTGGGTCCCTTTATCTAGTTTTCAGACTTGGAATCGGATCATGATTTAGGTCAAAATTCCAAAGGGTTCACATATAAGCATCACTGTAGATGAAACTGAGACAATTCGATTGGCATGGAAATAAGATTAGGGAAGAAGAAAGATGTGTGAGATAGAAATATGAAATGACAACAGAAAAAATAATCTATGTTTCAATAATTTATTTTAATGTAAATAATGGGTCACTTTATTATGCAACAACATTGGTCATGTACTGTGTGGGGCCTGAAAGTGATATTTCTACGAGTTAATAATTAAACAGGAGGTCGGAATCTGCTGCCCTGAAGACCTGACGTCACCTGACTGACATTCTCACATAGAGAGAATATCTGATCACAATAAATGACAATAAGCCTACTTATCAGAACATTTAGCGTTTTGCAAAGCAGCCATTTTGACTTAAATACCTCGTTAGATGTGTCCGTAAAATAGCCATTAGGTGCTTCGGGCTACAATTTTATTTTCAGTTCCAAGTTATTTATGCACGTGACAAAGAGTCCTCAGAGCAGCTGAAATATTTTTGATGGCTTTTTCTCAGATTCATGCAAATATTGTGGCGCGTCACAGTGGAGTAACACTTTAAAAGCCAAGGCCATTGATCACTTTGAACAATACTCTAACTTGGCAGTGGACACTGCTGTTAATATACAATGTTTTGTTACATGTATTTTTTTTTTCTATTGCACATGTTCTATGCATATTCATCCTACTATATGAAGAGTAGCCAAGTCCCGCCTCACTGTGGAGGCATAATTGAGAGCTAGCTTTTCAACAGCAAAATAAAAAGTTAATTATAGGGACTAAAGAAGTATTGTCTGGTCATCCATTCAGTTTTCTAATTCAGCAGTCTGACATAAGGCTGGGAAATAGAAATGTATATAGAGAATATAGAAATATTACAGAGTACCCAGTGTTATCAGTGTAATGCAAATGGACAGTATCCAAACACTGCTATTTCTAATCAGTGTCACTCGTGTACAAACAGACGACAAAGGCACAGCAGCCTAGGTTACATTAGCTAAACTTACCACATGCAGAAAGATGCACGAGATGCTCCTTTTAGTCAAGTATTGGCACAGACAGCAACAACTACACCCTGAAACGTGAACACTTCTAACAAAGACGGTGGTGGTGTGGTCAAAGCGCAGATATGAGAGAGTGGAAGGATTTTTCTCTGCATCCACCCAAGTCTGGTAATACATTTGTTTCCACCTTCCTGTATGCAACTTAAGCTGGGGACTTGCATGAAACTCACAATCAGTGGATCCACTCTGCTTTCCTCAGCCCTCCCTGCTCTGCTGTGCTCTTCTCCCCTCTGCTGTGCTTCGCCAGCCCCTGCACAGCTCTTCAGGTATTAGTCTGCCTTATTTCTCAAAGGCTAAGACAATAATGGTGTATATACATTTTCCTTAGGGGTTTACAAAAAAATGTGAGACACTTCAGCAGAATAATCTTTTCTGACCTGTGTTTTGTGTTGAGGGCAGTGTCAAAGTCTGTGCTGTGTATTTTTTTTTATTGTACATTATACATTTTCCAAAAATGTACATTAAAAAAAAAAAAACTCCTTGTGGTTCTTTCAGACAATTTACACACAATAAGCTGTGAATAACCGCAGTAAAGACCCCCCCGACATGACGGCGCAGCCTTCAATGCAAAACACAACGTAGTGCATTTTTAACACCTGTGAACCAAATCAAATTGATCGGGCCTCTGGAAAACTATAGTATGTGGCTACTACAGGTACAGCATAGAACAGAGTGGGAAATGCAGTAAATACAAATTTGTCCCATTTGCTCAGCCTGATCCACAAGGAAGAGTTTCACCAAAGAAACGTGACTTAATTTACACAGACACACAGCCTGATGTTAAATTATTCAAGGCCCAAATTAGGCCGTCATCCCGTGAAGCAGAATCTTTCCCCTGTTACGAAGTTTAGAAACAGATCAACACAGTTTTAAACATCTCTTTCGGAAACAACTCGTGGAGCAAAGAAAGTGGGAGTGTGCAGAGTTTAACTGCCAGGCTGCATGTTTTAATCGAGGCACATTACGCGTCTGACAGGGATAAAACCGGCCCCCTCCCGTTTCACCTCCCTCCTAAACAGAGCTCCAACGCAGACCGTGTTACCTCCGATAGCCACTAGACGGGGATAAGGTTGTGTCATAAGGGGCAAACACTTGGAGGGAGAAAAAAAAACTTAAAGGGAGCGAAAAGAAAAGAGAAGAAGAAAAAAAGGATACGGGAGAGAAGTCAACAGAGAAGGGGAAAGTAAAAAGGTGGAAGGAATGTGGCGAGTAGAAAGGGCAGACGACAGAGGAGGGTTGACTGGTCGTTTCCTGAATCGCCTCTTGATCTAACATGCACATTTCCTCTCGTTGGGCTGTGCGTTACCAAGCTTCGTGGCCCCGTTCCCACTGGCTGGTTCAGCAGGTGGTTTGTCAACACACTGCTCCATCCTCTTCATGACCAGGTCCAACAGCGTTATCACCGCCTTGTCCACCTCCGCCCCGGTCGCGGCACTCGTCTCAAAATATGGGATCCTATGTGTCGCAAGAACAGAAGTGTAGAAGATTGTAGCCCCACTGCATCATGACCTTCTGTCATAACAACCACACCAGTTAACTTCAATTAAAAAAAAAATCATTGTGACCTTAAACTTCAAATCAAGATTATTATATTTGGTCAGAGCTATATATGGCTATATAAGGTGGATTTACAAGCAAAAAGCTGATCGGTCATTTTGAAGTGAGCCTGCGTCTGACTATAGGCAGGATATTTAGCTCGGCAAACCATACTGTATATGCACAGACTAATAAACACGCAGACTGAGGAAAGTGAAAGAATATTGTAATTTTATGACTATTTTGTCCCCACGTATATATTACGCATCAATAAATAAACTTATTTGCCGCTTTCAGTTTGGAGCGACTGCCAAATTAACTAAATGAACAGTTTAGAAATACTGCACAAATGTTCACATCGAAATCTTTGTGTTTTACAAACCTTGGGGTCCAAAGGGCCTAGCGGAGACTCCTTTATCACCTTTTTACATCCCCCCAAAAAAACGATTACCACACTGTGATGGCAGAATTTTAAAAGTGAAAATTAAAAACACCCAGATAAACCTCAAACTAACTGGAAATGAAATGGAAGCCGACAGCTGCTGGGTAGATGGCATCTTACATTATTTGAAATATGAAGTTAACAATCAACGCTTTTCTAAAGCAAGTAACAATTAATATGGTAACATAATTAATAAAGTAAAAAGACCAATTATGAAGAATTGTAAACGTTTGAACTTGGTGTACAACATTAAACGCCTGATGTACAAAACGGGTCAAATGTTGCCTGAGTGAATAATTCAGGGTAACATCCTGAATATGATGCGTCTCATTACTGCATATTTTATGTTTTTTAAAATCATAGACTGAATATTTATGTAAACAAGTTTTATTTGCACTTGATGTGCAACAAGGGTTAAAAATGACCTGCATGTATTTTCAATGCGTTCCAACAGGAAGCTTTGAAATGTTTATATATTTATATGTAGAAAACCTTTTTATTCCATTTTGCGCGCTACACGTGCCCCCTCATAATATAACTTACATAAAGCCTCTTGCAACTGTGTGTCAGACCTTCCACTGTAGCTTAAATCTGAGGTCTTGGGAAACACATCTTTGTCATGAAAACGGAAACGTACCCATATTTATCGGCCAGCTCCTTGGCCTGTTTCTCCTGAACCTCCCTCTGGTCGGCCAGGTCTGCTTTGTTTCCTACCAACACGATATCTGGGTTCTCACAGTAAGCGTTGGCCTGTAGCTGGCCTGCAAATGAAAGGAAAAACAACTACAACTGGGATATGGAACTCATGCTGTAGGTGTGAAAAAGGTTTTCAAAGTACTTCCTTCGTATGACCATTAATACCCTTTACCCAATAAAGGGTAATGAAATATCCTTGGGAGAGCTTTTGACCACTGGGGGAGATGTGGAGTATATTTTGATAGCTTTTAATTTTCTGATTCTTGTGCAAAACACTTTGAGACTTTTTTAAGATGTAACGTTGGTAACTTACTCATCCAGTTTCTGACATTGAGGAAGCTCTGCTGGCTGGTGAGATCGAACATCAGCAGGAAGCCCATGGCGTCTCTGAAGAACGCCGTCGTCAGGCTGCGGAACCTGAAATCATGTTGAACACCATCAGCATATTACACCTTCTTTTATTTTCTCATAATGACTTAATATTACTCGCTCAAGGCTTAAATGTGCAAAACATAGATGATATGCATTACTGTATGTATGAGCACCACTTTGTTAATAGTTCTCCAGTTAATCCATGTGCGCTTTGGCAAACTGGGCGTCTGGGTGTGATGCCAGCAAGGGCCACAACTGTGTTTAAACACTACTTGTGAAGCTTTATGAGCAAATATGTACTATGCAGGCACTCAGGACAATAGCAGCAGAAAGCAGGGGTGTTTCCTCATCAAACAGTCGGAGGAACTGATCACACGGGTGGAATAATGAATTTAGTTGCATGATTAAATGAACATGAAGATCAGCTGATGAAAATGGGATTCTGTTCCATTACACTGAGCCGAATAAATGAAATTCCATTTATGTAACTAACACTGACTCATCTTGCAGTGACTCATCAGGCCTTTCTAAACTGACTCAACAGATCGTGGCCAGTTCCAATTAAAGATCACACACAAATGATTGACACACGCTGTACATACAGACACAGAGGCACACGGATCTGCTGTTCCCCCCTCAGGCTCTAAACTGTGATGATAGCTGCTCCTTTTTCACAACAGCTTGATCATTTTACAAACTCTGTCAAAACTGGATTCACCATTTCGGAAAAGTTTCATTGGCTTTGCAATTGAGTTTTAAAAATGTGACATTGTCAAACAAGTGAAAAGGAACATTTTGCTATGAAAACATCCTATTGAAAATGTGGTAACTTAAAGCCATTTATGGGCTAGTGAGACTCAGCTTGATGGTTATGATGACTAACCCATCAGTAACTAGTGGTGTATCTGATTATACATGTTTGCAATCTATATTTTGTGCTTTATGTTATTACATCGCAGAGAAACAGGATTTCAGTCCACCGTATGTCTCTGGATGTTGTGGAATGACAATACAAATTCTTGGACCTTGTAAATATGTTAGAATTACAGTTACTCCCACAAGTCGACTTACAACAAATTGTACAACTAGGTTAATATCATGTTGTTTTTGCAATTCTCGTCATTATTATTGCTATAACCCGGGTGATCAAACTTTCCCTGACAAAAAAGAAAACAACCATTATTTAGCCTAACAGAAGAATAATTATAGAGTAAATGTAGAGAAAATAGTAAATCTAAGCTGCAGGTAGTGTTTCCGAGCTATGGTTTCGGGCTAACATCTAGCGGACCAAGCTGAACGGACCTGGACTGACCTTATCTGATTATCTAAAGAACTACTGAAAGCTGAAGACCACTGGCCAAGAGGTCAAATGCTTAGCGCCAAATGAATGAAAAACTAGAGTAACCTAAAAACCAACACACTCTGGGGGGAAATAAGATTTGGTCCATATGGGACGACTAGCCCACCTCTCCTGTCCAGCTGTGTCCCAGAGCTGAAGGTGAACCTTGAAGGTTTTCCCTGTGGTCGTCCCATTAGGGTTGGATGCTGTGTACATCTGAGGAGGAAGAAACAACACTGGTTTATTTAAGATACAGTAATGATCTAAACTATTGTATCAACCTTAATTAAAAAAGAAATAAAAATTTAAAAGCTCAGCTATTTTCTTGCCCCCTACCTTACTAAATACCTTTCTAACAAACTCAGGTGGTAAAGAACAAATACTTTATTATGGTATAAAAGCTTCTATAAGATGAAAAAACATTGTTGCCCTGCTCCAGGGTTAATAACTACTTTTAAAGGAAAGTGACAAAAGTCTGCTTGAAAAGTAGCTCAATGCTGCTCAATGATGTCAGACTGCTGTGATCATGTCCAGCTGTTCAATAACATGATACTGAAACTACACAGGGTGTAGCACATGTTGGCAGTGCAAACCTATAAGCCTCGTTACACCACCCTTTAAAATTTTACAGTGGAATCACTTGCGAGGGCAAAGTATTTCTTTATATCAATTTCAAGTCCAGTATTTTCAAAATTGCTCAACGTTTACATGCAAATATGCTACGTTAATTGACAGCAAGTCCTCCACATTGTTGATCTGAGAGCCACTCCAAACAGAAGTGGCCCATACTTTCTTCACATATTAGCTGTGTCTGATAGAACCTGTTCCAACTAAGCTGCTCAAGGAAGCTTTACTCTTAATAGATACGTTCATATTAGATATCATCAATCTATCTTTAGAAACAGGCTATGTACCACAGGCCTATAAGGTAACTGCAATTAAACCACTACTTAAAAAACCCTGTCTTGACCCAGGTGTTTTAGCCAATTACAGACCATTATCTTATCTTCCCTTTATTTTCAAAATCTTTGAAAAAGTAGTCGCAAAACAACTATGTGACCAACTGTACAGGAATAATTTGTATGAAGACTTTCAGTCAGGATTTAGATTTCATCATAGTACAGAAACAGCACTGGTAAAAGTCACCAATGATCTTCTCATGGCCTCAGATAATGGACTAGTCTCTGTACTTGTTCTGTTAGATCTTAGTGCTGCATTTGATACCATTGATCATAACATTTTATTACAGAGACTGGAACATGAAATTGGGATTAAAAGAACTGCACTGGGTTGGTTTAAATCTTATCTTATGCCTGAAAGACAAAGCCCTGGATGTCGTACAATTGTATACTTCTAAACTCATAGTATTTGGGTCTAACTCTCAGAAATATGATGTCCAACCATATTGTTACTCTAGATGGCATAACTTTGGCCTCCAGTACTACTGCAAGGAACCTTGGAGTTAGTTTTGACCAGGATTTGTCCTTTACCTCACAAAACAAATCTCTAAAACAGCCTTCTTCCACCTACGGAACATTGCCAATTAAAATAGCTAAAGTGATGCTGAATAACCAGTCCAAGCATTTGTTACCTCTAGGTTGGACTATTGTAATTCCCTACTTTCAGGATGCCCCAGTAACTCCCTAAAGAGCCTGCAATTAATCCAAAATGCTGCAGCAAGAGCACAGACTGGAACTATCAAGAGTTCCAGTTCCATATTTCACCTTCACTAGCTTCTCTCCATTGGCTTCCCATAAAACCTAGAACAGAATTTAAAACCCTGCTTCATACATATAAAGCTCTGAACCATCAAGCACAGTCATATCTAAAGGGCCTCATAGTACCACATCGTCCCAACAGAAAACTTCAATCTCAGTATTCAGGCCTACTGTAAGTCCTGCAAGCACTCCCTGCTTCATCAGGCTTATAGCACCAGGTACTGGATTCTACAAATATACTATGGTATATTCTGGTGTGGAAGGCACAAGGATGTACCGGTTGGGCCTGTTGCCTCACAGCTTATGGAGTTTGCATTGTGCTTCCGATACTGAACATGCTTTGAACATGGTAAATTTCCTCTTCACTGCTCTGTTGTTGAGAGTTATGCAGCAGCTCTGACAAACAGCGATCCGGACAACGGTTCTGTGTACCGAAGAACTCTTGTGTGCTGCAGCTGATTGTGTTTGTCTCTCTGCAGGAAGCCTCAGGCATCATTCACACCTCAGAAGCTGCCAGATGAGACACTGACGCTTCCTCTAATTCTCTGACACTGGGTGCCCTGTTCACACGGATCATGTGCAGAACAGCGTTTTTGTTCAGTTTTACAGCTGATAGCTGACACTTTCATCATGAGGCGAATTGTAACACATGTACATGATAGTGTGAGTCACTGTGCAGTTTGTTATTGGAGCAGAGAAGAGCTGGAATACACCACACCTTTAATTACCTAATTGGCTTTGCTGAATATTTTCACATTTTTCCATGGAACCCGAGTTTTAGTTTGCATTAAAAAAACAGAAGATTCCACATCAGCGTTTGACGTTTTCACACAAATAGTCTAATAAAAACGTAACAAAATTCAAAAAGCAACGTACAAATATGGTACAATTCAAATACTTTGAGCAGAAAATTCAGTTCCACATCCCAAAATAGACAATGTTCCACAGGGCTGCAGGTGCATGAAGTAACATAGCAAATGGTCTTTTTGTCTAAGAGAGGGACAGAGACACTTTGGCTTTACAGGGAATGTTGCAGATCAGAACCTGATGGTCATGGAATAAATGACAACATACTGCATTTAAGTAAGCCTAATAATTTTATATTAAACATAAAAATCTTAATTTAAGACAGTTGTGGTTAAGTTAAGTTAAGTTGTGGAGCTTTATCGTTAAAACACTGCTATGTCCCGTCACTCAACTACAATTTGGTTTTCAGTGACTCAAAGTATGAACAGAATGGTGAACGTTCATTTTAAAGGGCGACTTCACCAATTTTCCTCTTGCTTTCTATGGCTTTAGTTTAGGATGTAAATGTACATTAATGCTTTTAAAACTTCCCTCTGACTTCCCTACATGAAAATATTTCTCGGAAAAAGTCCTCCAGATGACATCACCCAGAGGAGTTTTTCATCATTCGGAGTTCACTACCCAAACTAGAACCAAAAGAAGCATATTACAAATTGGTAAAGGCGTCCTTTAAAGTTCAATTAAGAGCCTGAGGAGGCACTGAACCACAGCTGGGATTGCATGCTGTCGGATTCTAGACAGAACAGCTTGAAAACCGGGTGTAACCTTAATTTAACACACACTCACAAACAGAGCAGGCGAATAATAATTAATCCTATGACTCATCCAGAGCAGTGGTAATTAAGCAGCAGTGTCTGTATTTCTAGCATGTGAAAGCAGAGGAAGCCAAGGAACAGACAAACTGACCAAACCAAGCCATCGGCCATCGGTCTCACACGTGAACGTTTACATGAATTTATCCAGATTCCATCAACAGAGGTAATGTTTTCTCACCGCTGCCTCGCTCCAAATCAATCCTGTAAGTATAAAACTCCAGTGCAGACTTGACAAATTAGTCGTTTCACCACAATGACAGCAGCTGTGGAAAGCTTGGATTTATTGTTGGTACATCTTTTGTGCTCTTCACCATAGACGACAAAATGGTGATGCTGTGTGCCAACTTTGTAGCAAGACAGCTGACAATGCCGACACTAAAGTGAGGCTGTGAATGCATCAGTTGCATTCAAGGTGGTCACTCACTCGACTAAGCACGTGACTGCCCGTTCAGGTTTTATTGAAACATGTGGTTTGAAGTTTGTACAAAACGCTCTCATAGTCCTGTCCTTGCATCGCCTAATGAAAAAAAAAAGTGCCCTGCTCAGTCTGAACTACCACGAACCCCACAATATCCTAGTAGATATATCACATTCCCAAGACAGCACACTTCTTTTTTTTAAAGTGATACTGCAAATTGACATGTACAATCATTTTTCCAGCATTATTAGAGGCATCACATTAGAGGCATTATTAGAGTTAAATACACATGTCTATATACAGCCTTTTGGAAATGAAGCAAGCTGGAGATTAGGCTTGAAATCAGTCTATTCCAGATGGCTCATCTATGCTTTGCTTCACCAAGACTTTCTGTTGTTACTGTCTTAAGAAATGACAATATATAAGTAAGAATCTGCCTTCTCTGATTGGTTAAAAGGCTGAGCCTCCCTTAAAAACCTTTAGAAGTGAATATCTCAGTGCTGCTCACAGTTTTTGGGTCACAGAAGAATTTATTAGCCCTTTTCCATTTTAAGATACATTTTAGAGACTATTACTTACTAAAAATAAAAACATATTGTAACTTTAAAATAACTGACCCAGCTTGACAGCTGTTGTGGGACAAAGCAGCGGAAAATCCAGACCTAACCTGACCCACTGTTTAATAAGAAGACGTATTGGTAACTATGGTAACCAAACTTGCAGTACCTTTGTGCAAAGTGAACGTGTGGAAGTTGCTGTATTTGTTTCTGACATCTAGCAGAGACGACTCTTATAATGAACTAGCCGTCATTCAAACGTAGAAAGACCAACACAAATACACATACGCTGGCAGAATGATGAGCACATTTCCTCGCTTGTTTTCTTCAAACGACTGACATAAAGGATGAGAACTCACCACTCTCTTTTCCCTGAAGTCGATGCCGACTGTGGTGATGAACTTGGGGTTAAACTTGTTGTCTGTGTATCGGTACAGGAAGGTGGTCTTCCCCACGCCGGAGTCCCCCAGGGCAAGGAGTTTTATAAGGTAGTCATAATCCCCATCAGTCATAGTGATGGCCACGATAAACCTGTGGAAAACAGACAGGACAACATGTTAACAAGCACGCACACACCGAGTTGACTCAGTCTGTTCAATGGCTGTTCAATGGCTCAAACTCCTCTATCTCCTATTATTCACGCTATTTGGCATTTTCCACACACACCCTAAATGGGTGTGTGTGTGTGTGTGTGTGTGTGTGTGTGTGTGTGTGTGTGTGTGTGTGTGGTACCCATTGTTAAAATTATGGGACTGCAGATCATAGGGTCATGCTGACCAGAATATAACTTTCTGGGAAAACAGTAACTGTGTATGTGTGAGTGAGAGGGAGGGAGAGTGTGTGTTCTATGTCTGAGCATCAGGAGGCAGAAGAGACTGAGCATCAAACTGCAAAAAAAAAATATTGAGCTCTAAAACAAGTGATAATCACATGACAAACATTTACTCAAAAACCCCTGCGGACGTCCTTCAACAACAGTTCTGAGATACTGGTTAAGGACTTGCCTGCCCTGCAAATAAAGCAGTTAACATTGCTTATGCTTGATATTGTTGATTATACTCTAGAACATTTTCAGTGTATCGTGTTCATGCACACATGGACAAAGTACTTCGGAACTTATCCAAAAAAGACATCTAACATCTTATTCATGATACAACACAATTTTACTTGACTCTGCATCATGTGAGTTTTGTATTGTCTTGTATCCTCCAAGTGACTTAACAACTAATCAACCCAGACTGGATGTGGCCAAACTAGTTCCCCCTATTGGTGCAATAATCCTGCCACAGTCTACAGTCACACAAACTGCTCTGTGAGGCTGTGCTTACACCCTCAGATCAAAATGCCAACACGTTCATATTGACCACTCTAGCATGTAAATGTATTTACCTTCTAAAGTATTCAGAAGGTAGCTACAGCACAACTCTCATTGTCACCAAGCTTGTTTGGCCCTAAACGCACCTGAGGGTAATGAAAATACTAGTTTTGCAAGTATTTGGCCAGAACAAGAAAAGAATTGGACAATTTGACCTGATGGAGGTACAGGTAGATGATGGTCATGGAATTTATTTATTTATCATACTTCATCTTTGGGGAACATTAACAGTGTGTGTGGCCCAATAATGTTTGCCAAGGTACCTTATTTAAAGCAAAAACAACAAGTTATTTAAGCATAGATCATATCAGTTCAAAGAATCCATCATCTAGCAACCATTAAGGTCTTCAAAAAAAGTTTGAGTCAAACCATGTAGTACTCACAGACATCAATCACTTCAAAAATGTTCAAAGGCTGGCAGCACTAGAAGAGAAGTCTGAGGATCAATTATGTCTGTAGGATGATTCTTCTGATGACCATGAACATCTCTTTTCTCAAATGAATGATAGCTGTGACAGTTCTCAAAGTGGCAGTGGACCAGGAGACGTTGCCATGCCTCCAACGCAGCTTTAATTAGATTTTACCAACATTTTCATACAAAAGTAAATGTGTTCAATATTAGTTAGACCTCAAGGATGTGATCTTTTTGTTAGTTGCAGTCTAGGGTCTGTTTGACGCATGACTAAATGTGGTGTATTTAGAAAAAAGGATCATAAGACTCTAATTCCCTCCACTATAAGGAAGCACTTAACAATGCGCTTTATCCAGGAGCTGATCTGATCACAATAAGATCACTGTACCTCAGAAAGTACAGTGGGAACCATACTGACGCCACTGACCAACCAGGCTGGAATAAAGTCTGGCATTTGATTTACAGTCCACTCAATCCAGTAACCTGGAAATGAAAGTGCATTTGTAAAGGCCAGTGCACTAAAATGGTACATTATTATTATTGTTTTTGCTTTTGTTCAAATGAACGTGTACACTGACATTTGCAGTAACACAAAATGCAAGAATTCCAGCATGGGAACTGTAGATATTCTTAAAAGTAATAAACCATGTGTACGTAGAGACAGTAAAAACAATTTACATCATTGTTTATTTAATATTATTGGTTTTACCACCTTTAGTCAACAAGCTCTAGTCTATGTGGTTAAATATCACCAGCTTGACAGAAGAGAAAGGTCACAGGAATATCCTAGTGGTAGAATTCCATTGAGGTAAAGTCTTTCAGAGAAAACTGTGTGTTTTTATGTTTTACACCTGAAAAGAGTGGCTACAGTCTGTACTTAACTTGCATTGAAGCAGAAGAACATATGGAAAGAAATACATCACAGATGGCAAGTTCTACTCCTAACAGAATAATTTACCTTACTACTGTATGTTGATCTGCTTGGTAGAAAGTTAAAAGAAATAATGGACTTACTGTGAGTAGGTTAAGCAAAAACATTACTGTTGGTGCCTTTAAACAAGGTACATGACTTTGTTTGGTCCAGACCTTTACAAATGATAAGGCCACTACAATAAAAGAACAATAAAAGCAGAAAACTGCAACAGATGAGCCACAGGAGAAGAGGAGAAAGGATTGTAAATCACAATTTGGTTCAATCCAAAACTCGTATAATTTATTTATTCCGATTTCATTTTTAAAAGACCAAAAATAAATGTCTAAAATTCCAGTAACATTAATTCATTTTCTGTTTCCTTAAAGAACAGAAAAACATAACTGCCAAAATCCCAACATCAATATATGAGGTACTGCTAGCTACACAAAAGTGTAACAGCCCCAGAAATAAATCCTACCAATCCTACCTAGTTTTTTTGAAGCAGCTGTTAATTCAACCAGTTAGACATTTTGGAGATTTTAATTAGAGATGCATTCGACTTGTATTAAACATCATAATATCTGTTCTTTAAAGCAAACATGTATTTATTACAGGGCTGATCAATTACAATGTGCTGCTTTTCTTTAGTTGTATCTGGACAAGTGGCAACTAAATACCTACTAATAGAAGCATGTAAATAGACGTCCCAACTATCAGCAGCATTGTTTCCCAGCATGACTTCATTTAGCTTGTAAAGGAAATCTATTGCTCAGTACATGATAAACACTGTGTCTGAATAACAAGCACAAACAAACCCATAAAACAAACATGGTCACATAAAAAAAATTAAATAAATAAATGTATGAGCAATCACGCAACAGGAGAAAAGGGAAACAGTCTACAACAGTGCTGCACAGAAAACATGACTTGAGAGTTTTTTGCGAAACATCTGCGTTAATGTAAGAGCCTCTAGGAGGAAGTTGTATTTTGCCCTTCTTCCTCTGTTATCCTTCATATCTGTGAGATAAAAACAGACATAGCTGCTTTCAGTTAGACTGATATGCAAAGTGTGCAGCTTCATAATGAGAAAGGTACATACTTTGTGTGTCAGAACGAGTGTACTGTTATCAATGGCACTTCGTTTTCATAAATATTGGCAGTTTGTATTAGTAATCCAAGTTATCAAATAAATAAATAAGCGAGCTGTTGCTACTGTGTGCTTACTAGGAGTTTCATTTGCAAATGAGTATTTGCACTAGTGGTATTATGTGTATTTAGATAATCAGCAACCTTACTGTACTCCAAAGAAATGCAATCGTACTTTCACATCTAAGATATGAAACAGCATTTTCCATCGTATCTGCATTTTTGTGACATCAATGACCAACCTCAGAGCTTCAGAAAGATGACTATGACCGTAATTATTTCTCACTTTGTTTTGGAAATCAGTCACTCACTAATGATTAAAAAGTCTTTCTTAGAAAACTCATTTAAACAAGCATAGCCAGTTATGCTGTGGCAGCTTTGTGCAGCTCTGCCTTGAGCTAACTTCTAATGTTAGTGTGCTAATATGCTGAAAATATTAAATAACGTAAATATGCTTTTGCTTAGCGGTTGCAATGTTGACTACTTGTTTTGTTAGTGGGTTAGTGCATTCCAAAATATTCATACTAGCACAGACAGGCCAACATTCCCATTACTACAACCAAAGGCTGGCACGGCTGAAAATGAACTAACGAAAGAAAAACATTAAAAAAAAGGAAGAAGGAAGAGATGACAGCACTGTGGAAGGTGGAGGAAGGCAGGAGATGAAACATGTAGAGTAGTGTAGTTGCATATTCAGGACAGCTTGTTGTGCATCTTATGTTCCAACGGTCAACACTGGCTTTCAACAGTTGCCACCATCTTACTTTAAAATTGACCAAGCAGTTAGAGCTGAACTAAAGCCAGACCTAAAAGTCATAAGATTCCTTTTTACTTCCATGTATAACAGATGCATAAAAATGTACAAGACATCCATAGTCCTACTCTGACAATCAACAGGTTGAACCTTGTGCTGACTTAATACAAATCAGTTCCAACACCACAGAATGCTACTCTCTGATGTTGTAAATCCACCTGATGGCCCTTAAGTATAATTCCTACCATTCAGTGCTAAACACACAAAGATATATATCACAATGTGCATTCAGTCTAACAAACCAACCAAGATAAAGCAGAAGTGTGAACTATTTGTTAGCAGCATCATTGTACATATACAACTCAAAGTTCTGAATCTGCAGAGCTTAGCCGGGTCCTAGAAAAAAAACAACAATATCAGAATTGACTGACAGATTTAGATTGACACTCCCAAATTCAAAGAGAGAAGTTTAGGATTTAAAGGCATTTGAATGAAATGATGACAGTGAATTTCATCATGAAAAGTGCTGGATTCAGTGCTTTTGTAGGCAGAGCCATTCTAGGGATTAAAAATTATATATATATATATATATATATATATAGTATTTCTGCCTCTGCTACTTCAATATGACAACAATTTGCACAAAATTCAGCAGCCACATTGCAAACAATAAAAAATTAAATTTCACACATCACCCTAAACTATTATTATTATTATTATTATTATTATTATTATTATTATGCCTTTATTTGTTTAAATAAAAAATTCTACCAAAACGTTTTTCAGCGACAATTGGGGCTGAGGGTGCTAGGATGGGCCTTAATGTTACAATGTGCAGCATTTCTAAAACGTGTTTCTTAATAGGCATATGCTCCAATAAGTATCTTAATATGTAAAGGAGCGTTGTTCACTTTTTGAGTGAGGTTCACCCTTCTGACCAATCAGAGAAAAGCAACGATTTCTGCTTGATTAGTAGGTTTTTCCAGAATTGTTATTTATTGTAATTTGATCATGACTCCTTGAAAGGCTTTTATACCTTTGCAGTGCTTTTTGGCAACTTTCTTTACAACTGAGTTACCAATGGTAGCTCAGTTGGTAAAGGCAGTCGTCCATGGACCACAGTGTCAGTGGTTCAATCCCTGGTCCCAGCTATGTGTCTAAGTTTCTCTGGGCAAGACACCGAACCCCCAACAACCCATTCCCATCCCCAGCCATGCAGAAAATTATCTGCCGTGGCAAACCTGAACTCATGGGATGACCCAAAGGAAAAAATAAATTAATAAATAAATACAACGAAATGTTTGTTACAAGTGTAAACAATGTACACATGGTGCAGCAACACAGATGGCGGAGAGTCAAGGTAAATGAAGTACAGACAGATGGACGACCTGTCCACGGTGTACCCCCACTCTCACCCAATGACAGCTAGGATGGGCTCCAGGCCCTCTGCTACCCAAATACAATTGGATGGATTGAACATCAGGTTAACTGGTAACAAATCATCTTGTGTGCAGGCAAAGGGAAACATGAATTTTTGTAGCAAATTTCATGGCAAGTTATTCAAGTGTGTTTCAATTGGCTTCAAAAATCATAACCGCCTACCGAGGTTCGCGCACCGCTCTTCCCGACCACATGCCAAGTGTCCCTGGGGAAGATTCTGAACACCCAACAGCCCATCCCCAGCCGCACAGTGCCGGTCCCAAGCCTGGTAGAAATTGGGGAGGCTTGCATCAGGAAGGGCGTAAAAACTGTGCCAAATCAACATGCAGACAAATGTTCAACTGTGGCGACCCTGAAAGTATCATACATTTATTAAGAAGATTTTTTTTTTTTGCAATAATCCAAATGCTAGTGTAAAAATCTCATTGGGTTTTTGTCAAGGCAACCAGGAAGATGAACTTGGGGGCTGGTCTACAAAATGCAAGTGAGTGTGTCCTGACTTTGGTTGGACAAAGACACAAAACACAGCACACTATCGTGCGGCCCTTGAATAACAGGGACAGAAAGACCAACAAAGACAATAGCCCATGATTGATTACCAGTGGGCAAAAAGAAAAGGGAGATGTTTCTAATGCTCGGGGGGTAGTGATGTCACAATGTCACGTCACATGACCAACCAAGTACTTCTCACAGCGCATACAGTACACCAGCCTGTGTCTACACTACGTTCTCTAATAATTGAGCCAGTGACTTTGAGTTCTCATATATTATCTGACAGCATCATTAAGGACATCAGAAACTGACCCATGAAATAAAAAACTAAATAAAAATAAAAAACAATCAATCACTGTATACAGTGTGCAGATGGCTACAATGACAAATGTTAAAACACTGATTGTCGCCGCTCGCTGAGGAAGCAGACAATCACTTATTTTATCTTATAATTAATTAATTGTTAAATAATTTAGATGACTTTACTAAGTTTAGTTTGTACAATAACACAAATGAGTCTTCTTCTGAGGATTAAAGTAAAAAGGCCTAAATAAAGTCGACCATACTGTAATTAAATGCTCTAAAAAAAGAATTTTAAAAAAGGACACTGGTTTTACTGCTGGAAAAAAGGGCATATTTTTGAGGCTTCATTAGATCCTTATACATATTGCAACCATGATCCAAATAAATCAATAAATATTTCATTTCACTTTATTATGGTTCCACCTAAACCTCGAGTCAGATTTCCAAATTAAATTTGTTCTCATTAGACCATAATTTTGTTTTGTAGACTATAAAGCTGCATTAAAACATAGCTTTTAAAGAATAAATGATAAAAGGCAAAACATTTTGAGCTCAGTAAGAGAGTAACTCCCGAAAGCTTACAACATAATCAGTGTGTGTGTGTGTGTGTGTGTGTGTGTGTGTGTGTGTGTGTGTGTGTGTGTGTGTGTGTGTGTGTTCAGAGCACACTCACAGTGCAAAGCCGCATCTCTCCCCTCAACAGTCTTTTGTGTTAAACATGCTCCATTGTCAAAGGCAAGAAATGTGGCAATACGTTGGCTGGGAAATTGGCCTGGGCAAATCCGGTTTTCCTAACAACCTACCACAACTGTGGAAATTGGACAATTGAGAAATCAGTACACTTGAGAAAGCAGCAGGTTATTTAAGTCCATGTAAATGCACTGTAGACCACAAAAACAAAGCACAGTTCTCTTTCCTTCAGGATTTCCAGAAGAGCATTTCCACAGCACCACTTCTCTCTGTGATGAGAGCTACAGGTAAAGTAGTCCCAGGTACTGTATCTTGGTGGACTCCCTCAATAGGCCTGCATTAAAAGGCACAGTTTGAGGACAACTTGCTCTGGCTGGATCTTGTGGATACTACAACCACTTGAAATATACGTAATCTCGGTTTAACTGTGCAACCACTTGTTTGGAGCAGGATTTACTAAACATATTTTAAAGTAGGTGAATTTAAATGTTAATTTTCTTGCATTTTTAATTACTGGTCATTAGGATTACTTTGTAGAGATTCATGTTCACTTTGCCAAAAAAATGTTTTAAAAAACTTACATTAAATAATGAAACATTTAATCAGCTTGAATTAGTGCTGTAAAAACACTGAACCAGAGGAGCGAATGGATTTTAAAGGCACAGAGGCTGAGCAAGACAAATTTTTCCACACTTCCCATTCTCCTTCCCCTTGAGACACAGACTGTGTTTTTATAAATCCTTCCTCATTTACGTTACCATCCTACCAATATCAGTCCTCATTAAACTGACCACACCAGTGGCCATTGGTATTAATACCTGTGTTTTATTACACGTCCCAGAGCTCTGTTGAAAATTATTCATGCACTTTTTACTGGGGGCAGCGCTCAGCCAATAGATTATAATAACTATAACACAACAGGAAAGAGAGAATTAGAACTTGTTGGAGGCTTAACATTAACACATTTAACAACATGTAGGAAAACTGGTGAAAATGTTATAAGAAACCAAAACTAATGAGTAAAGATGAAAGATCTGACCAAACATCTACTGCCATTTGTTAGTATTAGACTGAGTGTTAGAAACCATTTTTCCATACAGCACCAAGAACCGCATCTGCAACAACATCTGATTAAATAACAAGTTCTATGCAAATCCAGTATCCTCCCAAACTATTGTTCAAAGCCTGTTTTTCAATCATGTGTCAGGTATAAAAGGTCAGCACATATTTGTGACAGACCTCTTGTGGCCTCTGCGTCATCTTAAACAGATCAGACAAGTGATTTGCTTTCCATCTGTTCTGAGCCTTTGTTGTCTTTACCAATCTGTTCCTCAGAGACAGCAATCAATAACTAACATGGATGAAGAGTGACCCTTTGATTATCTAATTTATTCAAAACCTTTCAGCATATCGGAGCAACTTAGCAAAACACTGAGACACATTGGAGATAATGGAGGAGAAAGATCGATGATGTTAAACATATTAGGTCTCACAAAAAAAATGCAGTTACGAATACCTTTAACTATTCTGACAGCTGCACGAGCAGGCCCTTTTTAAAATAGTAGTTCACTGGCATCTGAAGGTGTAGTGCATGTATTTATGCATGCAGCTTTGAGCCCCACCAGGGCTTCCCCGATCTCTCCCTAATCCCACAGTAGGAGGTGGGCTAACATCTGTACAGACACCCACGCAGCTGGATGTGAAAGGTCAGAATGGATACATGAATACTGAGAAAGGACTGGTAGGTCAGAGAAACCTTTTTCAGAAGGTATAAATCAAGCCACCAACACTGGTAGGGGTTCAAACTACCAGTTCAAACTTTGTAGAGTTCAGCAAGATGCGCAGTAGAACTGGATTGTTATTACATGGAAAAATGTATTCACTCATTTATTTTTGACCATCAGTTCACCATCAAGTGAGAAAATAGCAATATCAGATTGGTCCATGCATCTAACATCCAAAAACTACTAGAGGCCATCATGACATTTCTTGTGGATGTTCTTGAAATCGAGGGAACAATCCCCAATGAGTCAATGAGTAAAGCCCATGATCTCTCCACAACTGCAATGATGTTAATAGTTCTGTGGGACCAGAGTCTTTTGCCAGAGTTGTGCTTTGAGCTTCATGCTAATGCTGTCATATTAACAGGCTCATAGTGACTATTCACCATGAAGATGTGATTTAGAAAAAAAATATTTATGATGTTAGTCAATATTTTAGAAATGTTTCCTAAATAGCACTGAACGCAAAGTATACTTGAGGCTAAATGGCATCTTTTTTATTCATAAAATGAACTAACGGTGGTGGAGAGGTTAGTGCTGCCGCCCTGGCCGGGCGTGGACTTTCTGTGTGGAGTTTACATGTTCTCCCCTTGATTGCGTGGGCTTCCTCTGCGTACTACAGTTTCCTTCCAAAATCCAAAAACATGCTTGTTAATTAACAAGCAGGTTAATTGGTGAATCTAAAATTGCCCTCAGGCGTGAATGTGAGTGTGAATAGTTTTGTTTGTCTGTGGCCCAGAGATAGATGGACGACCTGTCCACGGTGTACCCCCACTCTCACCCAATGACAGCTGGGATGGGCTCCAGGCCCTCTGCTACCCAAATACAATAAGCAGTGACTGATATTGGATGGATGGATTGAACATCAGGTTAACTGGTAACAAATCATCTTGTGTGCAGGCAAAGGGAAACATGAATTTTTGTAGCAAATTTCATGGCAAGTTATTCAAGAGTTGTCAAGGCACTTGAGTCAAAATCACAAACATCAACTTTCCTATGCCGCAGGAGGATAGAAAAAATAAAAAATAAAAACACTGGTCAGAGAATCACCAGACCTTAGGGTTCATCCTCTGAAAGCATGAACACCTGTACAGAGATTCATGACAATATTAACAGTAAGTGGATTATAGTGGCCATTATGTCTACAATCTAAACTCTATGAAAACACCTAAATATGGCTTTAGAATTCTTTTGCCTTATTTCTGTATTTCCAATTTGACCAACTACACATAAGGACCAGTGGCTGAACAGCTTGTGTTTACAGTTCTGCATGAAAAAAAACTTGACATTTTCAATCTAAATGAGTATGTTCTGGTGTTGCTTTAACACAGCAGTGATGCGACTCACAGTATATCCAGTTCATGAAAGGATTTCCTTTTGCATACAGTCTGGTGCTTCTTAGGTTGGTGAATGGTTTTTTGCAAAGCAGAAGAATTCTGATGCTCCTTATGTGCCAAACTAATGGGAAAATTGTTGGCCAGCTACAGAAACTACAGAAATGTAGCAAAAGAAAGAGGCAGAATAACAGAAAGAAGGAATAAAAATACAATAGAAGCACTAACAAGTTACAATTGAACGAGTAATCTTCAGGTTTTTCCTGTCCGGATATAAACTTCGAAGTGCTTGACTTTGATTATATTAGAACAGCCACAGGAAACCTGATCAACACAAATCAGAACAGATGGTTTGGAATTCAAACCAAATGTCCAGAGACACTACTGCACATTGTGCTCCAACCTGCTGGTCTCATGATGTCAATAGTCCTTTTTTTTTTTTGTTAACCTGATTACATTTAACAGCTGCAGAATTGTACACAACAAACTGCTGAGATTGCAACATTGACGAGGATTAGAAAAGGACGTTTTTCGCCCTCAGCTGCTTTCAGTCTGCCCGCACTTTATGACGTTTATTCCAGAAACACAGCAATAACCAAATAACACTCCTGAGTCTTTTAGCAGTGGTGGTTTATACAGTAGGAGTGCTTGTTTTTCCTTAAGACTAACGTTGGCTTCAATTGATTACTTTCAATGTAAAAATAATTTCTTTATCTGCAATGTCTCTATACATTTCCCATATAGCACGTCACGCACCAGGCAATTCTGTAACTTAGTAAGGGCCAATAAGATCGCAATAATGTAATCATTGTGATGTAGGAACAATTAAAGTTTTTTCCAGCTTTATCGTACAGGGTTCGACAGTTTAAATGCTTCCTTTCTCAAAAGTTGATTTGAGAAATTAAAGGCCTTTAGGGGTTCTACTTTGAAATAAATTAGTGTAATTATGTTTTGGTTGCACTTAGTCAATAAAAATAAGAGAGTAAAACAAAAAGATATACTGATTGTGGCAAATAGACACGATACTTGGATCAAATCAAAATGGGACTTTATCAGATTCGATATTTGACGATAAAAGTGTGCCAGAGACTCAATACAAAGTAATATTGTGACCAAACCTGTGATACACTGTCCTAGTATTACAGCACAGCAGGTACTAAGCCAACAACGATAGTACAAGTGTGAGGAAAATACCGGTAACATTACTGATTGTGTCCCTGATTGACTGAGCAACACCAGAGTTCTGGAACTTCATAGCAACCGGTATTAACATTATACAGTAGTTACATAGTTAAGGGAGGTCATGTGATCAGTTGTCTGTACTGAATCTGTGGTTGTGGTATTTGCTGCAGGGCATGCGTGAAACACTCCGCATCATTATCAGGTGGAGCAACAAGCTCTGCTCTCTGATGCTTCACCTCCAGGGTCCTAAAGCCAGATGACATGTCCTCACAGTGTCACTGTTACAGTGTACTCGCTTGTTTGTACCATCATCATTACATTGTTGCCATTATGTGGTTCAATTACTATGAGATGGAGGGGATGACAAGTACAGTATTATTTTGTATCTTTTTGTGTAATATTTGTAGTGGACTATTGTAAAAAATGATATACCATAAGTCTTTATCATTTATTCTATTGCCCTATGATACAAATCTGTCATACAAATGAATAGAAGATGTACCACAGTCCCAGCTGGACTCTATGCCTAAGGAAGAGGAATTGATCCAATTTCATCATATGAGCAATAGCGTTTCATTACAGCAGGGATTTCAATGTAGTCAATTTTGGTCCAAAATTTGCATTTACTCTTGATGAAACTGTGTCCTACAGCCCTGTTTCAGAAGCAAATGAAAATGTGTGTGAGCCAGAGGGAAAAGAGAACGATTTTTACATTTGGCTTCTGGAATTACAACTTAGTTGTAACTGGATTACATTTGTCTTTACACCGTAAGCATATGTCTTAATAATAATACATAAAAACAAATAACAAGCTGACAAGCTACTGGTCCCACAGTAGAAAGTATTCGGCACGTTTTTACACCAGAAGCCATTCCTGCTGCAACCCTCCCATTTTTAATCAGGACCGGCACTAAGCTGGCCCTTGATGGCTGGGCGGGACCACAACTGGTGGGATGGGATTCGATCCTGTGGCCTTCTGTATGTCAACCCAATCCTTTACCCATTGAGCCACCATAATAATAATAAATGTTAAATTTTTTCTATTCATATAACAGTTTTATTAAATTTAGTTCAGGCACTTAGCTAAAGCTGCACTAAGAAATTTTTTATCAATTACTTTTTCCTAAAATATGCTTTAAAATTTATCTTAGGGTTCGAGGAGTAGTTCTAAAGCCTCCTGTGACCCAGATTTGCTGGACTAAAGTTAGGTTACAGTTAGCTTTCATTTAATATAAACAGGAAAGCTGGTTTCCTGCAAAGGAAAAAAAAAAAGAAAGGTGAGAAAGCGTTTTTTTCTGTCACTACAAAGTTAAAATCTGCAAGTCAGGTTCCCAAAGTAAGTCAAAGGTGCTGGTGCCTCTATTAGAGTATTTCCAGTTCTCCAGTAACCAGGTTAAACGTTGTTCCCTGATTACCCGATAAGTTGATTTCTCTGAGTAACCTGATTACTTAAGTGCATGGAAACAGTCACTGAATAGCACTGAAAGCAGTGCAGACATATTCCCTTCTAAAGGTTTCTGAGCGAGGCTCAACCTTCTGACCAATCCAAGAATTGCAGTGGTTTTTGCTTAATGTTTTTAGCCATTCTCATTTAAGTTATTTTGATATTGATAGCTACCATTGAAGGTACTACCATTAAGTGTTAGGCTTGTGTTAGGTCACATCGCACAGCTGACCAGACTTCAATTAGGCCCAGTACCAATCCGACACAATAACTCTTCAAGCTCATCTTCTCACTGTCAACAGAGGGGAAAAATTGTAAACCTGGTTCAGTTACTTCCGTAAATGATATGGTTATTTATTTACAAGTAAAAAAAAAAAAATCTGAGCTGAAACTACTGAACTACTGTTAACTATCAATATGAAGCCCAAAGAGCGAAAACATTCTCTGAGCTCAGGAAAACCATAGAGAATTTATGACTGGTAAGGCTAAAACAAAATGGGAAGGCGAGATTAGAGCTTCTCAAAATGTAAACAGATTCATTATTAGTGCAGGTTTGGAACAGCATTCTATGTCTAAGTTCTTGGAGGAGTGATGCAATGTTGATATAGAGTTTTTAAATGTTGGACACGATCCCTTTAATTGAAGCACATAGCCGACAGGTAGGACACATTTTGAATGCTTCTTTTTAAACCCATCATGCTGTTTCTCATTCGGTTTGCCCAGAGCCAAAACTGTTTTTTAACAGAATGTCTTGCTATCAGTCTTCTAGTGTAATATGTACCAAAAGCAGGTCAATTTTTGACTGAATGAGCTGCTCCTCATTTCAGATGATGCTAAACATTTACAAAAATAATTACTAGAATTCAAATTGCTGCCCCATTTTCAAATGAAATCACCACGTTTTAGTAGAAATTACTGCTATGAACCATCTAGTTTACTTTAGAACATCACTAGACCATCTATCACGAGACCGAGCATGAGAGACGTTTCATGACCGGCTTCCATGCCACTCAGAGCCCAGACAATGAGCTGGATGATGCAGCTGAGCTCAGCAACATACCAACAGTTACTAACTTGTAGAAAAGGGTGTGATCGCATTCCACAGCCACGCATTCACCGATCGCATTTCTCTGCTAAAAACTGCTTCTTCTGTCTTTTGTTTTTGTCTCTACATCCAAACACAAATCCTCCATCTGCCCCCCCTTTCACCCTGCAGGCTGTCACATGCCTACAAAAGTCAGTAAACAGCTCCAACATATACTCAACAAACTCCCCAAACAAACATCCTGCTTACAGCTGCTTTTCTTCTTACCTCTCAGCGGTTCCTCAGCTGATTCAACTGTTAGATCCTGAGGGAGATACAAGGTGTCCAGAGCAACTGACCAGCAGTCCTGCATCTACACCCACCAACTGTCTGACTGACTGACTGACTGAATGACTGACTGAGTGGGTGGCTGGATCACTAGATGACTGGAAGACTGACTATAGATCAGCTGGAGGCAGCAGAGCAGAAAGACACTCCCCTTTCCAACCAGCTGACTTGCTGCCTGGCTGCAGGGATAGTGGATTGATGACCAGCTTCTTAGTTCTGTCTTCGGTGGTTATGGTGGACTGAATTCTTGCCTGAGGAACAAACCAAAAACAGACTAGACCAAAAAAAGTAGCTAATAAATGCCCAAATTGTTATTTATTGCAAACCAACTGACTCTCTTAGTCAAAGACCGACTGGCAAACTAACCAACCGATTCAAAATTTCAAAACTAACACAACCAACTCACATATTATATTTGATTGAATACCGAACTGATAAATGAGCGAGCAGCCAGACTGACTACTGTAGTTAATATCTGACAAAAAAAAACAAATTATTAATTATTGACTAGCCGATTAACTCAAAATGAAAAGAAAAGCAGCTGCAGCTTCTCTAACAAACCAACTTTCTAACTTCCACCTGTATTTGACTTGTTCTCTAGCTGGTTGACTGGTTAACCAATGGTTTAGTTACCTCCTGAGATTCAGATGTTTTCCAGACTCGGTTTTCTTTCTGCTTTTTCCTCTTCTCTAATTCCTTCTCTGCTATTTTCTGCTTCTGTCTTTCTCTCCCTCCATCTCTCTCTCTCTTTCTCTGTGTGTAATGAGAGGGTGGGGCCTTACTATAGTGAGCTAGCACTGGCCACACATGCACACACACACACACACACACACAAACACACACACTTATCAGTAAGTGTAGGGCAGAGTGGCCTCAGGTCATTTTCGTGGAGTGTGCGTTTCACAGGAAGTTGGTGATAAATGCTACTAGACCCCCCCACCCCCAGTAAATTCTTAGTGGAAGGAAACACATTTAGTACCTTATCTGACACCCAAAGCCCAAACTAAACTAACTCGATAACACATTGCAACTTCAGAACGGAATGCAAATCAACCAAAACAAATATTAGATATTAATTGATGTTTATTCAGTGGAGACGTGGGTTGGGCTGCTGGTTCTTCTTACTGTAGTGTTTCAAAGAAAGTTGACATTTCAGTGACAGGCTCAATATTTGTTAATACAGAAACACAGGAGCCTCCTGGATGATTTCACGGTTACATAACAATTTAAGTTATAAGGAAATAAATATAATTTGTTATATTGCTGTGTGGTACAAAGCTAGTCTGAGATATTTACACATATTGTTATACAGATGACTCAAAATGATTAACACGTTCAGGGTAGTTTATGTGAACATACTATTTACTGTTTCTTGTATCACATATTTTAATTACAGCTATAAATCATGATTCCTCCTATGGATAAATACAGCGCATTTAAATATGGACTAAATATGAAGCTCTTTAACTTTTCATAACCTGAGCTTCTATCAGTCTTTCAGCAGCATCCACATAAGGTGCATGCAATTATCAAGTGTTCAGGGCCTTTCCCATTACATCAAACTGTAAAACCATGTGTTATAAAAAGCGACATCAGTGAAACTTCTCATTTGTTTTTCTTCCAATGTATCAGGGGAACTATTCATTGTGATACACGAGTGATCATAGTTATAGGATGTTGCTTCCTTAAGAAGCCCAATAATTAGCAGGCGGACTGTGTCCATTTGTTCACTACTGGGGAAATAGGTTTAGTATTTTTTCAACGACATATCTTCTTAACCAATGAGAAAAAAGAAAATTCTGTCTCTGTCTGTCTCTCTCAGCTGGTTAGTAGTCTCCATGTGTCCAGACAGTAAAGCATCATGCAGCTCGTGTTGGTGACCTTTAGGCAACCTTAAAGGCCACCTAACCAACACACTGACAGTTACCATGACAAAATAAGATCTATTGCTGTCTGTGCAAGGAAAGACAGACAGCACGAGGCAATATTGAGTTACATAGAGTAATTTTAACCAGTCTCATGTTCTTTTCTATTTTTTAAAATATACAAACCCACATGTATGTGTCATGAGGAAAGAATTGTATTCCTGTTTCAGATGCATAGCAATGCATAGCAGAGATCTTTTAAAAAGGTCACAACAATGCAAAAGTGTAGGATATTAAAACCGTTTGCTCGCTTGCTAGAAAGTGTGACCAGGTTATTAATTGTCATTCTTCAGGAAACATTCAATAGATGTTATACACTAATAGTCCAAATTTGAACATTTTGGACTTTTAGTATAGGAATACATTTGAAAATGTCCCCTTTGGCGCTGGAAAGTTTTTGATGAACACTTTTCAATATCTGTTTAGACACTTTAATCGTTGTAATTGACAAATTAATTGTTAGTGACAATAGTCACTAGGTGCAGCCCCCTAGGTTCTGCTTTGGGTTGCCTTCCTGGAATTAAGGTGTTGGAATTAGATTTGCAGGGACAACCACGTAGGAATCTTTCATCATCGGTGTGTTTGTGTCAGTGTGTGTGGTTTTGATGCAGACTGAGGAATGTGTACCGACGCCTTCGCCAAACATCATTAACACCAACACCTACAGTATCTGTCAGTTGGGATGATGATACACCATTACAAACAGTTGTATAGCTGGATGAAAACGCAGGCTTTAGATGGCGGCTCACAGACGGATGTTTACATATTGTTTAGAATCAAGGATTTAGTTGGGTTTGCCAACTCTCACTCTTTAAGTGAGAGACATCTGCTTTCAGGCTGTTTCACACCCACACAGTCTTGATGACTCTGAAATTGGTCCATAAGCATCACACAGAGCACTCAGGCCACAGTTTTAACAATCTACTCTAAAAAAAAAAAACAATTGTCACAAACAATTGACTTTTGCCTCTTTTTTCTCCATTTATATTTTCATTTCTGTTACAGCCTGCAACATCCATTAAAATGCAACTTTCATGGGAATTATGTCTAAAAGATGTGACCATGATGAGACTTATTGATAACCTAAGTCACATATCATTTAATTTAGAGCAGGGTTTTGCAGAAACATCAGCACTATTGTTCTGCTTGTTGCACACAACTGTTGATATGCAGGATTATTTCCTTTGGGTTGATTAAATAGCAGCTGTCACACAGCAGCAGGAACCATATCTGCATCTCCAAACAGAGAGGTGCTGTGCACATTTTACACTTGTGGCATAGCAGCAGTAAGTCATTGATTATTTAAAGATCCCAACACAGTGACATGTTCATTAATTAATTTAAACATCATGCTCTGTTTTTCTTAACACCAGATAAAAAGTGCAATTATAAAAAGAATGCAAGTTTATACAGTAAAAATAGTGGAAATAATTCATTTCATAGGATGAACCCTGTCAGGGGAGCACCAGCAAATTACTGTTGGTCTACCCTGCCTAACACCCAATGACAGCCGTGACAGGATAAGTGGTTAAAAATAATGGATGGATTATATTAATATAGGGTAGGTGTTGTCTTCCCTTAAATCAACATCAATACCGGCACCAACCTCTGCCTCCAGCAGCAGCAAAGATGCGGGGAAACATTTGCTCTGTGTGTAAAGGGCAACTGGGTCCAAACCAATCTGCCTTTCACATGAAGCGTAAAGATGCACCGAGTCAGGGACAGCAATTCCCACAATCCCCACTGAACCAGACAGAAACACTTATTTGACATGGAGATGGACATAAGTTCAGATTGAGTGCTAATGCTCACCATTAGGACACGCACGCACACGCACACGCACACAAACACACACACACACACACACACACACTTTGACAACTGAATATTAACAATGAGAATTCAGTGTCTGTTTTTGTACGTTTATGTACCTGTGCGTGTGTGACCCCCTTGACTGCCGATAGTAAAAACTTAACAGCCATACACAGGACATAGAGTTTGAGATAAAAGACTGTAAACTGAAGCTAAAACTCACTCATCCTTATCTGCTCGGTTGCATTTATCTTGTGGTTCTCTTTCAAACGTAGCAAAGTATCAAACAAATTCAAACTGAAATTTGAACTTTCATTTTTTGTTTAAGGAGATATAACTATAATGATACTGCAGCAGTTTCCAAAGGAGGAGACCATTTCTGAAACTTTTTTTTGGGAACACTTTTAAATCCCTAGATGGGTGTTTCCCATGACAGCACTTGACTGAATGCTGTAGGATGGTGTTGATATGAATAATGCTGCCAATTTCTACATTAAATTACTTGTGTGCAGTTTTTATGATGTCATATATCAATTGCTATGTATGTGTGGAGATGATTTTACAACCTAACAAGAACCGAGTTTGTCTCTTCCGCAGCATACTGGTATATGTGAATGAAACTGTTTAGCCACAACATCAACTTAATGCAACCACAAGGTGGCACAAGCCACTGTCTTCTTGTGCCAGTCCCAAATCTGAATAAATGCAGAGGGTATTGTCAGGAGGGGCCGGCACCAATGCCGTTAACCTACAGGGTGCTGGTGGAAATCGGGCCACTGTTGGTGGAAGAAGGAGAGGAGGAAAGCATCTCCATCAGCAGAGAGAGAGAAGAGGAAAGCCAAAAGAGGTGGGTCTGCATCAAGGATCAGCTCTGAGCCCCGTCTTGTTTGCTCTGGTGATGGACAGGCTGACAGATGACATTAGACAGGAATTACCATGTTGTTTGCAGATGACATTGTGATCTGTAGTGGGAGCAGGGAGCAGTGGAGGAAACTCAAGAGAGATGTAGCTCTGCTTTGGAATGCAGAGGAATGAAGGCTAGACACAGCAAGACAGAATACATGTGTGTGAATGACAGGGACACAAGTGGAACGGTGAGGTTACAGGGAGCAGAGTTGAAAAAGGTCAATGGCTCAGAGCAATGGAGATGTGGAAAAGAGGTGAAGAGGTGAGTGCAAGCAGGTTGGAACAGGTGGAGAAAAGTTTCAGGTGTGTTGTGTGATAAAAGAGCATCAGCGAGAATGAAAGGAAAGATGTTCAAGACGGTGGTGAGACCAGAGAAGTTGTTCGGCTTAGAGACAGTGGCACTGAAGAAAAGACAGGAGACAAAGCTGGAGGTAGCAGAGCTTAAGATGTTGAGGTTCTCTCATGAGGATATCAGGTCCAAACGTTTTGTACATCTAGTACTGTAAGGTACTGGTCTTTCTAAGCTCTAAATAAAGAGCCCAAATATAAGGATGTTTTCTAGACTAAGATTAATTAATGTGCAAGGCTGAAACAAATCCTCAAGAAGCTCGATTACTAAGATTGCTCAAGCTTGAGGCTTTGTTTTTTCATTTCTACACAGGTGCGCTGTGATATCTATTACTGTCGCACAACACCCTACAAGTTTGAATGATGGCACAAACTGCAAAATAGAAAAAGAGAGAGACAATGGAGGGGGGGAGGAAAAGAGACAGGTAAGAGAAAAGGGCAGAAAGCATCTGAAACCTGGGCTCATTTTAAGCTGGAAAAAAAATCTTTAATGTTAAAAAACCCAAACAAACAAATTACAGTTTCACATCAATGCTTCAGCTCCTCAGCTGAAAACAGTCATTACATAGTGGACCTGACACATGGTACACATGGTAACATTAATGTTAATGTCCTTTTATGTTCAAACCCGATTCCTAAAAAGTTGGTGCACTGTACAAATTGTAAATAAATCAGGAATGGAATAATTTACAAATCTCATAAACTTAGATTTTATTCACAATAGAATATAGATAACATGTCAAATGTTGAAAGTGAGAAATTTGGAAATGCCTTGCCAACTATTGGCTCATTTTGGATTTCAAGAGAGCTACACATTCCAAAAAAGTTGGGACAGGTAGCAATAAGAAGAAGTTAAATGTGCATATGAGGCACAGCTGGAGGAGCAATTTGCACCTTATTAGGTCAATTGGCAACATGACTGGGTATAAAAAGAGCCTGTCAGAGTGGCAGTGTCTCTCAGAAGTCAAGATGGGCAGAGAATCACCAATTCCCCCAATGATGCGGCGACAAATAGTGGAGCAATATCAGAAAGGAGATTCTCAGAGAGAAATTGCAAAGAGTTTGAAGTCATCCAAAGATTGCGAGAATCTGGAACAATCTCTGTGCGTAAGGGTCAAGGCCTGAAAACCATATTGGATGCCCGTGATCTTCGGGCCCTTAGACGGCACTGCATCACATACAGGAATGCTACTGTAATGGAAATCACAACATGGGCTCAGGAAAACTTCCAGAAAACATTGTTGGTGAACACAATCCACCGTGCCATTTGCCGTTTGCCGTTGCCGGCTAAAACTCTATAGGTCAAAAAAGAAGCCATATCTAAACATGATCCAGCAGCACAGGCGTTTTCTTTGGGCCAAAGCTCATCTAAAATGGACTGTGGCAAAGTGGAAAACTGTTCTGTGGTCAGACGAATCAAAATTTGAAGTTCTTTTTGGAAAACTGGGACTGGGTCTCTGATGGTATGGGGTTGCATGAGTGCGTGTGGCATGGGCAGCTTCCACATCTGGAAAGGCACCATCAATGCTGAAATCCAAGTTCTAGAACAACATGACAGACAGGAAAATGCTGCAGTCAGGGGCGACATCCTCCCGTGTTGCACTTGCTAAACATTTTCTGCTCATTGCACTGTGGCTTAGATTTTTCTGCTTGCTTTGTATCTCACTTGTAAGTCACTTAAGATAAAATGACTAAATGTGAATGTAACCCCCGATGAGGATCAGAGTGCAATGGAGATGAACCCAGCACTTCTCAACTTGATACAATTTTGTTTTGAACGTACATTGTAGCTCAGACTTTATCTCACTCTGAAAAGACGTAGACTGTAGCTCAGTTTCTTTCACTTTATCATTTTCTTAAATGTTAAACTGCAACAGTAGTTATGTCTCACAAATGACAAGATGTGTGCTTTTTATTCTCAGCAGTAACTTTATTAATTACTGTACAGTATTTAAATCGCTGTGACATTGTGCTCTTATTGTAGCCTTATGAGTCTAAACACCAAAACCGTTCAGAGCTGTGTGACGCAGATCAACAGTTACTACACTGAAACAAAGCAACTGAGTTCAGAATGTGTCCAAACCCATCAAGTCTCTACATTTACAAACTATTCTTTCGACTGGAGAGTTTCGGTCATGTTTAGTGTTTCATAAAAATATTTCTCACAAGCATTGAACCTCATCACGAGAGTAGAGTAAATTAGCAGTGGTGGTTCTAAGGGTGGGCTGGGAATGGCTGTGTGCTACCAGCAAGCTCTACCAGTCATGCAGTTTTTATTAAAAACACTGCAGGAATGTCCTGTCCTATTTAATATGGTTTAACCAGAGACAAACACTCAGCAAAACACAACAAATGAAGTCATTCACCTAAGAGAAACCAACCTGACAGCTTGTAAGCCAAAAGCTCACCAGCTGAAATCCCAGCACAAAAAAACAAGGCTGCCAGGAGCAGATAAATGAACGACACACACAAAAGCCACGTATCTGGAATCTGTAACATGTCGCTGAACTTAAACTTTCCTTTTATTCCTATTTACTATACACTATAAACTGTGGGAGTGAAAATTGGGTTTTTACACGTGTGTCCAAGTCCACAGTGAAGTGAGGCATTAACACAACTTATATATCTGAGGAAACATTGTCAGTAAGTGACAAGGGTTTCGGTTGTAAATCATCACAGAGATTCATGCAGTTGGTTCCAGAAGCTGGAGTGAATCAATATTAGTCAAGATACTTGTGAATGCATTTTGAGGAATTGTAAACCTTTGGAAACCTAGAGCTGAACAATTAATGTTATAATTTCACAGAATGCAACTTTGAATTTGCAAAAGCTGCGAGTAATTCCGTATTTTTAACGCTACAGATTTCCATCTACAGAAATAGTCAAAGAAGTGTCCCTGTAAGCTTCACGTGCAGAGATCTGCCCTCCCTCACCTGGAGAGTGGTTTAAAAAAAAAAAAAAAAAGTTTAACCACTGTTAACATTAATCAAATGTTACACGGGTCAGCTGAGCCAGGTTATCAGCTGAACGACATCAGTGCATGAAATTAATGTTCATCGTCAAAGTTTGTTGAACATTATTGTGTGTGAGACAGTGGGGTCTGTGTGGGACAGAATGAGTGGGGGCTAAAGAAAGAGAAGGGGACAGAATTTGAAAGAGCTGGCAGGAAAACTTTTCAATGGAAGACGACCAATTACAATTGTATTCTTAACGCCATCACTGATATTTTCTACTGCGTGTAATAAATGTAACAAAATAAACGTTTGAAATTTTTTTTATATTAAATCTTAATCTCAACATTAATCTAGAAAAAAAAAATCCCAATCTAAATAATTTTCCATAGCTTTAAGCCCTATATCCAACTCTTTTTGCCTGTCCAACTGTATGTTAGTGACATGTTAGAGACTGTCATTGAAGCAGCTGTTTAATCAGCAAATGTAAAATCTGTTGCTCTTAACAGGACATAACAGAACTAGATTA